>NC_134703.1:163581701-164181701 GCF_043290135.1 Rhipicephalus microplus
GTAAGCAGGAATCGAACCTACGACCTTCGAATTACGCGTTCGATGCTCTAACCACTGAGCTATTACAGCGGCACTCCCTCCATCCACTTTTTTGGGTTTATCTGTGAATTTAGAAGTAGGAGCGACAGTCAGCGCCATCTATAAGCCAAACAACGAGTGTGAAAACACTCTTATGCGCATGTTTGGCGTCACGTAGCACGTGAACTTATTATGAGCAGGCAGCTGATTAATTGTCCCTCTTATACAACCTAAACACACCAAGTCTGCCAGTACGAGACCCTCGTTCAATGAAATAAGGGAAAGAAGTGTATACCTAAGGGCTCGTTTTTCCGTGTTTTTAACACAATAATAATGAGATATAACAGACAGTAATGCCAAGGAATGTACAGGGGAAGTTATTAACATTAATGGAATGTAAATAAGAAGAAAGAAAAGTGGATGAAAAAATTACCAACTGTAAGCAGGAATCGAACCTACGACCTTCGAATTACGCGTTCGATGCTCTAACCACTGAGCTATTACAGCGGCACTCCCTCCATCCACTTTTTTGGGTTTATCTGTGAATTTAGAAGTAGGAGCGACAGTCAGCGCCATCTATAAGCCAAACAACGAGTGTGAAAACACTCTTATGCGCATGTTTGGCGTCACGTAGCACGTGAACTTATTATGAGCAGGCAGCTGATTAATTGTCCCTCTTATACAACCTAAACACACCAAGTCTGCCAGTACGAGACCCTCGTTCAATGAAATAAGGGAAAGAAGTGTATACCTAAGGGCTCGTTTTTCCGTGTTTTTAACACAATAATAATGAGATATAACAGACAGTAATGCCAAGGAATGTACAGGGGAAGTTATTAACATTAATGGAATGTAAATAAGAAGAAAGAAAAGTGGATGAAAAAATTACCAACTGTAAGCAGGAATCGAACCTACGACCTTCGAATTACGCGTTCGATGCTCTAACCACTGAGCTATTACAGCGGCACTCCCTCCATCCACTTTTTTGGGTTTATCTGTGAATTTAGAAGTAGGAGCGACAGTCAGCGCCATCTATAAGCCAAACAACGAGTGTGAAAACACTCTTATGCGCATGTTTGGCGTCACGTAGCACGTGAACTTATTATGAGCAGGCAGCTGATTAATTGTCCCTCTTATACAACCTAAACACACCAAGTCTGCCAGTACGAGACCCTCGTTCAATGAAATAAGGGAAAGAAGTGTATACCTAAGGGCTCGTTTTTCCGTGTTTTTAACACAATAATAATGAGATATAACAGACAGTAATGCCAAGGAATGTACAGGGGAAGTTATTAACATTAATGGAATGTAAATAAGAAGAAAGAAAAGTGGATGAAAAAATTACCAACTGTAAGCAGGAATCGAACCTACGACCTTCGAATTACGCGTTCGATGCTCTAACCACTGAGCTATTACAGCGGCACTCCCTCCATCCACTTTTTTGGGTTTATCTGTGAATTTAGAAGTAGGAGCGACAGTCAGCGCCATCTATAAGCCAAACAACGAGTGTGAAAACACTCTTATGCGCATGTTTGGCGTCACGTAGCACGTGAACTTATTATGAGCAGGCAGCTGATTAATTGTCCCTCTTATACAACCTAAACACACCAAGTCTGCCAGTACGAGACCCTCGTTCAATGAAATAAGGGAAAGAAGTGAATACCTAAGGGCTCGTTTTTCCGTGTTTTTAACACAATAATAATGAGATATAACAGACAGTAATGCCAAGGAATGTACAGGGGAAGATCCACTTTTCTTTCTTCTTATTTACATTCCATTAATGTTAATAACTTCCCCTGTACATTCCTTGGCATTACTGTCTGTTATATCTCATTATTATTGTGTTAAAAACACGGAAAAACGAGCCCTTAGGTATACACTTCTTTCCCTTATTTCATTGAACGAGGGTCTCGTACTGGCAGACTTGGTGTGTTTAGGTTGTATAAGAGGGACAATTAATCAGCTGCCTGCTCATAATAAGTTCACGTGCTACGTGACGCCAAACATGCGCATAAGAGTGTTTTCACACTCGTTGTTTGGCTTATAGATGGCGCTGACTGTCGCTCCTACTTCTAAATTCACAGATAAACCCAAAAAAGTGGATGGAGGGAGTGCCGCTGTAATAGCTCAGTGGTTAGAGCATCGAACGCGTAATTCGAAGGTCGTAGGTTCGATTCCTGCTTACAGTTGGTAATTTTTTCATCCACTTTTCTTTCTTCTTATTTACATTCCATTAATGTTAATAACTTCCCCTGTACATTCCTTGGCATTACTGTCTGTTATATCTCATTATTATTGTGTTAAAAACACGGAAAAACGAGCCCTTAGGTATACACTTCTTTCCCTTATTTCATTGAACGAGGGTCTCGTACTGGCAGACTTGGTGTGTTTAGGTTGTATAAGAGGGACAATTAATCAGCTGCCTGCTCATAATAAGTTCACGTGCTACGTGACGCCAAACATGCGCATAAGAGTGTTTTCACACTCGTTGTTTGGCTTATAGATGGCGCTGACTGTCGCTCCTACTTCTAAATTCACAGATAAACCCAAAAAAGTGGATGGAGGGAGTGCCGCTGTAATAGCTCAGTGGTTAGAGCATCGAACGCGTAATTCGAAGGTCGTAGGTTCGATTCCTGCTTACAGTTGGTAATTTTTTCATCCACTTTTCTTTCTTCTTATTTACATTCCATTAATGTTAATAACTTCCCCTGTACATTCCTTGGCATTACTGTCTGTTATATCTCATTATTATTGTGTTAAAAACACGGAAAAACGAGCCCTTAGGTATACACTTCTTTCCCTTATTTCATTGAACGAGGGTCTCGTACTGGCAGACTTGGTGTGTTTAGGTTGTATAAGAGGGACAATTAATCAGCTGCCTGCTCATAATAGGTTCACGTGCTACGTGACGCCAAACATGCGCATAAGAGTGTTTTCACACTCGTTGTTTGGCTTATAGATGGCGCTGACTGTCGCTCCTACTTCTAAATTCACAGATAAACCCAAAAAAGTGGATGGAGGGAGTGCCGCTGTAATAGCTCAGTGGTTAGAGCATCGAACGCGTAATTCGAAGGTCGTAGGTTCGATTCCTGCTTACAGTTGGTAATTTTTTCATCCACTTTTCTTTCTTCTTATTTACATTCCATTAATGTTAATAACTTCCCCTGTACATTCCTTGGCATTACTGTCTGTTATATCTCATTATTATTGTGTTAAAAACACGGAAAAACGAGCCCTTAGGTATACACTTCTTTCCCTTATTTCATTGAACGAGGGTCTCGTACTGGCAGACTTGGTGTGTTTAGGTTGTATAAGAGGGACAATTAATCAGCTGCCTGCTCATAATAAGTTCACGTGCTACGTGACGCCAAACATGCGCATAAGAGTGTTTTCACACTCGTTGTTTGGCTTATAGATGGCGCTGACTGTCGCTCCTACTTCTAAATTCACAGATAAACCCAAAAAAGTGGATGGAGGGAGTGCCGCTGTAATAGCTCAGTGGTTAGAGCATCGAACGCGTAATTCGAAGGTCGTAGGTTCGATTCCTGCTTACAGTTGGTAATTTTTTCATCCACTTTTCTTTCTTCTTATTTACATTCCATTAATGTTAATAACTTCCCCTGTACATTCCTTGGCATTACTGTCTGTTATATCTCATTATTATTGTGTTAAAAACACGGAAAAACGAGCCCTTAGGTATACACTTCTTTCCCTTATTTCATTGAACGAGGGTCTCGTACTGGCAGACTTGGTGTGTTTAGGTTGTATAAGAGGGACAATTAATCAGCTGCCTGCTCATAATAAGTTCACGTGCTACGTGACGCCAAACATGCGCATAAGAGTGTTTTCACACTCGTTGTTTGGCTTATAGATGGCGCTGACTGTCGCTCCTACTTCTAAATTCACAGATAAACCCAAAAAAGTGGATGGAGGGAGTGCCGCTGTAATAGCTCAGTGGTTAGAGCATCGAACGCGTAATTCGAAGGTCGTAGGTTCGATTCCTGCTTACAGTTGGTAATTTTTTCATCCACTTTTCTTTCTTCTTATTTACATTCCATTAATGTTAATAACTTCCCCTGTACATTCCTTGGCATTACTGTCTGTTATATCTCATTATTATTGTGTTAAAAACACGGAAAAACGAGCCCTTAGGTATACACTTCTTTCCCTTATTTCATTGAACGAGGGTCTCGTACTGGCAGACTTGGTGTGTTTAGGTTGTATAAGAGGGACAATTAATCAGCTGCCTGCTCATAATAAGTTCACGTGCTACGTGACGCCAAACATGCGCATAAGAGTGTTTTCACACTCGTTGTTTGGCTTATAGATGGCGCTGACTGTCGCTCCTACTTCTAAATTCACAGATAAACCCAAAAAAGTGGATGGAGGAAGTGCCGCTGTAATAGCTCAGTGGTTAGAGCATCGAACGCGTAATTCGAAGGTCGTAGGTTCGATTCCTGCTTACAGTTGGTAATTTTTTCATCCACTTTTCTTTCTTCTTATTTACATTCCATTAATGTTAATAACTTCCCCTGTACATTCCTTGGCATTACTGTCTGTTATATCTCATTATTATTGTGTTAAAAACACGGAAAAACGAGCCCTTAGGTATACACTTCTTTCCCTTATTTCATTGAACGAGGGTCTCGTACTGGCAGACTTGGTGTGTTTAGGTTGTATAAGAGGGACAATTAATCAGCTGCCTGCTCATAATAAGTTCACGTGCTACGTGACGCCAAACATGCGCATAAGAGTGTTTTCACACTCGTTGTTTGGCTTATAGATGGCGCTGACTGTCGCTCCTACTTCTAAATTCACAGATAAACCCAAAAAAGTGGATGGAGGGAGTGCCGCTGTAATAGCTCAGTGGTTAGAGCATCGAACGCGTAATTCGAAGGTCGTAGGTTCGATTCCTGCTTACAGTTGGTAATTTTTTCATCCACTTTTCTTTCTTCTTATTTACATTCCATTAATGTTAATAACTTCCCCTGTACATTCCTTGGCATTACTGTCTGTTATATCTCATTATTATTGTGTTAAAAACACGGAAAAACGAGCCCTTAGGTATACACTTCTTTCCCTTATTTCATTGAACGAGGGTCTCGTACTGGCAGACTTGGTGTGTTTAGGTTGTATAAGAGGGACAATTAATCAGCTGCCTGCTCATAATAAGTTCACGTGCTACGTGACGCCAAACATGCGCATAAGAGTGTTTTCACACTCGTTGTTTGGCTTATAGATGGCGCTGACTGTCGCTCCTACTTCTAAATTCACAGATAAACCCAAAAAAGTGGATGGAGGGAGTGCCGCTGTAATAGCTCAGTGGTTAGAGCATCGAACGCGTAATTCGAAGGTCGTAGGTTCGATTCCTGCTTACAGTTGGTAATTTCTTCATCCACTTTTCTTTCTTCTTATTTACATTCCATTAATGTTAATAACTTCCCCTGTACATTCCTTGGCATTACTGTCTGTTATATCTCATTATTATTGTGTTAAAAACACGGAAAAACGAGCCCTTAGGTATACACTTCTTTCCCTTATTTCATTGAACGAGGGTCTCGTACTGGCAGACTTGGTGTGTTTAGGTTGTATAAGAGGGACAATTAATCAGCTGCCTGCTCATAATAAGTTCACGTGCTACGTGACGCCAAACATGCGCATAAGAGTGTTTTCACACTCGTTGTTTGGCTTATAGATGGCGCTGACTGTCGCTCCTACTTCTAAATTCACAGATAAACCCAAAAAAGTGGATGGAGGGAGTGCCGCTGTAATAGCTCAGTGGTTAGAGCATCGAACGCGTAATTCGAAGGTCGTAGGTTCGATTCCTGCTTACAGTTGGTAATTTTTTCATCCACTTTTCTTTCTTCTTATTTACATTCCATTAATGTTAATAACTTCCCCTGTACATTCCTTGGCATTACTGTCTGTTATATCTCATTATTATTGTGTTAAAAACACGGAAAAACGAGCCCTTAGGTATACACTTCTTTCCCTTATTTCATTGAACGAGGGTCTCGTACTGGCAGACTTGGTGTGTTTAGGTTGTATAAGAGGGACAATTAATCAGCTGCCTGCTCATAATAAGTTCACGTGCTACGTGACGCCAAACATGCGCATAAGAGTGTTTTCACACTCGTTGTTTGCCTTATAGATGGCGCTGACTGTCGCTCCTACTTCTAAATTCACATATAAACCCAAAAAAGTGGATGGAGGGAGTGCCGCTGTAATAGCTCAGTGGTTAGAGCATCGAACGCGTAATTCGAAGGTCGTAGGTTCGATTCCTGCTTACAGTTGGTAATTTTTTCATCCACTTTTCTTTCTTCTTATTTACATTCCATTAATGTTAATAACTTCCCCTGTGCATTCCTTGGCATTACTGTCTGTTATATCTCATTATTATTGTGTTAAAAACACGGAAAAACGAGCCCTTAGGTATACACTTCTTTCCCTTATTTCATTGAACGAGGGTCTCGTACTGGCAGACTTGGTGTGTTTAGGTTGTATAAGAGGGACAATTAATCAGCTGCCTGCTCATAATAAGTTCACGTGCTACGTGACGCCAAACATGCGCATAAGAGTGTTTTCACACTCGTTGTTTGGCTTATAGATGGCGCTGACTGTCGCTCCTACTTCTAAATTCACAGATAAACCCAAAAAAGTGGATGGAGGGAGTGCCGCTGTAATAGCTCAGTGGTTAGAGCATCGAACGCGTAATTCGAAGGTCGTAGGTTCGATTCCTGCTTACAGTTGGTAATTTTTTCATCCACTTTTCTTTCTTCTTATTTACATTCCATTAATGTTAATAACTTCCCCTGTACATTCCTTGGCATTACTGTCTGTTATATCTCATTATTATTGTGTTAAAAACACGGAAAAACGAGCCCTTAGGTATACACTTCTTTCCCTTATTTCATTGAACGAGGGTCTCGTACTGGCAGACTTGGTGTGTTTAGGTTGTATAAGAGGGACAATTAATCAGCTGCCTGCTCATAATAAGTTCACGTGCTACGTGACGCCAAACATGCGCATAAGAGTGTTTTCACACTCGTTGTTTGGCTTATAGATGGCGCTGACTGTCGCTCCTACTTCTAAATTCACAGATAAACCCAAAAAAGTGGATGGAGGGAGTGCCGCTGTAATAGCTCAGTGGTTAGAGCATCGAACGCGTAATTCGAAGGTCGTAGGTTCGATTCCTGCTTACAGTTGGTAATTTTTTCATCCACTTTTCTTTCTTCTTATTTACATTCCATTAATGTTAATAACTTCCCCTGTACATTCCTTGGCATTACTGTCTGTTATATCTCATTATATATATATATATATATATATATATATATATATATATATATATATATATATATATATATATATATATACATACATACATACATACATATGAAAGGCACGACAGGTCCGGGTATTTTCTATATTGAATGAACTTGCAGATAGCACATTTGAAAAGGAAATTGTCTTTACTAACGTTTCGGCCGTGGCACGGCCTTCGTCAGAGGCTTCGTCAGAGACTCTGACGAAGGCCGTGCCACGGCTGAAAGGTTAGTAAAGACAATTTCCTTTTCAAATGTGCTATCTGCAAGTTAACTCAATATAAATATATATATATGTATATATATATATATATATATATATATATATATATATATATATATATATATATATATATATATATGTATATATATATATATATATATATATATATATATATATATACATGGTACATAGTGTACCTTCATATAACATATACAGCCCCACCGCGGTGGTCTAGTGTGGCTAAGGTACTCGGCTGCTGACCTGCACGTCGCGGGTTCAGATCCCGGCTGCAGCGGCTGCATTTCCGATGGAGGCGGAAATGTTGCAGGCCCATGATTTTGTTTCACGTTAAAGAACCCCAGGTGGTCGAAATTTCCGGGGCCCTCCTCTACGGCGTCTCTAATAATCCTATGGTGGTTTTGGGACGTTAAGCCCCACATATCAATCAATCAAATATAACATATACAATTTTCTGGAGGGCACCACAAGGGCACTGGTTCATGTTTATCTCATTTAACACAGACCGTATCGGGCGTCTGTATCAGAGAGTAAGGTTTTTCGGTAGCCGTTGCCAATCGTCCTTCATAAAAAGAAAGATAACATGAGGCATTTCTGAGTTGTTTACCACCATCTAAATGGAAAACGAAAACGGACATTTAGGCTATTAAGAATCGGCACCGCAAACACGAAAGAACAAAGAATCAGTAAAATCCACTGTAGCTAACTAACAACTGGTCTTTATTGCCATCACTTGTATTTACAGATGCACCAAAAAAGTGCCGTTTTAAAGAGCCTAAAAGCATGTCAACAAGGCTGTTTTGACAATTGAGAGAAAAAGATGAAAAAGCTGTAAATGATGTCAAGCATGCGGCGGGGGGGGGGGGGGGAGGGGGGAGACAAAAGCTAGGCCGCAATAGTAATCAAACGCGCAATGCGAAAACATTTCTGCCTAAAGAAGTCACCGGAATGGTTATATGAAAAAGAGAACCAAATTACACTTCCGAGATACATAATCTCAGTGTCAGACAAAGGTATGGGTGGCCTGCTAATGCTCTTGTCACCTGTTTCATGAATGAAAAAAGGTCTCAAGCTTTGTCTTAGCGTTCCTTTTTTGCAAAGGCAGCGTACCGTAAAAATCAGTATTGCCACCACAACACCTGCAACGGCCAACAAAAAAAAAAAGCACTGTTCGTGTTATGCACGTTTCAGTCATGTTCCTTAGCCCATTCATTAGACCACCTGCAGATGGTCAAGCTACTGGCATTCACAACTTGAAAAAATGTTATATTACCCAATGAAAGTATGCACAGTGAACTTCTTCCCGTGCTCCGTTGTGCATCCCGGGCGTTTGCCTTTGTACGTCACGACACATAACCTCGAGAAATTGCATGGCACGGACTGTACAACTTGAAGGTTCTTCTTTAGGGCAATTTTTTATATTGCGCGAAGCATTGTGAATGTAAACGATCATGTTCACGGGCTTTGTATTTTTTCCGCCATGTTTTTTTTTTACGTTTGATCACGTTTATATTTTGTAATAGGGTCGCACAAACTGAACAAATAATTCAGCTGCATAGCCTGCTTGCTTCAGCCTAGTGACATGCGTAGTGAAATTGAAGGAAATCTCCTGTGCACAATATTTATTCAGGACGGACGGCACACAATTTATTGCAAAGCATGGCTTGGCAAACGTAGAATGCGTGCTTTCATGTGATAACAAAGGTTTACGAAATCTAGTATTGTATATCCAACTGGTCTGGTTTAAGCACAATGTATGCCAACGTAAAAAAATTGCAACGTTTACATATCAGGCCTTTCGTACGTAAAATTTCAGGCCTTGACTTTCGCCCAGAGATTCAGCACGTCATGAATGATGTTCACCATTCTGGGTTATCTATTAAATGCGAAGCATTTCTTAGCGAACTTCGGTGGCTTTAAGCGTATCTATCTATCTATCTATCTATCTATCTATCTATCTATCTATCTATCTATCTATCTATCTATCTATCTATCTATCTAGCCACCTATGACTTTTAGCTCTCCTAGCTGTTTCGATAACGGTAGTGATAAAAACTTGGTATGGCATAACATTACTGCATGAAGAATACATTTGACTAATCATAACATAAAGATCGTGACATGTATGTCATGAATACCAATATATACATTTCATGGTCCTGCAGCTCTTGAGGTGGTTTCGTTCATTTTTTTTATTTTTGTTTCTAACCTCACAATTTTGACGCCGTCACCTATACCCCTTTTCGCCCAGGGCTCCCTGGGCGCAGCCATAGTCCTCCAGAAGTTGTTAGTGTGCATGACCCCCCAAATGTTCCATGCGGTGGCTGTAGAGTCGGCTTTCGTACTTTATAGTGCAACAGCCCAGAAACAGGAAATACTCTTCTCCATAAAAAAAAATTGGCATATCCCAGGTACAGTGGGAATCGATGATATGCGAAACAGGAATGAGAAATGTTGATATGTCACTTTAAAATCAGCACAACGATGCGAGGTGGAGGTAAATTAGGTCGTAAATCACTTTGTGTCGTGATTATATGTTTGGATGTGTCGTTTACCTTCATCATCTATTCGCGTGACGTGATACCAAATTTAGTATATGTGGAGCAAGCGAAACGGCCGTGAGCACGCTATGAGCGTGGTATGTTGTCATGTTCCTACATGACACGCGCGTCAGGGTTATCATATTTGCACAAGTCATATATTTCGTCATCCATTTACGTCACGTAACACGGAATATGATATATGTGGAGCTAGAAAAACGGCCGCGAGGGCATCATGAAGGGCCCAATATACGCCAATGTAGCGTTGACGCGCGTGTGCGCTGGGCACAGCGACGCTACGTTAGCAAAACGCGAGCACTCTACAGTCTGACGCCAGGCGCGACCAGCGTCGGTCGGCGCGGCCCAACGGCAACCGGCGTGAAATGAGACATGCTGCATTTCACATCAATGCGTTACCTAGACCACTATGCGTCTCCCTGCTTTCGTGACGGTGGGACGCCGGACGTGCTGAAACTCGCATGTGTCAAAACAACGGAGCGCGGCGCGCGCCTGCGAGTATATAGCTGCACCGGCGCCTGGCGTGGCAACGCTGGTGTGACGCGACGGAATGAACGCCGGCGAGCACGCGCACCGCGTCACGTCCAAATGTATTGGCGCCAGGACTGTGGCATGTAGTGATGTTCTGACATAACACTCATCTCATAATTTTCATGTTTGTAGGAGACGCGACGTTCCAGCGAGCGCGTGCGGCGCATGTCACGTCGGCTGCGTCGGAAATCGACGAATGTTGTAGACTTTTGGTAAATATCCACCAGAAACTGATTTCAGCGTTTCGGCGAAGTCATCGGGAACCTCTGGATACCTATTTTATCCAGGGGGGCCCATTTTCCGCCAATCTACGACTGGTTGAACATCACGCGACGCCCCAGCCGGCTGAGCCCAAGGCCGACGAGGCTTACGCCCGGGCTCCCCAGCCATGGCAGCGTCCACGAAGACAGGCTACGACCCCAGCACGATGCAGTGGGTTGAAATCGAGGTGGCAGAAACACGGGAAGACCCCATACTAGGTGAAGACGAATATCTTCAGATCATGGTTCGCCAACTGCAAGAGAAGCTCGCTAAAATGAAGCCCCGTAGCTCGAAGGCCGCCGCCCAGCCACAGGCTCGCAAAACAGGATCAACACCCGCAGCTTGCGTTGAGTCCCCGCGGCAGCTGGCGACGTGTAAGCCAATACACACGCCTTGAATCCGGTCGAATGAGTTGGTTATTGCGCTTAAACCAAAAATAACCATGTATCTGCACGCTGCATTCGGCCCAGGCGGCATTGGCACAGCAGTGCAACGCTTCACCGGCAGCACCACAAACGCTGGTATCTCCGTGTGGCCGATGTGGGACCAACACATCGTTGTTGTAGGTGTGAAAACGGAAAGCCTGGCCTCGAAGCTCATCGGGGACATCACGCTGACGATCGGGGACCGCCAGGTAACGTTTCAAGAACGTTTGAAATCAGCCGGAGAAACCTGCAAGGGTGTCGTCACCGTCACAGACAATGAAACTTCGGAATCCCTTCGACGCAAGCTCGAGTGGATTGACGGCGAAATTTTGTATGTCCGGAAACTCGGAACATCCAACGTGTCAGTGCTGACCTTCAAAGGACGCCGCGTTCCAAGATTCATTCACTACTGCTGTGAAAACGTGCCAGTGCGCTACTACAAGAAAACGGTGTGGTACGGTGGGCCACAGACCGGATGCGTGCCCCAATCCAGACAATCAGCGGTGCATTCACTGTGGTATGAAGGTGGAACTCACCATGGAGGGCCCAGCGAAGCACGACTGTCAACCCGAGTGCCTTCTATGTGGTGAAAATCATTTCACGCGCCCTGCGCAGTGCGTCAGAAAATTCCGGAAGGCATGGAAGCCCGCTCCACCACTGCGGCAACATGGACTAAAAAAAGAAGCAAAAAGAGCCCTCAGCACCTCTCAAGACTGACGAAAAAGCGAAGCCCATGCATAACAAGCCCAAGCCGATCAAAACCCCAACCGGACAGAAGTCGAGGCCGTCTACCTTTGGCGCCGAGGATTTTCCGTCACTGGCAAACCCACCCAAACAGGTGAGCAATTGGGTAGGGGTCTCTTCTCAGTCTCCCACCACCACCACCACTGCTTCCCCCTCCAATCCTGAAATTTTAAAACAATTGGAAGCCATGAAAAAACGCATTCAAACTCTGGAACGCGAAAATCGGGCGCTGAAGGCGTCGCAGGCTGCTACTCCTCCACCACCATCGGAACCGGTGGCTATGCACACCTCCGACTGCTCGGACGATGAGCAGGACGCTCGGTCAGACGTATTGCGTAACACTAGTGTATCTAAAGCTGTAGTAGGTGCTTCGAACGACATAGAAGGTCGACTAAGCAGACTAGAGACTAAACTTGAGGAGCAGAGCCAATATATCCTAGAACAAACCAAGCTTACAGTACAAGACATTATTCCACAGCAGCTGAACCTATCAGTCCAAGCCGCTATGCAAGACCTCAAGCAGAGCGTTTTGCCAATTCTCACAGCCAGTGTACTACAAACCATTCAAAATTGGCTCACACCCCAACTGGACCAACTCAAAACTAGCATTAAGACAAAAGAACAACCCCGACGCAAAATTGTTCATCGTAACCTGGCAAATTCTGAATCCGAGAGCAAGATAGCCCCACCGTTAACAAACCAAATTGAGTCCCCCACGCCTCTTCAGGCTCCCACGCTGGCTGCAGTGGTGAAAATGACACCTCCTCAATAATAAATTCATGATGGCAGGCAGTTCTGAACATAATAATAAAACGTCCAAACAACAGCAACTCTATATTTTCCAATGTAACTGCAGGGGGTTCAAAGATAGGAAAAAGAGGGCCACTCTTAACCTTTTCCTGCAGAATCAACATTTTACCCCTGCAGTTTTGGTGCTACAAGAAACCGGCGTACAGGCGAAATTGCCTGGTTATAACTCATTTCAGGGAAGTGCGTCCACCTGTGTTCTCGTACACAAGGAGTATACCGCTTGTCAGATAGACCTTGATCTGTCAGAGGCGCATGAATACACAATGGTCAAAGTCCTTCCCAATAAAAGACGAGATCCTAGCTTGTACATTCTAAATGTATACAGTTCTCGAAAATCTAGACAATGTGTCTTTAACGAAATGCTTTACAAAGCGATTAAGAAAGCAGATAAGTACCCACTGGTGATTTTGGGTGACTTTACCACCCCCAGCTATCACTGGGGTTACACCCGCGAAGTCCCCAAGGCACGGAAATTGGCAGAACTCATATTCTCTCTTCGTCTATCGCTTCTCACAGATCCGATGAAGCCCACTAGAATTGGGAATTCTGTAAACCGAGATACTTGCCCGGATCTATCACTGACTAAGAACAGTTCCTACGCAACATGGGCAAACTTAGAAGAAATTCTCGGCAGTGATCACCGTCTCCTCAGAATCACACTCTCCGGCAACATAGGCCGTAGAACATGTAGTCAAGCTAAGCTGACAGATTGAACAGCCTTCCGCTCACAGGTGATTCCCTCTGTGCCAGGGGCGGGAGAATATACGGGATGGGCAAAACAGCTCCTTGCAGCCAATTCCAAGTGTCTCAAAACTATAAAGACAACGGAAGACACCCCCGCCGTCGATAAGTACCTGCTCCATTTTTGGGACGCCCGCAGAAACTTAACTGAACGATGGCGGAAAAACAAATTCAACCGCAAGCTTAAACTTAGAATAGCCGAGTTGAGTAAGCAAGCGGAGGAATATGCTGCACAACTGAACGAATCCAATTGGATAGAACGGTGCTATGTTGTAGCTAAAGAAATGAATACAAGGAAAGCATGGCGCCTTTTTCGAACTCTCGTGGACCTTGCCCAAACAAGAGAAGAAGCGCAAAAGCAGCTCTGTCGAGCCCTGCACAGTTTCCAACGAACCAACTCCCAGCTGGCTGACGATTTGTGTGCTAGATACGTATGTCGCACCACGGATCCCAACAGGAACGCATATGAATACGCAAGTAGAGAAAACAGTAAGCTCGATGCCCCTTTTGAAATGTGCGATCTAAAAGCAGCACTGAAAAAAATGCGCAGGGGCACTGCCCCGGGCCGAGACCTGATCACGGTAAAACTGTTAGCAAATCTGTCAGACGATTCTTATCGGCATCTATTGCAATACATTAACGCGATCTGTGATGGCCAACCACTGCCAACTGAATCGAAAACAGCAGTTGTCACATTCATCCCCAAACCAGGTAAGCAAATCAGCACGGACAACCTCAGACTTATATCATTAACTTCATGTGCCGGCAAATTGATGGAAACAATGGTTAGAGACCGTCTCGCCACGTACCTCGAGAGCAAGGGGCATTTCGCAGATTCCATGTTTGGCTTCAGGCCACACCTGTCTGCGCAAGATATCCTCTTGCAACTAAAACAAGACATTATCTAACCCATTCCCTCGACGCACAGCGACAGAGCAATCCTTGCACTCGACCTTAAAGGCGCATTCGACAACGTTAAACATGAAAGCATCCTGAAGAACTTGAGTAGTGCCCATTGCGGTAAGGAAATATTTGCCTACATCAGAGACTTCCTCTCTGAGAGACTGGCGTTCATTCGCGTAGATAACGAGGAACATGGACCATTCAAAACGGGGACGCGGGGAAACCCGCAAAGAGCTGTCCTGTCTCCGCTGCTATTCAACATTGCCATGATGAAGCTCCCGCAAGCATTGGCAGTAGTGAAAGGAATATATCATGCAATATACGCTGATGATATATCAATTTGGACGAATCGGGGCAGTTCAGGAGAAATTGAAGACCGCCTGCAGCAGGCCGCCTCCATTGTGGAGGACTATGTGGCCCAGTGTGGGCTGCAGTGCGCTCCAACCAAATCTGAATTCCTGCATATCAGAGGAAACATTAAAGATAGGACGACCCTAAACTTGATGGTATCAAAATCAACCATGCGAGAGGTTGCAGAACTACGAATCCTTGGCCTTCTGATTCACAACAGAACAAAAAACAGCACCACGCTAGACAAGCTAAGGAAAATTGGAGAACAGGTACGGCACATGATCCGCCGAGTGTCAAACAAGCGCGGGGGGCTACGAGGAAGGGACGTGATTCGGCTCGCCAATGCTTTTGTAACTAGCAGGATTCTATATTCAATATTGTACTTACGAATGACTAAACACGAAGAGAACAGAGTCGATGCTATATTTAGGAAAGTAATTAGGCGCGCGCTTGATTTACCCATCTGCACTTCAAATCAGAAACTCTCTGCATTGGGAGTCTTTAACTCTATACAAGAGCTCCAAGAAGCCCACCTCACAAATAAATATACACGTCTTACGCAGACGCCCCCCGGGCGGTGCCTACTGGACCGTCTCTTGATCCGGCACGAATGCGAAATCAAAAACGCGGAGCGTAATACTGAACTTTGGAGAACAAAATTCTGGGTGTCCCCGCTTCCCCACAATATAACCAGGGAGGCGCACTAGGGTAGAAGGCAAGCGAGCGCGTACTGAGGTTTTGGGACGTTAAACCCCACATATCAATCAATCAGCGCGTACTGAGGCACTTGAACAACGGCTTGGCTCCCGTAATGGGGTCTATTACGTCGATGTAGCCGGGCCGTCACCTAGGGGATACTACACGGTGGCGGTAAAACATCAAGGAACGCAGGTGGACGGCCTCACTTTCAAAGCCACAAGCTCAAGTAAGGCGGAGGAGGTAGCCATTGCGCTGGAAGTATCCCATCCAAACTCAAAACAGATAGTTACAGACTCTCGAAGAGCTTGTGAGAGCTATCTTGCAGGAGAAATCTCTCCATTGGCTAATAGACTTTTAAAATTCAGCATCAGGAACCGCGACCCTACCCCAAAACGTCTTATATGGACTCCGGGACATCAGGGTATACAGGGTAACGAGGCTGCACATGCAGTGGCCCGCGTGCTTACTTCCCGGGAAACTCCCCGTTCCTCTGATAGACCTGAACGTCCCACACCTTTAACACGGTTTCGAGAAATCAAAGAATACTACATTGAGCAACGCCGCTTGTATACCGCACAAGCGAAGGGACTCTCGAAAACGGAGGAGCGCGTCCTGCGGCGCCTACAGACAAACACACTGCTCTGTCCAGCCATACTCAACTATTGCGACCCAAAAATAAGTGGGCAGTGCCAGTACTATGGGGAAGTGGCCAACACTTACCATATGGTCTGGGCCTGCCAAATGAATCCAAAATTGACCCCCTTTCCAAACCCCACCAAAGAGGACTGGGAGACGACCCTGCTCAATAGTTCCACACTAGAGGAACAGTGAACTCTAGTCCAGCGGGCTCGGGTGGCGGCCTCGACTAATGACGTCACGGACTAGGGATGTCAACCAGCCCGGTGGGGATAAGGGCTATCTGGCACAGCCAGCATCATTAAAGGTTTTTTCCTCCTCTTCATGTTTGCACCAGTCACATAGCTTTGTCATCAATTGGCATCACGTAATACCAAATTTGCCATATGTGAAGCTAGCTAAAAGGCCGCGAGTGCACTATGAGTGTCGCATGTAGTCATGCTGTTACATGACACGCTTGTCGTGATGATCATGTCTGCCCCAGTATCACAACTTTGTCATCAATTCACGTCCCGTAAAACCATATTTGGTATAAGTGAAGAGCGAAATGGCCGCCAGCGCATTATGAGCGTGGTATGTAGTCATGTTGTTACATGACACGAATCACATGATTATCCTGTTTGCACAAGTCACATACCTTCGTCACCCATTCACGTACTGTAATACCGAATTTGGTATATGTGACTCTAGCAATACGGCCATGAATGCATCATCAGCGTGGCATGTAGTCATTTTGTTACATGGCACGCATGCCATGATTTTATTGTGAGCGTCTGTCGCTTGTGTTCGCCATGTAATCATGTCATACCATAGAATCTTTGCAACATGCCATGTGAACGAAACCACCACAAGAGCGGCACGACCATGAAATTGAAATCATGACATTCATGACGCAAATGCCATGATTATCTTGTTAAAACTAGTCAAATGTGTTCTTCATACAGTCATGTTATGTCATACCAAGTTTGGTATCGATACCATTATCGAAACGGCCAGGAGAGCTAAAAGTCGTAGGCGGCAAGATAGATAGATAGATAGATAGATAGATAGATAGATAGATAGATAGATAGATAGATAGATAGATAGATAGATAGATAGATAGATAGATAGATAGATAGATAGATAGATAGATAGATAGATAGATAGAAAGATAGATAGATACGCTCAAAGTCACTGAAGTTCGCCAAGAAATGCTTCGCTGCCTTCCACACATCCCACACACTCTGTAGAAATAAATAACAAGGAAGCTGAAACGTGCGGCCACAGGTGGTTTACTTATTCATTCATTTTACCGTCAAGGAACACTGTACATTTGAGAAGGGAAGGGCATCCACAACAATGAAAAAACAAAGAATACAAAGCAAATGGCATAAAATCGTTGTCACTAATTGCGGTACAAAGATGAATACTCCTAACAACTCACATCAAAATAAAGCAAATGATAACGGTAATTTTATTTTTATTACATGATGAAGGCACAAAGCAATACAAATAAACTGTTCAACAAACATACTGGGGGGTAATTAGGTAATCACTGTTTTAAGGACATTCTTAAATTGAATGGGTTCATTGATGCTTGTTATTGATGCAGGCAGGGAATTCCATTCATTACAAGTTCTTGGGAGATATGATTGGGCATATGCTACTGTGTTGCAATGAGGGACTGTGACTTTTTGTTGGTGATTACGGCGAAGAGAAATGAAGGGAGCAGCTATATAGAAACCAGAAACCATGACCCCGACCTCGACTGCAAACATAGGCGTACCAGCCGGGGGGGGGGGGGAGGTTTCTGAGCCCCTACACCTTTCCATATATATATATATATATATATATATATATATATATATATATATATATATATATATATACTGGCTTACGAGTAAAGTAGCCTTGCCCCCCCCCCCACCCCTTGCGAAAGAGTTGGTACGCCACTGACTGCAGAGAAAGTGACAGTTCTTGTGCCACCTCAGCCGATTTATTTTGCTCCGGCAACTGAAGCAGTCACCGACTTTTCGCGGCTCATCTCTCAAGGACCCGGAAATCGGGCTTGAGACATATGACAGCACCGACACTTTTAACAACTAGAGCACCGAATACAGGCTGCACCGAGGAGAGTGCTGATTTGCACACACCGTGCATGTCTAGGGGCTTGGAGCAGTCGACTTCGCCTCCCACGTGTTACCACATCTGAGACTTCTGTTTAGCTAAACTTTTCGAGCGGCTCCATCGGGGATTCGCTGGGCAAGGGTTAGATTTTCCAAGCAGGGCGAGTTATCCATCAAAAAGCTTTTATTTCTGGGGATTCCTTTTGAACTTCCAGTGGCGAGTCATCTTTTTAGTCCCTTTTTTTGTTCACATTTGCATTACTATTCCTTTATCATTCCTATACTTTCCTTGGCATCATTTTATGTTGTTTTTTTAAATATTAGATTTAGCAAAGAGGGCACGTAAATTTACACTCCTTCCCTTCATGAATTTGCTAGCAACACAGTGCGATAAAGGAGGTCATAAGAATTTTTTTAAACCATTACTTCATCTTGTGAAAATCCCCATGATTGCTCTAGCTCACTATTATACGTGTGGGATACAGCTAGATGAAGTGATGCTTCTATATTTGCTGATACCGCTAATGAGTCTGATTCCTTTTCGTTGTCTTCAAAGAGCGAAATAAGGGATGCATACAGCCGATGTGTAAGTTATCTCATTGAACATATAGCTGCGACTTGTGGTACAACAAACCTTGCTTGAACCTGCATGCTCTGTGGGTTGAAGAGACGTGTTTCTCTAATAATATGGCAATTACATTCCTGAATATATTCTATAATACAGAAAGGAAGGTGATGGTTCCAAACTTGATCTTTAGTTTTACATTCGTAAGACTGTTCAGCCCAAACCTTCCAAGAAAGACAAGCGAGTGGACAAAGACACAGGGCTATAATTTTCCCCCTCACTTTGTCTGTGGAACCATCTGCAATTTTCCAACAGATTGGTAATTTAGAGCAATGTGACATGAGCCTAAGGTGCCGCAAGTTTCCTAAATTATGTTTCAAGTTCTCGACATTACCACAAATATAAATCATCTTTCGTCACTTGTATATTTTATTTTGCATGTCCTTAACTTCATTTAGGTTATGGGATGCTTCCGCTTTTTTTTTGTCAACTGCGTCCTCATGATTTTCTTTGGAACTGCAATTTCCTAAAAAAATTTTTCTTGAATATCTGCGTCGACAATTCAGCAATTTTTTTGCTCTCTTAGTCATATACTATCTAACAATAAGCGCATAATGGTAACTGATATATACGATCTATCCTTCGTCGTAATTTTGCCTAATATGTTCTATTTAATTTCTAACGTTCTACTGGTTTATATTTTGCCTTCTTATTGCCTTGCTGATTTTTTAATTGACAGAGAGAGAAAGTGATATTTTATTAGAAGGCAGGAAGGTCAGTCTCTGCTAGTGCGTTCCAGCCTGCTTCTCACCACAGGCGATAAAGCAAGGGGAAAAGAAAGATTGATGAAGGATAATGATGAGGTCAAGAAAGAGTGGTGGGTATGTACAGTAGCCACTTGGCATATAAATTACCCTACAGCTTAGTTTCTGATTCAGTGCGTTTGATAAAGTATAAAACAGCCCTTGTAGGAGTTTTTGACACAGTTTGGTCGCGCAATGATGTCAAAATGTAGCTTTCTCGACTTGGTGCTCATCCGATATTTGCCAACGTTGAAGTTGGCATCCTCCTTTGCGTCACATATAATGGGCATTCACGGAATATATGGAATAAATTTTCACACACTTGGGAGCACTCACAATTCGGGCTGTCCACACGGCCCATTAGGTGGGCTTAGTGTCAAGTGAAGGCCACGCCCAGGTGAATCCGGCGCAGCACACTAGCACGTCTTTGGCTGATTTTAGACAGAAGAACAAAAATCATATTTGGGTCTTTTTCCCGCAGGCGCCTGTTTCGATGATCTGGTTGCGCCCAAAAAGTAGCAGCGCATGAGCGATTTCAACAATGTGTTTACGTCACTTCGCGAATACGGTACTTTAATATTCATGGGGGTGTTGTAAGCAGCCGATCTTTGTTCGTTATCGGCTTGTTCGTTGCTAACCAAGCCACAACTTCCAGGAACACAATTGAGTGTAATCAAGTGACCACTTCCGTGCGTTACGACGAATGCTTCGACGATTCGTAACATTAATTCGTCATGCTGGTCACTGCTTAACTTTAGCAAGAATTGATGGCTTGGAGCACTGACTTTGCATCGGACAGAAATGTCCATTTGCGGAGTGCTTGGCCCTTCTATGAACTCGGTATTTTTTCACAGTGCAGATTAGATCACTGGTCATCTTCGAGAGTAACGGGACTTCTTGCTATAAAGAAAAATATACAATTTTTAGATTGCGCTGATACCTGAAACAGCCTAGTTATGGTTTTCTTACTCCCAAGCATGTGTCACAGGTCCCGTTAATTCGGGAGGCGATCGCCGGGCTAATTCCAAGGGCGGAAGTATTGGCCCCCCGAATCGCACCACGAAAGCGTGGACAATTTTAGAAGTGGTCTTTTTTGGCGTGCCAGCGGGCGCCAGCTGTGGCCCAAAGAACAAGTCAGAGCCGAGGGTTGATAAACAAAACAAAATTATATTCTCAATATTGGCAGATAAAAACGATACACAAATATGCACACTCAACAATAGTTGAATACAGTATGTCACCAATCAAACATTGTACTACACAGTACAATCAGCCACACTCGAAACAACGGACACAGACAACAATACGCACTATAATGCAGTCGCATGCATTGAACAACCAAGACACTTAAAGACTAAAGAGTTAGAAAACTTATTCAGTCCAAAGTTCTTGGAACAAAAGTCTGAATGATACTCTTCAGAATCACTCACTCGAAGTCCAGCGTTGTTATCGTTCCGCTGCCCCCGAAGTTTCTCTTCCAGGAAACCTCGCGTCTTCACTTGGCCGCTCTCCAAGCTTCAAACTTCTTCGCCGGAAACACGTCGGCTTCACACACGCAGCTGTTGCCACGCGTCTTCGCTCGATAGCGGTAGACGTACACTCTTGCCTGTAGCTCGAGTCTTCACCCCTCAGGTGGAAATCCTCTTCTTCTCCACTTCCTTCTTCTCCTCCTTTGTCACAGAAGACAAGAGGCTTCGCCCACAAGGCGGTACACCCTACGCACTCTGGCGCATACTTTCTTCTCCTCCTGCTTTGTCACTAAGCACAAAACCTTCACTGACAGACGCGGTGGGATACCCTACGCACTCTGGCTCTAACTTCCTTCTTCTCCTGATCTCTCATCTCGGCTGTTTGATTAAGTACCTTCCGCGCGAGATTCCAGAAAGTTCTCATCATTTCGTCGGCGCGATACGCAGCGAAGGCTGGGGGAAAGGGCGAGACGGTTTGAAGGCCGTTCGCGACGGATGACGCAACCCGGCATCACCACGCCCCGTTCCATCTAGAAAATTCCAGGGCTTGGTCGGCCGCCGATGCGAGGAGGTTCGTCGGTGAACCCACGCTTCCGAGAGGAGAGGGGCGCGCGCCCGGGAAGTCTTTGGATGCTTGTTTTCTTTTCCTTTATCGTTGACCTCTCCGCGCTTCGTCGCGAGAATTTGGCGGCGCGCCCTTTTTGAGCGCTCGGTTTGTGACAGCATGTTGTGTTCCCCTTACGTGTGGTGCTTACAACGAAAATTTCCTAAGTACGCAACAAACCAGGCACTCAGCGCTAACAGGGTGTCGCACATCGCGTAGGTGAACTCTCTTTTATCTGATCTAAGAGGTTCAAGAAAGGTAGTCAGCATCGTATACATATAACAATCTGATTCCCATGATTCGTATCTTTTCAGGACTGCGGGCTACCTAGGTGGAGGCCAGGATCCAAGTGAAGGTGGCGGATACCGGAACATAGCGCCAGCTGACCGGTTCCAGTATGAAGTCGCGGTTCCTTCGCCCCTTGGGCGGCACTCATCTGGCAGCAGTCCGGCTGTATACGTAAGCCACCCTGGGTCGCAGTCCACTGACTCAGCCGACCCTGCCCACGTAACGGCGGCCAGAGCTGCGGCCGCGGCTCTCCTGGGACACAAGCCCGACGTTGGCCCCGACGCCGATGACTCTTATTACCGCTGATTGGGGCTCGGGAACGACAACGGAAACTGATAGGAGGCCTCGATCGTCGAGGTATTTGCTCGCAAGTAGTCCAGTGTCAATGCTGTTGCATAGTTTAATTTGAAGCGACCATGCTCAACGATTTTCGTCTCTAGAGTCAAGTCTTACCTTGATTCCTAAAGTTGTGGAAATGTATCCTGACTTGAACATGCCCGGAGCACTCACTGAGTGCCACCAGGTGCATTTATTAGAGATATTATATTAATCGGAGTTATTCATGTCCAGTCGCGGCTTTAGGTTATCACATTTGTTAACACTGTCGTTAAATGGCTACTGCTACTATTTGTTTCAAAAAGAGAATATGAATCAGCTTTTGTGCATACCAAGAAACTGGCAACGATTCCTCATTTTCTTTCCTTTTTTCTTGCAGGACCTGTATCAAAAAGCAAGCCCTATGAGCTGATAGGCTGCACCAATATCTAGCGTGTGAGAAACTTGGATTGAGATTGACCACATTGAGCAGTGGATGAATCCATTCTAAATCTTCCATCTTGCAGTGATAGCATTGTCCACCAGTGCTCAAACGTGCCCTCAAGCCAACATATTCACTCCGAATGTCATTTGCGAAATAAAACCCAAGCAAAAAAGTTTTAGGCACGTTCTCACACTAATTATGTATGATAGAAATTTACTTAGACGAACAACACATTTACAAGAAAAGAACAGAACACATCACGTATTCACTCGTAATGAATTGAAAACAGCAAACAAGCAGATAAACAATAAGAATGACTTAAAAGAGCAGATAAACACACAAAAGCATGACCAAAACAATGATCCGCCGCTCATGCAGTTCGCGCTTTCGTTGGAGGCAGCAAGTGAAACGCTCCGATTTTTTCAGATTTCTGTGACATTGTACGATATAGTTCTTCTGTTTTTCCGCTCTGTATTGGTTATTGCTGTGGACTGCGAAACATACATATTGTGTAGAGTCTGTCTTGGAGGTAGTGCGAATGAATTTTATTCACAACTGTGGCCCAACAACTTATTAGTCTTGAAAGCATGGCTCTTCACCGTCAACACAGTGTTTGCCGCAACTCTGTCAATCACTGACGTCTCCTTGAAATGCAGAAAGTGTAATGATCTTCATCCTCCTTGTTACGGCCTTTCGAATGGCCTGGACAGAGCCGTAGTGCCGTTTGTTTATGACCATTTTAAGGGCGAATCTATTCTACGCACACTGCAGACATTTTCAGCATATCTATCTATCTATCTATCTATCTATCTATCTATCTATCTATCTATCTATCTATCTATCTATCTATCTATCTATCTATCTATCTATCTATCTATCTATCTATAAATCTATCTATCTATCTATCTATCTATCTATCTATCTATCTATCTGTCCCCCTACATCTGGGTTCTCTGATGCTCACCTTCTTAACTTAGGGTAGACTAAAATGAGTTGCTGGTCGTGACATGAACAATGCAAAAATCTCGTCTGTGTTTTACGTCAAACCCATTTCTCCAGACATGTGTGACACATACTCGTACACCACGAGCCGCGGTATCCGGCTATGTGTCTCAGGCGTTGGACAGTTTATATCTACTGAGGAACAGCGAGGACACTGGTAATTTCAATACGAGGGCGTTAAGCAAAAGCGACAAAATGATTGCAAAGAATATATGTGATGGTTTCGCCGGGAATGAAATCCAAGCATTCTACGTGGAAATCGTGCAGTCTAGCAGAGATCCACGCCAGGTCTTGGAACTCCTTTAAAAAAAGACTCAATGTAGGTGCAACATTGTCGAAGCCCCAATGGTGGTTGCAGTGCTGCCCATCTAATTGTATAAACATTAAATATGCACTCAAATAATAAAGGTGACACGTTGGCTTAGGGTCAATTTTAGTTAAGCACGATCAACTGAAGTTGGTCTGCGTAGCACTATCCGGGGGGCCATCATCGCCAGCACAAGCGCTACATTTCAGCTTACCGCCTCTGGTGTTGGCGATACCCATGATGCCCTTAGAATTGTTAGGCAACTGTAACCAACTAACTTTATGATACATAGCAGGCTGTTCATCATATATGCCTCTACTTTTGTCCTCTATCGTACTCTGTGAAAGGGAACACAGGATCGTGGGACCGTGGCGCTGCGGAGGCTGCCAACAGTGCCATCAGCTCACAGCGAAAAAAAAACGCGTTCGCTGTATCAGCGTCATCTATCTGCGAACAAAATAACCAGCCATGGACGGTAGACAAGCGCTGTTGGATTACGCTCCCGCTACGATAGCGCAACACGTTACGTCTGCAGCGCGTCGTCTGCTGCAAACAAATCGAGCGTGGTGCGCGAGTACAGTGTTCTCGTAAATGCACTGTCTCTCGGCTTACGCGAGTTGCGCTTCGAAGAAACTAGAGCTCTATAGGCGATAGGGATACACTCAGGTGAGGGCGTGGTTATGTTCTATCACTGAATTGTACAGAATGTCATTCAATGATACCCTATATGATCTGCGCTCTATACCTTCGCCTTGGAGCTCGAACATTTCCATAAGTCACCAGTCAATACGTTTCTCTATACCTTCGCCTTGGAGCTCAAATATTTTTATAAGTCACCAGTCAATACGTTTCTGAGAAATCGATACGCAGCTGTGCAGTTCTCCAGTGAACAAAGATGAGAATGTTCACTTAAATATCTTTTAGCTTCACCTATGGTATTTTCCCTGCGTTGTGAATAAATATCGAAATGACAATTTTTCGTAAGACTCGCTAGAGGAGAACGCTGAAACCGATGTTGCCTAGCTTTAACCCCATAATTCGAGCATCTGCGTCCGTGCAATCTTATGAGTGAACATGAAGAAGACGAAGATGCTGATTCCACTCAACTAAATTGTGACTGTGTGCATACAAAAATGTGAGCAACAAACGCAGAGATATGCAAATGAGTAAAATACGCGGAGCAACTATGAGCAACAAGCACGGAGATATGCAAACGTGTATCACTTATCTTAGCTGTTGAATTGGGGTCTCCAGAACCCCCGCAATAAGGACTACCTGTATAACATAAAACAAAGCGAAAATGCATGTGGTAGCTAGCAGGTGGCCAACAGTTATATCTGCGTGGCTGTTACCCACAGATGGTATTTGGTCATTATTACCAGTACCTGTTGAAGTTAACAATGTGTGCGTGTATGGCGAAAGACAACGCCCACTTTGACAGTCGATGACTTTAGGGGTTTCGCTATATTTCTCCTACTTGGAGAATGCGCAGAGTCAATGGCAGCGGTGCAGTAGCATAAAGAAAAGCAGGCGCTGCCATCTACAGCTGTTAGACGCTGCTTTTCTTGAAGCGTGAAGTAAGATGTAAGGCATCCACTAATCACCGCAACTGACGTGCTAGTAAAGAAAAAAATGCACTAACGTTTTTAATCCCATAAAAATACAGAAACTGCCACATCCACTTACCGGGAAAGATGTTGCAAACTTCTAAGCCGGCCCTGATACGAAAACAGTCTTTCTGACGTGTGAATTAGGTGGGGAGGCTGTTTCCGCAAACAAGCTCGAAAGTGGGTAGTGGTGTAGCCGAAAAGAACGTCAGTTTAATCTCTAAGCGTTGTCGCGAGGTCATTCACGCGGTCGAGGCTAGTGTGATTATCACAGTAGCGGCGTTACGTTGGAAAAAATTTTTAAAGTATGACCCCTCGCTTTGAAGAGAGGAAGGTGTCGATGAGTACTTTGACAGAAAGAACGTGTCTTAACAACGTTAATACATAAACAGGCCTACTGGCGAGTTGTGGCATAAATCGTTTCTATGGTCTCTCTAAGAGTGTAGGTAGTTTTTTAGTAGTGCGTGTTGCGGCCAACGTAAAAAGGAATCGAAAGTGTCGCTTGTTTAGGGTTGCATTATGTTCCTGTTCAGTGGACATATGTGTGCTGACAGCGAACCATGCTGCAACTTGCAGGCTTACTTCCGTAAAATGTTCCTTATGGCCGCCGTTCGAATGCGAAGTTGGTGTGTTTATTGTTGTAGATTGCGGCCTGCAATGACCGGCTGTATGTGTTCATCTGTTTCCAGCAAGTGATATCAAGTGTGTCTTGATTATCTATGTGTCCTGGGCTGCCAGAACTCCAAATAATTTTAGATCTAAACGGGGATGACTTGGATGACACTATACATTTTCTGTCGAACAGATGTTTTGGCGAAGTAGCCACATTATGCTTATGCATCGTGTAAAAAAAGGAAGGTTACTAACATTGGTCTCAATGTATCTTAAGCCAGAGAGTCCAAGCCACACATACTCACTATAGAAGGCTAAATATACAGCTAAGTGCACGGCGGCCATATTAAGTCCCATCACGATTATTAGCTAGCCACGAAAATTGACAGCTTCAAGAATTAGGCATCGTAGGCAAAAACTATGCAGGCTGCATTGCTGTCCAAACAAGTATGGGCCTCATGAATCACTCAGATAGCTCTGATGTCACCAGAATAATCGTCTGAACAGTAACAGACGCTTCTCTAGACGCTCAATGTGCGTACCGTTCAAATTATTTTAAATGCTAAGCATTTCTTAGAGAACTTCGGTAACTTCGAGCGTATCTATCTATCTATCTATCTATCTATCTATCTATCTATCTATCTATCTATCTATCTATCTATCTATCTATCTATCTATCTATCTATCTATCTATCTATCTATCTATCTATCTATCTATCTATCTATCTATCAAGCCACCTGCGACTTTTGGCTCTCCTGGCCGTTTCGCTAATGGCATCAATATCAAACTTGGAATGGCATAACATGACTGTATGAAGATCATATTTGACTTGTTATAACTTGAAAGTCATGATATGAATGTCATGAATGTCATGATTGACATGTCATGGTCCTGCAGCTCTTGCAGTGTTTTAGTTCCCATGGCATGTTGCATAACTGGTATGGTATCACATAATTTTATGGGGAACACAAGCGACAGACCCTAACAAGAAAATCATGACATGCGTGTCACGTAACAACATGACTACATGCTACGCTCGTGATACGTTGGCGGTCGCTTCGCTAGCTTCACTTAAACCAAATTTGGTATTACGGGACGGGAATAGATGATGAAGGCATGATACTGGTGCACACATGATAAACATGAGATGGGTGTCATGTAACAACATGACTACATGCCACACTATTGATGCGCTCGCGGCCGTTTCGCTAGCTTCACTTACACCAAATTTGGTATTACGGGACGTGAATGGATGATGAAGGCATGATACTGGTGCAAACATAATAAATATGACATGCGTGCCATGTAACAACATGACTACATGCCACACTATTGATGCGCTCGCGGCTGTTTGGCTAGCTTCACATTAGCCTAATTTGGTATTACGTGACGCCAACGGATCGCGAAAGTATGTGACTGGCGCAAACATGATACTCATGATATGCGTGTCACGTGAGAGCATGACTACAAGCCACATTCAAGGCACCGATACATTTCGAAGTGACGCGGTTCGCGTGCTCACCAGGGTTTATTTCGTCGCGTCACGCCGGCGTTGCCACGCGAGGCACCGGTCTTGCCATCTATATACTCGCAGGTGCAAGGTGCATGCCGCACTGCGTTGCTTTTGTGCATGCGCGTTTCAGCACGTCCAGCCTCCGTCCGTCACGAAAAGAGCGAGACGTGGTGTTGTCTGAGTAATGAACGGGCGCGAAATGCAGGCGGTCGTATTTCGCACCGGTTGCCGTCAGGCCATGCCGACGGACGCTGGTGGCGTATGGCGTCAGAGTGCTCGCGTTTTGCTAACGTAGCGTCACTGTGCGTCAGCGCTACATTGGAGTATATTGGGCCCTTTATGATGCGCTCGTGGCCATTGTGCTACCAAATTTGGGGTTACGTGACGTCAATAGATGATGAAAGTAATGACTAGTGCAAACATGATAATCCTGACACGCGTGTCATGTAAAAACTCGACAACATACCACGCTCATAGCGTGCTCGCGGCTGTTTCGCTAGCTCCACGTATACTAAATTTAGTATCACGTGACACGTGAATGAATGACGAAGCTAAACGACGCATCAAAACATAATGGTCATGAAACGGAAGTCATGTATGGCATTGTTTACCTCCACCTCGTAACATTGTGCTGATTTTAAAGTGACATATAAACATTTCTCATTCGTGCTTCGCATACCATCGATTTCCCCTGTACATGAGATCTGCCAATTTTTTTGTCTTAGATTTTAACATAAAATAGGCTAAGAAATTGAGTCAAGTTTCTTTGTCCTAGTTTTCGCTTCTGTACGTGAGTGGGGATATTGTCGTGTAGACGCTATTCAGACGCGTTTCATCTCTAATTGGCTCGATGCGGTCTTCTAAGCTTTCAGCGTAGACTGTCTACGACGCTCTCTAGAGTTGGAACACAGCCACAGTCCCCCGCATGGGTTGGAAGTGAAAAGGAAGCTGAAATGAAGGCGGGTGACGATTTTGGTCAAAACGTGACCTCACGTTGACATTTAAAACATGGCATTTCGTCTATCTTATATATCACCAATTTTGAAAGGAAACCTCAAATCAGGATTGAAGTAAAATATTGATACAGAAATTTAATTTAGGAGCGTGGAACGGTGGGCTAGTTAGTGATTAATCATGCAGTAGACCATGTGGTGATGTGCCTGACTTTCGACGAAGACACAAGGTTCAAATAGGTAAAAAATAGGGTTTTTCAAAGGTTTGCACTGTAAAAAAATACTCACTCTTTTCAGCCTTCACGTTCAATCAAACACACACTCGCGCATCCTCACGCTCATCGGCATCCACGCCCATGCTCACACCTAGTCACAGTTATAGGTCCTAGTTAACGTTCACACTCGCGCCTACTGAAACTCTTAGGCGCTTGCTCATGTTCCTACTTATAAGCATTAATTCACGTTCATATTCGTGCCTTTGACACTTAAAGGCACTCACTCACTTCCATAATGATGCCTATTCACACTCATAGGCACTAATTCACACTCGTAATCATGTTTATTCACTGTCACAGCACTCGCCGACATGTATACGCGTACCCACATTCACAGGAGCTCACCCATGTTCGTGCTCCCGTGTACTCACACTCATAGGCACTTATTCGTCTACACACTAACGCGGAATCTTGCATACTAGTTATCGTACACGTTCATACTCACACCTGCTCCCACTCGCATTCATACTCTCTTGCACTCCGAATCATGTGCACTGAGTCACGTTTATGCTCAAGAGCACTAGCACTCATGCGTACTCACTCATGCTCTTACTCAAGCCACTAACGCTAATATACATTCGTACTCGCTCTTATTCATACTCACGCCTGTCAAGCACTCCATCACATCCATGCTCGTATTAACATGCACTTGTTCACATTCATAGTCAAACCAAGTCACAACCATTGATATCACTCAAAAGAATCCTAAAATGAGGGAAAGGCTGACGAGTCAACCAGAATTGTAGCATCCGGTTTGCTATCCTGCACTAAAGAAAAGGGGAAGAATGAGGAGAAGGAAAGCAAAGAAAATAGTGGACGCGCAAAAAAAAAGGCCAGGCCTACGGAAAGGCGCAACACAACTTCACAGCGAAAGCTAGAAGAGTGGCCTTTCAGAGCCTTTTCTAAAAACTCACTGGATAACTGCTGCTGCTGCAAGCACACTTGTTTGATACCCGCTACGTCATTATTATAGAACTTTCGTGTAGTAGGCTGGCATTCTCTATGCTATTTTTGTCATTCTTTGATAAGCGTGGTATCTCGTAACACTTGCAATATTTTGTGCCAATTGTTCATGCAGAGTTCACGATGAAAAATTATACCTGAAGTGGGTATGCACACAGTTAATTGGTGAACAAGAACAAACTTTTGTAATGAGTTGGAGCATTGGACGACCCACTCGTTACGACATTCGCATTGTGCGACAACTGGTATCTTTCGCTGTTTTAAAACGCTCGTATTAACGCCATTGCTTTCCTCACATCAAGCCTGCATAAAACAAGTTTGCCAACAATTCCAAAGCACCGGCGTAGCTCAGTGGTAGAATACTGGGCGAGCACCCAGCGGACCCGAGTTCGATCCCCGCTGTGTCATTTGTACCAGGTTTTCTTTCCAATTTCGTGCGTTGTGGTTATGGATACCGGTGGAGGCCACGGCGGACAGCTACGGCGGCGCGTTAGCCGAGTTTTGATCTCATGACAGCTTTCGCCGTAAAAAAAAAGCCAAGGCTGCTATAGTTCGATGATCAATTAACCGATGATCAATCAAGTTCATGCTGAATCCTACGAGGAACGAGCGCTGGAGTTCCCGCTGACGTGGAGCGTTGCTCTGCCGAGCACGGCTAGAAACATTTGGACATACAAACAGGTACAAGTGAATACTAACGCCCGCCATGACGCCGTGCGCGATTAACAGTCGAAGAAAAGGAAGCTTCGAGACCAGCGTTATTGTTGTATTCAAAAATGTCATAATCCCAGAAGGTTTTTTATAACAAAAAATTACAGCATATCCACGGAGTGAATGATGATGAGCGGGGAGAGGCACTGGAGGGTTATATATACAAACACTGTATATACTTATACGAGAAATTCTACAATTACTAAGTGGTTTTCCTTCATTATAACAGCTTTATGGTCGGTGAAGTGGTGGATCGGTGATGGGGCATAGTGAGATGTTTGCAAAAACGAAGTAGTGGGCAGTTCGCAAAGGTGGTACTATAGGTGGTCACGAACAGACAAAAAATGGACACTGTGCGGCAGTTCGTGGTTCTTTGTCTTCAACGCGCACCTGGATACAAGTACACGACCATCTTGCTTTCATATTGGCTACTTCTCAACAGTATTCTACATGGTCGGTGAAGTGGTGGGGCGTAGGGGAATGTTTGCAAGGACGAAGTAAATACGCAGCTGGCAAAGGTGGAACTATAGGTGGTCGCGTACGTACATACATACATACATACATACATACATACATACATACATACATACATACATACATACATACATACATACATACATACATACATACATACATACATACATACATACATACATACATACATACATACAAGGGATGGACAGACCCACGTCTATAGGAGCTTCTCCCCTAAAAAATGTAGGCCAGAACATGCATAGATGACTACTTCCAGTGTTCCGTTTCCACAAATGCATATAGGTTGGCGCTCTAAAGAATATCAGAAGTTATTATTCTAAATCCTCCTTTAAAAACGTTCAAGGAAGCTCACGACAACTTTGGTTGCGTAATCATCGCACAGCATGATAAACACACTGCAATTGTTTCATCGTAACACGACCACCATTGTAACGGTGTGCCCTTGAGTTCCCTTTAGGAAGAAAAAAATTATAATTTTAGTGCTCAGTACTAAAGTGTTCAATATAGTAGCAAAAATCTAAAAAAACACTCGCGCCGTCCGACTAGAGTAAATAGGGTATGTCCCGTACACAACTCCACATTAGTTACATGACAATGACAGCTAATAAACCATGATGATTACGCATGTTTCATTTCTAATCACACACTACATGTCAGCCACGGAACCTCGACAACGTCAATTACCACCAGGTTTTGAAAGGCTTTCTTTTTATGTATCAGGCTTAGACAGCGGCCAACCGCAAGCTTGCGAACGATCTGCAGAAGACGGCAAATCGACTTCGTTAAAGCAGGATTGTTGCGTCATCTTTGCATTTATGCTTTAAGCACTAATTTCAATTTTAAAATGGTCCTTCATGTACAGGTGGCCTTTCACAATTCACCATCAGTTTCAGCTCGTCCTCATCAGTTTCAAATCATTTTTTTTCTTAAGAGTGCGATAGAAACATTTTGCGGGCTTATGCTAGCCATTGAATACACCGTAATTGAAAGTTCGTAGAGAAACAGCTTCTGTAATAAGTAGTGCAAGAGCTACGATTACCAACTATGTAAACGTGATTTCCTCGCTCAAGATAGGCATCACTGTTCCATAAGTAGCTTGGAACGTGCTGCGTCCGGCACCAACTTTAATTCAAAGCGGGCTCATAATGAGCAATGCGTTCGTCTCTGTCTCTTCTTTTTTGTTGTTTGTACTTGCGCACACCAGTTTACTCATATTGAGCACACTACCCACAAAGTCGCACTTCGGAAGAGAAATTTGAGCATACTTAACTTTAAGTTTACGCCATACCATGCTTGGCAAATCATCGAAAGGTCTAAATTGCTGTCTCAGCGAAAACCTATTTCTTCCACGTCATAGATGTACTTCACATCGGACCGTAACTGCTCTTTCGAAAACAGTCTTGCGATGGTACCCGGCCACGCACACCACGTCGCTGAAAGTGTAGCGAAGATAATAGTAAGCGTAACTGCTTGCTCGCTGCATCGCAGTTTTCAGTGAAATTCCCAAATCTTCACTAGCCATGCGCGTTGCAAAGTATCAGGAACTATAGAGCTGTGCGCCGCTGCCGCCGCCGCCCATGTTCCAAGATGGACCATGCAGCCATTGCCTCCAACGCGCAATAATTGTGGCGTGCCGCCGTTAGTCTTATTTTTACGTAATAGGGGAACCTGGGCAAGAAATAAATCACTTGCCCTCCCTCTCCGCAGCTCTAAGATCTTTCAGAGCAGCGTCTGTGGTGCCTTGACTCCTGTGTCTGTGATTTTATGCCCTAGCTCTCAATGTACGGCCCTAAAACAGCTTCTGACAATACACAATCGAGCCCGTCACTCTGTCTTAGCGTTTCAAGTTTTTCCTGGTACTCTTCGCGACGCCAGCATGTTGATTGACGTAACACGATTAGGGAACGTTTTCTCGAATGGTCTATTTACGAGAAATATTGGTTTCGGATGGCATATTTACGAGAAATATAAGTTGTTATTATTTTTCAACCCTGCTTTGGCATGCTCGTCAGCTCGTCCTCATTTTGCATGATTGTCGCTCGATGAACTGGTCACTTCGCTGTATTGTGTGAGTTTTTAGCGGCGAAAGCAAAAATAACGAGAGTATACGACCTTGAAATCCTGATAGACCCAAGGTAGCGCCCAAAAAGCACACCTGCTTCATTAATAAGAACTCAACGTCGAATAGATATAACCTGTAGGAATCGTGGTGAAGGGGCTGTAGCGTATTGTAGTGAAAAACGCAACAAAAAAAAAGAGGCGCAGGATTATTTCATTCCCCCAAAGAACGAAGTCGTTACAGCAAAGACGACGCAGCTCCCCATAAAAAAGGTCAGCCAGATTGAATGGTTTCTACGTGATATAGCGTTAAAGCGCTCGTTTCGCATAAATTCCGGCATTGGCGTCGGTGTCAGCATCGGCGCCGTTGGTTTGGAGCGAAAAATCATCCTCTTACGTAGGACCGAAAAATCGAGAACGATTCAAATCAAATAATGCAAATCTTGGAGCACAGTAGGTTGTTTGGGTCCAGGTGAGGATTGTACCCAGGTCGTTTGTTTTGCAAGTAGATGTTCTACCCCATGGCCACGCCTCTGCTTGCAAAGACAGGGAAAAGAACTTCTTTTACTTAAAGAGGCAATGAAAGTAGCTTTCATGCTTCACAAACACACGTGCCCTGTATACATTCTTCACAATGCAACATGAAATAATGCAGTAATAACGCGCGCACAACTGTCCATTGCCAACGGGCATAAGAATACGTGATCGTCATAATGACTCCGTGGTTGAAAGCTGGATCCCCACTTCAAAAGGCACACATGCTACGGCGCCTATTCCCTTAAGGCCTTATAGTGGGTGCATATAGCGAATTCGAAAAGATCTCATTCCCGAAGTGTTTCCCGAAGTCCAAATTAATAAGTTTTGTGCGCACATTGTGTGCTGTTGCCACGAGTAAAATCTCGCGAGTGCTAGCGAGGAACACTTCTGATGCATAGGTGAAACAAGTTGCTCATTTCCGTCGTACAGCGAACGCATGCGATAACATCATTCCGCGTGCGATACGTGCCGTTGATTACGCCTCAGCCAAAAAGGAATTTCATATGAACGGTTTAACGTCCCAAAGCCACCATATGTTTATGAGAGACGTCGTAGTGTAAAGCCCTGGAATTTTCGTCGACCTCGGGTTCTTTAACGTGCATCTAAATTAGAGCACACGGGCCTATAGGATTTTCTCTTCTATTGAAAATGCAAACGCTGCCGGCTGGTTTTGATCCCGTGACCTGAACTCGGAAAGGAAGCCCTGTCTCTGTGTAGCTAGACGCAGGCGTATGAAGAGACGCTGAGGTAGGAGGCTGCGTGGGTCGATTCAGAACTGTGAATTTTGGTTATAAGCTCGTAGTCAAGAGTGCTGGCACGAGTGCTATTTCATCAGGTGTCAGCAAACGGGTTTTACGCACTTTGGTATCTCTGCCTGGAAAGTGCTCTTTCCGGGAGTGTCAGTATTCTCATGCATCAGCGTTTTGCGGTTTCGCGAGATAGAATGAAAAAAAAAAAGAGTTCTTTAAGGGGTTACGTGCTCCTATCACACGGTGTAAAAAGTAAAGTCGTCGGAGAGCTTTGTGACCATAAAACTGTTCAAGTCACCTCGAAAATAACGAGTTCTTCTCACAGACGTGAAATCAAAACCGTGTTGAAGTTTTTAAAGTTAATTTCACTTTCTGTTGAACACTCTAGCCTCTTTTTTTTAAGGAAATAATTGCAGTGAATTCCGCAATAATGATACGCTGCCTTCTACATTTCGGGACATCGGGCGTGAACGCCTATCAAAATATGTGCCCTAAAATATATTAAATTAAATCCAAGGGGGAATGGACACATTAGAGGAATAGTTATTCTCACTCATCGCATAAAGCGATGACGTAAGAATTGTCATTGAAATTGTACAGATAATGCTTCTCGTTTTAAAGCATTGAAAAGTAGTTTAGAAAAAAAAACAGGTTTAGAGCTAACTTGAGCGATGTCTTAGCTACATTCATTGATTGATATGTGGGATTTAACGCCCCAAAACCACCACACGATTATGAGAGACGCCGTAGTGGAGGGCTCCGGAAATTTCGACCACCTAGGGTTCTTTAACCTGCACCCAAATCTGAGCGCACGGGCCTACAACATTTCCGCCTCCATCAGAAATGCAGCCGCCGCAGCCAGGATTCGATCCCGCGACCTGCGGGTCAGCAGCCGAGTACCTTAGCCACTAGACCATCATGGCGTGGCACCCGAAGCCACACGATAATTATTATGGGCAGCCTCTATATTGCCACCAGCACGTAGTGGGTCGACAGCAAGAGCGGCTGTCAATCTGGAGGAAAAAGAAGATCGCGTGCTTCTTCTCTGCTCGAGAGCCAGCCACGACTGACGTATCGTCCTAGAGATTGCGACCCGGTGGTTTAATAAATCCCCCAGTACTTGTGACTCATCGTGACAAGTTGGTGGAGGTGCTGCGTAGTCTCACGGATGCTGCAGACCCCCCCCCCAGGAAGCCGTGATACGAGTACAGTGCCAATCAATACTCCCGTGCATCGGACCAGCCGCCGAATCAGGGGATTGCCTCCGGAAATGTACGATACTGCTCTAACCACGTCAACAAACATGACCAGCGCTTCGGTGCAAACCTCGTCAACAGGCACAGGAAGCACGACGTCGAACCGCTATACGTTGGCAAGCCCACGGTCACCGGCGACGTTCCGTGGCACGGAGCACGAGGACGTTGAGGACTGGTTGGCGGACTTCGAGCGGGTAGCCACCTTGAATCAGTGGGACGACGCGGCGAAACTGGGTCGTGTCTATTTCTATCTCGAAGACGGGGCACGTACGTGGTATCAAGACCGAGAGGAGCAGCTGACGACGTGACCCGAATTCTCTCGTAGACTTTTGCAGACCTATGCCAGTGCTGATCGCCAAGAACGAGCTGAACGATCTTCTGGCCCGCGTCCAGTTGCCGAACGAAACTGTGACTACGTACGTCGAAGACATGACGCGCCTCTTCCGACGCGCCGATTCAAGAATGACGGAGGACAAGAAGTTGCGTCACTTGATGCGTGGTGTCAAGGACCAGCTTTTTGCCGGCCTCGTGCGCAGCCCTCCGAAGACGGTCGCGGAGTTCTTGTCCGAGGCCGTGACAATGGAAAAAAATGCTGCAGCAGCGATCCAACCAATACGACAGGCAAGTCAGTGGCATGTCTACTGCCGACATTTTCACCGCCACTAGAACCAGCAACGACCGTCTACGTGAACTCATCCGTGATATAGTACGTGAAGAGTTGCAAAAAGCTGGTGTAACACCTCATCCTACGGTTAGCTCAATTGCAGCTGTGATCAAGGATGAGCTGCACCAGGCCCTCCGGAACACCTTGCCTCCTGATACAGCTGCACCAGCTCCTGCTGAATACCGCCGTGAGACAACCTATGCGGAAGCCTTGAAACGCCCTGCTGCATCGCCGCCATTACTCGTCCATCCTGTTCCTGCTGTTGCACTCCAGTCAGCACAGCACATGCCGTACTACGAAGGCACGTACACGCCACCGCCTTTGCCCTTTGTCCCTGGCGCTCCTGTCGCCCATCGTTCGGTGCCACCAGTTAAGTACATCGACGATCGGCGCACGTCTCCATCACCGGCCTCTGTGCTTTCACTGTGGAGAAGCCGATCACTTGTACCGCCAGTGCCCATATCGCCGTCTTGGGCTTCGCGGCTTCTCTGCGTACTCACCGCCACCCCGTTACGGCCAGAGACCGCGCGAAATCGAAAAATACCTCGCCCAGCAGCATCCACCACCATCTGCCGGGCGCCAGTCGCACTCGCCATCACCGAGGCAATTTTCATCAACGCCCCAGGGGTATTCTACCACACGATCTCCCAGTCCACGCCGGGAAAACTAGCCCAAGCGACCTCTGGGGGCGGGGTCGCTGAACGTCGAAGCGCTGAAGACCTCCTATTAACGCAGAACCGTACAGAAACCGGTTTGACATCACATACTGCTGCAAAAGATGGCCGACTTTCACTCGACATAGCAGTGACAGTTGATGGTTGTGCAGTTAATGCGTTAGTGGACACCGGCGCCGACTATTCCATACTGAGTGGGAAACTGACAACGCAGCTGAAGGAAGTCATCACGCCGTGGCACAACTCGCAGATTCGGACAGCTGGTGGCCACGTCGTTACTCCACTGGGTGCCTGCACAACTAGAATACAGATCCAAGGGTATACATTCGTAGCAAGCTGCCTCGTTCTACGCGAATGTTCCCGTGACGTCATCCTGGGAGTTGACTTTCTACAGGAAAATGGAGCTATCGTTGATCTGCAAGAGCGTCGCGTCACGTTCTCAGCCCAGCGAGCAATCAACGTGCAGGATGACGGAAGGCGTGTCGACGAACTCCGTATTTCTGAACAGAGCGTGACGCTACCTCCACGACCAAATGTTCTAGTCGACGTAACATGCTGTGGTTTGGGCGATGGCGATGTGGTGGCCGAGACAAATTTAGAACACCTCCTGCAGCAAGGCATTTGTGTAGCTAGAAGTGTAATACACGTTCGTGATGGCTGATCTGAATTGCTTATCACCAACTTTAGCAACGAGCATCGACACATTTTCCGTGGCACTTCGATAGCGTTTGCCCACGAAGTAGCAAACGTCACCAACTATCTCACGTCAGAACTAGTGGATACCACCGACACGTCAATGAGTAATATTTAGATCAATCCTGATCTGTCCACCGATAACCAGACTGCGCTACCAGCGCTCTTGTTCGAGTTCAGGTCTTGCTTCGCAAGTTGCTCAAAGATCCGCCAGACGTCTATCACTCAACACAGGATCATCACGTACGAGGAAGCACACCCGATACACCAGAACTCCTACCGCGTGTCGGCTAAAGAACGTGAAGCGATACGTACGCAAGTCAGCGAGATGCTTGGCGATGGCGTTATTGAACCATCTAACAGCCCGTGGTCATCTCCAGTCGTACTTGTCAAAAAGAAAGACGGGTCGCTACGCTTCTGCGTCGACTACCGAAAGCTTAACAACGTGACCAAAAAGGATGTGTATCCGCTGCCACGTATCGACAATTCGCTGGATAGACTTCGTCGTGCCCATTATTTCACTTCTCTCGATCTCAAAAGCGGGTATTGGCAAATCGAGGTAGATCAGCCAGACCATGAGAAAACAGCCTTCGTGACTCCAGACGGCCTATACCAATTTCTAGTGCTCCCTTTTGGCTTGTGTTCAGCGCCGGCAACTTTCCAGCGAATGATGGACACTGTCCTCACAGGGCTCAAGTGGCAGACTTGTCTTGTCTACCTTGATGATGTGGTGGTCTTCTCTACCACGTTCGAGCAGCACCTTCACCGCCTGCGCCTCGCGCTGGAGGCTATCCGATCGGTGGACCTCACACTGAAGCCACAGAAGTGCCACTGCGGCTATAAAAAACTAAAATTTCTTGGACATGTAGTTAGCGCCGAAGGAATCCGTCCCGATCCGGACAAGCTTGCCGCTGTTGCCGAATTACCAGCTCCTGTCGATAAGAAAGCCGTCCGGCGTTTTTTTGGTTTGTGCGCCTACTATCGCCGGTTCACTCATGGCTTTGCACGGAGAGCAGAACCTCTGACTAGTCTCACAAGGGACGACACGCCGTTTGGCTGGGAAAACGAGCAACAAGCAGCTTTTGATGAGCTGCGACAGCGCATGCAATCAGCGCCTGTTCTCGCTCATTTCGATGATGATGCCGACACGGAGGTCCATACCGACGCTAGTAACATTGGGCTCGGGGCAGTGCTCGTTCAGCGTCAAGAGGACGCCGAAAGAGTCACAGCCTATGCCAGCCGCTCTCTATCCCGTGCCGAGGCGAATTATTCCACTACGGAGAAAGAGTGCCTCGCAGTCATGTGGGCAATCACAAAGTTTCACCCTTACCTTTATGGTCGTCCCTTCAAGATAGTGACGGACCATCACGCGCTCTGTTGGTTGGCAAGCCTGCGTGACCCTTCAGGACGGCTAGCACGGTGGAGCTTGCGGCTGCAGGAATTTGATGTCACCATCGTCCATAAGTCCGGCCGTAAGCATGAAGACGCTGACACTCTGTCACGCGCACCCATTCATGTCATCAGTCAGGAAGCAGAGGAAGACGAAAGCTTCTTGGGTGCCGTTAACGCACCAGACTTGAGCAAACGGCAGCGAGATGACGCAGAGATTTGTTCAATCATTGATCATTTAGAGGGTCAGGGCGCAATGATACCACGTCATTTATCCCGCTCGTCGACGTCGTTCTGCCTGCGAGACGGTGTGCTGTACAAGAAGAACGCTCGTTCGAACAGCCGTGCTTACCTCCTGGTGGTTCCTCGAGACATGCGAGACGACGTCCTCTTCGCTTGCCTTGACGAACCCACATCCGGTCATCTGGGCTACTCAAGGACACTTGCCAGAGTGAGCGAGAGGTACTATTGGTCAGGACTTTCAGCAAGCGTCAAAGAGTACGTAAAGAGCTGTCGGGAATGTCAGCGCCGAAAGCAACCATCTGTTAAACCAGCCGGTTTGCTTCAGCTCATCGAAGCACCCTGCACGCCGTTCGACCAAGTCGGCATGGACATTCTCGGGCCATTTACCCTGTCTGCGGACAGCAACAAATGGGTGATCGTCGCGACCGACTATTTGACGCGCTACGCTGAGACGCAGGCAATCCCACGAGCCACGGCTTCTGAGGTAGCACAATTGTTCATGCGCCACATCGTTTTACGACACGGTGCTCCTTCCAGTGTAATAACGGACAGAGGGATGGCATTTACGGCGGAGCTTACGGACGAAGTTTTCAAACTGAGCAACACCAGACACCGAAGGACAACTGCGTACCACCCGCAAACCAACGGACTTACCGAGCGACTAAATAAGACCCTCGCAGACATGATCTCAATGTACATCGACGTACAGCACAAAACATGGGACCGGATCTTACTTTACGTGACCTTCGCGTATAATACCGCCGTGCAAGAGACCACGCGATTCATGCCATTTCGGCTTCTCTACGGCCGCGAAGTGCAGACCATGCTAGACTCTATGCTACCGTGTCAAGACGAAGACGAGTTGGCAACTGACGCCGAAGAATTCGCAGAGCGGGCTGAGGAAGCCCGGCAACTCGCGCGACTGCACATCGGCCAGCAACAGCAGGCAGACGCACGACGCTAGAACACCCGCAACAGAGAAGTGTTTTACAACCCTGGAGATCAAGTTTGGATGTGGACGCCCGTCCGCCGCCACGGCCTTAGTGAAAAGTTACTGAGCCGGTACTTTGGCCCATATTAAGTGTTACGCCGCGTCAGTGACGTGAACTACGAAGTGGTTCCGGACTCAACACCCCATGCACGGAGTAGGACACGACTGAGGCCGGACGTCGTTCACGTGTTGCGCATGAAACCATTTATTGCGCGTTGCTCGTAACTTTTCCTTTATCGTACAGCATACTTTGTGTTTTTTGTTTATTTGCATGAACTTGCTTTATCGTTCATTGACGTTTCTTATATTGGCACGCTCTTCAACTTTTACTTCCACTTTATACGAATTTCCAATTTCTTTTTCACGTGCCTATGTAGTAGCATCGCGGTGATGCTATGTACTTTTCTTTCCTCTTTCTGGGACTTGGTTTTTTTTTCTTTTCGGAAGGGGGGATAATGTCACCAGCACGTAGTGGGTCGACAGCAAGAGCGGCTCTCAATCTGGAAGAAAAAGAAGATCGCGTGCTTTTTTTCTGCTCGAGAGCCAGCCACGACTGACATATCGTCCTAGAGATTGCGACCCGGTAGTTCAAAAAATCCCCCAGTACTTGTGACTCATCGTGACAATAATCTAGTGCGCAGCTTGGCCTTTGTTGTCATCGCCTGCTAGCACCCAGCACTGGCGGCCGGTTAATTATCTATTAGGTGTGAAGCTCCTAAAGCCGTGGGTCTGTCCCTCTTGACTCATGGGTCGTGACCGCCTGGTTAATGACTCCCTTAGCAGGTGTAGGCGGACGGACGGACAGGCGGACGGACGGATGGACGGATGGACGGACAGACAGACAGACGGACGGACGGACGGACGGACGCACGGCAGAACAGACAGACAGACAAACAGAAAGACAGACATACAGACAGACAGACAGACAGACAGACAGAGAGACAGAGAGACAGACAGACAGACGATTGACAGCTCATACCGATAAACCTTCTGAAACTTCGCCACACTCATCGACATTTACTCCGTGGATATATGCTGTGATTATTTTGGCTGGATGGTATACTTGGATAGATAATCGAGGACATGCTATGACCAATCTAATTACGCCAATTCATGGTCAGTACGAGATAATTAAGCCACATCTTATTGAGACCTTGCTAATGAAGCCATATAAAGCCAGAACTAGGCTAACTAAAGCATGTTAGTTTATGACCTAACTATACTATGGTAATTAACACGACATTATTCATGAGAATGTTTAGTGAAACCATGCTAATTAGCTTTTTATTGCTGACAGTTAGTATCCTGCTAATCAGGACTACGTTCAATACCACGATACTGATCATGGCCTCAGTAATTGGGCTCGAAATAACTACCTTTTATTTAAAGCCTTATCAATAAAGACGAGACAGCTCAGTGTAATGGTCGATAAGCCTCAGCCAATTAGTACAATAAGATTTAAGACAGAACTGACGCTGTCTTCACTTCAAAGCCAATCACGCACATAAGCAAACAACCAACTTAGAAAGCTGCAAGAAGCTAGGTGATCACAAACTCCTCAAAGGCTTCAGCCTTCCCCAAGTAGTGTAAGCCCACCAAATTAATTTATATGCAAAGAAACAGCAGCTCAGTGTTTACCATGTCAAACGTTTGACAGCCACACCGTCACCATCACAGTCATGAGTGAAACTCGGGCCTTCTCAGAATTGACGAGTTTGTAACCGAGTTCACGCGTCCATCAGTTTGATTGACAGACGCCCACACTGAATATCGGGTACGCCCACCACGTTTGCTCTTGCCAAGGAGTATCCACGTCGAGCGGCACAATTAATCTACTAGCTTTATCGCGCAAACTATGCACACACACACGCAGAAGTAAAAGTGATGTTACCAAGCAGCTACGATGTCTTGCATTCAATTTCACCACGCTCACGACATATCCAATCCCAGCGACGTTGCCGACAAGATGCGAGCACTCCTGGTAACCATCTGTCCCTACAATTATCTGAAATACTTGATAGAAATGAAACGGGCAGCACGAGCGTGCTGCATGTGCACCCTTGCTGCGTTCGAGAGTGAAAATTTCTATGCCGCAAGTGGAACGAAAGAACCTGGGTGAAAGAGGGCACACGCCCGCGAACACACTTAAGGGAGGGGCCTGTTGAGTTGGCAAAAACACAGCACGACAATCACGCTGACGTCGCAGCACTGCTAAAATGTCAAGTTAGTAGGAGCGCAAACGGGGTCGCACGCGGTGTATTTTTGATAACCGCTGCAAATGTCCCGCATGCGTTTCTAAAGCCACGCGCGTACGTGCAGCCATTTTTATCAACGCAGCTATCACCCGCTCCGCAGTGTCTTCACGCCACGGTCACGGCAAGGGAACTCGGAGCAAACTCGACTGTCTGAGAAGCCCGGGCCATCCTGCATTGCACCCCAAGGCTGCCTCAAGACTCGGAACTTGCGCTGATTTTGTTCGTTGTAAGAATGCCGTCGCAGCATTTATCGTTAACACTCAAACTTAACTCAGAATGAATGCATACGACTGTAAAGCCATCTGCAGATTGCAAAGCAGATTGTAAAGCCATCTCTAATTATAAAGATCAGAATTCACTGAATATTTTGAGCCTTTTTGTAACTGGAGTGAAACAGGGCAAACGTATCTTAACTACAAAAATTGTGTACTCACATTTTTTTCTAATAGGAAACGTCCTATTCATTTTACATATATAGAATTCACTACGAATATACTACGGGTGTAGAGATTCAAAGACATTGGTGTAACTCTAAGAAAAAATTTAAAATGATGCAGCGGTATGAAACAATCCACAACAAGCTCTTCAAAAACTGTGGTATCTTTGACGCACGTTAAGCAACTCCACACAAGAATGCGGACTTTGAGCAGACTCCAATATGCGTCGATTGTTTGATGACCTCACCACCGATCTAACATTGCTGTGTTAGAATATCTCAAAAAAGAAGTAGGATTTATGTTTTTTTGCTATGACCAGCGTTTCTCTCCTACTTCACATGCACATTTTATATAGCTGCAGCCCCTCTCGAACATCGGCGCACTTGCCATTCTGTCATCCTTCTACTTAAGATAGGTCACACCGATTCAAGTAAGCTAGCAGCCATATGCTTCACTGCATCTTATGCACACTGTACTCGCCGATTTGATCACATAAATATGCTCCCTGTTAGATATAATTTCAAGATAATTTTTTTTTCACAGAACGTTCATTTGTGCAATGAGTTTGATACTTTTCTGCGCATACTCGGTGCAGATAAATAAAAGAAATAATTGAATAAACATTCTCCTGAATTGTATTGTTTCATGGTGCTGAACACTTATATTAACACTTGAAATGTACCCAACACAAAGGCAGCAGTATTTAAAAATGGATAACTTTGAAACATGTTGCTATCACGTGTATTGCTTCGCCCTTTCAAGGAAACAGGTCTTTTTTTTAATTCAAGATGGAGGCGAAGCTTCATTGTAAGTCAAGAGGTGCAGGACTCAAGGTGCAGTGGGCCGCTCCCACGATGGGACAGTCAGGTGAATCCTTACCAAGAAAAACGTTTGTCTTGACCAACTGTTCATTATATGGTCGCCTCCCCTACGCACCACGCCACCGCTGAAGTTGGAAACACCAACGCACCGGTGCCGCTGGTATTGGGAGCGGCATAGAGGTCTACCTACAACACGACCAACATGAAGCACTTCGAAGAAAGTTAGTGGTAGTGTCACATGGCGTTCGCTTTGCATTTCAGCGTGTGCGAGGTGTTCGAGGGCACGTTAGAACGACGTGCCTCGTGTCGGCTTTGTGCTACTGTATAGCAGGTTGTCGGCCAGCTCGCCAGGACGCCGCGACGTGTAAATTTATGGTGCGCCACTTTGGCAGCACTGACGTCACATGCAGATTCGTAGGCGCTGACGCTTATGCTCAGACCTCACGCCCGTCTATACACACTCACGTTCATAGTCACGCCAACTCATGCTCATAAGCATGACCTAAGGGTTATTCACGCCCATTCACATTCATCGGTACTCATTCGATTTCACATTCATGCCCTTTGACACTCATAAGTGTTCCCTCACACTCATTGTTTTGACACCTACACACACTCAAAGCGCTTAGACTTACTCATGTCTGTTCATATTCAGCCACAATCACACTCCCGTCATCGCCCACTCACAGGTACCCTCTCACGTTGATGCTCCCGCGAATCGGTACTGACTCACGTTCATTCTCAAGCCCACTCACACTCGTATACTGAAGTTTACTTATACTTATCGACTGTCTCCCACGATCGTACTTATATTTGCTGTTTCTCATCGATATACCCACTCGCCTCCAGTTCATACAATCGTGTCTACTCACACTGATCATGTCTAGCACACCTACTGACACCCACTCGTGCTCAGGCTCACATTCACACCAACTCACATCTACTCACGCTCACTCACATTCACACTAACACCAACTGACAGCCATTTGTGCTAACTTTCACTCACGTCTCCTCAATTCCATGGGTACTTGGGAGGGGGGGGGTTAGAAAAAGGGGGTAACGATTTAGAGCACAGGGTACTCTACTATGGGAGAGCTTAAAGCCGTCCCCGAGGCCGAAACAACGTGCAGACGACAAATGTACAGAATCTGCATTGCTTCGGCCTCACTCATATACCTACTGAAACCTACTACACTCCTGTAAGTAATGTTCATACTCAAGATTAAACTTGCCAAGTTTTCCGCTCTGCTCACATTTACATGTGGCCCCTGGCATTCAGGTACACTCCTGTTCAAATACTGGCGTGTACACGTCTCCCATCTTCGACCATTACCTCTCACCTCCACTCAATCTAACCAGGTCTCATTTACATCCGGCTGTCACTCCGAACGTTTTGTATGATTCGAGTAGAATGGCATTGGCACCTAAGACGATCTGTCTTATATTCTCGTTATATGTGAATGTGCATATTTGTGATCTTAGGAACCAACCACGGATGTTAACACTCGTTCAAGTGAAATGTTATAGGTATACGTTTCATGTGGGATGTCTGCTGGATTTTCGCATTATAATATTTTGGAACAGACACCAGCCTCAGGTAGAGGGAGATTTTTTAGAGCATTACATCAGCAAACAAGTGAAAGCTCCTTAATTTGGATTTCACGGGATCGTAAAAATTGCTGAATTAACCAAATGCCGAATTATCGGAAGTATTATGAAAGCGATGCACGAGTGTCTATGACATCGATTCATGAGCATAGGTTTGATGTATACGTAAATTCATAGTACGTATATTTCGCATAACAGCGATGAAAATGCCGCAATTATGTTCATTCGTGATTTTGTTAATAACCTGACCGTGGGTCAATGTAATCGTGTCATAAAACTAAACGATGCTCTGCCCTCTCCGCTTATTACGTACTACAACCACCCCCATGTGCACTTGACGATAATTTTCTCGCCAAAAAATGATCGGCAAGTGATTGTTTGTTCATTATAATGTCTATACTAAAATATGTTCCAACAACCGGACTATGGCTGAAGTAGTTCTACAAATTCCACCACGTGAAACTTATATTCCATGAACGCTACCTGTAGTTAAAACAGAGCCACTGCGAACCACATCAGCAGTGGTCGAAAACGTATTCCTTAAATTAACACACGATCATAGCGCCCACACAGTTCTGAAGGCGTATGTGCGGCCTCTGCTTACAGTCGACACAGGAATGCTCAGCACAACATCTGGGGCGCTATGCAGGATCGCCCATACCTAGGCAAAATCAGCTCGGTATCTTTCCGCGCTTTAGCGTCACAACCTTTCGAATGAGCAAACAGTGCGTGAAAGTCAAGTATAGCCATCAGCGCGCTGCGTTTCATTGATTGCGATAGAACCCGGCATCACGTCAGGGATGGTCGACAATGTTGGGCGGTACTTTCAAAGCACATGGATCTTTTTTTCATTTTTTGTCTTTTTACTGAGTGCACAAGTGCACCTATGAAATAAATGTGTAGAAACTTTTTGTGATCATATTTTTTCAGAGGCACGAGATGTTTAAATTTATTTTGCAACTTTTAATGCCTGCACTAAGTCTGCTGTAGAATAATCAGCATGATGGGTTCTGAGAATAGCTCCGGCCGAGTATCCTACAACATCGCGACCACAGCTAAGCACGAGGCCACGTGGTAATCATAGAGAGAGAGAGAGAGATTAATGAAAGAGGAAGAGACAAAAAGGACGCTATTTTCTGCCTCCCGTCGCGGGGGCACGGCTCAGCGCCTTTAGGGATCGGGGAAGGGGAAGTAAAGATGATAGGAAGAAGAGAGGAAGGAAAGAAAAAGTGAATGTCATGGCAAGAGAACGTCTTGTCAGTACAGTCAGTAGTGCGAGTGAAAAGAGTCCGTCTATAAGGCGGCGAGGTCCGCGCAAGCACAGAACTCGAGAAAGGCTCGAAGGGCTTTCGTCTTCGAGCGCGCGGGAAAAAGTATGTCTTCCATTGTTTCGGCAGGTAGTCCAAGCAGACGATAGCGGCTTGCCAGTGCGCAACGCTCAGTGGCCAGGTCAGGGCAGGAGCAAACAATATGCTGCAGCGTTTCGTCATCACCGCACCTTCGGCACGCTGGCGATGAAGAGCGACCCGCGGAATACATGCGTGCCGCAGGCCAGACGCTGCCAGTACGCAGGCGAAGCAACAACCGCCGCTCGCATCTGTCCAGGCCAGTCTCCGGAAGGGATGGTGGAGGTTTGCCGCTTGCCACCCGTGTGTCAGGGTGGGCCGTTGGTAAGAGCTTCCGCAGTCGCTGCCGTGAGTAATCCGACTGGGTTACCGCCTTAGTGACTGGCGTGTCGCAGTGGTGTGCTGCCTTAGCGGCGGCGTCAGCCTCCTCGTTGCCAGCTATTCCAACGTGCGAGGGAAGCCAGTGGAGGGACAGGCGCACACCACTCTCTTTGATGGCGGTCAGTTTTGCGTGCAGCAACGCCACAGTTATGCCTGCTTGGTCTGGTTGGAGCAGCGCTTGTAGGGCTGGTCGGGAGTCGCACAGAATCGCCACAGGCAACTGGGGTAACGTGGCAGCAAGGTGGTCGGCTGCCAAGTGAAGGCCGGCCAATTCAGCTGCAGTGGAGCTGGCGTGAAAGGGAAGTCGGCAGCGGATGGTTGTCCCAGTCGATGGTATGACGCAGGCAGCCGCGGCCGAATGGGGGCTGTCCCGAACGGACCCGTCCGTGAATACCAGGAGCTGCCCCTTAAGTCTTTCATGAAGTTTCGCCACGGCTGCCTGATGGAGCTCGCATGCCGGTGTGCGCCTTTTTCTGAGGTTGTCCAGAGTTAATTGTACGTCCAGAGGCTGCTGGTGTGGTGGAGGGGGTTGGATTGGACTGGGGGGATCGGGGACCAGCTCTTCATAGAGAGCGCAGATCTGTGCCATCCGTGACGCTGGTCGGCTCCGCAGTCTCCGAAGGAGGGCAGCGCCCCCGAGGGCCCTGTGAAGGCGATCCACGTGATGCAGCGCCTGTCGTAGCATCAAGAGTGACAGAGGCCAGGTCTGGGCCTCCGCCAGGGTTGCAGCTATGGGTGACTGACGGGGAAGTCCCATGAAGCGCCGAATTGCCATGCGATGTTGCCGCTCCAGTTGCTCCTTGCGGTGTGGCGCTAGCTGCACCAAGGGCAGTGCATAAGTTTGCGCTGTCGTTGCAGCCCCTTCGTAGAGTCTTAGAGCCAGCCGTGAGGTGCACCCTTGGCCCCTGCTGAGCAGTTTGCTTACGGCAGTCTCGACCCTGGTGGCCTTGAGGACGGCGAGCTTAACGGCTGGTATCCAGGTAAGGCGGTGGTCGATCCTTAGCCCCAGGTACGTCACTGCATCGCTCCACGGGATAGGTCGGTCACCTAGCACAAGCCTTCGGACGGCCCTCCGCGCAGTGGCTCTGGGGTGAACCAGCAGTGCCTCCGTCTTCGTGGGCGAAACGTTCAGTCCGATTGCCTTGAAGAAAGAGACGACGGCATCCAAGGAGCGCTGCAGGGAACGCCTTATGGCCGTGAAGTTTTGCCTAGGCCCCTTAACCCACAGTGCCACATCGTCTGCGTACAAGGAGCACTGCGTGGGGTAACGCTTGTCTGCGGGCATCGCGGTCGGCAGCCCCGCTAGCACCAGGTTGAACAGAAAGGGGCTCAGGACGGAACCTTGTGGAACGCCTGCTGTCACTGGCCGTGGATCGCTGAGCGCGCGTCGTACTCTAACCCGGAGGGTGCGGTTTGCCAGAAAGGCACTGATAAAGGTACGTAGGCAGCTCACGATGCCGAGTGTGTCCAAAGCACTCTCTATCGCTATGTGAGGCAAGCTGTCAAAAGCGCTCTGTACATCCAGCAGGACGAGGAGGGCCACTTCGCCGTTGCGCTTGGCCTCCTCCAAGGTAGAGACGACGTCCGCGATCGAGTCTGCTGTGCATCGGTGGCGTCGGAAGCCCGTCTGCTGTTCTGGTAGGAAATCCTTTGCCCCCGCAATCCAATTTAGGCGTGCCAGTGCTATGGCTTCCATGAGCTTGCAGGCAGCAGAGGTGAGAGAAACGGGTCTGTAGGACGTAATGGCGGCACAAGGGCGGCGAGGTTTCCGGATCGGCACCACAACAGCGGTCAGCCAGGCTTCAGGTAGGTTGCCGCTCTGCCATATTTCATTAAAAGTCCTCAACAGGTGTCGTCGTGAGGCCATATCCAGGTTGCGCAGCATCTGGTATGTGATGCCGTCGGCACCAGGGGAACTGCGGCGCTTGGTTCTGGCTAGAGCAACGTTCAGTTCGTGTTCGAAAATAGGGTCCTGACACAGAGATGCGATCTGGCTGGCCGTCCAGGCAGGGTGATGACCTTGCGGTGGCTTGGGAGCAGGCGTGGCGATGAGGGCTGAAGGATTGGCTGGTGGGAGTTCTGTGAAGCGATCGGCCAGTCGCTCTGCCAGTTCTTTTTCACTAATGCCTAAGTAGATGGCCACCGCAATGACGGGTTGCCGCACCATTGGTCCAGTGACGAGGGATCGTAGAAGTCGCCATGCTTTTGCGCCACCTCTTGCCTGACTCAGGGAGAGGCAGATGCCTTGCCAGCTTTGCCGCCTGCGACGGTTGGCATGTCGCCGACATACCGCATCCACACGATTGAAGAGTGTACGTTGAGCTGGGTCATGGGATTTTAGGTACCTTCTCTCAGCCCTGCGCCTCGCAGCCCGTAAGTTCAAGTGATGGAGGTCTGGCACAGGGTGGTGCTCTGGCACCCTGGTCTGGATAGTTGCCGCCTGCGCTGCCACTGCTACCAGATTCAGGAAATCCTGATCCTCTGGGACGTCTCGAAGCTGCCTTCGAAAAGCCCGCCAATCGATCGTACTACACAGCCTCCTCCTTGGGATCTTTCCGCCCACAGGTGAGATGACGATCGGCAGGTGGTCTGAACCCCAGGAGTCAGGCTCCACTGCCCAATCGTACCGGTCCCCTTCACTGGCCAAGGTGACGTCAATGGCGGAGCATGACGGTCGTGCTGTTCTGCGGACGAAAGTGAAGGATCCGGTGTTCAAAACTTGTAGGCCCAGTTGATGGATAACGTCCACCAGATCCCTTCCTCGAGAGGAGCAGGTGCTACTCCCCCACATGGTGTGATGAGCATTCATGTCCCCACATATGAGGTAGTCTCTTCCGAATTTAGCCGTGAGCTGTAACAGCATGGAGGCGTCCCACCGCTGTCCAGGTCGCACATACACAGAGGCCACTGTCGTGTCCACACCGCGAAGCCGCACCGTCACGGCACAACACTCAAGAGCCCCTCCAGTGACATCAGCCACGTTTATGTGCACATGTGGTAGTTCTCGTCGCACGTACACTGCACAACGTGGTCGACCCTGGGGATGTGCACTCGCTATGCACGGCGCGTCCTGGCACGTGTCTAGAGTACACGACGTGATACTTTGGTAACCGATGTATCCGGGAAGTCGTGGTAATCATCATGGTCGGCCTGCACATTCTAGCGCACTGCCTTGCCGGTGCGCGCTCTCTTTATACTCTTAATTGTTGCAAGCACCCGAGAACGTGCGCCCGGATACTTGACTATTTGGCCGGGCAGCATACTCGACCAGTTAGGCCAGGACATGCTATGACCAAGCCAACAACGCCAATTCATGGTAAGACTGACGTGATTAAACCACATATTAAGAATGCCATGTTAATGAAAGCATGTAAAGTTAGGAGTGGGATAACTAAAGCATGCAAGTTGATGATTCAACTAAATCATGCTAATCAACGCGACGTTAATCATGAGCATGCTTATGTTGAAACCTTATCAGTGAAGACATAACAGTTCAGTATTCTGGTCATTAGGCTTTAGTCCATTAGTATAATAAAATGAAAACAGACCAGATGCAGTCCTCATTTCAAAGCCGACCAAGCAGATGAGCAGAAAACCAACCTCAAAAAAGCTAGAAGAAGCTATGAATCCAGCCTTGCGCATGTAGTGCAAGGTAAAATTACTTTTCTATGAAAAGAAGCTGCCGCTGAGCGTTTACCGCACAAACGCTTGACAGTCACACCAGTGCCATGACAGTCACGAGTTGAACTGGGGCCTTCTCAGACATGAAGAGTTTTATCTGAGTTCACGCGTGAATCAGTTTGATTGACAGACACTCGCTGGGAAGATCGCGTACACCCACCCCATTTCCCCTTCCGAAGAGCAGTACTCACGCCGAGCGGCACGATTAATCTTGTAGCTTTGTTGCGCAGACTATACACACACGCACGAAGAAGTCAAAGCGATATATCACGTGGATAAGATGTCTCACATTCAATTTCACCGCGCTTACAACGTCTTCACTCACAGCCGCGTTGCCGCCATGATGTAAGCGCCCCTGGTGACCCCTTGTCTTTATTATAAGGACAAGGGATCACTAAGCTGCCATATTTGATAGAAGCGAAACGAGCAGCACGAGAACGCTGTGCGTGCAACCTTGCTGCCTTCGAGAGTGGAAACTTTAGGGGCGAAGCTCTTTATATAGCGGCACCCATTCGTCCCTCGTAGCAGTTGTAGTATGTAACAAGTATAACATTTCGACCACTAAAGTGGTGCCGGTTAGAAATTTCTTCCGTGCGTTGTTGCACAATAAAAAATGTACATGCCAGTGGCTGCTATTGGGGAATGAGAGACAGGAGCATTCGGCTTTTAGTTAACACGCACGCTGCGACCCCCATTAGGAGCCGTTGGCATGTACATTGAGCACTATCTGACAAGAAAGGGTTGCTAGGTTATTATCGCTGGGCGCAACAATCTTGGTTTTAGAAATGTTTGGCGAGCGTTGAGCCGTGGTGCCATGAATAAGATGAACTAGTATATACCATGAATGAACTCGAGGTGGTTAAAGGTGGGAAGCAGATACGAAGCGCAAGTCGTAACGAAGTAAAAGCCGAATTCTCCAGTCTCTCATTTCCCATTAGCAGCCATTGGCATGTCCATTGAGCACTATCTGACAGGAAAAGGTTACTACGCTATACTCGCTGGGCGTAACCTCCTTGGTTTTAGAAAGGTTTAGCGAGCGTTGGGCCGCGGTGCCATGAATACAGTGAACTAGTATATACCATGAACTCGAGGTGGTTAAAAGTTGGAAGTAGGCCCGAAACGCAAACCGTAAGAAAGTGTGCGTGTGGCATCTCTCGTTTAGTCCTTGGAAAGTTCCGCTGGATGGCGGTGCTTCTATATGGGGAATATATGATGAAAAGATGTGAGATGGTGGTACTTGGAGTGCTTTATGCTGCAGGTGGACGAACGGGCACACAGACAGAGGCATTGATGGACGCATGAACGGACACAGGGGCGGATGCACAGATGAACGCAGGGACGGGCGCACGAACAGACGCACGTACGGACGGGCGAATGAACGCATGGACGGTCACACTGACGGACGCATGGACGGACGGAAGCAAGAACGAATGGACGGACGAATGCTTCGCTCCACTCCATCATTCACTTCGTGGATATGCTGCCAATTTGTTTTTATGCTGCAGGTGGACGAAAACCCCCATTAACACGCCTGTGGGAGGCGCATCTTGTGTAGGCATAAAGATAGCCTGACAATTTCGCTTACACCGCTGCACTGTTAAAATGTTGATCGAGCGGCAGCGCTGATGTGTTCGCACGCAGTGTTTCTTTGATAGCTACTGTAAACGCGTTTGATAACCACCGTAATTGCATCGTAAATGATAACCGCTAAATTCATTTCTGATGCCACGCACGTTCTCGCATTCATTTTCATCAACACTGCTATTACGTGCCCCGTATTGTCTTCATTCGATGGCTGCCGTAGGGCGAGCTCGGAGCAAACTCGTTTGCCCGAGAAGCTCACGTCATATTGCAGAGCACTCCTGCTGCTGCAGAAGCCTGGCTCTCTAATGCAGAGTAATGGATGACGAATACGCAGCTCAGAAGGCATGCCATGAAAGCAGAGCTACTGCTTGTCGAAGCTTTCACTTGCAGTGTGGCAGTTTGGGCTAGTTGGTATGGCATGACGATAGTTATAGCGCGAGAACAAAGACAGTGTCTTTCGTGTCCTTCTTGTCTCTGTGTCGTCATTTTGTTCTCATGTTTGGCTTGCAGTCGCAGCAGTCGCTATCGACGTGATTATATCACTTCGTTTAGATCACGTGCACGGAGTGAAACTGACTGCGATGTAATTGGGCTGCTTCTGTAGAAGCCTCGGTTCCCGCCGTGGTGGTTTAGTGGCTAAGGTACTCGGCTGCTGACCCGCAGGACACGGGATCAAATCCCGGCTGCGGCGGCTGCATTTCTGATGGAGGCAGAAATGTCGTAGGCCCATGTGCTCAGATTTGGGTGCAGGTTAAAAGAACCCCAGGTGGTCCAAATTTCCGAAGCCCTCCCCTACGGTGTCTTTCATAATCATACGGTGCTTTTGGGATGTTAAAGACCACATATGAATCAATGAATGTAGAAGCCTAAGTCACAAACAACGCGAATAGGCTTAGTTCGACACTTTACGTTCTACGTCATTACTCATAACTTATATCTTCTCAATATGCTCAACTTCATACTCTTGGCCACCACGCCAATTGGAGGCCCACGACCATTTTTCTTCTTTTAACGTAATCGTTGGACTTTTTCTTCTTTTGCGTTGGACATTGCGCATTTCGTGCTCGACGAGTTCGAGGATTGGTTGAATAGCTGAGTCGTATCCAAATATAACCAAATTATTGGGAACTTGATGCCAATAAAATAGAAGTTTGCCGGGACCAGAAAACACGTCTGAGTTATCCCATCTTAACAGTTTACGAAGGGCGAGTAAACAATGTGTTATTTTTTTTGTCCCTCAGCCCGTTCAAGCATTAACCTTTTACTTGCCAATGTTCCAAAATTGGAACATACGAAACCTAATTTTTTATTTCCTCTCCAATATATCGCATATTAAAATTTTATGTACACGCATACTCATTGATGCTTGTGAAAAACGTAGCAGTTTTAATTTCTATTTTGAACCTACGGAGAATCATTAGATAAATTTTTAAAAACAGGCATAATTTGCACTCCTTGACCACCAGATGTTTGTTGCATTATTACGCAGAAAAAAGTAATGTTGCAGTGAGCAAAGCAGAACTAAAATATCGGCAAATAGTTCGGAATTACGCGGCAATACAATAAAAAAATAACGAAGACAATCTAGTTTTCAGCTTGGGAGTTTTGTGCGGATGTTCCTTTTTTGGAACATTGGCATTTCACAGAGTCAAACGCAGAGTAGACGCGCGCGAGCATTTCGCCTCGTTCTTTTTCTTTTTTTGCCTTGTCGATGGCGCCCGCTGGGCGGCGTTTGGCAGAAACTTGAACATAAGCTTTCCTGGGCGTCATTCTGAGTTTGCCACACACGTGGAAAGAGCAGCATTGAACTACAGTGCCTAGCTACATCAATCCCTCTGAATGTAGGTAGAAAACTACCTTACGGCTGGTTTTATTTTTGTAGTACTGTGCTTTACACCACAATAACTTTCGTTGTAGGTCATGGCACAACGCTTCCTCACTTTGGAGGCAGCAATTGACCTTTTGTTCAGCCTTCCCGATGACGAACGCGAAGGTGCGTCTGTATGCCGATTGCCGCCTGTTGAAAATGGCAATATTACTGACGAGGAGCACGTGAACGAAAACGACTTTTTTGAAGTTGTTCCTGATGATGTTTGTGCATGAGCACGTTGAAGTTATGCAGTGCAGTGATGAAGACGTTGATTCGCCTTCTGCATGTTAGAGTCCTGAGCCACGACGAAGAAATCCAGCGGGGCGGCAATTCACTGCTGGAAAAGGACGCAAAGCTTCAACGAACGCTCGGAAAGCAAATACTTCAAAGCGCTCCCATACACCAGTATGGGGTGACCATGCCACGTTTGGCAAAACACATCCCAGCCAGAGTCCTCCGTTGTTGCTAGAGGCATTTCCTGATCTTGCAAATATGAGCCAATTTATGCTTTTCAGCAAATTTATTTCTCCGGAGTATCTTGGTTCACTGGCTGAACTAACTGCAAGATACGCACTCCAAAAGAAGGAGGTGGTGGACGTCACAGGAGTGGACATAGGTCAGTTTTTCGGCCTCTTACTTTTCAGCGGGCACCACTCCGTTCCGTCGAAGAACTCATATTGGAGCACTGCAGAAGATCTTTGTGTGCCTATAGTCGCAACAGTGATGGCCTGCAATAGGTTCCGGCAGCTGAAAAGGTTCTTTCATGTTGTTGACAACACTCAGTTGAAAGCAGGCGAAAAAATGGGCAAAGTTCAGCTGTTTCACGACAAAATCTCCAAATGTTTCCGCCAGTTTGGAGTGTTCAATGAAAGCCTCAGCATCGACGAGTCAATGGTGCTCTATTATGGCCACCACTCGTGCAAAATGTTCATTCGCGGTAAACCAATTCGATTTGGGTACAAAATATGGATGATGAGCTCTTCGAATGGGTACCCCTATGCGATGTAAATATATTTTGGGAGGAACGAGAAGGACGAGAAGACACCTCTGGGGATCAGGGTTGTTAGCAATATGGTATCGGTCCTGGAAGCGCCTGAACATCACGAAGTCTACTTTGACAACTTCTTCACTTCGCATGGCTTCTTGACGAAACTGGCTGACCAGGGGATTCGAGCTACAGGGACTGTGCGAGATACAAGAACCAGTGGTTTTCCACTGAAAAGCTTGAAAAACATCGAAAAGGAAGAAAGAGGATCTTTCCACTACAAGTGTGACGGGGCAGTTTGCGCATGCAGGTGGAATGACAATGCAGTCGTCACAGTTTCATCTAACCACCTCAGCCAAGAACCTGTTAGAAGTGCGAAACGCTCCTCACGACGCTCAAACAAAAAGGTGGACATTCCTCAACGATAATTGATCAGAAAGTACAATGAGGGCAGGGGTGGACTAGATATAATGGACCGCCTCCTCGGAAGCTGTCGACCGAGACTGAGGAGCAAGAAATAGTGGTGGAACCTTTCAGCAATGGTTTGAAAATAGCTGTCGTCGCAGGATGGCTCCTCCACTGCGAGCTTCACAAGGGTAGTGATGCCGCCATGACGCACATCGCCTTTCGGCGGGACGTCACCATGTCCTTGCTGCAGCTCAAGCAGAAACTCACTGTAAGACCTGGACCCCGGGTTTATCCGAGGTATGAGGACAGAAACACTGATGGCCACTACATCATCTCAACGACTCAGGGAAGGTGCGCGGAATGCAAGAAGAATACAACGAATCCGTGCCAGCAGTGCAAAAAGCGGCTGCACAAGAAAGGCTTTGCCGCTCACCACGGTTTGTGATTTGCTCACTGTAGTACAGCCAGTAGTATGAAAGAAGAAATTTTCATGAAGTGTTGTTATAGATATCTATACTTTTCAGGGACATCGTATGACGCTAAATATTAATCTTCCGTTATCCTGAATAAGGAAACCCGACTGAAAATTCATTAAAAGTTGTTCCAGAGAAAATGTGTGTTTTGCATATGGGAAATGTCAATGTTCCAAAAATGGAACATGCGAAAAAACATGCTTAGTCATTGTGAATGTGGCTGTATTTTTGATCATAGTTAATTTAGAAGGCCAATTCAAATTATCGACATGAATTTCAGTTTTTTTCTATTGCTTCATAGTGCGGCATTTAAAAGGTTAAGGTAGGGGAGGAGTAGAGAAGATGACCAAACATGAAAAATTGCAGGTTTACATAACTTACGCATAAAAATACACATTACGCAACACCAACATAAAGACACACCCAAATGGCATAGCTGCGTGGTACATGTTATATGCACTACGAGAACAAGAAAAAATATACGGTAAGCAAATGAGCAATAATTATTGACAACGTGAATAATATTTACAACACAGCTTGGCAGTAGTAAATGGTACAGTACAAGATACAAGAAAAGAACTAAAAGTAAGCATCATCAAGGTACTCATCAAGGTGATTGCGTGGCGTACGTTTTATTTTTAAGGCTTAGTGGTAAAAGGAATTCAATATCTTTTACTAGAGTAAAAAACACTATCGGTAGAATAAATCCCCCCCTTATGGAAGGAAGTAGGTTACACTTATTATTTGCTTTCTAGAAGAAAAAAGAAATTATCTTTAACAGACCTGCTGATTAGTATGGAGGCTGTTTATTGTACACGTCTGTAGCGGAAGTGGATGCCGGTGGCCGTGATTATTTTTTCCTGTGTGCGCTTAACAATTCAGATGCCGAGGAAGACCGAGGCGCATACGCGGCCAAACTACCTCATGTTGTCTCCGACATGCCACGTGGGATACGCAGCAACGCCCCTTTTTGTGTTATCGCGTTTTCGAGGTTTGTTTATCTTGACAAGTAAAGCAGTCTTGTCCCAAGCTTCAAGAAATGTAGGTGTGTTCTTTTCGCTCCTACTTGGGGGCAAGTACGCTACAAAGTGGGGAGCCGGACGTTTGGAAAAACAGCAGCCATGACAGACGGGGCAGACACTTCAAGCTCACTTCCAACCAACGCCTCAGAGTTAAAACTTCCTGAATTCTGGCCCATGATGGCGCAAAAATGGGTACGAGGCCCATTTTCGTGCCCTTTGCTGGAGAGTGACGTATAGCCAATCAGCGATGGCGGGGTAGCCCTGCCGAACCGAGTCGTCTGCCTTCGCCTGTGCTCATCATCAGCGTCTGCCGCGGGACGCTTCGAGCTGCTTGCTCTTGCTCTGCGGTTTTCATGCTATGAGGTACGTGTCGTTCACAGACTACGTTCCAGTAGTGAGTAGAGAAAGCGCACAGCAATTCAAACTGACGTCTCACAAAGCAGGCGTTTGGATAAGTGGTGCCCACTATTCAGCATTAGCAACAACAAACGTGTATTGTAAGCCCTCCGAGATTCGGGAAGGCTTGCTTGAGCCTACGACATCAGTTATTTGAGTGTGACTCTCTAAAACAGTGCCGAATCGATTCGGCTACTATTTTGTCGAAGCTAAAAGACACGAGTGAAAAGCGAATGGAAGGAAGGAAAATAGGAGGAAAAGAACGGCAGGGAGGTTAACCAGCCTATAGGCAGCCGGTTTGCTACCCTGCGCATGGGAGAGGGATTGGGGAGATGAAAGATAGGAGAGAGGGAAGAGAGATAAACAAAGCACATTCGGCAGCACACGCGCGCACACTCAGCCTTAGTTCGGTGCTTACGAGCTACAGAGCGCACGGCGGCCGCTTGATAGATTCGACGCGGTCGACAACTGCATTCGGAAGGGCACCCATGTTTGTCGGAGAAGCTCGCCGTGCGCTTCGAACAGCCATCCCGGGGACGGCGGCGGCAGACGGTGTACGGCGCTGCACCGTTACGGCAGACTTGCCGTTAGCGTGAACCACCCCTAACTTCTCGCGGCCAAGTAACCTTGCTTTTTGAAACATTTTGCGAAAATGATTGAAAGATTCTTCTTCAAAATAAGCAGCAATGGCTCAAAATTATTACATTTCCGAAATTTCGAATGCGAATTGCGTCTTTTGAATTAAAAAAAACTGTGGATTCCTTGTCAGGAGGGGGGCGGGGGACATGTTAGGGCGGGGCAAAACAAAAAAAACGAAAATGTTTGCAGACTGAAGCTTCCTTGTTTATATGCAAAGAAGTGAACGAAGCCGCAAGGCGCTCGTGGACGTTGGACGCAGTAAGTACGCTGTTCCGAATTGCGTAGTAAAATATAATAGTTAAGACCATTAGACTGTCTCTTTAGTTTTGCGGCCAGGGTAAACAAGGATATATAAGCATCGATATTATCTATGCAGCCAGTGGATCCTGTTTCTCGTGTTTATTATGAGCATACTGCGGTAAATTGTTGCCGGTGTTTCGCCTATTAACCTGGTAGCCCCCTTTGGATGACTTCGGAACGCAGATGTTTGAACAGAAAGCGTCGATTGTGCTTTCTTCTGCGGAAGCCTGTCGGACGCTTGAGTTGATGACAGACAATGAAGACGTCTCTTCAAAGGGCCACTCACCAGGCCCCATACTGAATTTTAGTTAGACAGTGGAAGTTGTTGGGTGTCTGATGAGGAACAATTTGCCACAAAATTTTTTCGAACCGTTTCATCACGAGCGGAGAAAACAGGTTTTTTGAAGTGGCGCGAAACGAGGATAAGAGGAGGCGAGCTCAAAACCCTTGCCGCTCCTCCGCGTAGCCTTCGCAAGCCAAACTCTTTCCCGCCCTTTCCGGCATCCGACCAAGAGGTGACGTGCGCATGACGTGCCCAAACAAGTCCATTCCCGAGCACTTGAGCAGCGTTGCTTTGTTGACCAGCGTTATTTTGTGGTCTTCTGCCTGTTTCTGCGGGATGGTTTGGGAACCCTGGCTTAGACGCGGTAGAGTAGATGAGCACAATGAGTGCGCGAACGCGTAGGAGCGTTCCAAGGTGGTCGTCTGCTCAATGCGCTGACCACGGGGACACGAACACATGTGAAACGCTGGCACATTAGCCCCGCATCTCGTAGCATTTCACGGGAAATAAAGAAAGAAAAACGGGCATACTTTTTATTGTGCCTTATTATTTATTTCATATTTCATTAATCTCTTAAGGCAACAAATACGAAAACAACACATGTTGTGGTAAATAATTTTTGCCATGTCACGTGGTACACTGTTGACAACGTCAGAGCAAAGTCGTCTACGTAGATGACCAACGTCACTGCATTGTCGTGTACGTAGGGCCATTCATACGTCCACGTCATGCCCTCATTCTCTATAGGCATGCTTCGGCAGAGAGGAGGGGGAAGAGCGTTCATCTTGAATTTTGACCCATTTCCGCGGCACGTAGCATTGCAAATTTCGGCAGACGTGATCATGAACGCCTCGTCTACGTATTGCGCTTGTCAGCTTAAAATTGTCAAACCTGGTGAGTGGCCTTTTAAGTAAACGACATACGTTGTGGCTTGATAGATGTTAATCACTTGTGTTTTTGTGTTACTTCAATGAAAAAGGGATATCATAGTTCTCGTGGAGTAAGTGTACTTTAATCTACTTAATTAAGAAATTCTACACAACCGCTATACAAAAGACAGTAGCAAAAAAATGTGGCAGGGAATGGTAGCAGGGCCTTTAGCAGGGATGTCTTGTTGATGGCCTTGAAAAACCTCAGTTTTTAATATTCTATTCGGTAAAAGACACACCTTCATACGAATTATAGAAGAAAGGGGGGAGAGACCCCCCCCCACCTCTAGCTATTGGCCTATATAGTGTTCTAGGCTGTATCTCTAATGGCTACATTCTTCCTACAAAAAAATTAGCAAATCCCACGTACAGTGGGAATCAATGATGCGAAGAACGAATGAGAAATGTTGATATCTCACTTTAAAATCAGCACAACATTACGAGGTGGAAGCCAATGATGCCGCACACGGCTTCCTTGCCATGATAATCATGTTTGGATGGGTCGTTTACCATCGTACTCTATTCACGTCACGTGATACCAAGTTTAGCATATGTGGAGCTAGCGAAACGGCCGCGAGCAAGCTACGAGCGTAGTATGTTGTCATGTTTTTAGATGACACGAGTGTCAGGATTATCATGTTTGCGCCAGTCATGGATATCGTCATCCATTGACGTTACGTAACACCAAATTTGGTATATATGGTGAGCTAGCAAAACGGCTGCGAGCGCTTCATGAAGGGCCAAGTATAGTCCAATGTAGTGTTGACACGCGCGCACGCTGGGCACAATGACGCTAAGTTAGCAAAACACGAGCACTCTATACTGTGACGCCAGGCGTGACCAGCGTCCATCGGCGTGGCCCGACGGCAACCGGTGCGAAATGCGACGTGCGAAATTTGATATACATGACGCTAGCAAACTGGCCGCGAGTTTATCAACAGTGTGGCATGTAGTCATGTTGTTACATGACACGAATCTCATGATTTTCATGTTAGAGTCTGTCGCTTGTGTTCGCCATGCAATCATGTCATACCATACCAGTTTTGAAACATGCCATGTGAATGAAACCACCACAAGAGCTACCGGATCATGCATTGTAAATCATGACATTCATGGCACACATATCATGATTTTCATGTTATAGCAAGTGAATTATGTTCATCCTACAGTCACGTTATGCCATACCAAGTTTGGTACGAATACCATCATCGAAACGGCCAGGAAAGCTAAAAGTCGTAGGCAGCGCTAGATGTTTAGATAGATAGATAGATAGATAGATAGATAGATAGATAGATAGATAGATAGAAAGATAGATAGATAGATAGATAGATAGATAGATAGATAGATAGATAGATAGATAGATAGATAGATAGATAGATAGATAGATAGATAGATAGATAGATAGATAGATAGATATGATGCAAGTCGATGCAAGTTTGCTAAGAAATGCTTCGCATTTAAAAAAAAAAGTTTTCTCAGCTCGTAATGAATCCATTCAAAAATTGTTGTGGTCATATGTTCCTAACAGGGCTCCCAACAACTTCCACGGTCTAAATAAAATTTATTATGGGGCCTGGTGAGTGGCCCGTGAAGGAAAGTGAACAATGTTGAAGAAAAAAAAAAGAGCGCAAGCAAATGCGATAGTCAAGAGTTGTTGCTGTTTCATTCGCAAGCTTACGATGGAATTATGATCGAGGGACGCCGCAGTGGAGGGCTCCCGAAATTTCGACCGCTTGGTGTAGTTAAACGTGGACATAAATGTATGTGAGGGGTCTCTTGCCTTCCGCCTGCTTCGAAACGTGGCTGCCGCCGTAAATACTTTATCCCGCTAACTTCGCGTCAGCAATCTGGTACCACAGGCACCAGTGCCAACTACTGGTTATGGTTCCCCAATGTCATTTATAAAATTTCTGCAGAAATACAACAGTATTTACTTCCACTATGTTGCTATCTTTCCCTATTTATTGTAAAAACCATATTACCTCATTAGGACGGCAGAAAAACCGTATTTACCCCTTGTTCAACCACACAATATTACCAACCAGATGCACGGAAAAGTGAGCAAATAAGTCATGTTGGAGCACTTGGGCCGTGTCCAAGGGTCGCTTGACTAAGAATGTGCATTAGATTTAGTATACGTCACTTTGACGAGTAGATGTCTTGTTCATCAACACGTATCTTGGCAATGCCTAGAAAACAGCCTGGATTTTTATTCCGGGGGGTCTGAAGTATTTCTACGCTGTAGCTATATTTGGGTCAAGTAGATCGACAATATATCGAAACAAGACAAAATAAGCCAGTGTGAGAAAACAAGTAGCATTCACATTCTGGTAGTAGTAGTATTTAGCAATGACAATGGTATTGCTTTACGTGTATATACAGTGGACGTGTTTTATTAATTTATTCGCTGTTTTCACTTTTGTACCATGCCATAGGCTTTCAAATAACATACTACATCCCACACATTGATAATACGCAGTTGACGTATTTACGTGCATGCAATTTTTTTTTCTTTTTTCGAAGGACCACCTTTTCAAAAGCCGAGCGCTTCATTGACTCGTACATCAATGGCTTGTGAAGCAGCGCTCGTAAGGTTGGTCTGTGCCGCCTTTCTCCTGACCCTATGCTTCTTCATCACCTGCGAGGCGTCGCCCCAGGAGAAGCAACCTGTAAGTGGCCCCATTGTTTCCGTTGATCTAAAACGTTTGCAAACAGTTTGTCTGCAGAAAGGCAAAAATAAAGGTCGCAATAGGGGCTAGTTAGGCTAGTTGAGTGTACTACATAGTTAAACTATGCGACGCGCTGTTTGAACATGAAGATGCTCACAAAAACGCACGTGGTACATCCAAACAGCACATAGAGTGCAATGCCATGGCCGATTCAGCAGCCGTGGCGACACCAGGGCAGCTGGCAGCCATACATTCAAACAGCGCTCCAGCAGCGCGTCGCAAGGGTCAGAAAGAAAGGCAAAGAGAGGGACATGAGCTCACGATTGCTAATTTGACAGTCTGATTGGGTAACCGACCACGAACACGAGATAATCAACGGGTGGGCTCCCCCCATAGGCTGACACCATACGCATTGTTTCGGGTGCATTTCATATTTGGAAAGTACACTGCGTATTCATAAAATGACCAGCGGTCAGAGAAGTCTCGAGAATTCTGTTTTCTTTTTTGAACTTTGCCTACCATGCTTTATACCAGTAACCAGTATTCAACGTTTTGCGAGTGCAATTACGTCCTCATTATTAACTGCAAGTATAGAGATTGCCAAATACTTACTTATAGTGCACGAGGGACAGTGTTTTCTACGTATGTTTTCTATATGACTGAAATAAGTTCCAAAAATGGTGCGGACATGTGCATGCACACATGGCACATACGCAGAAAATTTTGCAATTAGGTTTTATGATATAAGACGCTAACGTACAAAAAGTGGCCGCTGCGCTCCATAGCTGAAGTTTTGGCTGGCTGTACACCGGTTTACGCTTCCGCGGTAGCCTTTCAATTTCACCATACTTCTGTAGTTTCAAATTATGCATAATTGAAAAAGATGCTCACAGCGCCCACATCATGATTTACTTGCTGTTCTCGATATTAATTAGCCTTCGGTATTAGCAAAGCCTTCGGGTCCCTAAGACGCGTACTATGACAAAAAAAAACTTATCAGGTGAATGTTGATATAAATAAACTGTATACAGATGTTAATTTTTATGTTACACTGAAAATATATAAAAAAACAAATAATATTTACTCGACTCTGGTCTTTTTTAGGTATAACATTTTCACTCCTCTATGCTTAAGAACAGTTTATTTTGTTGCACTTGCAAGTGTAGCTGATTTATCTATTTAATATGTATTGTATTTAGTTGTATGTTTTGTTAACTGTTGCCAGACTGTACAATAAAGCCGAGGCCTTTGTCAGGCACCCCAGCCCTTAGCCCTGGCTTCCTCATTTGTATGAAAGGAAATAAACTTCACGTGAAACTTGAAAGAGCCTTTTGTATTCACACTGCATGGTACAAAGGTAGTGTTGTACGACTCCTAACAGTGGCGCGAGCACTGACGGCCGCTCTAACAATAATATGAATTTAACCCAACTTCCGGACGTATACAACATGGCCTAGTCATGAGTCCGTGGGGCTATATTCATATGCGTTGAAAAATACTAAAACATGTATTGTCGATGAAGCTAACGCTTCGAAGGTCGGACTTGTGTCAATAAAATCTGCTTTGGTGATGATAAATCCAAATGTAAAAACTTTAGCAACACCAACGTTACAGTTGCTATGATTTCTCGCCAATTCATAGCGTCACTGAAAAGACTTTTAAAAATTTTACCAACGTTTAGGCTACTACTTCATAAAATTACTCACCTTGCATAATAACCGGTGAACCTTGCATCAAAGCATCAAAGTGCTATCATATATGGTGCTTTTCTCACCAATACTCTCCTCCACGACCTGTTGAGCGTACAGCCAATACTGATGCCGACATAGTTTGAGCGGCGCTTTCTGACCATATAAGCCGCAGAAGACTGAGACGCAACCTGAGCGGCAACAAAGACAGGAAAACCCACAGCTTTGACTCGCACAAGCATATACATAGCAAGCGTGGGACTGGGCAGACTATATTTATGCTCTTTTCTACAGTTTCTAAAGTTAACAGATTTTGTGATGTGAATCTGTTTGAATTTTCTCATCATGGTTTTACATCCTTTTGGTGATGTCTATTGCAGCTACACTTACAAAACTAGCACGATGGTTTGACGTAAACTTTGTATTCATAATTATTTCATTGAAACTTGTTCCATACGAACATATAGCCTACCACAGTTCATTTGCCATTCATTGTCCCGTGTCACATTCTCACTTTATGTCGCGGAACAACCATGCACTAGACTTGAAATCGCCTGGTCGGGCTGATTCCAGGAACGTGGGCCCAGACCCCTGGCAGGCGGGCGTGTTGCAGTGCACGCCGCATCGCCGCTTCCAGAGATGGCGTACGTGAGGCAGCGCCCGTTCAAGGACTCGCTGCGCGTGAAGAAGAACGGCGGGCCCGAACGCTTCTTCGACAAGGACGTCGACGCATTCTTTGTGAACAACGATTGAGCTGAATTCGCGGAGCACGACTTGTTCCTGCTTTGAAACGGAATAAAATTAGACCGAGTAATCAGACCCACAGTCTTCCACTTATTAATTCTACCAAGAATGAGAAACAAAAGCATCATTTTTCTGTTGCTTTTTACAGGAGTACTAACACGGTAGTTTTAAAACGACGTTGTTCTAGGCAGAGCTTCACAATGAATAAATTGACAGAATTTTCATTGTGAAAATTATGTGAGTAATGCGAGACCGTTACTGTTATGTCTGTATATAAAGATGGCAGACTTGCTAGGAGCACGCAGAACTGTGGCTCCGATAGCTGGAGGAGCAGCCTTTCTGGTGTACCCCACTGTAGACTCCATCGCGGCGAAATGGGAATTTTCGTTTATGCCACGTGGTTAGATACAATGGTTTACAAGTAGAGCAACAGTAGAGTCGATGTTTTAAATTTTCACAGGCTAACACCACACGCATTTTCACCAATTTGTTCTAAATGCGCATCATACTATAGCTGTACTTAACCCACAACGCTACCAATAAAAGCCACCGAGAACGAGCCGGTATTTCATAAGCAGCCTTAATAATATGGCTGATTATGTCACGTTTTTGCATTTCTGGGAAGGTCATCGCTTCGAAGAATGAGAATCTACATGAAATTTGCGAGTATGTAACGCGTACGTATCGATATAAACGCAACTCACTGCTAACAAACTGTGAAGATATTCCGTTCACACAGTGGTTTAGTTTTTCACGCAGCTATTTGCAGTAATTGCTTTTACTGCCTAAGCGCATTGAAGTTCCGTATGCTATGGTATTGTAGGAGGCATTTTCATTGCCATGAACACGTTTGCACCACGCGGCCATCTCCTAAAAGCTCCGGCGGTACGGCACCGTGAACCTCACATCCAGGTCCCGTGGGCGGCTTCTCGGTTCCGCGTCTTCTGTACCCGATGCCGCAGTCACTAATTCTGCTCCTGTATGCGCAGGCACAACGGTGGCGGCCACCATTAGGAAGATGAATGGGCACGATTTGTGCGACCCGCGTAGCGTTGGCCACCGCTGCCGCCTGGGATTGGAGACGCTTCCCCGACGCGCAGTTTGCGCGGGAGGTGGACTTACTCATACGAGGCTCGCGGGTATTGCGTCCCCCCTCCACCGATGTGAACGGGGCATTCCGTACACGAGAGGACATGCATATATGTAAGCGGATGAGGGACACAGCTTCTCCTGGCTGTTTTATTCCAGAAAGTGACGGTTTGTGAGTCTTCTGAAACGGTGGCAGTTAAGAGCATCGTCTTTGGGTTTAAAACAATTCCCCGTGTTCACTACTGAACAGAACCACAATCACAATCGGAAGACCATAGAGTTTGAGAGTGAAGGATTTCTTTGCGGCTCGAGTGCCGAAATAACTGCCTGCTTTTGTACTCTGCTTGGGTGTGGCCACCAGCGCACAAAAAATTACGCGTCTCTACGAAGTGAATCATAACAAGTCGGCGAAGTTCTGGTTATGAACCTCTTCCTGCCTGCAAACAATGCGACCTCACTGCAAGCATCTGCCCACCATCATCTCCCTCGGAGCAGCCACTGGTTGACAAGAAGTTTCCCCGCCAGGATCCCGGGGCCTTTCTGCATAAGCGCTGCGTGTGGCTACAGTATTTTGTCGGAAATTTCTACTTTCAAAACTCACAGTTTTTAAGGCGGAAAGTCGCTGCCTATAGCACACGATTATGTTCGGTTAACCTGTGGCAATTCAGTCGTTGTGGGTGGCAGCAAAAAAAAATCTTATCTTTTTCAATATCGCATGTTCTGCGAGTTAACGATGAATGGCAGTGTGAGAAAGATTTGCATGATGTCAATGTTAACGCACTTGATTTTTGTCGTGACATGAGCACTGAAAATTTCACCAACATACAACATTCCCAGTGGCATGGTATTGAGCTGCCACGCGGTCTTGAGCTGCCACCCTGCGGCGTCGAAAGTTGCCAAATTTTTGCGATTTTGCAATTGAAAGTTTTTGCGATTTTGAACCCGATAACTTCATTCTCAAGATATCTTGCGCAGTTACTTCGCCCCATCTGATGCCTACGACGTGTTTGAATACTTACTTTGCTCTTTTACACATGATACACAACTTGGGATACGTAGTGTTACTCATGAAGATCGAACCGTAATGATACCAAGTATTTAAGGAACAAGAATTTCCGCTGTTTTCATTATATCTAGAAAGTTTGCGTATTCTTCGTGGCGCACCGTATAGGCAGCTTCTGCAGGCACTGCTAAAACATGCTAAGAGCTCATGCGTGTTTGTAGCTTTCGGCCCGGAGATCATACTCTTCTTTTCTTCATGTAGCGCGAAGGCTCACATGTTTACCCACCCGCAGATAATTGCGTGAAATGCAGTCTATTTTTACCTTCACCAAAATCTGGAACCATGAAATTTTTTCGACAACCGGTTAATGCCACTTGTACAATAGGAGTGTCAATGTCTTCGCAAAGAAGAGGCATCGTTATTCACACTCTACATACCACACACAATACTCTCAATTTAATCGCCCGTAAAGGAGAATCAATATTGTGAACACCTTTCAAGGCACACAGCATGCTACAGTAAACTCCGCACATCCTAAAAACCACAGGCCGGCGCGGAAGGCGCAGAACATTCACAGCAAAAGCTAGAAGAGCGGTCTTTCAGAGGCATTTTAAATACTCATTGGGTGACTAAATGCAAGCACACTTGCTTGATACCCAGTAGGGCATTATAAATAAGAATTTAAGGTAGTAAACCGGCATTCGTTAGCTATTTTCCGTCATTCTTCTGAGAAGCGTGGTATCCGCTAAACTGTTGTGAGGAATTTCGTGCCAATTGTTCATGCAGTGGCTGACGGGCATGAGGAATTATGCCTCAAGTGGGTATGCGCCTCAGCTAATAGGGGAACACGAGCAAGCTTTTGTAATAAGTTTGAGCATTGGAGCGTAACGAATAGGGTAACGAAAAGCGTTACGAATAGCGTAACGAGCCCACTCCTTACGCTATTTGCATTGCGGGATGACTGGTTGGTCTTTCATTGTTTTAAAACGCCTGATAATTGGTATTGATGTGATGGCTTTGCCGACATCAAGCCTACCTAAGGCAACTTTGCCAACAAGTCAGAAGCTCTTGAGTTTAACGTTGGCTTATTTGTGGTTTCGAGTGCTTTTTGGCAGTTGTTTGTGGTTTGTGCTATTTGATTTTCAGAGTTCAAGTGACTCAGGATATCTCGACGCCAGTTTCTTCACCTGGCCAAGGGTCGTCCTCTTGGCTAGCTTCTATACCGGCAAAGTATTGGCTGATTGATTCTTTTCTATGCAGTGGGGTTATCAACCCCCCTGCGTACCCCGTGGCTCTGGTACCGACCGATGGTACACCGTGTCTCTGGTACCGACTAATGGACGTACAATACCGATATAGATTCCGAAGGAGAATCAAATAGAGCTTCGAAAAGCTACACCACACTTTCAAAAGATCACTGAGGTCTGGCATTTCGGTAGTGGTAGTAATACCTGTTTATGCGACGAAGCACATTCTGCAGACTCTATAGATTGCGTGGCGAAAGAACGAGAAGGTAGACTATTGGAAATTTTAGAACGCAGGCGTTGCTCCTAGAGGGAACGAATGAAAAAACTTTATTTTTATGAAAAAACTTTAGTTCTCGTAGGGGGAAGCTGTGACGGAATTACAAGAACACTCGAAAGGATACGCAAGCGTAACAGCACGACATACCAGTGCTACCAATGAAGCATTAGCAAAAACCATAGCAGAGGCCATAGAAAAGGCAACAGGACAGGCAATGGAGCGTCTTGTGAACAATGGTATGAGAGTCGTGGCAGAAATATTGACGTCTGAGTTGACCCAAATGTTTGCTTCATTGTCTATGAAAAATCAGACTTCCACGGATTCAGTGGTTTCAAGGAGTGCAACGACATAAAACCCAATAATTCCTACACAATAAGCATCTCCTCAAGCAGGACCCTCCAAACAAATAATGCGGACAGATCGAGAACCTATATCAGATGATACTGATGGCTTCACAGAGATGGACGCAAAATCTCTAAATTCCCTGTAGCGTGCCAGATCTCCCCTCTCAAAAAAAGTCTTCTCAGAAATGAAATCTAAAAAGTACTTGTGAAAGAAAGACTTCTTTGAGAACCTCTCATAAAAAAAAACTTTTTGAAGAAAGATTTCTTGCGTCAAGCAGTCTCTGCGACCGGATTATAGTGGCAAAATAGTCTTCCTAAAAGTATTACAGCGGCATTGTCGATCATTAGGATGGGCAACCACAAATTTACTATATGGTTCTTCACAAATTTTCCCATATATCATTACTTTACAAGAAACCAGGCTTACAAATGGACAAATTTTACCTAAAATTATCGCTTATTTTATTTAGATAGACCTAGCAGAGGCGGCGGACTTGCCGTTTTTATATCAACCTACTTCAGTCACAGAGTGAAGATTAACTACCTGTGTATGGATACTTACTATGAAATTATGGTATTATACATGACTCTGGCACGTTTTCATTTGTTAATCCATGCTTTCCGACTAGAGTACAGGACACAAGATGCTTAGATGTGATGCTAGCTTCTTGCAGGAAGTAGGTAATATTAACTGGTGACTTCAATTCACACCAAGTGTCTTGCGGTTTCAAGACTGATGTAAGGGGAAGGCGCTTGTGGGAAGGGACTGTTGAAAATCAATTATCTTCTGTGAATTTCCCCACTGTTACGTTTGTTAGAGGTAGGTCCAAGTCGGCTATAGATCTGACTTTCTCCAGATACTTACCAAGAATATCTTCATGAAAAATTTTAGATTGCGCAACAAACAGTGACCACCTTTTTATCAGTTTTGATGTTAACTTTCCCAGGATATTTTCAACTGACAAACTTGGCTCTTTGCAAATTATGACCGGTTACAAAAAGACCTAAAGTCTACTTTGATTCTTCGTAAGGACATGCAGGAAGACATTCGGGGCTATGAGCCGGTGTGTGGTATTGAAAAGAGCAATAAAAAAGGCTGAAACGAAAACATCAGGCACAGGAGGATCGTTTAGCCCATAATGGAACGCTGATTGTATTAGGGGGTATAGAAAACGAAAAGTGGCGTGGAAGAAACTTTCAACCAGTGCCCAAAAAACTGTGTGCGACTCTGAATACATGTCCGCCGATTTTAAACGTACAGTACGCAAAGCAAGAGATGACTATGACACTAACAAAAGTCAAGCAATAGAAAAGTACTTTTTAGTCCATAGTGGGCAGCGCACAAAAGGAAACACACAAGAGAAGGAATCAGGACAAGCGCTGGTCTAACAACTGAAAGTTTTATTTGAAAGAAAGCATATATATACATGTGTACACAGAAAATCAAGTGCTACGCAAGATTACTTCCGATCAATGAAACCAATCTCCTGATAAGTTCCGGATAAGTTCCAACTCGCCCGCCTTTCGGTGCTACAATACTTTTTAGTGTTTTGCGCTCCAGAAAATTCATACCACCATCCGACAATATTGATTCTAGAATTCTATCGCTTCGCGAACTAACGGAATTACTAGAAAATGTTGCTTAAGGAATAGAAAATAGAGTTAAGTCAATAATGCTTGAACACCTAGTAAAGCCAATTGCAGGGTAAGTTTACAACGAAGTGACAATAGCGGAACTAGAGGATGTAGTTAGGCACTTACCTCCGGCTGAACCTAGACCAGATGGGGTAGCCTCAGCAAAATAAATGTACTTTACGACTTTTTCCCACAAGAACTCCGTAATATGGTCAATTACTCTTTGAAAATTCTTACATACCCGCAGGTTCAAAAATTTCCAAAATAATTTTTATACTCAAAGACAGGGACGTGGGTTTAATCTTGACAAGGTAAGGCCAATTTCTATTGCATCTAGTTTGGTTAACCTAATTGAAAGAGTTTTGAATGCACGTATAATGAAATACAATGCAGTGAATTTATTACTGAACTTTAGGGAAATTGGCTTAGGTCGGGATGTTACATTTGGTGTGCACCCATGGATTTAGAAAGTCGCATTCAGTTGTCTCGCCGTAGAAGAGAACACTGTGCATTAGTTCATCTAGATCTGGCCAAGGCGTACGACAAAGTGGAGCATAAAATACTAATACAGCAAATGGATATGTATCGCTTACCAAACTACATGACAGCAAAGGTAGCAGAGTTTCTAAGAACTAGAAAGTTTTATTGCTCTCAAAGGGTTTGTTTCTTCAAAATATTTCAGCAATACGGAGCCGTACCATAGGGGGCAGTGCTCTCACCGGTGTTGTTTATCGTCTTCCTCAGACTGATTTTAACACATAGCGATATTCATTTTTATGTGTATACAGACGACATTGCCTTCTTTGCGTCAAATAGTGATGTGCAATTACTCCATCAGACATTCCGGAATTACCTAAACATGATTATTGAAAACATGGCTTGAAAATTCGCATGTCTCTAAGCGTAAACATAAGTGCGCTTCTAGCCTGCTTGTTCAAGAATCCTGTCAATATCTCCCTGATGTATGGCACAGTTGATTCCCCAGGTGGATTCACTCAAATACTTAGGCACCATATATAACAGCTTGTTAAAGTGGAAAAGTCACACCAGCCAAATTGGGTCCAAGGCAACGCAAGCCATGGGGGTGGTTACGCAAGCTCAGCAATAGAAAAAACGGGGTTGCGAAGAAATGCATTGGTAATGATCTATAAAATCTACATACGTCCTATCATGGAATTCGGCTGTGCGTTATTTTCTGGGAGTGTGACTTATAAAATGAGACCGCTAATACTGTTAGAAAGGGAAGCTTTATGATTGTGCCTTGGACTGCCCAAGTTTGTGCTAACAATGTGCTATACACGGAAGCGCGTCTCCCATCATTGTTAAATAGATTTGAAATACAAACTATCCAAAAATTTTTAAAACTATACACTTCGCCCTAGACAGAATCGTTCATGCTTTTATTAAAGAGCCAAGCTTATTTCATGAAACTTAGTGGTCGGGATTCCACTCCCCACAGATCACACTCGTTCAAGCGCTGCTGGAACTACTGAACGTCAAAATCAAACAATTTCCCCAACAAGTAACTTTAATTTGGACCTTTAAATAGAATTTGACAATATTTACCCCTCTAAGGCGAAGCAAATGTCATTTCTATATTTAAATGATCGGCTACAGGATTGCTTGGCACACGTGAACATAAACGACATAATTGTGACTGGTGCATCTGTATCAAATGAAAAGGCTGGGGTAGGCATCATCTCGCGTACCTTAGATTGGTCTTCTTCGGTTAGGCTTGCGCATTACACACCAATTTCATAGCAGAATTATTTGCTGTTCTACTGGCACTGCAAAAACTTCATTCGGGCGAATCATAAGCAGTCATAATTACATTATTTTTTTAGTATGGGCTGCTCTGTCATCGTGAACCCACTTGACATTTTTCGACAACTCATGCCGACAAACTTGCAAAAACTTCAGCTGTTATGGGTACCAGGCCATCGTGGCATATACCTCATTGAGATGGCGTATGCACTAGCCACAGTATCTCTTAGCGATCGCCCTATCCTAATGTACTCCTTTCACGAATATTGGCTTCATATATATATATATATATATATATATATATATATATATATATATATATATATATATATATATATATATATATATATATATATATATATATATATATATATATATATATATTGAGGAAAGAATTGTGTGCTTAAGGGCTCGTTTTATCGTTTTTACACAATAACAATGAGATTCGTTGTCTCTTAAATCTCATATATATATATATATATATATATATATATATATATATATATATATATATATATATATCATTTGTAATAGGTTCACGTACTACAAGACGCCAAACAGTCTCATAAAGAGTGTGCCACACTCGCCTCCACGGCGACACGTGGCGCTGACTGACACTCCCACGTTTAAATTCACATATAAACTCAATAAAGTGGCTGGGAGGATAGCCGCCATGATAGCTCAGTGGTAAAGCATGAAACGCGTTATTTGAAAGTCGCACGTTCGGTTCCTGCTCACGTCAAGTCATCTTTTCACCCACTTTTCTTTCCTCACATTTACATTACCATCGGTCTATTTCCCTATACATTCCTTGGCAATAATGTCCGCTAGATCTTATCAATAATGTGTAAAAAACACGGAAAAACGAGCTCATAAATATACATTTCTTTAAGTTATATATATATATATATATATATATATATATATATATATATATATAGTGAATGAACTTGCAGACAGCACATTTCAAAAGGAAATCGTCGTTACTAACGTTTCGGCCGTGGGACGGCCTTCGTCAGAGTAAGTAGGTATGATACCATGCAGCCGCTTTTATAGGTTCACGTGATGAACTATCGTTACAGCAGCTAGGACAGTCAAAGTGAAAAAAAAATGGTAATCTGTCAGAACCTTGTGTTTACATGACTGACATGCGACGGGTGCATGAGTATACAAGTTTCAAATATCCGTGCGCATCAACACGTGGGGCGCAGTATGGTTGGCATGACATGTACAAGAGCTCTGAAGTAAAGAAACCACGGTTGACTAATATACAATATATTATACACTAAAGTATTTTACTAATCTAAGAAGTCGTGTTGTTATAGGGCGAGGCAGGTGAGCTTTCCTACGTTTTCATTGATACCTGAACGAATGGTGTTAAATTTGTGGATCAAGAAGGATTCCCTCACTTCCCTATCGTGATTTGTCTTGAAACCGGACTGAATAATAGTTGCCCTAATTTTGTCGAAACCGTGGCCAGGCATACTGACGTGCTTCGACAGTGGTAGATTAGGGAGGCTTACGGCATGTGGACGGTGATTATTAAAACCAATTCTGAAACTTGTCTCTGACCTATGTACTGAGCTTTGCATGTTGAACACTCGAGAACACTATCACATGTGTAGTTCCCATTTATCTTTAAAGAAAAGCTGGACGATGTACTTAAAACTGTTTTAGATGTCGTCAGGTGCGCGCACACTTTGCAACGTGGTTTGTTGCAGGGATGACAGCCTTCATGATGTGAACACGTGGTTTTAGATGAGGTTAGTAAATCACGAAGGTTCCGCGATCGTCGGTAGACCACGCGTGGTTGCTCTGTAAAAATTCCTTTGAGCCGCTCGCTCTGTAATAAAATGTTGAAATGTTCTTTTAAAATATTGTTCACAATTGGAGCTGAGGCCGCATGTGTCAAAATTAGATTAGTCCGCGAACAATCTTTGGGTCTTTTGTTAGTACTCAACAGGTCTGAATGGTCGAGCTCTTCTGCACGTTTGATGGCATCTGTGATTATGCTGGCCGAATAGCTCTGTTTTTCGAGCGTGCTCCGAAGTTGTTTGCAGTGGCGGGAAAATTCGCTGCTATCAGAGCATATTCTTTAAAACTGACTGCTTGGCTGTAGGGAATACTAGTTTTATTGTGTTTCACGTGACTACTACTAAAGTGCAGATATTGCCGCCTATCCGTGGGTTTCCTGTAAAGATTAGTCATCAGCTTCCCGTTACGTAGAGTGACCATGACATCAAGGAAGCTTATGTTCACAGGTGAATACGAGTGCGAAAAAGAAATCGCCGGATGAGCGTTGTTAAGATCTGCTATGAAAGAAAGAAGTTGCGATTCACTATGATGCCAAATTTGGAAAATTTCGCCGGTGAACCGCTTATAGTAAAATGGCTTATATTCACAATTTGCAAGAAATTTGTTTTCAAGGAGCCCCATAAATATGTTTGCGTAGTTTGGTCCGATTCTTGTGCCCATAGATGTACCGCTAACTTGAACATAATGAGTCCCATCAAATTCGAAATTGTTAAGTTCGAGAATGAGCTTAAGCAACATAGCTAACGTAGATGCGGAAACTGGTTTGTCGGCGTGGCAATCGTTGTACGCGCAGATAACTGCCTCGATGCCATCGGAGTGAGGGATATTAGCGTATAGTGACGTGACATCTAACGTAACGAGAAACGAATTTTGAGGAACCTGCAGGTCAACAATATCTGTTAGAAAGTGATTGGTATTTTTAATGTAAAAAGAAAAGCTGGACGGAATGGTGTTGATGAAGCTTTCTACATAACGGGAAAGGTTCTCAGTCACTGTTTCAATTTCAGAAATAATGGTCTACCGGGATTATCTTCCTTATGAATTTTGGGAAGAAGGTAAAACCTGCCAGCTACTGGGCTCAACGGTATTAGGGATTTCAGAGTGTCATAGCTCATTTCTTTATCATTAAAGAGCGCAGTCAAACTATCACAGACAATATCTTTGAACTCGTTTGTTGGGTCATGATCTTGCCGCTTGTAATATGATGCATCACTGAGCTGCCTATGGCCTTCGCTGATATAGTTGCTACTGTCCATTACAACAACGGCGCCTCCTTTATCTGCAGGTTTTATAATTATGTCATTACGACTAGCGAGGGATTCAATTGCTTGTTGGTCTCTGTCAGTAAGGTTGCGGTGCAATCGTGTACATTCTTTATATGCCTGCATGACATCACGTTGTACAGCTCTGATATAAAGGTCCAGACATTTGTCTCTTTGGGAGGGAGGTGTCCAATGCTTGTAAGTAGGCAATGATGAGCTATCGGTATTGTGAGCCGAGGACCGATCATAAAAGTACTCACGGAGACGCATGTTACGTTCGAAATTGTGAAGATCCTTCACCAACTGAAATTCACCATAGCCTCCTGTTGCAGGGCAAAAATTAAGTCTTCGAGATAACACACTACGTTCCTCAATTGATAGATCGTAACATGACAAATTTATATTGTTATCCTGTCCAGATGATTTACTTTCCAGCTCGGGCTGGCGCGTTTCAGCTGTAGTTAGCATGCTTCCTCGTCGGGAGCATTCCTTTTTTCTTAAGTTGTCACAAGGTTCTGACAGATTCTTTGAAGTGTACTTTGAAGGCAAAAATGCAGGAAGAGAAAAATTTCTATTTCAACAATACATTGTCACGGTTTATGGTAGAAAACCCGACCAAATTCTGGAAGTCTATTAACCCGAAGTCATCTGTTCAGTCTTGCTTCCCTATAAATGACCAATCATGCTCCGATTCTAACACTATTGCAGAAAGCTTCAACAACTATTTCAAGTCCGTTTTCTCTCGTGATGATGGCACTATCCCAGATTATGCTTGCAACTTTGTTCAGTCTACAATTCCAGACATCACAATCTCTTTTTCAGGTGTTCACAATTCGATACTAAAATTCGATGTGACTAAAAGTTCTGGTCCTGATGGCATTCCTAATACGTTTTTGAGGCGGTACTCCGAATGGCGCGCTCGTTACTTGACAGTCATTTTTAATAAATCGTTTGCGTCGGCCACTGTTCCCATACTTTGGAAGACAGCTAATGTTGTCCCGTTATTTAAACCTGGCAATAAGCAGCTCATTCCAAATTATAGGCCAATTTCCTTAATTTCAACAAGCTGAAAAAAAATGGAACATATCATTCATAAACATATTGTTGAGTATTTGGACGCAAACAACCTTCTGTCCTGGTGTCAGCATGGCTTCCGAGCTGGATTTTCCACAACAACGCAGCTCCTAGAATTCACCCATGACATTGCCACATCACTTAACAAAAGGGGTCAGACAGACGCAATTTTCATAGACTACTCGAAAGCTTTCGACAACGTATGCCATAAAAAACTTCTTCTAAAACTTAGTTCCTTTCTTAAAGATTCTAAATTACTCGGTTGGATTGCGGATTACTTGCGTTCTCGATCTCAGTTCGTTACTTTCAACCAGGTGCAGTCATCCCCTGTTGAAATCACATTCGGTGTGCCGCAAGGCTCTGTGCTAGGGCCTCTCTTGTTTATTATATTTATTAATGATGTTGTTAATGTCATCTCTCGAACCCCTGTAAACATACGTCTGTATGATGATGATTGTGTACTGTATAACTTTACTACCTTTCAAGACCAGTCAGTCCTCAACAACGTATTCTCGTTATTCTGCGATTGGAGGTCAACGTGGCAAATGCCCATAAATTACAAGAAAACTGTAGCTATGACTTTCTCAAACAAAACAGCCTCTTAGTTTCAGTTAAAACTACAATGGGTCCACCCTAGCACATGTGAGTGAATTCAAATACCTAGGCATCACCTTTACACATGACCTTAAATTGGGCAAACATGTTGATCAAATAACTTGTCAAGCTCTAAGGGAACTTGGTTACTTAAAGCGAAGATTGAAAAACTAGACAAAAGATTGTGAGTTAACTGCCTACCAGACACTAGTGAGACCTATACTCGATTACACCTATGTGGTTTGGTTGCCTCATTTGAGCAAGATAAAAACAGGTTAGAATCTCTGCAGAATAAGGCTATACGGTTCGTTTTTAACCGATATGATCGGGACTTCTCCCCGTCTTCACATGCTCATTTGTTGTCACTTCATTCATTGGAACACCGCCGTACAGGTGAGAGTATTATCTTGTTGCGCAAGATTGTACAAAAAATGACCCGCGTTCACGCGCCCTTATTTTTCGCTGATATACCAGCGCGTACAACACGTAGTACAGACGCTTTTAACCTTGTACCCTTCAGGTCTCGTTTGGATTGTTTCAAATTCTCTTTTTTTCGCGTGTGGTGGAAGTTTAGAACAAGCTTGACGGTCCATTGCGTAGACTGAACACTGTAGAGTTCGGGAAAAATTTTATGTGTTAGTCACATCAATTTGTACGCACTATTGTTTGTTTAAGTGCTTTTGTTGATTTTTCTGTACCCGCTCCTGCAATGTCCCAGGCATGGGACAGCAGTACTTGTAAATAAAAATAATAATAAAAATCACCATTTTTTTCACTTTGATTGTCCTAGCTGCTGTACCGAGAGTTCATCACGCAAGCATATAAAAACGGCTGCATTGTATCATACCTGCTTACTCTGACAAAGGCCGTGCCACGGCCGAAACGTTAGTAAAGACAATTTCATTTTCAAATGTGCTATCTGCAAGTTCATTCAATATAGAAAATACCCGGACCTGTAGTGCCTTCGCTTCAATTTATGTATATATATATATATATATATATATATATATATATATATATATATATATATATATATATATATATATATATATATATATATATATATATATATATATATATATATATATATATATATATATATATATATATTCAGCCTAAAGTGACATTCTATTTGTAAAACAATAACCCTTTAACTTCCTGTCGATCCTGCCACCCAGTTCTTCGCCGATCCCTTTTTGTTTGTGTGCGCCAGTATTATAGGGATCATCATCATCATGTTGCTGATAAGTCATATTGACGCGATTGCTTTGCCGACATCAAGCCTGCCTAAGGCTAGTTTGTCAACAAGTCAGAAGCACCGGCGTAGGAAAAACACGCTTCTCGTCATACGCTTCTCGTTATAGTTAAGTTTCAGAATTGATACAGCTAGAAGTTCTGTTCACAAGAACACGTCTGTCTGCTGGGTACGCAAGCGAACATGTATGCTAAAGAAACAGAGTTATGAGATGAGTTCTTACCGACCGAAGATGTTCAATTCTAAAAAAAGTAAGCTTTAGGCTTGCAGTGTACCTTTTTTGTGTTTGTACATTTTAGTTTATGCTCATACAGTATATTAAACAACTGCTTAGCTCTGAGAGCAATCTCCTTTTCGCATAGACATGGCGACAGATCTTAAGCACTCTCTAGCAAGCAATAACTCCTGAAATCAACTGGTGGCGCATGATGTGAAGCTGTGCAAAGCTTAAGCTGTGCAAACGTAACAGCTGACTAAGTAACGTGGCAAAAAAAAAAATTGGCAGAGCCCACGTAGCTGAAAAGCGACGTTATGCAAAGCGTGCTCATGGAAGGTGACGATGTTGCAATTTTTTTAAGCACAATATCATGAAATGGAAATGACACTAAATACACGTACATATGTTGCACGCACAGACATATGTTGAAGAGTTGTAGATGTTTATATAACCAGTTGTTTGCACTTGCGCAACGATGTCAACTGGAGCGTGCGTATAATTAACACCAGAAGCTGATATGGAGCGCTGATGCTCGCGTGGATGCTGGCCCTGAGCACTGCTACATAAATCAACTTGAGTGCATGACCACTAACCAAAAGTGACGCAAAACCAACGTAAGGGCCGTATCAAAGGAGTAGATAAGTAATATTTATAAAAAGGGGTAGGCAGCACTGCAACCTCTGTTGACGTTTCAAAAAGATTGGCGTCTATTTGAAATATAGTTCCGAGACCTGGCGTAGCTCTGTTGTAAAATGTTGCAATGCCACGCAGAATGCTTGGGTTCAATGCCAGCTGGGGCCCCAACATTTATTCTTTGCATTCGTCGGGACGACGCTACCAATATCGGGTATTCCTTAACGCTCCGGTGTTAAAATTGCCCATGTGGGTTCTCATCGTTCCTGGGTAAATACTAAATTTCAATCACCTGTGGCGCATACCCGCATACCAGTGGCACGTACCCGCCCATGGGTATGTGCCAATGTCTGGTGGGACGTGTTTGACGACGTACGTGACGGGATTGGGACATTCATGTCTTGACCAGCGCGTCATATTCGTCAAACCATTCTACCCTCCAATGCTAATTTTGGTTCAGGCCAAGTTAAGGGGGTGACCACGAAAGTACCGGAATGTAAGTGGCTAGATAGCTAGATAGATACGCTCAATGTCGCCGAAGTTTACTACGAAATGCTTCGCATTTAACAGATAGATAAATAGATAGATAGATAGATAGATAGAGAGATAGATAGATAGATAGATAGATAGATAGATAGATAGATAGATAGATAGATAGATAGATAGATAGATAGATAGATAGATAGATACGCTCAAAGTCGCCAAAGTTCGCCAAGAAATGCTTCGCATTTAACAGATAGATATATAGATAGATAGATAGATAGATAGATAGATAGATAGTTAGATAGATAGATAGCTAGATAGATAGATAGATAGATAGATAGATAGATAGATAGATAGATAGATAGATAGATACGCTCAATGTCTCCGAAGTTCACTAAGAAATGCTTCAGATTAAAAAAAAAGAAGTGATGGTCCTGCTCAGCGCGTAGCGAAAAGTGCAAAGCGAACATTATGAACTTCTTTTGTTTGTGACATTCACAATTCGTAAATTTTGAAATTTTCCGACCGGGTAATGAGCGGGAACATTTAGTATTCACGTTACGCTGGTGTGAGGCGACATTCTTTCACCTTACCTGTACATGAAATCACGCGATTAGCCTAGGTGAATGTAACTCAATGAAGAGTTATGCCTGAGGCTTTTGAAGTGCGTAAGGGCCTGACGGCGCACTCTTTGCACAATACGCGTTGTGCGACACATGTTTGATACCTCACTGTAATAAATGATCCATTTCACATGTAAACGCAAATTTTTATTCGATGTGCAGCCTGCATAAAATCAGTTTTGAGTTCAGCTCCTAGTGTTGGCGTAGCTTTGTGGTAGAATACTGGAGTGCCACGCAAAAGGCTCGGGTTCGATTCCCAAATGCGACACGTGAGTGTCCTTTAGTTAGGTTATTCTTTCTTTTATTTCGCGCGTGGTCATGGTTACCAGCGGCAGCGAACATCTACGGTACCCGAATCGGCTCATGTGATCCCAAAAGCTTCTGCTCTAAAATTTAGCGAATTCAACAATTGCACCCTTCAGCTACGTCAGTGGCGAATAAATATGTTTTCTTTTCATGACGATAGGTAATCAGGCTCCACTTGAAGAGATAATATTACTCAACAAAGAACAGTGCAGTTCTCTTTTAGCATGTACACTACAAATAAAGGAGCACTAAGCGGCTTGGTGAAACTGGCAGAACGTCTTTTAGCCCCGCCGTGGTGGTCTAGTGGCTGAGGTACTCGGCTGCTGACCCGCAGGTTGCGGCATCGAGCCCTGGCTGCGGCGGCTGCATTTTTGATGGAGGCAAAAATGCTGTCGGTACGTGTTCTCAGAATTTGGGTGCACGTTAAGAACCCCAAGTGGTCAAAATTTTCGGAACTCTTCACTACGGCGTCTCTCATATTCATATGGTGGTTTTGAGACGTTAAACCCCGCATAATAAAAAAGAACGTATTTTACCAGTTTACCCAGTCTTTGTAACATTCCAATGGCTGCGATAGTAGAACTTCAGACCTGGTGTGCACATAGAGCTGATGCACAGTCACCCGCACGCATCTATGAACCGCGTTCAGAAAATGTGCAAGGACAAGCCGTGTTCGCTTTGAACTTGACTGGCGATGCTCTCCGCCAATGCCGCGGCGGCGTCGGAACACACAAAATTGGCCTGAGTGTCAGTTTCCCCGCAATGCATGGTTGCTGGTGGCATGGGCGGCGTCGGAAAACAGTGGCGCTACTCTGGTCCTGTAGGTACCATATCCAGTTACTATATTTTAAAAGTTCTTCAAGTGACAGCTGCTCCAAAAGCCAGTTTAGCTGCTCCATTATGAATTTTCGCCTCTTCCAAACAACCTAAGCCAATAGCATCACTGCATAATTCATATTTATTTATTTTATTTTATTAGAATACCCTCAGGGCCCGTAGGGCATTACAGAGGGGGTGGGTACAACATATATAACACACAAGAAAAAAAAGACAAAATAAAGAAACAAGTATCAGATGCGCAAATCAGGAAGGCAACATAAGTCAACTAAAAAAATGTATAAGAATTCAAGCATATACAAGACAAAGATAGATAATGGAAACTGCGTATAGTTACAAGCATTGCTGAGAAATTGCAGTCTTGAATAACAAAGGGTCTGTTATTGGATCATATACGGATCATTTTAAAATAGATTCAGTATCAGGGTTGCAACAGCTTATTGACGCCGATATCCAGAATGGTTGTATCTGGATGCTGATTCTACTGTAGAGATTTTCTTTCATAGTTGTGTTTTAGAAGATAGTCATCATATGGATGCCTCATGAAAACAATACTCTAGACCAATAATGCCACTAACATACTTATTAAAAAAGTTTGGCAAAAACATGCTTGTGTGGCCTGCAAGCAGAGTGTTTGAAGCCCTTGATCTATTACATGATGATTTCAATGTATCCTACAGCATGAACATGATTCTGCGTTAAGTCATCTGCTTTGGCCATTTTCGCACATGGCATCCAGGACACAGTAAAGGGAGTGTCTCCTGAGATGTTTTTTTTCCTTGTCACCTTCAAGAACTGACATCTTGAACTCTACATGATGGTAGTTACTATTGAATTTGGTCATAAGGCATATTCACTCTATCTTTGACCATTTCAGTGTTTCAATATTTGCACACCACATATGGCTGCTCTCACTATTTTACGCTGTAAATATGGAGACCTATATTTATTTTCTATGAATGTCTTTCATTTTCTTCTAATCTTCGATACTGTAATTTTTCCGGCTTACCGAGGCACAGCTAGAAACAGAAGTTGGATAGCTTTGAAATGATCCGATGGGCGCACACAGTCCATACAAAGGGAAATCTTGTATCATGTGGAGAGCGTTTATTTCACAGTTAAAGCTAAATTCGGAGGACTGATGAAATGGTGATTCGCGTGTGCAAATCGCGTACTGCGTTATTCATTCCCACGCCCCCTCCACCTTTGGTCCATGCCGAGTGGTTGATGAAACAATACAGGGCGAAACCATAGTTAGGATTGTCAGGGAGCAAAGGGACAGGTGCAAATTCTGAATTGCAGTGTGAGTTTTCCAACGTCATGTGAATGTTGGGTGTGTGGGCATCAGAATTACGACACATTTTATACGTCCATGATCACGTACGTCCTGTGAAGGTAGCCTAACTGTCCTGCCGTGCACTGCTGAGCCAGTCACTTTTTCAGTTCCTTTTGAGCGTGTACTCGAATGCGCCGTTGCGGGATGATTCCTTATATCTGGGGCAAGATCAAGTTCGATCTGTTAATAGCAGAGCTCTTTGTGCGTGGTCGACTAGGTACGCAAAGCTATGAAGATATTCCGTGCTTCGACGACACGAGTCCGATGTATTGGAACACGCCGCACAAAATCAATTCCCCTTGAGCGTGTACTAAAACGCGTCGTTGCGCGTTGATTTTCTAATTCTGAAGCACGATCGAATTCAACCTCTTAATTGCACAAATGCGCACACCGCAAGAGAACGCGCCTTGACTTTTGCTACGTGCGTTGTACGTTCATTTCCATAAATAGAACGGTACCTTGCTCACAGGCACTCGCTAAATGTATTTCAGACGACACTGAGCGTTCAAGAGAAAGGCACAGCTACAGGGACAAATTTATCCGCCAAATCAGGCAGCAGCCTGGTAACACTGACCCCCCGAATCTCGCAAAAGACTAATGCAACGCCAAAAAGAACCGTAAATTATCTTGCGGAGGAGGAGGAGAAAAACTTTATTCATCCCAAGAGGGAAAGGTGCGGTGGTGGAGTGTCAGAGGAGCCTACCCAGCGTAGGTCTCCGCTACCCTCTTGGCCCAATCCAAGATCTGGTCCTGGACCTCGGGCGCCGAGCTGCACATAGCAGCCTCCCACTGCTCCTTACTATTAATGTGTAGAGAATCGGGTGGTGGGTTTCGAGTACACCCCCACATGATACGGTCTAGGTTAGCTCTTTGTTCACAGGAAATGCACAAAGGGGAGGGGTATATCGCAGGGTGTATAAGATGGCGAAAAGATGGGGTAGGAAACGAACGGGTCTGTAACTGGCACCATAGTATTTTACGGTAGCGCGAAGCTCCATGATGTAAGGGGGGTATATAGTGCGCTGTAGGCGGTAGTTATTTGTTATATCGTGTTAATCGTGATTTGTTATATAGTGATATAGTGTTATATCGCATGTTAAGACGATCTCTCGCGCTGAAAAAGGCTGCGTGGTCTAAGGCGCCATCAGAGGCCTGCGCTCGGCCGGTCATTCCTCGAGCACAGGTATGAGCCGCCTCATTGCCACTCAACCCCGCATGCACGGGCGTCCGTATGAGAGCAACGTGTTGCGTGGGAGGATGTTTCTAAAGAATTGAAAGGGCAGTTGGTGAGATGCGACCTGCGCTGAAGTTGCGTATGGCAGTTTTGGAGTCTCTTACAATCATAGTGATATTGGGGATGCATAGACCTAAAACGAAGGCAGCCTCCTCTGCCTCCTCCGAAGAATTGACAGTGACGGATGCCGTTGTGAGCGCCTTGCTGTTGTAGTCAACAGCAGAGAGGGCATAGGATGAGGAGAATGGGTATTCTGCCGCATAGACATAGAGCACGTCATTGGCTCCATGCAATTTTTTCTGAAGAGCTTTTGCTCTTTGTATTCGGCGCTTATTATGATATGTTGGAAGCATGTTTTTAGGAAGTGGCGGTATGAGTAATTGTTTGTGTATGTTTTGGGGAATGTTGCATTTAGCATTGGTGAGGGAGGTGAAGTTAATTCGGGTAGACGATAAAATGTGGCGATCTGCGCTAGTGGTCGCGAGCCTTGCGTATTGAGCTGTTAATGGGCTTCACGGATTTTAAACAGGGTATTTATGACTCCTGTCTGGTGGAGTAGAGCGTTAGAGGTATTGATTACAATGCCTAGCGCGTATTTGTAAACTCTGCGAAGGAGAGGGTTGACCGATTCTTCCTCTGCTAATTTAAGGTGAAGGTAAAGAAGGGTATATGTGATTTTACTAATCACAAAAGCTTGTATTACACGAAGTAACTCTGACTCTCGGAGCCCTCCATTTTTCCCTGACATTCTTCCTATCATTTTTAGGGTGTTTTCAGTGGTATTCCGTAAAGCTTCGAGTGTGTGCGTATTAAGTCGGTTGTCTTGGATAAATAAACCTGGCACACGAATGCGTGATACTCTCGAAATGAGGCACCCATTTATGTGAATTTTGATCATTGGAACGTGTTCGTTCCAGCGATGAGTTGTTAGAAGGAGTAACTATGATTCAGTTGGGGTACAATAGAGATTCATCTGAGATGTTAGTGCTGCTATTGTATCTACAGCTGTTTGTAGGGTGTCTTGAATGCGTCCATCTGAGCCTCCGTTCACCCATAAGGTGATATCATCGGCATAGATGAAGAAGTTCAAGTCAGGGATACGTTGAAAAGCGTTGAGTATAGGTAGCATAGCCAGGTTAAAAAGGATTGGAGAGAGCACTGACCCTTGATGTGTTCCGAAGCAGCCTAGTGTATAGGGTGAGGAATGTTCTGGTACTAATGTTAATGTAGCTGTGCGGTCTGTGAGGAAGCTTTTGATGTAAGAGTACATTTTAGCGCCACAAGAAATCCATTTGATGGCAGCATATATAGCTGAGTGGGCTACGTTACTGAATGCTCCATGTTTGTCCTGACCAAGGATTGCCTGAGTATTTTCACTCCGGTTAGGAGTTATGAAGTCATGTTGAAGGCGAAGCATCGCATCTTGCGCTGAAAGTGAGGCCCTAAAGCCATTCCGTTCTGGAGGCAGTAGTCCATTATCCTCCACGTGTGTCTGGAGGTGTGCAAGCACAACTTGCTCCATAATATTTCCGAGACACGTTGTTAACGAAATGGGCCTCAGACTTTCTACCAAGGGAGCTTTGTTCGGTTTATGTATAAATAACGACTCTGGCATTTTTCCAAGAAGGTGGAAGGGTGCCCGTGTCAGAACAGTCGTTAAAGTACTCAGTCAAAGCTTTAATAAAAAGAGGGTCAAGATTTCTAAGTAATTTGTTGTTAACGTGGTCGGGGCCTCAAGCCGACGTGGTACGGAGTGTTGCGAGGGCGCGTCTAACTTCCGCTTCCGTTATCGGCGCATCTAATGACTCATTAGGTTTCCTTGTGTAAGATGGTATAGAATCCTCACGTAATTGAGGTAAATGCAACGTGCGGATTTTATCTATCTTGCGGCATTTTTATCTTTCAGGTACGGCGAGGGGTAACGTCAACGGTACGATTGCCGAGGTGGAAATGGTTAGGAAGGCACTTCAGCAACCCCGTGGCATACTCGGCCCTCCGTGGCAACACGGAGAAAATTCAAACCCTACATAAGAAAGAAAAAAACATAAATATTACATCATAGTGACAGGTCACGAGAATGACGCAGCAGAAACGTCATCCATTCTTCGCGGTCAGAGCCAGACCACGGCGCTAGGCATGTTCGCTCAAGGTGATCACTCAGTGCTTGCGACAATTCTCACTAGATGGTGCGCCACCAACTGAGGCGTCGGTTTTCGATTGTCCGGGCTCTCTGCTGCTTGCGACTATGTCCAGTTGGTTCTCGTCACTTTTTAAGCACGGCACCAATTAACAAGTTCTAACGATGAGTGTTTGCACGGGTACCGTCGTTCTCCCAAGCCCCCTCACCAGCCGCTCTCGGCCACAATGCAGAAGTCCTCATAGCTCCACGTCTGCCATTTATATGAGTGTACTCATGAGCCCTCACGGCAGCGGCCATCATGCCATGAAGGGCAGGTGGCTAACATGCAGATCTACGTGGCCAACATTGTGTATAGTGCCGCCTGCGGAACATGCCCGACAACGCTGCCTTCAACGTACACACTATGCGCCGGCTCGTTAACAAGCCTTTCTTGCGGAAAAGGTCTCGCCAAGAAAAACCGCATGACACTCCGAGCAAGCTCCTCTAACATCAGTTATTTTGTGGATGTGGCCCGGCCGCGGTGGTATAGTGGCTAAGGTACTCGGCCGCTGATCTGCAGTTCGCGGGATCGAACCCCGGCTGCGGCGGCTTCATTTACGGTGGAGGCGGAAATGTTGTAGGCCCGTGTGTTCAGATTCGGGTGCACGTCAAAGAACCCCAGGTAGTCAAAATATCTGGAGCCCTGCACTACGGCGTCTCTCGTAATCATTTGGTGGTTTTGGGACGTTAAACCTCACATATCAATAAATCAACTTAGTGGATGTGGCGTTGATTTTATTTATTACTACTTCTAAAGCCTTGCTGCTTGTCAAACATAATAATGCACAGTACACGCTTTTATTTCCAGTATTTATTCATATTCTCAATTTATTTTTATGTCTGCACGAATAGTGCATGGTGATGGCACTTCGTGCCATTTATTCTTTCTTTTTTTCGCATTCATCGAGCCGGCGTTTATTGCGAACCAAGTGGCCTGTCAATTTGAGACCTGGACGAGTCGGCTCCAGCTTCGGCCAGGCTGGCAAGAAATAGCGGCATCGACGAGCCACGTTTGCCCCGAGCACCCACGAATCCCGGTGGTTGCTCGAGAATCACGTCGTGACGCCTGCCACGAGCACCGACGAAGCCAGGAGGGATTGCACCGGGCTTGAAAAATACAGAAATCCGTGTAAGAGCACAAACGAAAGAGAAGGAGCATGCGCCTGCGTTTAAGTTTTGACGAAACAATCCAGTTTACTCGCCATATAGACAACTTCGACAGTCTGTGAAGCACTCAAGAAGTCGTTCTACGGAAATGCGCCCAACTCCCAAGGTGTCGCAACGGCTGGTTCGTATTTAAACATCAATGCCAAGTGAAAAAAGCCGGAATGACGCAGCCGTTTTGATTTGCATGTGTTGTGCCTCAACTCTTTTTTCTCTATTGGGAGATGACTGAGGGATTAAGCAGATGAAGTTCCGCCAAATGAATGATTTGACTAGAGCGAGAATTCTCAATCTGACGACAGCTTGTGTGGCGTATGGAATTGTTTTGTAAACTCATTACGGTATATGATCGCACACACACCTGACTTACTGCATATGATCTAGTCTGTCGTTATTCAGCCATGAATGCAGCTAATACAGCGATTTCATTCACAGATATGCAATTCAAAATAACAGTTAGAATAAAATAAAAGAAACCAGTTTTCGACACTTTAACGAGGTTGCGTGAAGTGGGGCACATTGTCGTAATTATAAACACCGGAAGTATTTTATTACATTATTTACCTATATCTAGCCGAATAACTAATTTTATAACGCGAGAAAAGTGTCTCTCTACCTTAACGTGATATATATGTAGGGACAGTCCTTTAAAACTTCCTGACACAACGGTGTTGCCTTGGTACCGGGCAATAACCATTCTCCTTTCAGCTTGTCCGGGTTTTAAAATAATTTTTATGCACTAAGAAGAAAACAGATCATAGCGAGCTATTGTAGCTCCCACTGCGCGGCGATAGTTTTCTTGAGTTCTTTAAACAACCATCTCAAAAAAGGGAGGAATCAGCAAGATATATCAATCTTTTTCTTCATCTGTCTTGGATGTTACTCCAGCAACGAAATGTGAAAAGGAAACAGTGTAGGCGGTTTTATTAGTGGCAAAGCTCCTCAGGTTCGAGCCATGTCCCCTGTTTATCCGTTTGACACAGTACGGATGTCTATATCCATATGAATATCCATAGTCATATGGGTTTCCATACCGATATAGATAGCTATATAGATAGATTAGAATATAAATGGTCATCTAGATTTTAATATTCAAGTCGACAATGATATTCATACGTGAATAGATGTCAATATAAATACCCATGTGGACCTCTCAACATCATATATGCATTGTAAGTATTAAGAAACTTCGTATATACTTTAAACATGTGTTGTCACGTCTCTGCTTGATTCAGTGGGCAATGTACGGAAGTTAATGATCTCCCAGAGCTTCGCCCACTCGTCATCGTTAATTTTGTGGTTGTGCTGTAATTTTTGTTCATATCATAGCAAACAAGTTGTAAAGTAGATAACAGCACAGGGTAGCACATATATGTCATTGATGTGTATGAAATGGAGGAAAATTGCCCCGAAGCAATTTTTCTACGGGAATTCAAAAGCTGCCCTGAAAGTTCTCTGAAAGCTCACATACGTCATCATTTCTTAAAAGGTGCGCAGTCAAGGATATTAATGCATGCATGCAAATATCTACGCAAGTTACTTGTGATAGGTGTGGTACTACGTGAGGCTCGAACCTAACAACACAGGTTACCAAGTGCTCCGTGAGATTACAGTTGTCGAGCCTGCCAACTAAACATGGTATGCTTCATGTCGAAAAGTTGCCGTACTCTATTCGAGTCAAGCAAGCGAATGTTGACTTGGGAAGTGCCTTACCTGTCCGTCACTGCTCTCGGTCGAGCGTTTGCGTAGCAACGCGGCGTCTCGCAGCAACCTCTGCAGCAAGTTTGCCAGTTCTACTCCAGTCTGCGTATAAAGTACGCAAATATAATGAGGAAGGCGTACGCTGAGAACTCTTTGACATCGTTGCTGATAAATTTAACAAAATGCATATCACACAGATGAGAGTGAGCTAGCGCAATATCGTAGTCGCTAGGAATCTACTAATCGCTACAAAAGCTGCTGACGCAGATGTTGTGTTTCAATCGGCGAAAAAGCATAAGACGGTCAGAACGTCGTGGCAGAAGCAGTTATACTGTACGAAGCTGTTAAGAACTTGCAGTACTCTTGTAGAGGGGCATTGATACTGTTCAACTTTAGGCGTCTTATCAAGAGGCAACACACAAAATGTATTTGTGCGATGAGTGCGCTTACACTACATTAATGGTTTTCGCGAAACTGCGGCTTCTCTAATTGGCTTTGTAGTGGACAGTGTGATTTGCGTCCAAAAAAATTAAGAGGCTGAGAAGCTTCATGGTCGTGACTTACGCTCTGTCGCCCTGCTAATAAATGTTCGTTTGTGTTGAGCTTTCTCATCCCACAGGTTAGTGCCCCTGACGTGAGGTTGTGGTTGGTACGTTGTGACGCGGCATATGGCAGCCTTCTGCTCCCACCACCTTGACCAACTATCCGCAATGAATATGTAGGGAGCAGAACATTCGTATCGCAGTAAAATCGTCGCTGTATCAAGTGGGGTTCTGCTTATGCATCGAGGTAGTGATATTTCATCGCATTTTGCAGTGGTACAAGGCTGATTAACTGTTCGTATATACAGCGACAGTGCTACTCTGCGGATATATTATACATCGATAAGAGCACCGAAACCTCACCACAATGTTTAAAACTATCATTTATGGTCCTAAACCTACTCCTTCGAGTAGTTTTATTATATCGGTCTGTGACTTTACATAAAGCCTCTTTACGTAAACTTCAAATTGATGCGGTTTTTGTTTACCATGGAAGGAAGGCTTCGCTGCAGGCTCCTTTGGTACGGCTCTGGCCCATCACCATATAGCTGTACATACTGAGCCTGGACGATAGGCAAGGACAGGAATCCAGCCAGAAGGGCTACCACTGTCCCGAACCACGTGACTTCCGACATGACGGCTTCACTGCAAGGGAGTGACAGTAAGAGATGTACTTTTGAAAAAAGCATCAAGTTAATGCAAGGGAAAATAAAAATATAGTCATAAATTGTGTATGTTGTAGATATACTTGACAACCCTTACTAATAGACAACACTGATCATAGTTAACTTTAATGTATTGCCGCGACAGGTTGGCCACGTTCAAGTAGCGTGCCGCGACCATCGTGGCACGAGCACAAGGCCGAACCCAGCTCTCATGCCGACGCGCTGGTGTGCTCTGGCTACGACTGAGCAATTCGACTGACTCGGACCTTGACGACCATAGTCAGTTATGGGGTCATGGCTTGGAGTTAGCGACAAGATTTGGAGTGGCTGACGAACTCTGCGTGGGAGCACTCCACTCAGGCGGAGGGCAACGGAAAGGAATCTACCAATGGAATACACGCGCTCTTTCTGGAGCAAATAGCAGGGTCAATATGAAACGCGATTCACGCGTCTCTCGCATTATTGCGCACGCTGGGAACAGCTGCGCTACGCTAGTGAAACGTGCGCTCCGACGCGAGGCGCAACTGACGCAACCGGCGTCCGTCGGCACGCCAGAAGTTGGCACCGTTTAAAATTACGGGATACTTGCGACTTTCGGTAAGATCTATCGACTTTCACGTAGTAAAAAAAGTTGCTTCGGGGAGTGGATTACGTGACGGAGCTGCTTGAGATCTGCCAATGGAACATACAGAAAGCACTCTTACTCTGACAATGGAATAGACTTGTTCCACATGGAGCAGAAGAAAGTATCACCGGAAGTGCTTCAAATCTGCCAGTGGAAGACGCCAGTACAGTGGTGGGCAAAAGTTCCCCTTAATAAATACGTTTGTTTTACTAGCCTGTATACCTCAGCATCGCTACAATCTGTATACATATAAGACATATTTGAATAAATTTAAGAATTTTCTATTCATCATCCAACCTTCTGGAAGGAAATGATTTTCGAAATCATATTTCACATTTTTATTGATACGAATACAAGAATTTTGAATGTGTTTATTATACAAAATGAGGTTCCAAAGTTGAAGACTACATCGGCACCTGCTGTTAAGGGCAAATAGTGCTAAAACAATGTTAGAGGCAAAATGAACGATTATCGAAAGTATAAACCGAACAATAGTATATATACTAAATGAAAACAGAATATACAAAGGAAAACACTATGAAACGAGTGAATGTTTCAAGCACTACAATTGAAGAAGAATACAAAAAGCTGAAATACGTGAAATGTGGACATTAAAATAAGGTGAAGCCATGGAAAGTAACAGTATTGCTAAGCAAGTGTATTGTGTCATTTTAGTTCTGCCTTGAATTGTTGCTAGTTTCTTGCAGTTTTCATAGAAGCTAGTGGTGTATTTTGTAATGATATAGATGAAAATTCAGCAGTCAGTTTATTATAGTCTGTTTTTACCTTAGTCAAAAGAACGTTATTGTTATGCGCAAGTCTAGTATTACTATGGGCAACCAAGTCAGCTGATGAAAAACAAACTGGTGGTACTGCATTGGTCATTTATTTGTAGAATATAATACCTATGTTTTATTGCAGGATCTCTGAAATGGTTAGGATTTTCTTATAAAATGTTGGCATTTGCTGTTTGAAAAACGTAAACTGTTTTAAGGGGGTGTTGTCACCAAATTTGTGGCATACAATTTCTTTGCTGTAAGCGTTTTCTTCTGCTCCAGGAAGCATAATACACGCAACAAAATTCGTGTGTTTTAGCTAAATAATAGATAGTTTCTCTACTTATGTGGCCCAATTTCGGTTTTGGTTTCGCGGCGCCGAGTTGGGTAGTGACGTCGATACATAGGTGACTTGGTCACATGGCTATACAAGGCTGTGAAGCACATCGTGCCGAGTTTCATCTGCTCTAATACACAAGCGCAACACAAGTGCCAGCAAAACAAACGCGCGGACAGTCGCCACTGCCACCTCAGTAGGATCCAAGCAGTGGCAAGGCAAAAGGCAGCCAGAAAGAAACAAAAGTTTGTATTTACATTGTCTGTACAGTACGCTGACGGAGGAGGGGGATGCGCTTCTGTTGGAACGCACGCAGCGTCTCTGACGGACGCCTTTGTTGACCGTGAAGGACGCGACGAGTGTCTCTTTGAAAGCACTCGGTGTCCTTGACACTCGTATAGAGTGTCTCTGCAAGCAGACTCTTAACAGCAGCCTCCTTTCGGAGATGGCGGAGGTCACTCACGTCTATAGTGAACTGCTCACGTCACTACAAATGTAGTGTGACGTCACGACAACTGCCGTTGCTTCTCCTATTCTGAAACGTCAGTGTGGCTGCGCAAGCGATGAGACTTGATCACAAAAGTGAGAATTCAGCTACACATTTAGAAGTGAATCAAAGTATATTTAACGCGTTTGTTGTGTCCAGTCCTGCGTGTGAAGATTTCTTGAATACAGAGGAAACCCACAACTGGGTTGGGATAGCCTCAAAATTTGGTGGCACCACCTGTTTATTGTTTTAGTTGTTCAATGAAACACTTAAAACTATCCCTTAATTAAGTTCTAAGAACATCAAAAATGTTGTCTTTAGAGTCAACATTTTCTATGCAAAAGACACTAGCTAGATGTTATCATCGAGCACAAACTTTTTCAACGATGACCAGTGGCTGCACAAATGAGCCCTTTTGGGGACACTGCCCCATGACCCCAATATATCAAGACGGACAAAAGCACCTCTAAGGAAACGCTGGTGCTGCAACTTCTGTGAAAAATAGCTGTATATTTTAGGTTAGAGATACGTCCATCGCCACTGCAAAATGAGGCTCGAATAATATTTTCACTGCAGTATAGCCACCAGTATCGCCATTAGTATAGCCCGAATACGTGAGATTTCTTCAAAGTTCACCTGAACAAATTTATTGATTTAGTTGATGTCAACTAGTAGAAAAAATATATACCTACAAATGTAAACAGGCTGTTCAATTACAACGTCAATACTTTTTCTCAGTAAACCAATAAATGCCTTCTTTGTAAAGGAATAGTACATCCAATGTCTTGCCATTGCTCCTGATTTTGAAGTGTCCTAGTCAGTGCGCATCCCCTAGAGTAGGCATCAATCGATCTCCATCACCGCTACTTCCTCTGAATCAGCTACAGTGGACATGATGTCATAGACGATTTCACTTAAGACATGTGGGCAACACCACCCTGAGCTGCTGAGCGAACTTCCTATTTTTTCATAACGAAGTGAATTGAAAATGTCAAGAAATGTTGAAAACACCAATCCAACCGTTTATGTGTGTATCCGTTTGCAATAATGCTGTTATATAGTTGTTAATTATACAAAACGGCAGTGTCCACCATGACGACACCGAAACACATATCTAAAATAGCTTGCAGATATATTTTTAAACAGGTAGCTCACACCGAAGCATAGCTTTGCCGACACTGCTTACGAAAGCAGGTCTCTCGCTAAGAAAGAAAAATTTATTACGACAGCGGCTTAATACTACTGTAGCTAACAAGCCGCCTTTAGAGGTAATTCAAAAAGAAAAACACTTGTATGTACCTGTAACTCAACATTTTTTATCTCACGATAATTAGGCGCTTTTCTCTTCATCACGAGGGTGGGAACGGGGCTTTTGCGTAACAAAGCCTTGCTGAGCGATTAAGGTAGAAGATGCATTTGAAACATTTGATTGACTTTATGAGTCTGACTTCGGCTTGCAGATATGCATGGTAGACTAAATAGGCTGAAATACAAGGTTGCTATGTTTCGTTGCTCAACAACAATTAGGCAGCTTTTCAGGCCGGTGCCGGTAGAAACAGGGCACTAGCCAGTCTTTCTTCTTGGTCATTTCCTTGTGTACGTGATTTGAGCCTAATTGTGAATACATTTCGACATCATAGCTGCTGGCATTCCAGTCTCCAGTGTAAATGCATTGCGATAAAGGCGTTTCCGGTTCCACTATGAACGTTTTGCGATTACTAAACGCAACATGTTACTTTTGGGTACGTAGTTGGTATGACGGGGAAGAATATTATAGAAGCCTCATCTTGCGGACGACGTCTTGCCGAATGCAACTTTTCACAGGAATAGGAGCTGAACAGGAAAATCGAAAGCGACCTCAAGAGGCGCTGCACCCACCTAAAAATTGGGTCTCTGACAAATTAAGTTATTTATTGGAATTAAGAACAGATGGTTACACCAGGGTGTTTTTTTATTTAAAATAGAAAAGAAAAAAAAGTTTTTTGTCACCGTTACTTGGCGACGGCTACCCCTTTCCGCTTGGTTGGTACGAATAAAAAAAAACAATAGCATATATACATATATACAATCCTACGTGGGTGAGAGTAAAAGTTCTCCTCAGGGCAGAACAAACACGTATACGCCATGCTCACTTTTACCTTTTGTCCGCTCAGCAGTCGTAGCGAATCGTCGTTTCTTTGAAGTGTTGCAGCACCTTCATTGCTTTGCCATTCGTTTTGAATGGCCATGGACCTAGTATTTATTCAACGCAAATGGCCACTTGGGATGTAACTTATGGAGTTCCTGTTCTAGTCGCCTTTGGTGTGTGTCGTGTTTCGGACAGTCGAGCAAGAGGTGGCAGATATCCTCGTCGTCATGGCAGCATGAACATGCTGACGATGTTGCACGATGAATACGAAGAAGGAAGTGCTTTGTGTAAGCAGATCCGAGTCGTAGGCGATGATTGAGTGTGTCGATACGTCTTGGCAGATCACGGTCTAATTGGTATTCAAGATTAGGATAAAGAAAATATAGAATCGCTTTGTTTGTTTTGTCTCTGAACCAGGTAGACAGGAATAATTACCGTTTTGGTGTTCTCAAAGTTCTATTTACGTCATATTGAGATACTGGAATGAGGCACGTTTGCGTAGAATTATGAGCGGTTTTCGCCAACTCATCCGCCATTTTATTTTCCTTAATTCCACAGTGTCTGGGAACCCACTGAAATGCCACTCGATGATTCAACTACGTACCTTCTGAAAGCTATTTTAGTATAGCATATACTATACGCACATCAATGTGTCTTGAAGTGGCATTTTCCACACTTGCGAGTGCTGCCAGAGAGTCTGTAATTACCACCCATTTTCTTGGTGTCATTGACAGTTAAATATAGCTTATGGCTAGCAAAATCGCTACGAGTTCCGACGTTGTTGATGAGAACAGGATGCCCAACCGACATGCATATTCTTTGCGTGATTCCGGAATTAAAAATGCTGATGTCGCTGTCTTTTTGGTGACGGAGCCGTCAGTGTACATGTGAGTGTATCCTCGGTACCTGTCAAACAGATGACGTGATGCCAACTGCTGTGCGGCAACGGTTGGCACTCGACACAGGAAGCCGGGAAATGTCCTGTTGGTACACATGGTGTACTTGCGCTCCAGCGTGGTTCACGATGTTGGATATAGGCAGATGTAAAGGGTGTTGCGTGAATAGTTGAAAGAGGTGCTGACTTGCCTCCACATTTCCAATTACCATAAAGTTGGGTTTTCTTGCCTCTGCCAGTGTCAGAGAACTTGATGTTGCCTGTGGAGCCCCCAGACATATGCATAAGCTTCGTGCTTGTAACAGCTGAAGTCGGTGTAGCGACGTCTGAGAGATGTTGTGGAGAACTGGCGCAGAGTAGATAAGTTTCTGTCGGATTAGTGTACAATGGACGTGGAGTAGAGACACTGGTGTACCACCCTATTTTGTTGCCGCGATGTGACGTATAACATTTATGGTGCAGTTCACTTGATTTTCTAGATCAGCAATATGCTGACTCCATCGGAGTTGGCTATCTGAAGTAACGCCAAGGAAGCGATGCTTTTGTGCGATTTCAATTCTGTGGCCATCCACAAGAAGCTTCAAGTTTTTCGCTGTCTTTCTATTGAATGGCAGAACTACCGACTAGGTGGGAGAAATCTGCATGCCTTGCTCTTTGAGGTAATTACTTATTGCATTTAGTCCTTGTTGAAGCCGATGTTCGATCACTTCCAGTGATTTGTGGGACGTCCATATGCATATGTCGTCTGCATACATGGATATGTTCAAGGTTTCGGGCAGCACTTCTGGAAGACCTTCCATTGCAGCATTGAAAAGTAGCGAACTTAGAACGCTCCCACGGGATACAACTTTGCTCATGTTGAAGCGATCATTCACCGTTGTTGGTTGAAATATATAATTGTCTGTTACTCAGGAAGCTGGCGATACATTGAAGCGTTACCAGCTCAGAGGCTGTCATCAAGATACAAATGGTCATGAAGGTTACTGTTTTAATTGTTTTGTTTTACGCACAAGGGTCATGTTTTTGAGAGGGTGGCATCGTTACGCTCCTTTCTCCGTTCAGTTTTGCTGTATCCGGTTTTCACTCCCAAAACCTGTTAGGAATGCTTCCTGCAGAGAGCATCCCGATTCTCGGAGAAGTTATGATTGTTTGAGGTTATTCAGGTTACGCGCTAAACTGCGTTTACACCAGTACTCACGCAAGCGCCAGTAATATAATGCCAGAGTGTTTAATGTGTGGCGTATAAAATATTTTTACACGAATGTTCTTTATGACGGGGTCCACCAGAGCTCTGCCGACGTACTTCCGTAGGATATGACATTGCAAAACATATATTAACAAATTGCTTCGAAAAATTCAGTAAAAAGTGTTTTTTTCATGAGGCGTCGTACCAGTCACATCTCAATTTGTAGCATGTGGCACTAACCACTACGCCAAACAGCGCACGTTGTAAAGAGCGCTAATGGCAAGCCATTTATATACACCATACTCCATTCGGTGCTCCTGGGAGCTGTGCAACTTCAGTGCGCTTTTGTCAGTGGTCTCGAGAAGACGCGAAGGCCTCGCGTTGAAAGTACTCTGAAGATTGTCCTAGTCTTTAGCGTTTTGATGAGTGCTGCTTACACGTAGCGTAGTCTCTCCTGCTCACGCGCTTATCAGATTCTTGATTCGGCAGAGCACGAAGGTCACTTCGCTCGCGGCGGCAGCCACAGGTATAAAAGGAGCACGCTGTGACACATGAAGCAACAACTGTGATAGTTCGCGCTGGTCCTGTGTATGCTTGTGCGTTTGTTTAGTGCGTACTTCTTTCTGTTTGGGCAGTGCGATTTAGATGTCGAGCTGCGACAGTTGTTTTTACAACAAATTTGACTTCAAGTTTGCCAATAAACTTAAACGGCGTGACCACAATGACTATTTTTAGCTTGAAATCTGGCTGCTTTTCAAGCCACGCCGCATCGACCAAGACGGGCCAAGTGGACGCGCGACAACTGTAGGTGCAGCTAGGCCTACATCACGGGTTCCGTGTGAGCCGTGGATGGTTGCACCACGTTATGAAGAGCCAAGGCCTCCCAATCAGATGGCGGACTACAATGTGTCAGCGCTTGCAGGTGTCTTACGAGGAGAAGCTGTTCAAGTACCAGAGATATGTAATTAGCTTACCCAAATCGCAACCCTGGTATGACAAACATTTATTGTGTCCCCCTGCTTTCCTTCTCCCCTTTCTTAGAAATTTTTCTTTCTGTAGTATTTCTTCATAGTTTGTGACTGCGCGCAACCTAAACAGGGTGACACTGAGGTGATCTAGCTCATTATTGGTCCCACGAAACAGTGTGTTATCGACGGTTATTAGAAGAGAACAAAGCAAGGAATAGTAATCAAAAATGACTATCTTGCTTTCGTTATCTGTATTGTAATGTCCTGTACTCATAGTAACCGATGAATGTTGTTTCTGGAAACAAAGTACCACACTATATAGACTGAAGTAGAAAACGTATTTATCCTTCTGTAACGAATTATTCTCCGCCTAAATGCACAGTCGCCTACCCCTCTCGATAACTTCAAATCTTTCAAAGCTTTTAAAGTGCAGCATTCCGCACTGTGTATTCCAGTTTATTAAACAACGTTGTATTTAATATTCTCCAGCATAGGTATAGAAAATGGTGTCAAACAGCACTTTTTTATGGCCAATATGCATGAAATAATAATAAAATATATGATCACCTAAATATCATGGTGTGTTATAGTGAAGCATTAGACTTTCTCTTTCGAGTAAATTTTCAATAAAGCTGTCTAGCATCCATCGGCCCAACGAACCCAAAAACATTGATGCACCCAGCTTGTTAACCACCAACAGACTTACTATCTTGAAGTTGTCAGCTATGAAAGGGTTAGTGTGTTAATTTGGACATTTGCACTGGGTACTGTTCTAGTGTTGCCAAAAGTGTGAGCCTCGTTAGTATTATCATGAGCCAGTGAACAGTTGCTCAAGGCGTTTGCACATCATTTCAATTTTTGCCAAGATATCAAACTAGGAAAGGAGAAAGAAGGTTTGCAGAACAACCTATGGCATTAATAATATATGCTCTCACAGTGCTGTAAATATATATCACAAAGTCCGTATTTATGCGAATAATAAAACAACAACTTCACGTTTCAGTACAGGTGAAATGAAGTATTTACATTTAAATAAAAATGAAAATCAAGAGAAGTCAGTGTTTCGTCAATGGCATGTCTCAGTCAGCAGATATGATTGATATGTGGGGCTGAACGTCCCAAAACCACCACATGATCATGAGAGATGCCGTCGTGGAGGACTCCCGAAACTTCGACCACCAGGGGTTCTTTAAAGTGCACCCAAATCTGAGTACACGGGCCTACGGCATTTCCGCCTCCATCAGAAATGCAGTCGCCACAGCCGGGATTTGATCCCGCGAGCTTCGGTTCATCCGCCGAGTACCCTAGCCACTACACCTCTGCGGCGTGGCCAAGTCAGCAGATATAAACGATACAAGAAATGCAAAAATGGGTACAGGATATGTTATGCTGGAGAAGGAACATTATCTATTGGATGAGAATATGATGATATCAGAGCATGTGAAAGAACACATGCCTACAAACCACAAACATTTGTGTAAAAAATTCATGGAGGGAAAGCAATCATTCGTTATCATCAACTGATTCTTTTCTCAAATCTTTTGGAGACTTTTACAGCACAATCAAGGTTCTGCGTGTGCGCGGAGATTGCACACACTGATTTCACAATGTCAGCTTTGTTGAATAGACCATTTGTTTCACCCTATATTCCGTTAGCCATATGAGTCACTGCTCACCCTCTGCTTCTGGAGAGTGGCATTGCTCACGTTAAAACTAAATATATTCAATATCGTATGTCAATTGATAACTGTGATTCGATTAACTGTCTCGTCAACTGGACTCTTAGTTCACGTTCGTATCTGCTGACATGGCAGCACAACGGGACAGGTGCTCGGCTGGTGATCCAAAAGTCGCAGAGGCGTTCTCGGCTGCGGTGGTGGCATTTCCATCAAAGCGAAACTTTAGAAGCTCAAGGGCTCAGATTTTCGATCAGATTAATGAACTCAAGATGGTAGGAATTTGAGAAGTTCTCCACTACGACGTTCCTAATAGTCATATTGCTGTTTCTTCCCATAAATCTGCTGATAATACTTTTTATCACTTTTGTCTCTCATGACATATATTGACACTGTACTTTTAGAACAGTGCTGAGCTGTTAAAGGCCTCTGACATGTTTTTGTTGAGTGAAACAGAATAGTTTATTTTGAAATGCAAATAGCAGTCATCTCTTAATACTTCATATCAAGTAAGAGCGAGTCATAAGTAGGAAGAAGTCTTGGTCACCGATTCACAGTTCTATACGCTCATATAGGGACATTTCAAAACTAAACTTAATTTTCATATTTCTCCTTGAAAGCTTTAGTAATAATGATTGCTAGGGCTTAATGCACCAAGAAAAAAAAAGAGAGTAATTACAGAGCTACCTCCACCTAACTTGGTTTTCAAAAGCCTGTCTTCTTTATCTGTCACCAACCTGCCACAGCATCTGATAGCCTCCTCGTGGGACGTTACGTGAGTGGAGTCTACTAAAGCGTCATGATGACGCCAATAATTTCTACGACCTTTCAAGTCACAATGACGTTATCTAGAGATTTATTTTTGCATGAGACATGTCCAGCTGCCTACAGGAGACACTGACGTGGGGCTCTGGTCAATTTTCTCGTGCAATGATAAACCTTGATGAACTAGTCAAGAAGACGACAAACAAGTGAGACAAGTGGCCATCGCATGAACTGTATTAACATCCAAGTTGCGTTTCTCAACCTTGTATCTCGCTCAATATTATTACCGGTTTTACGTCTCAAACACACCACATGTTCATGAGAATCGCCGTAGTGGTGTGATGTCTATATTTTAATTAGCTGGTTTTCTTAAACGTTCACTGACACCACACAGAACGCAGCTTTCTACCATTTCGCCTGCATCAAATCGTGACTTTCGCGGCCATCATCAAACCCGAGACCTTCCGATTAGCAACCAAAGCGCCATAATTACTGCTCCATCACGTTGAAAATTTCTATACTCTTCTTGAATGAATGATAAGGAAGGCATGAAGATGAGAACAGGGAACAACAAGCATCATCGCTATAGGAAAGCCCCACGAGATGGCTGCTCCAGCACCACCATCTTCCTCGCCCTGTGGCGATCTCCGATCTTTCACCTGTTCGTTAGGCTCGGCCAATAAACCTCCTTAGAGTTGGTAGATTCGGTTGGGTACCCACCCCGCCTACACCCCGAAACTCCGATTTTGCACCCTGCCGTCGACTTTGCAAGTTCACGCTGCCCAACAGACAGTACCTCTCGCAGCCACTGCTTGCCCTGGCCCGGTTTTCGAGTGAGACCTTTGATGTATCCGGGCACCGAAGACCACGAGGTCTAAAACTGGCGGTCATCCTACGAAAAAGTCACTGGACCCAACAGGCATAATAACGCTCCTATATTGGGTACTGTCAACTTTTATCTCACTAATGTTACGAAGTTGTGGTATACGAACCACAACGCAATTTTTATTTGGAACATTACCCGCAGTGCCGTCTTAGGCACGTCACCGACGATCCTGAACCTTGACCAGGTGGCCTTCATCTGGGAGCAGCAAGTATCAGCGACAACCACGCACGGGCAAGGCACCACACAATTTTTCCTGGTGGTGGAATGCGCCGGTCCGGCTCTAAATGCTGGCATCAGTCGATTATGGGCTGAAGGGCACGGCGGCAACTCAACGATGCGGTCGGCTAATCCTCTTCTGTACTTCATGCAGGTGAGCAGGAAGTACGAAAACACCGGCCCACACGTGGTGGTGGCCTCGACATTTTTGCCAATAAAAATTACCTTTCAAGGTTCTTCCAGGAGTTGAAGGTGTAGAAGCAATATTTTGCAGCTTGTTCATAGGTTCCCGTGCTATCACTGTGGGTTGTGTAAACGGTAGCCCATCTGCTTCTAGTGACGTCACTACTTCACTTTGTAGTTATATGCAGAGTGATGTATCAAATGCCCGACTAATCCTTCTGGGTGATCTTCAATGCCAGAAATAGACTGGTAAGCGTTGTATTTCAATTCTGATAGCTCACAATTGATATGCGATCTCATGCTCAATTTCAATATACATAACCCAACGCACGTGAGTACATGCAACATCGTCGAAAATTCTTGAATTAGTTTTTTTAGTTGATCATTTCCCGCAAGAAACAACTAGAATGAAAATAATGGAGGGCATCTCAGATCATAACTTGGTTTATTGCGCTGTAGATGTGAATGACTATAAATCTCACTAACAGGCGTCGCTTTATTATTCTGAATTTACCCATGCTTACGACACAAGCATAATCGATTGTCTTGCTTTCAAATATGATTCATTCGTATTACTTACAGATAACCTATTCATTGACATCGAAACAGTTTGGAGTAGATTTACAAGCATTGGGACGTCATGCATAAAACCCTACGTACCGATTAAAAAGAAAAAAAAACTGGGCGACTAAACCCCTAGATAACACGTGACGTGATACACGCGAAACGAAAGGTAAAACGTCTAAAAAAACTGAACACGACACCAACTATTCTTAGTAGACATTATCTGACTGTAGCTGTTAGTGACATGAGAAGTAAACTAAAGGTTGCTAATAATAATTACTTTGTAAAGATAATTCCCACATTTTTGATAAGCGCTTCAAATACATTTTGGAAATATATAAATGCAAAAAAAGTGATGAGCTCATGCGTTCTTCTGAAGACAACAACAATCTTGCCAACTCCTTCAATGGTTACTTTTAATCAGTTTTTACCTTAGATGTCGGAATTATATTACTCATACAATCTTCAGACCATTCACCAATAGAACCCTCGACAATTACCGAGCAAGGTATTCTAAATCTATTATTAAATATCGATTCCACTAAGGGCCGGGATCCTGACAACATATCAAACATATTCATTAAAAGGTATGCAGAATGGGTAGCTAAATATTTATGTGTAATCTTTATTAAATCAGTGCAATCATGCACTATCCTCGCAGTATGGAAAACTTCAAAAATTACACCAATACACAAAGCCGGCAGCAAATCCATGATTTCAAATTGCAGGTCAATATCACTAACTTGTTCTGGGTGTAAATTGTTAGAACATATGACATTGAAACACATAAGTATTTACCTTGAAAAAAATAATATCCTATCTTCTTCACAACACGGTTTCCGAAAAGGCCTCTCAATGGTTACTCAACTTTTAGAATTAATACACGATACAGCCCAGTTCATTGATAGCCATAAACAAATTGACCTTATCTTCTTAGACTTTTCAAAAGCATTTGATTGTGTATATTATACAAAATAATAAGTAAGTTAGAAGTTACTCTTGAAGATAGTTTCATTTTTCACTGAATTATGAATTATTTAGCCAATCTCTGACAGTTTGTACATCTACAGAACACCACCTCTAGAATAGCAGCAGTCACGTCAGGCGTGCCACAGGGCAGTGTGTTAGTACCAATATCATTCACAATATTCATTATAGATCCATTCCTCTCAATTGAAGTAAAGCTAATAAGGCTCTTTGCAGACTACTGCATATTTTACCAGCAAATAATACTCCTACGGATCACCTAATTCTTAACAGAGCACTAGAAGAAGTAAACGCGTGGTGCGAAAAAATGGCAAATGTCGCTTAATATTGGTAAATGTGTTTTCATGATAACAACACGCAAAAAAACACATGTTCAACTTTTCTTACACTATTGACAACTACCCTTAGCCACAGTCTCTAGCCACGAATATCTAGAAGTAACGATTCCAAACGACCTGTTATAGGATACACGCATTGATATTATTACTAGCAAAGTTCTTAAAAGACTTTTTTTATTGAAAAGACGTCTTAAACACCCACTACCAAATACCAGACTAATAGCTTACACTTTCCTCGTCAGATTTATATTAGAATATGCCAGCCCTGTCTGGTTCCCGTATACCACCCACAGATTAATAAAGTAGCAGCGGTTCAAGGAAAGTTAATATTGTATACTTTTAACAAGTATAGACTGACAGACTCACCGACGCACCTGCTCAATAACGCTGGAATTCTAACACTACAAAACCGAAGAAACTAAACAAGACTAAAGCTAATGTTTCAACTACTCCACAACATAATCAAAATGAATACTTCAAGGTATATATCTTTTTTTCGCGGCAGACCAACCAATCTTAATCATTCCCATACTCTTGTATATTACTCTTTTAACACTAATTGCTTTAAATACTAACTTTACTCTCTGACCAATAAAGTTTGAAGCTCAATGAAACCCACCTTAAGCACTGAATCATCCACAAACTTACTCACAGCTGCAGTTGAAAGCGAATTGCTCTCCTCGCAAATCGCACTAACGACATCACATCATCAATAAACCCAATAAACGATGAGTCAGTGTGATGTTATTAATACAAAAGTTGTGTTTTTATTATCGTTATATTTAAAGTGACATGTTTTTATTAGCTTATTGTTCATAAAATTGTTTGAATAAGTTGTTCAATAAAAATGCCTACTTGTTGTTCCTGCCCCATATTACAAAACCATGCATCATCTTTTTGCAGTTGTTTTTAACCATAACCTAGTTCATGATTTCGCTATTACTAAAATTGTTCAATTGTCTGTTCTTATAATGATAGTGTATAATCTATCAATTGTATGTTATTTTGTAATTCCGGTTATTTCTCGAGTTTTCCATCAGCATGACTTTTTGTAAACATATATTTGCTTTCATATGCATGCCCTCCCTGCTATAATCTCTGATGAGGTTGGGAGTATTATTAAATAAATGATAATAAATTAATGCGGAGAGCACAGTGACTCATAGAATGAATCCGCAGCCTTGCGGCCAACTGAATCAGTTGGTAACATATTCCAATTGACAATGGCTTGCGGAAAAAAAGAATACCTAAACAGATCCTTTGTGGGGTCGTGTGGCCGTACTTTAAATTTGTGGTCATGACGAGAAGATAAATATAGCACTGGTTCTAATATTTTGAAGGATTAATGCCTGTTTTCTTGTTATAGACTGAATATTATATTTTCAATCTTAGATCACGTATTCGATCTTGTAAGTATTACCAATTAAGTTCTCTTTACATATATTGGGAGCTTTCAGTTCGGCCATACTTTCCCAGAACAAATCTTGCTGGTATTGACTAAATGCGCTCTAGTGCATGAATATGTACTTTGTGAATTGAATCCCATACAGGACAGGCGTAATCCACTATTGGTCTGACATAGGCGTAATATGCGGCCTGTTTAACCTCCTTGGTTACATGTTTAGATTTTTTTTGTAAAAAGACTAGGGCTTTTCCAGCTGTGCTGAGAACCCTCGCAATGCGTTCAGATTATACCCCTTCCTCAGAAAACGTGACATCGAAGTACTTGTATTTGTGTTCTTTCGTAATAACTTCATTGTTTAGGATGTACTGATATGTAAATTTTTTGGCCCTTAAAGTGAGACTAACGTGAACGCATTTATTAGTGTTTAGTTTTATGTCAAAAATTTTACACCATATCTCCACGTGATTAAGGTCATCCTGAAGCTGGGTGGAATCCGTTTGGTCGGTCAGTTCAGTATACAACACACAGTCGTCAGCAAAGATTCTAATACGACCCTTAGTTGTATACGAAATATAAATGATAAACTCATGAAAGAGAAGTGGGCTGAATGCGGAATCCTCAGGTACCCCTGATGTCACCGAAACTAAACATGAACATGATCTACCTAGAACAACCTTCTGTATACTTGAAGGTAAATAGTGCACAATCAATGGGCAAATGGTTTGATGAATGTTCAAGTTCTGCAGTTCTTGAATAAGAATGTAGTGTGATACTGTGTCGAAGGCCCTTCTGAAATCTAAAAATAAACAATCTGTCCTCTAATATCCAAAAGTGATGCTGTATCATGATATATTTCAATTAATTAGAATCTACATGAAAAACTCTGTCTAAATCTGCGTTGTTTAGGATCAAAATATTATTGAAGTCAGGTGATTCTATAAAGCAGAAAAAGAACATTTTCAAGTACATTACAAGAAAGCGGCTTCAGAGACATTGGTCTGTAACTTTATACGCCTGATTTAGAACCACTTTTGAAAACAGGCACAACATTAGCCATTTTCCAGTCATCAGGGAGCTTGCCTTCATCGATTGAGTTTTTGTAGATAACATAAAGATAACAAGCTGCTGCCCCAAAGCAGTGTTTTAAAGCTTTTGGTGATATGCCAACTGGGCCAGTCGCTTTACCTTCTTCAATGTGCTACAACTTGATTATGCCAATAAATGAAAGCTTTATCTCACCCACAGGCAAACATTGTTCTTTTTATTCGCGAAATTACTTGTGTAGGAGGGCCGACAACCAATTTAAAAAAGTTGTTGAAAAGTGTGGCTTTATCTCTACCCTCAGTTACAATATCGCCACCGTAACGTAGATTTGACGGACTAACCTTCTCACTACCACAATGTCTCATACACTTCTAAAGCCTCTTCTTATTAGGAAATTCAGCGGCCAAACTCTTGAAATACTTTTTTCTTGGCTTCTCCCAGTTTAAATTTATAAAGTGATGCCCAGGAGCAGAATTCAGAGGCTATGCTGGGGCCCTTTCAGCCGCACCCCGTCACCGTGCCTCTTATTTACGCTGAGGCAGTAAGGTAGCAGCATCCTCATTAGCCGCTGCCGTTCCAGGACCTGCTGAATACCTAAGCCCCGACTCAAGATTCCCCCGCATGGGCTCCATTTATTGCTACCACAACCTCCACTGAGCTGTCCGTTGCATAGCCTGCTCCCCTTGCTGCAAAGTTCTGGAGAACGCACAGAAACCGGCCCATCTGTTTTGCATGCGGTGGCCCTGGCCTTATCGCCCGATACTGCCGTCGTCACATGCCAAGATACACAGACGCTCAGACACAAAACAGGTACATGGACCCTCCTCTGCCTCGCTTTAAAAATTTGGATACTCAGTCAAGCGAGTCTTGATGCCACTATCTGCGAACTGCGTCTGGTCGTTCACCTTCCCCCCGTCGTTGCCCCTTGTCACCCATGCGTCGTCACCCAGCCAGCTCCTGAATACGAGGAAACCAGCCGCCGCAGTTCCGGAGGCAACAACTGTGCTTTTGAAATATTCGAGTCCTCGAGCTTTGGCATCGAATATTGTCGAAGCTTTTGTAGAAGATACTTGTGCATAGGCTGTTGTTGATACCAGTGCTGCCGTTTCCGTTTAAGACGCTAAGCTTGGTCACACGCTTCGAAAAGTGACTACGCCTCTTAATATGATGTCCTTGCGTACAGCGCATGGGAAACCTGTTGGGCCTGTAGCCTCCTGTACTGTCCCACTGATCATCGCGAAGGACCACTACACGGTTGAGTTTATTGTCCTTTCAACACGCTCACACGACATCATGCTTCACTGTGATCTTTTAATGTGTAACCATGCCCTTATTGATTGTGCAAGGTCTGAACTTTAACTCTTTCTGTTTTACGACTAATTCGCCGAACACACTCAGCCCGCCGTACACAAAGTCGTCGTCAAAGAAGGCACTGAAATTCACCCGACAGAATCTGTGTTGCTTTCCGTGTTCTGTGATAGCATTTGGGACTAAGCTGCATTCTTTGAACCATCAAGCCTCTTCCTTAGTCTAAAACCACTTGTTCTGCCATATGCGACCCTTTTCATTTCTGAAGGAAACGTTGCTCTCTGCTTTATCAATTCCCACCCTTATACCGTTACAAATTTTTGTATACCGTTACAATTTACAAATAAAACAAATTTTTACCATGCCACCAGATCCTGCCAGTGACTACGGTACCATCAGTGCCCTCCTCAACCTTCCAATGTACCACATTTAGATTTTTTCAATTCGTCAATCGCTGAATAACTGTCGCCATTCGAACACTCTGAGCTTTGCCAGCTGTTCTACCAGTTCCGCGAATCCTTTGATGTCACTCAATCTACCCTGGCTCAAACTTTCAGTTTTTTTCACCTCATCGTTGCAGGTTTCAATGCGCCAGTACGACAGTGATTGTGTTTAGAAAAAGTGGCTAATAATTTTCAGTACTTCGTACTTGAATATAGGAAAGCGCAAAGCCGTCTCGTGAACCTCACAACCAAATGATGCTCCGGCACCCGGGTTGTAAAGCATCTATTGCATTTTTACCCTGTTTCCAATGCCGAACATTAGGTTATATCACCAAAGAGGTTGATGTTATGCTCAAGCGCAACGTTATCCGACCTTCCCAAGTGCAAGGGCATCACCTGTCCTTCTCGTTAAGAAGGATGGTTTGATTCGCTTCTACGTAAATTGCAGGCGCTCAAGTAAGATGACTCTAAGAAATGTATACCCTTTGCTCAGAATTTGTTGACGCTCTTGATTTATTACAAGGCACTGAGTGTTTTTTTTCTTTTTGAACGCTAGATTTGCATTCCAGGTATTGACAGGTGTGCTTAGCAGATGCCCATCGTCCAAAAACAGCCTTAGTAACAACCTACGGGCTATATGATTTCAATTTCATGCACTTTGGCCTCTGCAATGCGCCGGTAACATTCGAGCGCATGATGGACATGGTTCTACGGGGTGTGAAACGGAACATATTCTTCTGATACTTCCACGGTATTGTCGTCTTTGCAATCCATTTCGCAACATACTGCTACGGTATGAGCCGGGCTGTAGTAAGTGCCGGGTAGGTAGAAGAGGAGGACGACGTTGTCTGGTGACGCCTGAGGACTCCATCTTTGTCAACTAGGTGACCGAGGACTAAAGCTTGTCGTTCACCAAACCGGCACTTTTTAGAATTCAAAACCAAGCCAGCCTTTCCGACACAGTCTAAAACAAGGCTTAAACGGACGTTGTGCTCTTCAAAGGTACGCCCAAAAATGACGACGTCATCCAGGTAGCATAAGCACACCTGCCATTTATTACCACGAAGGACAGAGTCCATAAACCTTTCAAAAGTGGCGGGGGCGTTGCAAAGCCCAAACGGCATCACATTGAATTGGTACAGTCCATCGGGCATCACGAATGCGGCCTTCTCCTTGTCTGAAGGGTGCATAGGTATCTGCAAATATCCTGATTGTAGGTCTATTGAAAAAAAGTACGAATCCGAGTGTAAGCAGTCAATAACATCGTCAATCCTAGGCAGCGGATATGCATCTTTTTTGGTCATGGCGTTGAATCTTCTGTAATCAACGCAGAACCGCCAGGCACCATCTTTATTTTTAACCAAGATGACCGGTGTTCCCACGGGCTATACGACTCTTCAATGACACCCTTCTTCAGCATTTCCTGAACCTGGTCGGCAATAAATTTCCGTTATGATGACGACACTCAGTAAGGCTTTTGTCGGATCGGGTGGGCAGTGCTGGTGTCAATCCTATGGTGAGCGCGAGAACATGGTAAAGGCAGTGGCTTCTCTTGGCAAAAGTAAAACACAGAAGCATGTCACCTCAACAGATGGCGTAACGTCTGCTGCTCGTGTGACCACAAAGTGGCGCTAATCATACCTAGGATCTGCGACTCATAAGAGTAACTGCATTTGCCAGAGACTGTACCTTTCTCGCTTCCATCGTTGTTAACGACCGCTACAGAACCATCAGTGGAATCATCGAAGACGCCAAGCTTCATTCCTCGATCGAGCACAACCGGCATTGACGAAGAGTTTAGTGCCCACAGAAAGGTTTCTACTTCATCAACAGATACCAAGCAACGAGGGACGAGTATGCCTTTCATAGCACATTGAACGATGGCAGGTTCAACGATGAAATCAAAAGATGTGGCAGATTCTGGGTCGAACACTGCAACTGACCTCATTGACCACGGCAGCACTGTCAGCTCGTCGGAAACAATCAGAGCATCTTTCGCGCCCTGCGGCGCCTCATCGACGAGGGCAGGAACAATGTCACCGCTGACGGAAAGTTCCCCGCTTCCACAATCGACGAAAGCGCCACATCTTTGAACAAAGTCAAGACCGAGAATCACATCGTGGATACCACGTTGCAGCACAAGAAACTCTGTTGGGAACACCTGTCCTACCAATAAGACATTGACGGCACAAACTCCGGCTGGATGAAGTACTTCCCCACCAACACCACAAAACCTTGTGGATTCGCCCCAAGAAAACATAACTTTGCGGCCAATGCGACTTTTGAAAGAAAGACTCATAACTGATATCGTAGCACCAGTGTCCACCAAAGCACTTGTACAAAATCCATCTATTTCCACACGTATCTTGTTCTTCGACATTGTAACTGGCGGAGGCATCTGAGGCAAATCCTGTTGTGCGACCTCACCTCCATCGGTCGCGCTGGCTAGTTTCCCGGTGGCAGCGGTGATGACAGGCGTCGTCCCGGCGAAGGGGAATGATGCAGTCGGCCAGATGGAGGCGTCAAACTACGGTCAGAAGCGGGAGAACTGCCACGGTGATTTCCCCGCCGTCAGGTACTCCTGGAATAGGCGGGCCAATGACCGTTGTTGTGACCAGTGCCCGCTGGCGGAAACTCTGATGGGGAATGATATCGGGATGTCAGCCCTCTCTGTCGACGACAGAACCGAGCTATATGCCCGGCAATACCACAACGGTAGCACACAGGGGCTTGGTAGCACACAGTCATCGGTAGCACACAGTCATCGATGCCTGCTGTCGCAATTGACACTGGAGAGCGAGAGGGAGGTGGTGCGGGTGTAGCTTCGTACGGCATCGGGCGAGCGTGTCGAGTGAGCTCTTCTCGAATGATCTGGCGTGTTGACGACGCGATATCAAGCGGCGTGTATTCGTCAACACTTGCCACGGTGGTTACATTCGGTAGGCGACCGAACTTGGGGGTGATACGTCACATCTTCAGGGTCTCGAATGTGTGACAGTGTTTTATGACGTCGGTTACCATAGCAAGGTTGTCTTTGCTGATGAGGAACTGATACACATCCTCGGCAATGCCCTTCAACAGGTGGCCAACTTTGTCTTCCTCTGACATAGAAGGGCTTACAATCTTGCAGAGCTTCAAGATTGCCTCTACATAGGTCGTGCACGTCTCTCCTGCGATCTGAGCTCTCTGCAGGAACGTTTGTTCGGCCTGCTTTCTCTTAGCTACGGAGTCCCCAAAGCACGCTCTTATTTCGGAAACGAAGCAATCCCATAAGGTGAGGGCATCTCCGTGGTTCTCGTACCAACGAGTGCTGTGTCCGTTAAGAAAAATACTACATCGGTCAGCTGGGTCGCCGCATCCCACTGGTAGTATTTGCTCACCCGTTTGTAGTGTGTGAGCCAGGCGTCCACGTCCTCGCCAGATTTGCCACAAGATGCGCGAGGCACTATCAGATCCTGACGCAACCAGGGACCAGCCGCACGCAAACCTGGCACTAGTGGCGCTGCTGGGACTGGTAGAAGATCTGCAGCTGCGGGGATCCAGTTTCCTTCTTGGCCGTGAGACGTCTCAGCTGCCAGTGGTAATGGGGGAAGTCCAGCAAGGCGGCGGCTTCGTCGTAGATCAGGCGCTTGAAGCGTCGTGTTGCTTGGTTGATTACCCCGCGCTTCCACCACGAAACTGTTACGGTTGAATTAAAGGATCATCATCATCATCATCATCATCATCATCATCACCAGCCTGACTACGTCCATTGCAGGACAAAGGCCTCTCCCATGTTCCGCCAGTTAACCCGGTCCTGTGCTTGCTGCTGCTAATTTATACCCACAAACTTAATCTCATCTGCCCACCTAACCTTCTGTCTCCCCCTAAGCTGCTTCCCTTCTCTGGGAATCCAGTTAGTTACCCTTAATGACCAGCGGTTATCCTGTCTACGCGCTACATGTCCGGCCCATGTCCATTTCCTCTTCTTTATTTCAACTATGATATCCTTAACCCCCGTTTGTCCCCTAATACACTCTGCTCTCTTCTTGTCTCTTAAGGTTACACCTACCATTTTTCTTTCTATTGCTCGCTGCGTCGTCCTCAATTTCAGCTGAACCTTCTTTGTAAGTCTCCAGGTTTCTGCTCCGTTGCTAAGTACCGGCAAGATGCAGCTGTTATACACCTTCCTCTTGAGGGATAGTGGCAATATACCTGTCATATTTCGGGAGTGCTTGCCGAATGTGCTCCACCCCATTCTTATTCTTCTAGTTACTTAAATCTCGTGGTTCGGTTCTGCGGTTATTACCTGCCCTAAGTAGACATAGTCATTTACAACTTCAAGTGCACTATTACCTATCTCGAAGTGCTGCTCCTTTCTGAGGTTGTTGTACATTACTTTCGTTTTCTGAAGATTAATTTTAAGACCCACCTTTCTGCTCTCTTTGTCTAACTCCTTATACATGAGTTGCAATTCGTCCCCTGAGTTACTCAGCAATGCAATGTCATCGGCGAAGCGCAGGTTACTAAGGTATTTTCCATTGACTCTTATCCCTAACTGTTCCCATTCTAGGCTTCTGAAAACTTCCTGTAAGCACGCGGTAAATAGCATTGGGGAGATTGTGTCCCCCTGCCTTACACGCTTTTTGATTGGTATTCTGTTGCTTTCTTTATGAAGCACTATGGTAGCAGTTGATCCACTGTAGATTTCTTCCAGAATGTTTAGATATACTGCATCTACGGCCTGATTCCGCAGTGTCTGCATGACGGCTGATATTTCAACTGAATCAAACGCCTTCTCGTAATCTATGAAGGCTATGTATAGTGGTTGGTTATATTCTGAGCATTTTTCTTTTACCTGATTGATAGTATGGATGTGGTCAATTGTTGAGTAGCCTGTCCGAAATCCTGCTTGTTCCTTTGGTTGATTAAATTTTAATGTTTTCTTTACTCTGTTAGCAATTACCTTTGTAAATAGCTCGTATACTACAGAGAGCAAGCTAATCGGCCTGTAATTATTCAAGTCCTTGTCATCTCCTTTCTTATGTATTAAGATGATGTTAGCGTTCTTTCAAGGCTCTGGTACTCTTCCCGTCAGGAGACACCTCGTAAACAGGGTGGCTAGTTTTTCAAACACAATCTGTCCTCCATCTTTCAGCAGATCTGATGTTACCTGACCCTCACCAGCAGCTTTGCCTCTTTGCATGCTCTCAAAAGCTTTTCTGACTTCTTCTATCATTACTGGTGGGGTGTCATCTGGGTTACTGCTAGTTCTTATAGTATTAAGGTCGTAGTTGTCTCGGCTACTGTACAGATCTCTGTAAACCTCCTCGGCTATATTAATTATGCTATCCATATTGGTAGGTATTATGCCTTCTTTGTCCCTTAGTGCATACATCTGACTTCTGCCTATCCCAAGTTTCCTGTTCACTGCTTTGACGCTTACTCTGTTTTCAGAGCGTGTTCAATTCTCTCCATGTTATACCTTCTTACATCGCATACCTTACGTCTATTAATCAACTTCATATTAATTAAAGGATATGTGGATTCATTTATAGGGTGAGGATGAAGTTCGGCAGTCGCTGTAAAGATGGAGTCCAAGATGGAGTAACAATACCTTGACCACCTGAAACAAGTCCTCACGTGTCTAAAAAATGCTCAGCTCCAACTGAATCTGAACATACGCTATTCGCTGCGCTGAAGCTCACCATTATCGATCCTGTCGTGTCAAAGGACGGCGTTCTTCCAGACCCAGCTAAACTACCCGCTGTCACTGAAATCATCAAACCAACGATTGTAAAACAGTTATGCAACTTCATAGGGTTATGCTCCTATTTTCGTCAGTTTGTGCGCAACTTCACCTCCATAATTGTGCCTATGATACAATTTTTAAGCAGCGCCAACGTCTCGTTATGGTGTTCCTAGTGTGATCACGCATTTACCGATCTTCTCAGTCTCCGGATATCACCACTTATACTTGGCCACAACAGTACCACGGCTTCAACTCAGATTCACACAGACGCCAGAGTATCGGTCTCGGTGCAGTTTACGCTCAACGAAAGCCTGGGTCCCGCGAGTATGTGTCGCATACGATGAGCAGAACGCTCACGAAGGCTAAGTTAAGCTGCAGTGTTGCCGAAAAAAAGGGTTCTTGGCCATACTCTGGGTGTTTCTCAAGTTCCGCCTGGCTGCCTGTTTGCTGCTGTTACAGATCATGCGGCATTAGGTTGCATTATGCTGGTTCTCATCGCTCAAGGCTCATCACCTCACCTTGCTCATTGAGCTCGCCAACTTCAAGAGTATGACATACGCGTGGTATAGCGTTCCAACCACCAACAGGGTGATACTGGTGTGCTCTCGTAATCAGCACTGGCCACTAAGGCTGCCTCCGTATCCTCTATAGAACAGGTGCTGTCAGCTTTTGACGTCGGCACAATCTCCTCTGCACAGTGCGACAATCTACAGGGTAGCTTCGCTTCTAGACGTTTTATCTGAGGCACTGACACTTCTGACCACTTGAGCAATGCGACGCCAGGCTTCGCACTTCATCATTCGAGCCGACCTTTTGTACCAATGCCATTACTCGCCAGATGTCAGGAATTGGCTGCTCATTATTCCCCGAAAGCTGCACTCTACAGTCTGTGCATCATTTCACTCTGTCCCGCAAAGCTCTTGCGCCGGTTTCTTCAAGACCTACGAAATTGTACAGAAAACGCACTACTGGCGTGGGATGTTTAACTTTGTTCGGCAGTTTTTTCGCGGCTGTCATGAGTGTCAGCGACGGGAAATGCCACCACAATCCGGAGCAGCTCCACTACAGCCACCTGCCTGCCCCGACCACCCATTCAATCGCGTCACAGTTAACCTTCATGGACCGTTGCCATTGACCATGGCAGGTAACCGGTGGGCTATCATTGCTGCTGATCACCTGACATAGTACGCCGACGCCTCTGCTCATACTGCGGCGTTAGCTCCAGACGTCGCAGCTTTCATCCTCGCTCTTTTTGCACAACGTCATGACTCTTCTCGTGAACTTCTCAGTGACCGGGTCGTGTAATTGTATCCTACGTAACTTAAGCACTTCTCAACCGGTGTCATATTGTACACTTGATCAGTACTGATTACCACCCTCAGACGAGTGACTTCACAGAGTGGTTTAATAAGAACCTTGGTGACATGCTCGCGACGCATGTTGTATCAGTTCTTTCGTATGAGGCCTACGAGTATAACACCACTTCTACAGCGTCGTGAACCATCGCAGACAGTGAACACTTTGCTTCCATACGCATTAGATGCATCTGAGTGCACAACCGTGTCCGAAGCTGTCCGTTCCGCCAAAGAATGCCGCATACGAAAGAAGCAGTGTACAACGGCTGAAAAAAACGCCAGAAAGAAGCCCACGATTACAACCACCTTCTTGCCGTGAAGTACGCCACTGTAACCCTTGTATGGCTGTATGTACGACTCTGTGCACCTTGTTTGTCTACCAACCTACTCTGAAAGAACTATGGTTCATACCGCCTGGTACAGAGGTCACATCACCTGTGAATTACGCCATTGAACTGCTTACACTGCATAGTTGATATTATCGGCGTGGACACGATGTTGTTCACGTAGATCACTTGAAGCCGTACTTAGACCCGCTCGTTCCCACCTGTTAGAACGCCAGGATGGCTTCATCTTTCTTGACGGGGGCAATTTTAAGGAAGGAATGAAGAAAACACCAGGAAGCGAGAAGAATCATCGCGAGAGGTAGGCATCGTGATATCGGCGCTCGAGCACTACCATCTTTCTCCTCTTGTGCCTATCTCAAAACTTCAGCGTGTTCGTTAGGCTCGCCCAATAAACCTCCTTACAGCAATAATATTTTATATCTATGTACCAACTGACACAGACTTCCACGTTGCTGAAATAGTTCCGTAGAGGGTATATATACGTATATTGAAAACGCTATAGGTTCAGGGCCGTTTCGCCTGACCATAACTCAATGACAGCTCTGTCCGCACTGCGTGAAATTTCAAGAAATTTGTCATAAGGAGGCATCGCTCACCTGTGACTTGCGCCAGGCCACGGAAAGCTTTTACGCGCCGCCCCATGGCGCTCCTTATATACTGGCCCTCAATGACGTGGCAGCGCTGTGGTTGGCCAAACGTGTTATACCGTCTCTACGTCAGCTTGACAGGCACCGAACGGCAACCGTAATGTGACCTGCCTGGTAATTCAGCCCTGATCGACGCCGAGTGCTTTTAAATCTGCTTAGCGCAATCACGCCAATGCCTAGGACACAATCAGAGTACATTCCAGGGGCGTTCATTGCGACTCCGTGTGGTCGCTTGGAGCTCGCTCGCGCGCAACTACGTGGACAGTTCCGTGCACTCGAAGTAGGGTTCTGTTCGAACCCAGTTAGTTCTTTCGAATACTACAAAAGCTACATATTTTATAAGACTATCATTAAATAGTTTTCAATGACTTTCAATATCTTATACTGTACCTATATGACAATTAGGTACTGATACTTCTCACCCATACGATGACAGAGCATTGGGATCATGGTTCAAGGAGCTTCAGGGCGTAAACTTTAGCGCACGTATGAAATCACTGGTTAATAAAATGAGGCGGAATGGAGCTTCAAAAATGGTAAATTTCACGTTACAGTTTAGAGTTCTGAAAGATCGTATCAAACGACCGTACACTGAATAAATAAAGCAATAAACAAGCTTGGACTATCTCTACTATTTTATGATCACACTCATTACAATCCCTAGCAGCTATTGTTTTTCTCTTTTTTGAAAATAAGTATCCCTGCTAATGAACTTATGCGCTGCGCTTTATCCACATGTTAATTATGGGCGTTTACAGCTGCTAAACAGCCATCACGTGATATGTTGCGTAATACCACTGAAATAAAAAGACAAAGCATTTATAAAGCTCACCCAACGTTGCGCAGCACTGCGTAGAAATAAAAGCGAGAGGCGCAACCGTCTTTCAACACAACAGCCTGGATGCACAATTCGAGGCAGCACCCGTCGTACATAATGAACGTTCACGCTCCCACACGAAATGAATGTAGCACTTTCGGTTTTCTTAAATTTGTTGCCTTCTGCAGATTCCGCTAACAAAATTATTGAGGTGCGCTTACTAGGAAATCGTACATTTGGCCCTCCTAAGAGGTCATTCTCCGTTTAATGTAGGCAAAGAATGGGCCAATTGAAGTAACACTGTAAGACGCCACATTGTCTATAATGTGTACGACAACTCGGTTCATCGCAGGTAAAGGGGAAGAAAAAAATTAAGTTCTGTACTGTGGGACAACGTAGTTCAATTGTTCCATTACACGTTTTTTTAGAAAATGACAGTCGGTAATGTTGCTGTAGACCTTCACGACTCTCTGTTACGGAAATGTGCAATGCTCTAATATTTGCTACTTCTCAATATTTAACAATTGAACTTACATTGTCATTACAATAACAATGTCTGGAAAGCTACGAAATAAGATAGAAAATTCTTAATGAGTTATTAGGCCTGGTTAAAGCAGCCACAAGCTTTAATGTGCCTCACTTCATATACAACTGGAAGATTACGGAAGTGCTACAAGAAAAATAAGCGCTATTTATATGGGTCTTTTTTGTATCGTCTTTTGACTTTTTTCGCTAATGGAAGGCTTACAAACTATTGCTCAAGCAAAAAGATTTTAAAGTACAGATAGTTATACAGCTGTTTCTGTAATAGAAGTTATAGTGCATTCACCTGATTCACTTCAAGTTGATAGAAATTATAGCGTCAAAAGTAAACTTTCCCGTCGCCCCACATTAGGGCTTTGCCAACTTGTGATCCCTAAGCTGTATATTTTTTATATAGTGAGTAAATGTCGCTTTCTTGAACGAAGAACCCGATATAATCTGCGTAAAGCCAGACATTGACGTTCTTGGCAATTGGCATACAGCTCATCAGTCCATTAAATAACACTGAATATAGCACACACCGAACTTCACGTTTCTGCGTGTATTTAGGTGAACAACATTTATCCTTAACGCAATAAAACTCTCTCGGCTTTAAGAAGTCTGCTATCCAATCAATCATTTATAGCGAAAGCTTTGCTGATTGTTCAGTAAAATGAAGTGCTCGACGCTGTCATGAACTCAAGCAACGCCACAGCCGCTGCACAAATAACGAAGTTTTTTATCCAGTGGCTGTGGCAATGTTGAGGGTTACTGGTTACTAATACAGCGTATTGTTTCCTTTCAGAGCAAGCTCTATTCAAGTTTATAAATCATTATGGACAAACCAAATCGAGCAGTCACTATGAAGATATGAAGACGAAATTGGTTTGATTTTATTAAGAACATATTTGCCACCCAGATATTTAATAGGCCATCTTGGATCCTCTCGAATAGTTTGATCATGCTAGATGTTAGTGACATGGGTCTTATACATTATATGCGAAACACCTCTTTTACTAGCCTAAGTAACGCTGTTCCTCCGTCCACACCGCTCCCCTCACCGCAGGTGTTGGAGCGGTGCCAAGTAGCTCATGCCCTCGTAGCAGTGGGTGGTGACGTCTCTCTCTCTCGCCTGCCGCGCGCTCACCCCGTGTCAGCTCTCTATGGCTTCGCCCACTCCACCGCTCGCAACACTCGAGCCCACTCCTGACGTGGGCATCATCTCACCTGCGCCATCTCTCTCCATCTGTCAGCAAAAAGCAGCTGCGACAGGCGAGTGCGCGTGCTGCGCGCGTCGCGAGAATCTCGCGACGCCGCCAATGTGGACAGCGCGCCGCGGCTTTCCGTGTGATTACGCCGATGGCTGGGACGCCGTGGCGGCATGCTTCCCGCTAATGTGCGCGCATCTTTCCTGGCTGTTACCGGCGTTGCGAGGGTTAGCGAAGCCGATCGCGTTCGTGAATGGCGACGTCGACAACGACCAGATACGAGCCGGGGAAGCCGAACGCAAGCATCGGCAGTGGAAAAACAGTGACACCAACGAGGAGCAAGTCAAAAACATTGGCCGGATATCCACGGAGGGAATGATGGAGAGCGGGGCGAAGCATTCGTCTGTGCATTCGTTCTTGCATCCGTCCGTCCAAGCGTCCGTCCGTGTGACCGTCCATGCGTTCATCCGCCCGTCCGTGCGTGCGTCTGTTCGTGCGTCCGTCCCTGCGTCCGTTCATGCGTCCATCCATGCATATGTCTGTGTATCAGTTTGTCCATCTATTCAACACTTCAAGTACCACCATCAAGCATTTTTTCATCACATACTGGATGGATGGATATGGCTGTACCCTTTAGATTTGGCGGTGGATAGCGCCACCAAGCCGTAATACTTAATGAACCAAAAATTAGATATATTTTTTCCCCTTAAATAGTGAGGTTGAGGATTTGTACTTTGCAGCGAAGGGTTCAATTTTCACTCGTGCCTTGACTTTAGCCATCAATCAGGTAACCTCCTTTTAGTTAATTCTACCTGCTTAAAGTCTATTTTGCCCTCACTGTCCCTAAACCCCAGTGCTTTGACAAACTCTGCGCCACAAACCTGAACAACAGGGTGAAGCCCTTTGCAGAACTTTGTCAAGTGTTCGGCAGTTTCTTCTTTCTCTCCACACGCACAGCATACCATGTCTACCCCTTCGTATTTGGCCCGATATGTCTGTGTTCACAATACTCCCGTCCTGGCCTCAAACAGTAGAGAACTACCCCGACTATTATCATATATCGTTTCCTTGGCTATTTACTGCTTAAAAGTTTGATAGATCTTTAGTGCAGACTTCTTAATCATGCCAATTCTCCACATTTCGGTCTCAGCTTCCTTCACCTTATTCTTAACCGAAAATTCTTTTTGGTTTGGCCCCCTGCTGTTTTCCAAATATTTACCAGTCAATTTTATGGTTCGCTTACGCCATATTGTATCGACAATCTTCATGTACAAGTAGCTGAATACCTTCCTAGCCCAACGCTCCTCCCCCATTTCTCTCAATCGCTTCTCAAATTTTATCTTGCTGCTAGCTTCTCGGCCCTCAAATGATTTCCCTGCTATATCACCTTGTTCTCCCTGATTTGGTGTATTCCCGTGAGCTCCTAAGGCAAGCCTACCCATTCCACGTTGCTTAATTTCTAATTTTGCTTGAACTTCTGATCTCGTGCACAAGACCGCATGGCTGAACGTCAGACCAGGAACCATGACCTTTTTCCATATTCCTCTCACAACATCATACCTATTGTAATTTCTCAGTGCCCTGTTTTTCATTACTGCTGCATTCCTGTTACCTTTAGTCGACACGTATATTTCGTGTTCCCTTAGGTACTCGGCCCGATTGCTTATCCATACACCCAGATATTTGTACTTATCGGTTATATCTAGCGTGACTTCCTGTATTTTAAACTCACTACCTACATTATCATTAAAAATCATGACTGCTGATTTTTCTTTACTGAATCTGAAATCTAACCTATCTCCCTCATCACCACAGATGTCTACCAATTTCTGCAAATCTTTCTTGTTGTCGGCCATTAGCACTATATAATCTACGCACATCAATGCTGGTAGTGCCTGTTCAATGAGTTTTCCTTGTTTGAAGAAAGAGAGGTATAAGCCCAGTTCACTTCCCTATAATTTGGCCTTTAATCCTTGTAGGTGCATAATGAATAATAATGGTGACAGGGGACACCCCTGCCTAAGCCTCCGTTTTACCTCTGCAGGCTTGAATACCTGTTTTTCCAACTTTATAATTAACTTGTTACCTTTATAGATATCCTTTAAAAATTAGTGACTACATCTTCCACACCTAGTGTGTCCAGTATTCCTCTCAAATGCTCTTGAACGACACTATCGTACACTCCCTTGATATCGAAAAGTGGTAGCCACAGGAGTCTGTGTTCCTTTTTTGCTATTTCGATGCAGTACGTCAGTGAGAAAAGATTGTCTTCCAACCTCCTGTGGTTCCGAAACCAATTCTGCAGTTCCCCCAGCATCCCCTCATCATCAATCCATGCCTGCAGTCTTTCCTTTAAAATCTGCATCGCCTGCCTGAAGACCACTGATGTCACTGTTATAGGACGGTAGTTGTTTATGTAAGCTTTGTCCCCCTTTCCTTTATAGATCATGCTCATCCTGCTAAGTTTCCATCCATCAGGAACTTCTCCATTGATTATTATTTTGCTCATTGCCTCTTTCAAGGTCTGCTTAGACTTCGCACCCAATGTCTTTATCAGCATAATTGGAATGCCATCTGGGCCTGTTGATGTACTACTTGGAACCCTTTTCTCAGCCCTTTCCCACTGTTCTTGTGAAAATGGAGCCATTGCGCTACTTGATTTATCCTTGTCTATTGTGGTGCATAAAACAATTCTGTGATAAAATTTTTTCTGTCACCCTTGTTTCTATATATTCAATAGCTTCGTGCCCTTCTAGCTTAGCACCTTGAGCTGTAGTTATAAACCTCTGATCTAGGTTCGCCTCATTTCTCAGGGAGTTTATATGGTTCCAAAATTTTTCAGCTGCCTTTCTATCTTTTTATGTGTTTCTGCCAGCCACTGGGCTCCCTTTCTTCTAATCGTTTCATTGATCAGAAGGGATACATCCCTTCTACAGCTTAGAAGGTTTCCCACTTTCTTTCAACATCATCTGTCGGTTCAATCCGCTGCTTAGCGTGTATGTGTTCCCTAGAGGCTTCCTGACGTTTTTCTATGGCTCTCTTAACTTCCTCATCCCACCAACTTTTGGGTTTGTGTCTTCTTTTCCGGGTGACATTCCCCATATAGAAGCAGCGCCATCCAGCGGACATTCCAAGGACTAAACGAGAGGTGGCGCACGCACATTTTCTTATGGCTTGCGCTTCGGGTGTACTTCCCCCCTTAACCCACCTCGAGTTCATGGTATATACTAGCTCACTGTATTTATGGCACTGCGGCCCAATGCTCGCTAAACCTTTCTAAAACCAAAGAAGTTACGCCCACCGAGTATAACGTAGCAACCTTTTCCTGTCAGATAGTGCTCAATGTACATGCCAGTGGCTGCTAATGTAAAATGAGAGAAAGGAGGATTCAGTTTTTAATTTTTTACGGCTTGCGCTTCGTATCTGCTTCCCTCTTTAACCACCTCGAATTCAGTCATGGTATATGCTAGCTCATTGTATTCATGTCCCTGCGGCTCAACGCTCGCTAAACCTTTCTAAAACTAAGGAGGTTGCACCCAGCGAGTATAATGTAGCAACCCTTTCTTGTCAGGTAAGGCTCAATGTACATGCCAACGGCTGCTAATGGGGATCACAGCGTGCGCGTTAACTAAAAGACGAGTGCTCCTGTCTCTCATTCCCCAATAGCAACCATTGGCATGTACATTGAACACTATTTTTTATTGCTCAACAACGCACAGAAGAAATCTCTCACCGGCCCCACCTTGGAGACCAAAATGTTACACTTGTTACACACTACAACGGCTACGAGGGACGAACGGGTGTCGCTCTAAGGAGCTTCGCCCCTGAAACCCCGATCGCGTTCGAAATTACAGACAGCGTCCGAGTAACACCAACGAGACGCGAGCTAGAATGCTGAGCGCAAGCGTCTTCAACTCGTCCCGCTTTCCCTGTCTTTGCGCTTCAAACAAACGTTTACTACTACTACTAATAATAATAATAATAATGACTTTATTTCGCATCAAGGATACTTGATGCAGGAGACCTGCAGAAAAAGCTGGCGTGATGCCAGCTTGACAAGGCCGCAGGCCCCCCTTCCCCCTCCCCGAACACATCGCAGCAGCGGTAACACTTTCATAAAAACATTCGGCATCATACGCGTAAAATAAACAGGTCTATGACAAGAAAGAAATCATCACTGTACATGTGTGATAAAACGAAACGTCTAATGCTTAAACAACAACAACAAAAAATCTATTTCAAAAGATGCAAAAAATGTTGGCGTATTTGCCTTAAAAAAGGAAGCATTTGCGTAATACATCCGAGCGAAGCATACAAACATGTATACGACAAAAATGAGCAATGGTACATATAATTCTATAAACAAATACTTTCGCAATGTGAAATACAGGCGCATTCCTTGCAAAACACAGAAAAAAGCATCATAAAAAGAAGAAATATGCCTAATTTATTGCTTTGGCAACACCACAAATGCATACTAATTTCCTAAAAAAAAAACAAGACACCAAGAAACATATCGGGAAAAAAAAACACAAAGCAATATACAAAATACACGTCAACAAAAACAAAATACAAAAAGACATTCTTTAGAAATTACAAGTAACAGAAACGAGTGATCATAACGTCTGGAGGAATTGATTCCGCAGTTGTTTAAAGGTGATTTTTTCTAAGTCAATTTCGTTATCCCTAAGTTCATTTAGTAACCTTGGAAGTTTATTTCCCTACGATTGAAGACCGTATGTGGTTCTAAAGATTCGAACAGTCCACACTTCATTTTTCCGGGTATTATACTTAGGCTGGTTGAGTATTAAATCTGCCAACTGCTTTAGAAACGGGTTAGAGTTTTTTTATGTCTTGCTTATATTTCTTGGACAAAAGAAAATCATACATTTTTATTACTGGCATTAGGTTGTATTGTTCAAATAAGGAACGAGTATGATAAGTACGTGGCACGTTCTCTACCGCCCGTACAAACCTTTTTTGCAACATATGAAGTTTGTTTATGTTTTCTTTAGAAGTTAGAGCCCAAACTAGGTGGCATTAATTGATTCTTGATAAAAATAAGGTATTGTAAATTAACAACAAAATATTCCGAGGAAGCAAGTGCTTGTTTCGGTACACAAGGCCGACTGCCTGAAAGACCTTCGTAGCTAAGAAGTGTATGTGGTGATCCCATGATAATGTTTCTTGAAATATTACTCCTAATATTTTAAGAGAAGGGACTATCTCGACAGGGGTGGAATTTAAAAAGATCGTTTGTTTTACAATTTCCGCTTTATCTTTAGTTTGAAATACCATAGCCTTAGTCTTTGCAACATTTATTTTTAGACCGTTTTCTCTTGTCCATTTTTCTAATCTAATCAGCAGTAGATTTGCATGTGTTATCAATTCGTTCACTGATTTTCCTGTTAAAAATATATTCGTATTATCTGCATATATTATAATTTTCACGTTAGAGGAGATGTTCACGATGTCATTAATGTGAATATTGAAGAGGAAAGGTCCCAAAATGCTTCCCTGTGGAACTCCTGCAACGATTGACAAAGAATCGGAATTGCAACCACCCAAGCTAACAATCTGAATACGGTGTTGTAAATAAGACTGTATTAATGATCCCGCCGTTCCCCGAATACCGTACCGTTCCAGTTTTTCTATAAGTAATTTGTGGTTAATGTGGTCAAAAGCTTTCGTAAAATCTACGAACAACCCCAACACAACGTTTCCCTGTTCGAATTGCTGATAAATGTACTCTTTCTGTGCCATGAGAGCATATTCTGTACTGAAACCTTTGCGGAAACCATACTGCGAGTCATGAAGCAACTGAAACTTCCTTTCAAAATTAGTCAGCCGTTTTAATATTAGTTTTTCTAATGCCTTCGATAGGACTGGCAGAATGGACACAGGCCGGTAATTCGACATGTTATTTCTATCGCCTTTCTTGAAGAGGACGGTAACGCGTGCAACTTGCATTTTAGTGGGAAAAACAGCCCGGCTAAGGCACAAATTGAATATATGCGTTATATAAGGAAGAAGGAATATAATGACATGCTTTATAGGTTGAACTTGTATCCCGTCAATATCAAGTGCTGTACTCGAGAGGACACTACACCGAGTATCGCTTCAAACCGTTCTTCCAACACTGCGTACGACACCCGTTTCAACCGGGTCAACGCCGTGCGTACCGCTGCTGCTTGGAAAGATGGTCGATTGTTTTTCTATGTTACAGCCTAATCCGTGCTTTTAAGGCGAAGCATTTGTTAGCTAACTTCGGCGACTTTGAGCGTATCTATCTATCTATCTATCTATCTATCTATCTATCTATCTATCTATCTATCTATCTATCTATCTATCTATCTATCTATCTATCTATCTATCTATCTATCTATCTATCTATCTATCTATCTATCTATCTATCTATCTATCTATCTATCTATCTATCTAGCCACCTACGACTTCTGGCTCTCCTGCCCTTTTCGATAATGGTATCGACACGAAACTTCAGATGGCTTTACATGACTGTATCAACAACTTATTTCACTAGTCATAACGAAAAAATCATAAAGTGTAATGCCATGAATGTTATGATTTGCATTTCATGGTCTTGCGGCGCTTGCGGTGGTTTCGTTCACATGGCATGTTGCGAAACTGGTATAATATGGCAAGATTGCATGGCGAACACAAGCGAGAGACCCTAACATTGCAATCATGACATGAGTGTCAAGTAACACCGTGACTGCATGCCATGCTCATGATGTGCCCACGGCCATTACGCAAGCGTCACGTACATCAAATGTGGTATTACACTAGGTGAGTGGATGACAATGGTATGTGACTGGTGGAAACATGATAATCATCAAATGCGTATCATGTAACAACGTGACTACATATCACACTGATGATGCGCTCGCGGCTGTTTGACTAGCTTCACATATGCGAAATTTGGTATTACGTGGCGACAATGGATGGCGAATGTATGTGACTGGTGCAAACTTGATAATTATGACATGCGTGTCGTGTGAGAACATGACTAGATGCCACAGTCAAGGCACCCATACACTTCGACGTGACGTGGTTCGTGTGCTCACCGGCGTTAATTTCATTGCATCACGCCGGCATAGCCACTCCTGGCACCGGTCCTGCCATCTACTCGCAGGCGCGCGCCGCGCTGCGTTGCAATGACGCATGCGCGTTTCACCGCGCCTGGCGTCCCTCCATACCAAAAGATGAAGACGCAGTGTTGTCTGGGTAACGCATTGGCGCGAAATGCAGCATGACGCCTTTCGCGCCTGTTGCCGTAGGGCCGCACCGACGGACACTGGTCACGCCTGGCATAGGAATATAGAGGGCTTGCCTTTTGCTAACTCAGCGTCGCTATGCCCAGCGTGAGCGCGCATCAACGCTACATTAAAGTATATTAGGCCCTTCATGATGAGCCCGGGGCCGTTTTGCTAGCTCCAAATACACCGAATTTAGTGTTTCGTGGCGTCCATGGATGACGGAATATATGACTGGTGCAAACATGATAACCCTAACATGCGTGTCATGTAAGAACAAGACAACATAGGACGCTCATAGCGTGCTCGCAGCCGTTTCGCTAGCTCCAGATATACTAAATTTGGTTTCACGTGACGTGAATAGATGACGAAGGTAAATAACAGATCCAAACATGATAATCATGACACAGAAGCCATGTACGGCATCATCACCTCCACCTCGTAACTTCGTGCTCATAATAAAGGGATATATGAACATTTCTCATTCGTGCATCGCATATGATCGATTCCCATCGTAGGTGGGATCTGCCAATTTTAATTGCGAAGCATTTCTTAGCGAACTTCGGCGACTTTGAGCATATCTATCTATCTATCTATCTATCTATCTATCTATCTATCTATCTATCTATCTATCTATCTATCTATCTATCTATCTATCTATCTATTTATCTATCTATCTATCTATGTATCTATCTATCTATGTATCTATCTATCTATCTATCTGTCTATCTATCTATCTATCTATCTATCTATCTATCTATCTATCTATCTATCTATCTATCTATCTATCTATCTATCTATCTAGCCGCCTACGACTTTTGACTCTGCTGGCCATTTCGATAATGGTATCGATACCAAACTTGGTATGTAATAACATGACTGTATAAAAAAATATTTGACTACGCATAACATGAAAATCACGACATGGATGTCATGAATGTTTGTATTTACATTCCAAGATCCTGCACTTCTTGTGGTGGGTTCGTTCACATGGCATGTTGCAAAACTGGTATGGCATGGCATGGCGAACACAAGTGACACACCGTGACATCAAAATCATGACATGCGTGTGATGCAACAACATGACTACATCCCACACTTATGATGTGCTCAAGGCCGTTTCGCTAGCTTCGCATGTACCAAAATCCGTATTATGGGACTTGAATGAATGACGAAGGTATGTTACTGGTGCCATGTAAAGTGTAAATGGAGCCATGTAAAAACATGAATCCATGCCACGCTAATGATGCGCTGGTGGCCGTTTTGCGCTAGCTTCACTTATAACAAATACGGTATTACGGAGCGTGAATTGATGACGAAGGTATGATACTGGCACAAACAAGATATACATGATATGCGTGTCATATAACAGCATGACTACATGCTACACTCATGATGCAGTCGCGGCCGTTTCGCTAGCTTCACATGTAAGAAACTCAGTTTAACGTGACGCGAACGGACGACATGGGTAAATGACACACACATACAAACATGATAATCACGGCGTGCGTGTCATGTAACAACATGGCTACATGCCACACTCATGATGCGCTTGCGGCCATTTGGCTAGCTCTACACGTGTCAAATTTGGTAAAACTTGACGTCAATGAATGACGAAGGTATGTGACTGATGCAAACATGATAATCGTGAGATGTGTGTCATGTGAAAACATGACTACATGCCACAGTCAAGGCGCCAATACATTTAGACATGGCGCGGTGCGCGTGCTTACCGGCCCTCATTTCGAAGCGGCAGGCCGGCGTTGTGACGCCAGACGCCGGTCGTACCGTATACTCCCAGGCGCGTGCCACGCTGCGTTTTTTTGGCGCATGTGCGTTTCAGCGCGTACGGCGTACCTTCATCCCGAAAATAGGGAGCTGCAGTGTTGTCTGGGTAACGCATTGGCGCGAAATGAAGCATGTCGCATTTCGCGCTGGTTGCCGTCGAGCCGCTCCGATGAACGCTGGTCGCGCCCGGCCTCAGACTATAGAGTGCTGGCGTTTTAGATGCGGAGCATCTAATACTCGAGGCTTGTAGTGCGGCGCCGTCCGCAAGCTTCCTCCTCCTTCTTCTACCATCTGTGCATCCCTTCCTCCTCTACACACCGCGCGCGCTTCACTCCTCCACCATCTGTGCACCCTTCCTCCTCTACACACCGCGTGCGCTTCTCCTCTTCACGAACATTCGCTAGCTGTATAATTTAGCGCGCATGCGCCGTCACGCTTCGAGAACATCGGCAGCTGACGCGCGCGCATGCGCCATCGCGCTTCGAGAACATCGGAAGCTGACGCGCGCGCATGCGCCGTTGCGCTTCTCCCCCTTCTCGAACATTCGACAGCTGATAGTGCATGCGCCGTCGCGCTGTATATATACTCAAGGTCGGCGCTCGCTCGCTCAGTTGCCGCTCGTCGGTTGGTTTGTACGGCGCGTCGACGTCCAAGGTCGCGGTGAAATGAATTCCAACGAATCCACAAACACAATGATCGACGTCCCTTCGACCAGCGCCGCCCTTTCGCATACGTGTGTACGTGTTCACTCATTTAACACCCCCTCCTACAACCACGTTAACCAATTTAGCCATCGACCCAAGTAAGTCGCAATTTAACACCCCATTTCACAACCACGTTAACCAATTTAGCCATCGACCCAAGTAAGTCGCACTTTAACACCCCGTTAACCAATTATATGCTCCGCATCCTCCTCAGTGTTCCCCCGAGGGAAGCTGCGGGCAATTTTTTTCTAACCCAGCGTCGCTGTGCCCAGCGTGCGCGCGCGTTGGCGCTATGTTGGAGTATATTGGGCCCTTCATGATACGCTCGCCGCCATTTTGCTAGCTCCACATGTACCAATTTTGGTGTTACGTGACTGCAATAGACGACGAAATAAATTACTGGTGCAAACATTATAGTCCTGGCACGCGTGTCATGTAAGAACACGACAACATACCACGCTCATAGCGTGCTCGCAGTCGCTTCGCTATCCGCATATACTAAATTTGATATCACGTGACGTGAATCGATGATGAAGGTAAAGAACACATCCAAACATAATAATCATGGCACGGAAGTCATGATACGCCATCATTCGCCTCTACTTCGCATCGTTGTGCCAATTCTAAAATGACGTATCAACCTCGCGCAGTCGTGCATCGAATATTATTGATTGCCACTGTACGTAGGATCTGCCATTTTTGATTAGAAATATTTGGAATATTTTCCACTCTTATGGTATCCACGCTTTGTTTAAAGAGTACTCTATAATGCTGACGACGTTACCGGGCGATAGCTTTAATGAAACATTATTCATTATTCATTATATTAGGACCAGGAGCTGACTAGTGTGAATGTCTAATCGCGTTTGATGCTTCTGACACTGTTTTTTGTTTAAAAGTCAGTTGTAATGGTAGATTATTTTCGAATGCAAATGGCACAGTAGAAGAATATCTAATTTTCGGGCATCTGCCCAGTTGCAATAAAGATTTTGCCATTTTTTTTCTAATGGTACCGCTTCATCTTCAATATTTACTGCAGACAGCAGGGTTTTGCGAGATCTTATGTATTGAAATACCGCTTTCTTATTTTTAGGAATCGAAAAACATTTGTAATAGTCTCTTTTAGCTTGGGACACCATGTATTCAATTCCAGTGGCACTAAATTTATAGATAAAGTCTGACCAGTTTTCAGAAGACAGATTAAGAATTAGGGTTCCCCAAGCTGTCTGTCGTCTTCTACAATTGCGTGAGCAGTCTGAATATCTACTACGGGCAATGGGGTACCTTTTCGGCTGATTCAAGAGCAAATTCAGTTCTTGTGTATGCTCCTTGAATACTGCGCTTACTTCAATAGCTTTAGTGTTATCACTATATTCAGAAAGAGAAACAGAAGCTGCTTCCAGGTCATTTTTAAATGTGGAATAGTTTTTAATAATCCGGTCTTGGGAACATGATGGCATAATTGTGCACGAAATATCGAACATTATAGGAAAGTTCTCACTGTTGTTAGCACAATCCATGGCTGTCCATAAAATGCTACCAATATCCAAACTTGCAAAGCTAAGAAATCCAAGTCAGAGCGTGATCGACTTCGCAAAAATGTGGGAGTTCGAGCATTGAGGCACGACAAATTGTTGTCTACAGACCAGCTCAGCACTTTCTAGCCATATCGAGCAATTCTAAAACTGCAGTATGTATGGTGAAAATTGAAATTGCCAAGTAGAATTTTTCTTCACACCCTGAGTTAGCAGCCATATCGATCAATCGCGGGGCTCGTTTGCCCACAGGAAAGCAAACGTCGATTAGCAAGAAAGGCAGGCATCTTAGCCAGGTAACATCTTAGGCGAAAGTTTCGCTTTCAGAAGACACGTCTATATGAGATTTGGATTTTTTTTTATTTGAAGCATTTCTTGGCGAACTTCGGCGACTTTAGGCGTATCTATGTATTTATCAATCTATCTATATAGCCGCCTACGACTTTTAGGTCTCCTGGCCGTTTGGATAATGGTAGCGATACCAAACTTAGTATGGCATAACATTACTGATTACGAGCATATTTGATTAGTCATAACGTGAAAATCATAATATGCATGTCATAATGTCATGATTTACATTTCATGGTCTTGTTGCTCTTGCGAAGGTTTCGTTCACATGGCATGTTGCAAAACAGGAATTGTATGACATGATTGCATAGCGAACACAAGCGACAGACCCTAACATTAAAATTATGACATGCGTGTAATGTAACAACATGACTACATGCCGCGCTCATGATGCGTTCTCGGCCATTTCGCTACCGTCACAATACAATATTTGGTACTACGGTACGTGAATAAACGAAGAAGGTATGTGACTGGTACAAACATGATACTCATGAAATGCATGTCATGTAACAACATCACTACATGCCTCACTCATGATGTGCTGGCGGCCGTTTCGCTAGCTTCACCCGTACCAAATTCGGTATTAAGTGAGGTCAATAGATGACGAAGGTATGTGACTGGTGCAAACTTGATAATCATGAGATGCGAGTGATGTGACAACATGACAACATGGCACAGTCAAAGCGCCAATACACTTCGACGTGACAGGGCGCGTGTGCCCGCCGGCGTTCGTTTCGGTGCGTTACAGCGGCGTGACCAGCCAGGCGCTGGCCCTGCCATATGCTCGAAGGCGCGCACAGCGCTGCGTTTCTTTGACGCATGCGCGTTTCAGTGCGTCCAGCGTCACTCCGTCACGAGAGGAGGCAGACGCAGTGCGGTCTGGGTTCTATAGAGTTTTCGCGTTTTGCTAATGTGTAGCGTCGCTGTGCCCAGCATGCGTGCGCGTCGACGTCCAGGTGGAGTTTATTGGGCCCTTCATGATGCACTCATGGCCGTTTTGCTAGCTTCAAATATATACCAAATTTAATGTTACGTGACGTCGATGAGTGACAAAGTTATATGACTGGCGACAACATGATTATCATGATCTGCGTGTCATGCACGAACATAACAACATACCACGTTCATAGCGTGCTCGCGGCCGTTTCGATAGCTTCACGTATACTGCATTTGGCATCACGTGACGTGAATAGATGACGAAGATAAACGACACATCCAAACATGATAATCATAACACGGTAGTTGTGTGCGGCATAATTTACATCCCCTCGTAAAATTGTGGTGATTTTAAAGTGACATAGCAACCTTCCTCATTTTTGGATCGCATATCATCGATTCCCACTGTACGTGGGATCTGCCAAGTTTTTGTTCATAAAGAACATTTAGGTTCCACCATTGGATGGAGGGTCTAGTAATAAAATGAAAGTTGGGTAGTGATGTGTGTAAACCGAAGTTTCTTGCAATCCAATAATAACCAGAGCGAATTAACGAGACAAATACAATAGATCTGTTATAGCTTAGCGAATAAACCGGCAGTTCCAAAAAATAAGTTTAGGAGACCGCATGATTGAGTCAGCAACAACCTTATCTAAAGACTCTATTTTGGAAATTCGTTTCCTAAAGGTTGTCCTGGTAGTTTATTTTCGCTTTTTCAATGTTTTGGCAAACAAGTTTTGGCTTAAATGGGGGATCTAAAACGCTTAAGACATTTAAGGTTTATGTCGATATCATACGTATCCTGAGTAACATCCTGTATGGGCTCATTTTGTCTCTGAATGCCAGCGCTTTGGCGTATACATTCGAAGAAATCATCTCAGATTTTTGTTCTTTTATTGAGTGTGCATACTCAGAATTTTGAGAAGCTGTACCCATATCCCTATGCGCTTCACACACAAGTATCTCACTTTTTGGGACACCTGTCGCCTTCTTCGTTTTTAGTGGAGAAGCGATGGGAAGTGGAATTTACCCAATTTATCTGGCACATACCCGTGTTCTGACGAGCCTGATGGTATCTGATGGGCCACACAATAGCACATGGCCGTTTGACGACGACTGTTCTCTTTTCTCTTGTATTGTGAACCAGTAGTGATCAGTAGGATTCAGTCTTTACTTGTGACACCCGTTTATTAAGGTGATCGTTTTCGAGTAACCCACAAGCCACATCTACATGGGCCACACAAATTACGGCAAAATGTCACAGCTTCATTGTTAAAAGCTATAATCCTTCCTCAATGTTGGTTACTTTCTTTGTGCTGTGTGTAACCCGTATATGAGAAGCAGCTACTTTCCCCTCACTTGAATTGGCTTGCGCGAGCTTGCACTTCCCTCGTTGCGAAGGTGTCAACTAATCAACGTTGGATGAACAAGTACATTGAGCGTGTCTAAGATGAGCGCTGCTACAATGACCGAGAGCGAGAAAGGCATCGATACAAAAAATTATCGAATGTGTATGGTGAGGCCAAGAGTGGCCGGGGACAAGGTCGCATGCTCTTCTTCAGATTGCGTCCAGAATCGTCGTCATTAGTAGATCTGTACACTTAACTATAAGCTTAGTAAAGGCTTTATGCGCACCCACAACCGACACATGGGCTGAACAATCAGTAGCATAGAAACTCTCTCTAATAATTTATTTAGAAGGCACTACAGTCTATTAGCGAAGAAAAGAAGTGGAGGTTTAAGAGTCTGTTTTTTTAATAGACACAATATTTTCACGGGATTAGAGTACAAGAGGAATAAGTGTATTTATGAAATATACAGACAGTCATAGAAGCAGCTGCTACTAAGAAAGAACAGCGACAACGCGTGCGCTGAATCATTTCTCGTCTTCATTTTCTTTCCCATGAATCATTTGTTCCTGGTGGCTAGTAATAATAACAATGAGAACTAACGGACATTTATTTACCGTGATTGCCTGTTGTTATTATTATCTATTTAGGAATAGTTCATTCATATATTGCTTATTAGCAAGCGGCGTGACTGCAACAACAGAGGTTAGAAATACCTTGCTTGGCATTTTAAATATCATTTTTTGTCTAGGACATCCGTCTACGCTTCGCCTACATGCACAATTCAAACAATTCATCAAAGTTAGAGTTACGAGGCGAGTTGATCAAGCTATTGTGATATTTTCGAATAGCAACGCATACAATGAAAAATAGCAATTCAATGCATGAATACAATACTCTCCTTGGTCATATTCCTGTAAAATCATTATCTTGCAGTCAGCACAATCAGATGTTACTAGATATAATCAATAACAGGAAGTACTACAGGCTGCTGAATTCTGCTTAAAATTTTGATCGGTTGTCACCTGCCGTCAAGTCCGAAGGAGAAGGCACCTCAGTCAGCGTGTGCAAAAAATACACTCATATGTTTTTTTTTTACTCTTTGAATCCAGTTTCTCATAAAAAGCTAGCGGGAGCTACCAACGGTAATGAGCTGGCCAATACCCTCGCAAGAGATCTTGCGTGCCACACGAGGATGCGGGCTGGCGCCTGAGCCGGCAACCCAAACATGCACCTTGAGCCACTCATCTCCTATCATTAGATTTGCTCGAACTATAGGTTATCTAGAAAAAAATTCCCGTCACCTCACCTAAAAATAAATAACGTGTAATATTTTACGCTTAGACTGCTCCTAGCGAAGAGTTACTTCAGCACCTATAACTGCAGCAAACACCTCCCAGATATAAGGCCAGAATGCCCTAAATGTCAGCACACGAAGTGTGAATTAAATCACAAGCTGTGACAGTATCCGGCGCTAAAAGCTTGCTTCGGGTGTTGACGTTTAGGGCATTCTGGCCCTATTTCTATGAGATATTTCTGGGAAATGTCTTTAATCAGGGCAAGTCACTGCATATCATTGATAATTTGCTGCTATTCTTGAGTAGCGCAGCGTCATTTTCAGCCGAGCAGAGGTGCAGTGCACAACTCTGTCAAGTGAAGGGTGAAAGTTGAGTCGAGGAGCGTTTATGAATACGTGGGTAAGCGTTAAATGTTGAGCTGGATGAATCACCTCAGGTGTCCTCACAGGGCCCTTTAACACCAGGCCGTCCAGAAGGCCCAAAAGTCACTGGCGAGCTCCGACTCCCAGTCACCGTTTGGAAGCAGCCACCGGGCCGTGTCCCGTAAGGGGTGCGCAGGCCCCTTCAGGACCTTTAAAGTTCGCTCTCTTTGTCACATAAAAGAGCGTAGTTGCCTAACTCCTCAATCCTGCTAAAAAAAATTACGAAAAGTCGGCAGACTTCAATGCTGATGTACAGCATGTGCATTGATATCTTTTTCAATAGGCAACCCTTCCTGACTACCTTGTGCACTCGGCGGAACGTAAGCTAGCTTGTTGAACCCGTCCTGCCAACTCCCTCCCTAATAAATGTGCTTCTGTGCTGTATGTCAGTTGGATCAGAGAACACCTTGTGCGTGCTCTATGTCGCTTCGATGGTCAGGTTGCACACGCGCCGACAAACAAGTTGAGACATTTTCTTGTGAAGGTGAAGGCAAACCGTTAGAGAAAACTTCTCCGGGCATTGTCTACAGCATCCCAACCGCAAACTGTGGTAGCACATACGTCGGCGGGAGAGGCAACTTTCCGCAAAGAATAAAAGGACACAACAATCATGTAGGAAAAAACAAGGTCTCAGCAAACGCGCTCGTAGAACACGAAGGATCTGCTGACTGCAAAATAGACAGATTATGGCGAGAATAACGAAACGATAAACGAAGAGGTCATCTCGGTTTCACCTCGAGTCTCGGAAAATCCAGACAACGGCGCACCCAATTATTTCTAATAAAGCAGCCAATCAGCAAGTTTATTTGGGCTTTCGCAGCATTTCTGCGGACACAGCCTGCATGCCTGATCTTTCCTGTGGCTGGCTGCGTCTGCAAATCTGCTGCAGACCCTCAACCAAGTGTGTCCTACTTCCCACACGTGCAGCATTTTACCTACATTTCGTTCATATAAAAGATGCATCAGAACATGGTTTCATCATTCATTTTCAATTTTGAAGAAAACTCACATGTGAGTCTATGCAAACTAACAACGTATCAAAGTCACGGTTACATCTTTTTTTGAAGGCTTTCACAGCCAACCCTAAATAGTGTTGTTGACATGATCTCTCGGGGCGAGTATCAATGACACCCAGGCTTATATTCCTGCTTCTGAGGAACATCTTCTTATATACGACTACGAGCGACCTTGGGCGAATGTGGATACCACATCCTGTGTCTTCACATTTTTCTGGGTGAATTTACTGAATTTTACACCACGTAAATACCACTTATCGCACCAGCAAGTGTTGTTTGGGTGCTACTGTGCGATGGGTCTTGGATTGAACTGCAGAAGATAGTCCGTGATGATTTCACAAAAGCTGCTTTGACAGCGTTGGCAGACCAGGGTCAATCGTCATCTCCACCTCTGTGGTTTCTATTCAGTAAGCGTGGTCACAACATAGCGCGCCTTCTTTTAAAGACCAAGACGACAATTTAGGGCTGTTCGCCTTGTGAATACCTTGACTACATGACCACTAATATTCGTGCAAGTGTTAGGTGGCCCATAAACATTGCTATGTTCTTTACAGCACAGTGTCTCAAATCGTATCGCTATTTCGGTACGTTATATTCCAGACATTACGTTCTAGAAGAGCATAACCTCTATGCTATATGTTACATTTCCTCTGCAGGAATGTTGTACGCCCCTCGCTTTACTTATTCAGCAAGCTTCTCTAGCCTTTAGAGCCTTGTGTGCTGTACGGTAACGCACTATGGTATAGTGAATCACAGCATGCAGAAATCTCTGCTGGAAAAGAGCCATTTGTTATACCTATGTAGATGCGGAAATCAAGTAATTGGTGCAAACTTGACTGAAGTCGCCGATTACATTGCGATTGTGCAGTCGTCCGCGTGGCATTATTGGTTACCTTAGATACCCTGTTGCGCCCTGAAAAAGCGTTAGTTATGGGTTCTAACTCATTACCAGAACTCTTGGCATCAGTCAATTGAAACGTTAGAGTGACAATGTTAAAGAAACCCTGTAACGGTTTTTTTCTTTGTTTTCTCAGCGTCAAGCATAGAAGAGCATCATCAAATCATTCGCACCATAAATTCAATAACAGGCCATGTACAAGTCCGCTACAAACAATTATATGTTACCCTCCTTCTCACTTGTGCCTGGCCTCCTGAACTCATGAGGCACCCTGTCATCACTGGCGATCGCAGAGCTCTAATGAGCGCACTCTTAGAGTTCAGCCTTTAGTCGAAACCTTCGAGATAGCCCACCTGGAGGTTGCGTGCTGTCCCAGAGGCCATCACATATTGCGCCCGGCACCACGCATGCCGTCTGGCAACAGAGAAGAAGATTGCAGAGTGATTCATATCTGCTCCGACAGGTGCCGCTCCCCAGTTCCGTTGTCGCTGTTTATCATTATACAGCCGATCTGAGTTCCGCGCATTCTGCAAAACATGACAGCCGATGAGATCAGCAGCCACGGTGACGTGGCTGCTGACGGGCTTTGGAGTCATCATGGGCCAGATCATGTCACTCTGAGAATGGGCAGTTCAAAACGCATTTAGCCGATTCGCAACGATCTGCACCGATCTGCAGAGACTCGCAGTTTACGTATAGGGCTCAAATTAGTCTATAAATAAACCTTCCGAGTTGCTCTACCAGCCCAATGTGTTTGTACAATATTAACAAAAAGTTTCAGGGCCCCTTGAAAGAGCTTGTTGGCTGAAATCCCGGTGTCAGTGTTAGTGGCAGCGTTCTTGTCGAGAAATAAATATGGGTTGTTTGTGAACGAAACTTCTAGATAGTTGTAATTAAATACAAAAACTCGCAAGATGCTTGAGGCTGGCCTTCAAATAGAACTCGCTTGTGTAATCTGACCCTGTTCGCATCACCTTCTAAATCGATAGCCTACCGTCAGTTCACGGTGCATACCTCAACCGTACCGCTAGGAAACGAACGTCCTTGAGAGTATTGCCTCTTCGAAACTGTTTTTGATGCGTTTTGCAGATGCTGAAGATTAAGTATGTCTCGGCGCTTTTTAATGAATGGTTCTTTGAAACACCTTCCCATTGTGCAAACAAAATGTTTCGATGTCTGGCTCAATGCTATGGAGGCCCCTTTCAATGTCTATCCCTTCTCCCCCGCCAGTATCCTGTGTAAGCCTTTGCTACCCTGCGTAAGCTACCCGTCAGCCACTGTGCTGGGCAAGAGTAACGCTCTTCAGAAGGGGTTTTGCCTAGATCATTTCAAGCCAGTCGTCTGTCAGTTGGCCGTACTCCATTTTTCTCGTTGCTTCCCAGCTGATCCTTTCCAGGGCTTGTGTGCCGACTTTCGTTTGACTTGGTCGAAGTTTCTAGCTGGAGACGTAGTCCTCAATCAGTTCGCGTAACTTCATTGGCCTATTAATAGAGGAAAACATTGAAACGCCTCTTCCCAGCTGCGTTCAAAGGAAGACAGTGCCATGTGCCTGATTAGAGATACCACAAAGACCTGCCCAAGCTTCAGAGTGTGGTTCTTGTTCATTCATTTACTTGACGCCACTTTGCGAGACAGGTGAACTATTTGCGATGTTGTGTGTTTTAGATTTTGTACGCATGCATAAACAGAATGCAGCACCTCTATGAATGCTGCCTCGCCTCTATGCAGGTGCCTATGCACACGTGAAATTACGAAAGCATGCATCGTGTGCGTTGTGGGAAGCCAGTAAGCACTTGTGCAGTTGGCCTGCCTGCGGGTCCTTTCTTTTCGTTTGTTTTTTTATTATGAAAATGGCCTAGTTTCGGCAAAGAACGCCAAAGGATAGATATATATGTTAGGTTTAACCTCTGTAAACCAAACAACGCCACGGAACTCGGAGGAAGTAGGACTGGAAAGGCGAATTCGCGAGAATGGAAAATAAACAGGTGGAAATGATATGCGATGAGACGTATAAAAGCCATAGCCACACGTTTCTTCTAGCATATCTTCCAAGCTTCGCCGCTTTTGTGTTGATAATGATAAAAGATATATAGCAAGTAAGGATGGCAACTACAGCTCGCACTGCTATGAACGCGAGGTAGTAGTGTGTAAATGATGTAAATAGAGAAAGTCACGCACACATAAAAAAAAGCTGCGCTTTTCAAGTCGAACTATTTTGGTGTGCTATGCATCGAACAGCACATCAACATCGATCCACTTCTGTTCGACGAGCTCCTTCCAGAGCGCGGCAGCTCGCTCCCGCGTACGTTTCTCGATCTCCGGCAAGCCTTGCAGGATCTCGTACCGCAGTACGGCAGCCAACACGCGGAAGCGGTCGCCGCCTTGCAGTGCCGAGCAGGACAACTGGAGCTCGCGCTCCAGATAGTGCATGCGCCAATCATCAAACTGCTCGCAGGTGGAGCGAAACACCTCCTTCATTTCGGCAATGAGCTCGCGCCGGGCATCAGCCATCTCGTGGCGTAGCTGGTCGCGCTCGCATTCGCCTGGCTCACTCTCGAGGCAACATCGGCAGTCGGCGAAGAACTGCTCGTATCTGCGTAGTAGATGAAAAGGAAGGACGGGATTTATTGTTGCACGAAGACGTCGGTTGGTGTTTTCTAGAAATAATATGGTATACGCACTTCTCTGAACGAGTGTGTTCCACGTGTGCCACATGCCCTAAGAATGAACTTGTGTGTCTTGCATGCTGGAGGTGTACCTTGTAGAGCGCTGGAGAAGGAATCTAGAATCAAAGTAATAACGCCCTACGTTTCTTCTTGGATGATGTGGCCTGATAAGGTTAGATGCTTACATGTCAGACGAATCGGCAAATCCAGCGTATTTCATGCAAACACGAGAAAGAGGGAGAGAGAATAAATTAAGGGAAAGGCAAAGAAGTCAACCAGAACTGTAACATCCAGTTTGCTCCGCTGCACTAAGGGAAGATGGAAAAAACGAGCAGGAAAATGAAGATAAAGTAAAAACGCGAAAAACGAGAGCGGAAGAGCTATAGCCTATCCAATAATCGACTAACTCGCAACACGTTCATTAAGGTATTGACTGTTTTTTAAGTGTGAAGCTAGATCATGTCGGCTTCCGAGTACCGACTGTTGTGACGAGGCTCTGTAGAAAACCAGGCTTCCGCGCACCGCGACAAAAAGGTCACTCGAAATTTCGATGTGAACAACAACAACAACAACACAACAACAACAACAACAACAACAACAATAATAATAATAATAATAATAATAATAATATTAATAATATTAATAATAATAATAAACCAGCACTGCGCAGTACGCCAACCACTGTGTTGAGACTCCGGGTCTCGCGGGTGTCAGTTTGGTAGCGCGCCCTCGTATCAGGACCCATCGTCGTACAAGTCAGATGAGGCACTCGTAAAAACGACAACACTTTATTTACATGGTTAGTAACTGCGAATTCGAAAGGAGGTGACCAAGTGACTAGAACTGTACAGGGGAACTGTTGAACTGTAGAACTTAAAATAAACAAAAGTCTTCCGCTTATGTAGCGCCACGTGGCCAACCCTGGGCGCATTGTCCGCATCTTCCACCAATACAGCACTCCATGGCCTAGGTGCTGCACTTACGAAGGCGGGGAAACACACTACACAATGCACGTGGAGAGGTCACAGTATACACGACGCCCAAATAGGGTCACAAACGCACTGCACTAATGTTTCGCAAAGGTCACCAAGATTTCCCGCGCGTCCGATGATCTTAGATGACCTTGGTTTTCAAAAACTCTTCTGGCAGTTGGGTGAGGTTCGAAAAACCGGCTCCCGGTACACGTGTCAAACTTGCCTGACTGTGTCCGAGTAGGACAATGTAGTGGTCCGCCAGCATGATCGTCCAAACATGCCACTCCATTCAGCCGATCTAATGGAGAAAGGGGGAAGGAAGAGGGCTCGACTAATTAATTCCTCGTCGTCGAGACGGGCTCCCGCGAGGGCTGCAGCAGATAGTGCCTTTTCTTTTCTTCAACCCCACATTCCATTCCTTGTTGCTTGCTCGAAGGTGTGGCTTAGCTGCGAATTTCCGGGGCTCTGCTTGTCTTCACAAGGTGACGCCACAACCAGTTTGGTTTAGCTTTCAGCCCAAACTGCAAATTCCACGCTGGTTTTGATTTTTCCAGATCCTCGGCTACCTCGAAAATGGCCACGCTACTTCCTTGTTTGCCTCGAAAGCCTTGCATAGACTTGAGCTCACAATGGCCTTTCTTGGCTCATGCATTTTTTTTGCGCGAACCGGTCCTGGACCCCATGTTCGCGTTTTTCTGACAAGAAACCACTCCATCTGGACGGCACAACCTTGCTTGGAATGCGTCAAAATATTTTTGTCCCGTTCACAAAGGCCGAAAGACTTCAATAATGATGACTGCCATAACAACTGTCACAGTGAAAGCTGGAAGAGCGGCCTTTTTGAGCGCTTTCTTTTAACACTTTGTGAGTAGCTGCTGCAAACACACTTGCAGGGTACCCCACTATGCCATGAATCATTATTTAGTAAACGGGCATTCATTATGCCATCCTTCGTCATTCTTGCGAGAGGCGTGGTACCGGCTGCACACTTCCAACGCAATTTGTGCTTTTTTTGGGCTGTGGCTGGTAATGATGAAGAGTCATGCCAGAAGCTTTCGTAATTTCCAAAATTCGCAACAGTCGGTATGCACCACTGTTAATAGGTGATCAAAATCGCTCTTTTGTAGAGGGTCGCAGCATTGAACGACCGACTCTATGCGCAATTCGCATTATGTTACACCTGGTTGTTTTTTGCTGTTCTAAAACGATTTATTACTCATATTAAAGAGATTTCTATCCCGCCATCAAGCTTACCTAGGGCCAGTTTAGCTAAGGAGCTGGAAGCACCGACGTGGCTCAGTGATAGAATACTAGGCTGGCAGGCGACATTTGTTCGAATCTATATACAGTGTCATTGGTGGTTCTAAATGCGAAGCATTTCTGAGCGAACTTCGGTGATATTGAGCGTATCTATCTATCTATCTATCTATCTACCTATCTATCTATCTATCTATCTATCTATCTATCTATCTATCTATCTATCTATCTATCTATCTATCTATCTATCTATCTATCTATCTATCTATCTATCTAGCCGCCTATGACTTTTAGCTCTCCTGGCTACTTCAATTGTGGTATCGATACCAATCTTTGTATGACATAACATGACTAAATGAAGAACATATTTTCTTAGTTACAACATGAAAATCTTGACATGAATGTTATGATTTACATTTCAAGGTTCTGCGGCTCTTGCGGTGGTTTCGTTCACGTGGCATGTTCCAAACTCGTATGGTATGGCATGATTGCATGGCGAACACAAGCGACAGACCCTGACACAAAAATTATGACATGCGTGTCATGTAACAAAATAGTGCGCTTATGATGCGCTCGTGGCCATTTCACTAGCGTCACATATACCAGATTTGGTAATACAGTACGTGAATGGATGACGAAGGTATGTGACTTGTGAAAACATGATAATCATGAGATGTGTGTCTATAACGTGACTGCATGCCACGCTCATGATGCGCTGGTGGCCGTTTCGCTTGGCTCACTTATACCAAATTTGGTATTACTGGACGTGAATGGATGACGATGGTGTGATACTGGTGCAAACATCATGAACATGAGATGCGTGCCAGGTAACAACACGACTACATCCTCAGCTACTTGCGCTAGCGGCGGTTTTGCTAGCTTAACGTGTACCAAACTCAGTATTAGGCAACACGAACAGACTACATAGGTAAATTGCACATCGAATCATGATAAGAATGACATGCGTGTCATGTATACATGACTACATACCACAGTGGTGATCCGCTAGTGGCTGTAACGCTAGCTTCACATATGCCAAATTTGGTATCACGTGACACCAATGCATGACGAAGGTATGTGACTGGTATAAACATGATAATAATGAGATGCGTGTCATGTGAGAACATGACTACATGCCATTGCCAAGGTGCCAATACATTTCCACGTGACGCGTTGCGTGTGCTCGCCGGCGTTCATTTCGTCGCGTCACGCCGGCGTTGCCGAGCCAGGTGCCGGTCCGGCCACATGCTCGCAGGCACTCGCCGCGCTGTGTTGCTTTGACTCATGCGCGTTTCAGCGCTTCCGGCGTCCCTCCGTCATGAAAAGAGGGAGACGCAGTGGTGCCTATGTAACGCATCGGTACGAAATGCAGAATGCCGCATTTTGTGCCGGTTGCCGTCGGGCCGCACCGACGGACGCTGGTCGTGCCGTTCGCGCCTGGCGTCAGACAATAGAGTGCTCGCGTTTCGCTAACGTAGCGTCGCTGTGCCCAGCGTGCGCGCGCGTCAAGGCTGCATTGGAGTATGTTGGGCCTTTCATGATGCGCTCGCGGCCGTTTTGATAGCTCCACATATACTGAATTCAGTGTTACGTTGCGTCAATAGATGACGAAATATATGACTGGTGGAAACAAGATAACCCTGACACGCGTGTCATGTAAGAATCTGACAACATACCATTCTGATAGCCTGCTCGCGGCTATGAGCATGGTATGTCGAGCATACACTAATTGCATATACTAATTGCAAATTAGCATATGCATATCAGCATATACTAATTTTGGTATCACGTGACGTAAATAGATGATGAAGGTAAACGACACATCCGAACATGATAATCATGACACGGAAGTCATGTACGTCATCATTTACCTTCACCTCGTAACGTTTTCCTGATTTTAAAGTGGCATATCAACATTTCTCATTCGTGCTTCGCATATCATCGATTCCCACTGTACGTGGGATCTGCTATTTTTTTTTTCATACACTGAGTGCTCATTTCTTATTTCGTGCGGTAGTAATTACGGACACCCTCGGCTGTGGTGGTGGCGGACAACTATAGGGCGCGCACACGACTCGTGTTGTAATCTCATAACAGATTTCGCTGTAATAAAATCCATGTGTGGTGTTTTAGGCCAAAACGATTATGAGACACGCCGAGGTGGAATGGCAGAAAATTTCGACTATGACTATAAATCCTTTCTACCAGAGTGTGTATAAGCATGGAAGAAGCTGTGTGAGAAACAAGTATGCTGCGCAATTGGAATACATGTATTTGTGTTGCAACCCCCTGCTGTAACGTCCTAGGGCACTGCAAGGTCATTATTGAAAAAAGTTTTTCAAAAAATTAGGGAACCGTAAAGCTTCGTCTTTAGGAGTTGAACGCAATATTGGTATCCTATGCCCACTGCATATTTCAAACATTTAGTGAATGAAACATTTTCGAGCTTGCCATTCACCCACTGTGTGGCCTTAAGGAAGTAGGCGCAGTAGCGTTTGTTCCTTTTGTAGCGAGGTACCAGCTTTCAACAATGAAGCCATTATAATAATAACATGTTGTGACGCCCGCTGGTAACGAGCGCTTTTACCATGCATTATTACTGCAATGTTTCATGTTGCATTGTGAAGCATGCATACAGGAGGCGTGTGTTTGTAAATTGCGATCACTACTTTTGTTGCGTTTCCAAGCAGATGAAGTTTATTCACTGTATTTGCAAAAAAAAAAAAAAAACGAGTGCCCTAGTGATAGAACATCCACTTGCAACGCAAACGGCCCGGGTTCCGCTCGAGTCGCACCCAGACAACCCTGGTTTGTACCGAATCAGACCCAGGACAATTCTATCATTTATATTCATTGTTTTCGATTTTTAGTCGTGCAGAAGATGCTGTTTTTTCGCTCCCAACCAACGACGCAAACACCAACGTCGACGCTGCAATTTCTGCTAAACAAGCTCTTTAAAGAGAATGTGGCGTTCTTTAACATGTACCTAACATAATCTCCACACGCCTCCAGCATGTTGCTTACACCAAAATATGGCCGCTACGAGAGGAATTAAATTTCGTGACCTCGTGGGTCAGCATTCGGGGCACTAAGACTGAACCGAAGTGGCGAGTGATGATAAAGAACAATAGATGCTTAGGCGCAAGTCTGATTCACGAAAAATATAACGTAAATTCTGAGCTCCATGCACACAAATAATAAACTTTCTTGCTGTGAAGAGCTCTGAACAGACACTGTTACTCACTTTCCATTAAGATCCGCCTGCAGCTTTGCGCAGACGTCAGCCCAGCGCGACTCAATATGTTCGTAGATGGTACCTAACTCGTCGCTGACGATGTACCTCTTCGTCTCCACACGTGGGTTCACGTTTTCCAGCATCGACTCCATCATGGTCTGGTCACATATCGACTCCAATGTGACGTCTGTAGCTGCGGGCGCAGTGGCAGCAGCCTGCATATGCGATGTCGGCAGCGTCACTCGAACAATACGAGACGAGAATATGAAAGAAGAGCAGCGTACCTTAGCCAGTTTTTTTTACAAAGTGGAAATTGTCTCTAAAATTGATTTCAACCCATAACAATACACTGACACATCAGTAGTCTTTTGGAATACGCCAGTATTCTAAAAGACTACAGATGCAAACTTGAACACAAGGACAAAGTTCAGATAGCAAGAAAACAATGAATAGTGTTTGCGGTATATCGAATATTTTTCTTGCGTACATGTTTGCACGCCTTTCTTTTTTAGAATGACTACTTGCCAACTAACTCAGCAATCTGTCACTCTAGGTTTACTCGCATGTATGAGTCTCCAAAAAATATTATATACTGACCATTAGATGTGCAATTATTTGGTATTGGCCGAAATAATGGTGATATTGTATCAGAGCGAGGCTCTTTAGCTCGCATGCGCTCTGACCATTCTGGAAGACCTCGGCGTAACTGAGCAAACCTTCCGTTTTTACAGTACAGGATGGGAGAGAGTTCACACATAGCGCGCTGGATAGTGAAAGAATTGCATATATATGCGAGAATGATAGACAGTAAGCGGTGAAATGTACAGAGGTAAGATGAGGACAAAAGCGCAAGAGAAGAGCAGTGACTCAGGAAGTACCGTCAAGAGCAAAAGTCTGCGGAACGCAAAATGTTCAAAAAGGCTGATTGGCGGAATTCCCGCGTTGCATGGGAACGTAATTTTATAGAAATATTTTCCATACTGCCTTTCACATACCAACCTATACAGTCACCCGCTTGATTGCAAGCATTCAGCACTGATGTAACTAAAATTTGCGGTTGTTGTGGTTCTAACTTTCCGCAAACTTTTACTGTTGATTGTACATTGCAGCATGAATACACGTCTATGCATCGAAGATAAAAATTAGCTCTGGAGCATTGTGCCATCGTCTTTATATAGCGAATAATATTGAGGTCTTGCAGCTGTGCTGTTAATGCCGTAACGTTTACATACTACGGTAATATTGTTCCGGAATTTCTGGTTACGATCTTAGAAGGGCCTTGCTGTGCAATTTTCTCGATGCGTGTATGGTATAATAAGATGATGAGAGCAGCAAGAAAGTGAATGTGCGTTTTCCCGTTACGTGGTTTTGTGCGTAGCTACCCCAACTAACCTTTTAAAAGAAAGATGGAACCCCAACATATTGGGAATGAAACAGTCAAAGCGTCTCGATGTAGCCACCTCAGTGTGTGTTTGCTCTCCCAAACACCAATCTACAGGAACGCTGAAGAGACGAAAATCCTAAGCCATTTAACTCTGCTTTACTGATCCTAACACACACCCTAACTTCCTCTTCCATTCCCCTTTCTCCTCCAACTCCCCCAGCTTCACTCATTTCTCGCCTTGACACTCCATTCTTTTGCTTTATTGCATCCCACGTTCATCCTCACCCCAGCTTTTCTTTCACCACTCTACTATGCTGGGCTTTCACTCTCGATTATGCTCTACTTTCCCTCCTCCTTACACACTTGTCACCTCTCCCGGCTTTGCTCAATTGTGGCTCCATTGTTTGTGAGCAGGTGTGATATATGTGAAGTTACCTTCTGTGGCGCCTTTGTACTTATCTATCCAGCCGTATATGATATGAGTGCTTCAAATGTTCATAGTAAATTTAGCAACGTTAGCGATAAAAAAGACAAAAACACATAATCTGTTCTATAAGTAGTCATATTTATGGTGCGGCAGTTATATTTATATACATAATGAAAAAAAAGCGGCCCACATCTTCACATGGCGGAGCCTCGAGTAAATGCGTCACAGTGTGGTGAGGGTATCGCTTGAATGTTGCATGATTGAGTAATGTTTGGGAATGCTTAATTGTTATTTCGTCTTTGTTACCCTTAAATAATGAATGAAGAAGCGTAGTCATCAACGAGTGTTGGGACACTGATGTTGTGTTGTGCACCACTAATGGTCGAAGGTACTGTTGCTTCCATCGCATCTACTCGACTCAAGTCGAGCAAAAGCCAAGTACAGACGCCCTTGACTGAATTCCTAATGAGCGATCCGGTGTCTGCATAAAGGGCCTGGCCAGCAAACGGTTGTGTAGCGCAAGCAGTCGGTTTTTAGGGGCGAAGCTCCTTAAAGTGGCACCCGTTCGTCCATCGTCGTAGTCGTAGTACGTAACCAGCTTTACACTTTGACTTGCAAGGTGGGGCCGGTGGGAGATTTCCCCTATGCGTTGTTGAACAATAAAAAATTCGCAGCGTGCGCGTTAACTAAACGCCGGATTCTTCTGTCTCTCATTTCGAATTGCAGCCATTCGCATGTACATTGGTCACTATCTGACAACAAAGGATTGCTAAGTTATACTCGCTGGGCGTAACCTTCTTGGTTTTAGAAATGTTTAGCGAGTGTTGGGCCGCAATGCCATGAATACAGTGAACTAGTATAGACCATGAACTCGAGATGGTTAAAGGTGGGAAGTAGACACGAAGCGCAAGCCGTAAGAAAGTGTGCGTGTGCCAACTCTCGTTTAGTCCTTAAAATGTCCGCTGGATGGCGGTGCTTTTATATGCGGAATATGATGAGGGGGTGCTGGGGAATGAGGGGGTGCTGGGGAACTGCAGAATGGGTTTCGGAAACACAGGAGGAAACACAGGAGGTTGGAAGACAATCTGTTCTCACTGACGCAGAGCATCGAAATAGCAGAAAAGGAACACAGGCCCCTTTGGCTAGCATTTTTGGATATCAAGGGAGCGTACGCTAGCGTGGTTCAAAAGGTATTGTGGGGAATACTGGACACGCTAGACGTGGGAGATGTAGTCACAATTTTTTTAAAGGATATCTATAAAGGTAACAAGGTGATTATAAAGTGGGAAAAACAGGTATCCAAGCCTGCAGAGGTAAAACGGGGGCTTAGGCAGGAATGTACCCTGTCACCATCATTATTCATGATGTACCTACAAGGATTAGAGGCCAAATTAGAGGGAAGTGGACTGGGCTTCAACCTCTCTTTCTTGAAACAAGGAAAACTCATTGAACAGGCACTACCAGCATTGATGTACGCAGATGATATAGTGCTAATGGCCGACAACAAGAAAGATTTGCGGAGATTGGTGGACATCTGTGGTAATGAGGGAGATAGCTTAGATTTCAGATTCAGTAAGAAAAAATCAGCAGTCATAATTTTTAATGACAATTAAGGTAGTGAGCTTAGAATATAGGAGGTCACGCTAGAGATAACAAATAAATACAAATATCTGGGCGTATGGATACGCAATGGGGCAGAGTACCCAAGGGAACACGAAATATAGGTGTCGACTAAAGGTAACAGGAATACAGCGGTAATGAAAAACAGGGCACTGTGGAAATACAATAGGTATGATGTTGTGAGAGGAATATAGAAAAGAGTCATGGTTCCTGGTTTGACGTTCGGCAATGCAGTCTTGTGCATGAGATCAGAAGTTCAAGCAAGATTAGAAATTAAGCAACGTGGAATAGGTAGGCTCACCTTGGGAGCTCAGGTGAATACACCAAATCAGGGAGTACAAGGTGGTATGGGATGGACTTTATTTGAGGGCAGGGAAGCTAGCAGTAAAATAAAACTTGAGAAGCAATTGAGAGAAATGGGGGAGAAGCGTTGGGCTAGGAACGTATTCAGCTAATTGTACATGAAGAATGTCGATACAAAATGGCGGAAGTGAACCAGAAAATTGACTGTTGAATACTTGAAAAACGGCAGGAGGCCGATCCAAAAAGAATTATCGGTTAAGAAGAATGTGAAGGAAGCAGAGACCGATATATGGAGAATTGGCATGAATAAAAAGTCCGCACTAGAGATCTATCAAACCCTTAAGCAGGAAATCGCCAAGGAAAGGATCTATGACAGTACTTGGGGTAGTTCTCTACCATTTGAGGCCAGGACGGGAGTATTTCGAACACAGACATATTGGGCCAAATACGAAGGGGTAGACATGGTATGCTGTGCGTTACCCGATATAAAGGGTACAGCCATATCCATTCATCTATCCATCCATCCATCCAATATATTGCTACCTGTAGGCTGCCACAAACCATAGTGCGAATGCGCGTGTGCGCCCGACGAGGAAGATGAGGCTCGCTGGCTGCTCGAGCTCGGAGCCAGACTGGCCAGTGCTGCAACCGCTCTTGCAAATATATTTTTCGAATATATTCGCAATACTTTGTCTCGTTACTCACGTAACATATTTGGTGGAGGTGGAACGATCCCCGTCCTCACCACGCAGCTCCGCAGTGGCCGCATCCTCCAGCTTTCCGCCATGGCTTCCAGTGACAACGCGTCCGCTTCATCATCTGCGGCTTCTCCGACAACCTTTGTCGCCGTCCAAACACCACGTGATCCCGGGACATTTTCTGCGCAACCTGGCCTCGACGTCGACAAATGGCTTCGCCTTTACGAACGGGTCAGTCAAACTCACCGTTGGGACCCTACCATGATGCTCGCTAATGTTCTCTTCTACTTGGACGGAACCCCGCGTGTCTGGTACGAGACAAATGAGTCCGAACTCACCAGCTGGGACACGTTCAAGGAGAAGCTACGTGACATCTTTGGGGACCCGACCGGTCGCCACGCAGCTGCACGACAGGAGCTGGCTACCCGTGTCCAGTCGCCAACTGAATCGTATGTGTCATACATCCAAGAAGTTCTCGCTCTTTGCCGAAAAGTGGACGAGGCGATGTCTGAGGCTGAAAAGGTTGGACATGTTTTGAAGGGGATCGCGGACGACGCCTTCAATTTGCTGGTGTACACTAACGTCTCGACCATCGACCGTGTAATTCAAGAATGCCGCCGTTTCGAAACAGCAAAAAGCCGTCGGGTGCGCCCTCCTTTTTCTCGGTTGCCAAACACGGCGGCTACGTCCACCTGCTCCGATTCTACCGTCACACCGCCCTTTGAGCAGAGTGTAACGCGTATCGTTCGACGGGAACTTGAAGCAGCAAGTCCAGCGCCGCTTCAGCCCACTTCTTTCGAACATACGATACCGACAACCCCCGCGATCTCCGTTATTCAGGCGGTCGTACGACAAGAATTCGCCAACCGCGGGTTCCCTGATGCTTGCCCCATCTCTTGCCCCTCCTCCAGACCAATTCCCACTAATGCACCTCGACGTGACCCATTTGTTGCTCCACGATCTCGCAACCCGGCGGAATGGCGAACTCCTGACGACAAACCGATCTGCTTCCGGTGCCACCGCGTTGGACATGTCTCCCGCTACTGCCGTGCCTCCTGGACGCCGCCACATAGGAGCCAGTTTTTCGCACCTTATAGCCCATATGAAGATCTTCGCCGGTATTCGTCCAGCCGTACCGCCCCTGCTTTCGACACGTCTAACAGCCGCCTTCCTGCTCGTTCTCCGTCCCCTCAACGCCGTCGTTCCCCGTCGCCCCAGCCACGCCGCCATCACTCGCCGCCTAACTTTTCATCGTACCCGACGGAAAACTAGACAGTGCAGCCCCTGGAGGTAGTGCTGCATCATCCCTGTCTGAACCAAACCCTCCATTGACGCTTCATACGAACAAAAATCTTGTCGATGTACACGTGGACGGTATTTCTCTGTCGGCACTAGTCGATACTGGCGCTCATGTGTCCATCATCAGCGTTCATCTTTGTCGCCGCTTAAGAAAAGTACTCACGCCCCCTGCTACCGAAGCTGTACGTGTGGCCGATGGCGGCACTGTTCCTGTCATTGGCATGTGTACGGCTCGCATACGCATCGCCGACCGTTACATCCCTGTTCTATTCACGGTGCTCCAGAACTGTCCTCATGACCTCATCTTAGGGATGGACTTCCTGTCGACCCATTCTGCTCTCATCGACTGTTCCGCTGGTACTCTTTGCTTAGACCTTCCTCTTCAGCCGGATATTCACCCTGAACCTCAACACGGCCTTTCTGCCACAGACTTCCTCCGCTTACCGCCTAAAGCCCTCACATTCACCGAATTTGCCACGACCTCACCCGTATTGGATGGGAATTACATCGTCACGCCGATTCCTGATGTCCTACTGGCACGTGACGTCACCGTCCCTCACTGCATCGTAACTGTAGCCTCCAACCGGACCCGTCTACCCGTCATAAATTTCGGCTTCACAAAGCAAGTCCTCCCTGAAGGCATCCTAATTGCCACGTTGCGGTCCTTAGCCGATGATCACGTCACCACTTTCGCAGCCGACGCATGCCCCAATTTTCCTTGTCGCCCACTCGATGCCACATGCCTCGACATGTCAATACGTCCCATGATCGACCCTGACCTTCCCCCAGCGCAATCAGCCGCTCTCGCACGCCTTCTAGCTTCCTACCGTGACATCTTCGACCTTGACGACCGCCCACTCGGCCAAACTTCTCTTGTAAAGCACCGCATCAACACCGGTGATGCTGCTCCCATTCACCGTCGACCGTATCGCGTGTCCGCGTCGGAGCGCCAGATTATTCAAGCTGAAGTGAATAAGATGTTAACTAAAGGCATTATTGAGCCCTCATCAAGCCCATGGGCGTCACCCGTCGTCCTGGTTAAAAAGAAGGACAACACATGGCGTTTTTGCATCGATTACCGGCATCTAAATCGAATCACCAAAAAGGACGTGTATCCTTTACCACGTATTGATGACGCCCTCGATTGTCTCCACGGCGCACGCTACTTTTCATCCATCGACCTTCGTTCTGGTTATTGGCAGATTGCCGTAGACGAGAAAGACCAAGAAAAGACCGCCTTCATCACTCCAGATGGCCTATACCAATTCAAGGTTATGCCCTTCGGTCTATGCAATGCCCCCGCCACGTTCGAACGTATGATGGACTCTCTGCTACACGGGTTCAAATGGTCAACATGCCTGTGTTACCTAGACGACGTCCTCGTATTTGCACCTACGTTTGAGACCCACCTTGAGCGTCTGTCGGCCATTCTCGACGTCTTCCGCAAAGCTGGCCTCCAGTTGAACTCCTCGAAGTGTCACTTCGGCCGCCGACAGATTACCGTGCTGGGCCACCTTGTCGATGCTTCTGGTGTGAGACCGGACCCTGAGAAAATTCGTGCCGTCACGAGTTTCCCAGTACCCCAATCCGCCAAAGATGTCCGGAGCTTTGTGGGACTTTGCTCCTACTTTAGGCGGTTCGTGAAAGATTTTGCGGCAATCGCCCAACCACTTACCGATCTTTTGAAGAAAGGCGTTCCATTTTCGTGGGGGTCCACTCAAGCTGCCGCCTTCTCTCACCTCATAACACTTTTGACGACGCCCCCTATCCTCGCCCACTTTGACCCATCTGCCCGAACTGAGGTCCGAACTGATGCCAGTGGTCACGGTATCGGAGCCGTTCTCGCCCAATGCCAACAGGGACACGACCGCGTTATCGCGTATGCTAGCCGCCTCCTTACACCTGCAGAGCGTAACTATTCGATCACGGAGCGAGAATGCCTTGCTCTTGTCTGGGCGGTCTCAAAATTCCGTCCATATTTATATGGCACTCACTTTTCCGTCGTCACCGACCACCACGCGCTCTGCTGGCTTTCATCCTTAAGAGATCCTACAGGTCGACTTGGTCGCTGGGCTCTGCGACTGCAAGAATACACCTTTTCTGTGATATACAAGTCTGGACGCCTGCACCAGGACGCCGATTGCCTTTCTCGCTATCCAGTTGACCCATCGGCCACCATACCTGACAACGACGCCTGCGTGTGCTCCGTTTCTCAACTGAACCACATAGCCGACGAGCAACGCCGTGACGCAGCCCTACGAGCTATCATTGAGCGCCTCGACTCCTCCCCATCGAACCGATCCTATCGCTCGTTCGTACTCCAGAATGGCACATTATACCGGCATAACTTCCATCCAGACGGCCCATCTCTGCTGCTTGCCATACCCAAACACCTCCGCTTGGCTGTACTCCACGAACTTCATGACGTTCCTACTGCCGGTCACCTGGGTGTGTCCCGCACATACGACCGGATTCGCCGTCGCTTCTATTGGCCAGGTCTGGCACGGTCCGTCAGAAGATACGTCGCGGCGTGTGAGGAATGTCAGCGCCGCAAAACACCATCGACGCTTCCGGCTGGGCGCCTTCAACCACTCGATATTTCTACAGAACCTTTCTTTCGCGTCGGCTTGGACTTACTCGGCCCTTTTCCTCTGTCTTCTGCTGGCAACAGGTGGATAGCTGTGGCCACAGACTACGCCACACGCTACGCAATCACACGCGCCCTTCCAACAAGTTGCGCCACTGACGTCGCCGATTTTCTTCTACACGACGTGATCTTGCAACATGGTGCTCCACGCCAGCTGCTCACGGACCGAGGCCGCACATTTCTATCGAAAGTCATAGCGGACATCCTACGCTCTTGTGCAACACGCCACAAGCTCACTACGTCGTACCATCCGCAAACAAATGGCCTCACAGAACGCCTGAACCGAACCCTAACTGACATGCTTGCAAAGTACGTTTCCTCAGATCACTCTGACTGGGACATCGCTTTACCATACGTGACATTTGCCTACAATTCTTCGCGCCACGACACGGCTGGTTACTCCCCTTTTTTCTTGCTGTTCGGCCGCGAACCCACATTACCCCTCGATACGACGATTCCGTTACCAGCAGCTCCAACTTCACAATATGCTCTGGACGCCATCAGCCGGGCCGCCCACGCACGCGAAACCGCTCGTGCTCGCCTTCTGACCTCCCAAGCAAACCAACGGCGTCGGTACGACCAACGACACCGCGATGTGCACTTTTCGCCCGGTTCGTTGGTTCTGCTGTGGTCTCCGACCAGGCACGTTGGCCTGTCTGACAAGCTGCTCTCTCGGTACACAGGGCCCTACAGAGTGCTTCGTGAGGTGACTCCCGTCACTTATGAAATCACTCCTGCTGCCTCGCCGTCTTCATCCACCCCTAGGGCCACCGACATCGTACACGTCGCACGCCTGAAGCAGTACCACTCGCCCAATGATCTTGACATCTAGATGCGCCGAGACGGCGCCTTTGCCGACGGGGGTTATGCTACCTGTAGGCTGCCACAAACCATAGTGCGAATGCGCGTGTGCGCCCGACGAGGAAGATGAGGCTCGCTGGCTGCTCGAGCTCGGAGCCAGACTGGCCAGTGCTGCAACCGCTCTTGCAAATATATTTTTCGAATATATTCGCAATACTTTGTCTCGTTACTCACGTAACAATATGTTGAAAAGAAGCCAGATGGTCGTATTTGGAGTGTTGACCGAACGGCCATACAGACAGATGCATGGACAGACGCACGAATGCTGCAAGGACAGATGGATGTGCGGACGCACGAAGAGATGCACGCACGAAACCCCCGATGAACACACGGACGGTCACACAGATGTACGCATGGACGGATGGAAGCAAGAACGAATGAAAGTACGGATGTTTCGCCCCCCTCTACAACATTCACCTCGTGGATATGCTGGCATTTTTTAAAGACGATAATCTTTCTTCAGGACCTTCGACGCAAAACATTTGGTCTGTCTGTCTGTCTGTCCGTACATTTATCTGTTTACTCTTAACAGCACCAGATACTTGAAACGGCCGACTCCATCCACAGCGCCCACCAATGTAGCCCAAGGTTTAGCGTTCATTCTAGTGTAGTTGTCAATTAAAAAAATAGCAGATCCCACGTACAGTGGGATTCGATGATATTCGAAGCACGAAGGAGAAATGTTGATATGTCACTTTCAAATCAGCACAATGCTACGAGGTGGAGGTACATGACTTCCGTGTCATGATTATCATGTTTGGAAGTGTCGTTTACCTTCGACATCTATTCACGTCACGTGACACCAAACGTAGTATATGTGGAGTTTCAAAACGGCTGCGAGCAAGCTAAGAGTGTGGTATGTTGTCCTGTTCTTAGGTGACACGCGTGTCAAGATTATCATGTTTGCACCAGTCATATATTTCGTCATTCATTGACGTCACGTAACAGCGAATTTGGTGTATGTGGAGCTAGCAAATCGGCCGCCAGCGCATCTTTAAGGGCCCAATATACTCCAATGTAGCGTTGACGCGCGCGCACGCTGGGCACAGCGACGCTACGTTAGCAAAACGTGAGCGCTGTATTGTCTGATGCCAGGCGCGACTAGCGTCCGTCGGCGCTGCGCGACGGCAAGTGGCGCGAAATGCGACATGCTCCATTTCGCGCCGATGCGTTACCCAGACAACACTGCGTCTCCCTCTTTTCGTGACGGAGTGACGCTGGACGTGCTGAAGCGCGCATGCGTCAAAGCAACGCAGCGTGGCGCTCGCCTGCGAGTACACGGCAGGACCGGTGCCTGGCATGGCTACGCCGGCGTCCCGCGACAAAATGAACGCCGGCGAGAACGTGCACCGCATCACGTCCAAATGCATCAGCGCCTTGACTGTGACATACAGTCATGTTCTCATATGACACGCATGAAATGATTATCGTGTTTAAACCAGTCACGCACCTTCGTCATACATTGGCATCGTGTAATACCAAATATGGCGTATGTGAAGCTAGCGAAACGGCCAAGAACGTTTTGTGAGTGTGGCACGTAGTCATGTTGTTACATGACGACATGTCATGATTATCATTTTCAAATGTGTCATTTAGCTATGTCGTCCATTCGCGTCGCGTAATACCGTGTTTGGTACATGTAAAACCAGTGAAACGGCCGCGAGCGCATCATGAGCGTAGCATGTGGTCCTGTTACATGACAAGCATCTCATGTTCATCATGTTTGCATCAGTATCATACCTTCGTCATCCATTTACGTCCCGTAATACCAAATTTGGTATAAGTGAAGCTAGCTAAACGGCCGCGAGCGCACCTTGAGCGTGACGAGTAGTCATGTTGTTACATGACACGCATGCCGAGATTTTCTTGTTAGGGTCTGTCGCTTGTTTTCGCCATGCAATCATTCCATACCATACCAATTTTGCAACATGCCATGTGAACGAAACCACTGCAAGAGCTGCAGGACTATGAAATTAAATCATGACCGTCATAGCATACCTGTCGTAATTTTCATGATATGACTAGTTGAATATATTCTTCGTACAGTCATGTTATGCCATACAAAGTTTGGTATCCATACCATTATCGAAACGGCCACGAGAGCTAAGCGTAGCGAAGCCACGTCAGGCCAAATGGCCTTAAGCTTAGCTTCGTTTTTCTGTATCTCTCCAGAAATAAAATCTGTTCATGTCATTTCATTTCAAAAGTCGTGCGCAGCTAGATAGATAGATAGATAGATAGATAGATAGATAGATAGATATATAGATAGATAGATAGATAGATAGATAGATAGATAGATAGATAGATAGATAGATAGATAGATAGATAGATAGATAGATAGATAGATAGATAGATACGCTCAAAGTCACCGATGTTCGCTAAGAAATGCTTCGCATTTAATAGCAATTATTGCGCATGTCTGAGTCAATATAACAACATGTATATATTCTGCATGTGCGTCTTTTACTAGAAAAGGCATACATAAATAATTTTAAGGACCATAGCGCTTATCACGCAGCGCTGACCATGCAACGCTTGCACAAAAAAGCGAGTGCTTCCAACGCTTTGCTAAAACGACACGGTAATGACACCTACCCGTCGCATTGCGTTCCACACCTTATCACCTCCGAGACGGGCACACAGTCCGCGTGCTTCATTTTTCAAAGTATCTGTCAGATAGTGCTCATGTCTCACGTGTGACGTGACTGGATGCACTCATTCGCCTCCGCAGCACGCTCGAGGCTTTCTGACCCCTAGTTCACACTGAAGGATCTGCCTTCTAAAGCGAGCGAAATTCTCCTGCCGGCGACCCAAGCCGCACAGTGCTCCACCGGAAGGTCAAGCCGGCCCCAAGAAGAGAAAACGTCGGCGCCCACGCAAGCCACGGAAGCTGGGCTCTCGGGCACCGCCACAAGAGGCTCAGCCCTCTATCATCAACCCTGTTCCGTCCCAGCACCCGGGCGCGGCTGCTCTCGGGCCTTCCCGGCGAGGCCCCACTCCGGACGGATCTCAAGCCAAGGGGCCTATTGCGGGGCATGGTTCGCCCGACCCGCCCAAACAGAACTCGCCGTCACCAGGACACAAATATGCTGGCCAGGTGGATTCATCGTGGGCCACCCGTGTTCGGCAAGGACCCCAAGTGAGCGACTCAGGCGGGGCAGCCTCTCCGTCCCCACCCTCCATGATTCCCCGACCGAAACCGCGTACCCCTTCCGCTCCCATCTGGAAACAAATTGAATTCTGCGAGTTACAGGCCAAAGTTGCTTCATTAACGCAGGCAGTGGAGGCGCTTGCGAACCACTCGTCCTTGGATATTGAATATTGCTCCCTCTATGGATATTATAGATGGCCCCCTCCTATGGATATTGCCCCCTTCAACATGGGGACAACGCGGTGCTCCTCGCACCGATGGAGGCACGTCTTAGCAGCTTAGAGGCCCAGATGGCGTCCATAGTGACCACCATTGAGGATAGATTGGCTGCCACCCTTCAAACCGTTTTCGACCGCATCCCGGGCATGATAGCTGCCTAGGTGCCCCAACTTGCTCTTAACACCCACCGGTCTAAGCTTAAGCGGATGTCTAACTCTCAAGAATCCTGGCCCCTTTCCCAGGTGGCTGTGGTAGACGAGCAGTCTAACCGTTCGACTGCAACCTCTGAAGTGAGCACCGGATCGAGCAGCGGAGCCCCAGTGAGCCCCTTTGCTCTCGTGCACCCCCCCCCCCCCTACAGTACGCTCCAACGATGGCGAGCAACGGCCCTAGATCGCGCCGCGGCCACGCTAATTCGGATCTTTTTACAATCCTACGGTGAAATTGCCGGGAATTTAAGGCACGCACTAAGCGGGCTGCTCTCTGGCTCCATTTAGAAACCTATCCACATTTGCCTGCGGTAGTGGCCCTTCAGGAGCCGGGCGAACACGCTGCCCTCACAAATTATACCGTGTATCAAAGGGATGTGCAAACTGCCTCTGCGTGCATCGAAATTACACCGCCAACCAGGTAGATCTCGACTGCGATTCGCTTTACTCGTATGGTATGGTGACTATCCTTCCGCTTAGGAAGCAGAACGCGTTTCTACACATCCTAAAAATCTAGAGTTCGCCCAAACTCCGTAACGTAACTTATAATGCTTTTTTTAGCAAAGCCCTTGCAGTAGCAGGCAGGGTACCACTAGTCATTGTAGGTGACTTTAACGCCCCTAGTCCCCACTGGGGTTACCATAAGGAAGAACGGCGTGGTAGAAAGTTGGCAGAGCTTATTTCTACCTTTGGCCTCACCATCCAAACCGACCCTGCACACCCAACCCGCATTGGTAACTCTGTAATTCGAGACACATGTCCTGGCCTTACACTTACCAAGCGTATCAGGCATGCAGACTGGCTCAACACTAAGGAAACTCTCGGCATTGACCACTGTATTCTCCTCACTACCATTCGGACGTATCCCCTTACCCGTCCCCACCAACACGAAAAACGTCCGGACTGGACGAATTTCCGTTCAGAGTAGACGACTCTGGCTTCCATAGCTCAACAACGCTACGCCACTTGGGCTCAGCACCTTGTGACGTCGCTTCGCCAAACTGAACAGACGGTTAAGCTCTCAGAGGCCACGCCGGCGGTAGATAACCATCTCCTCCGTCTCTGAGAAGCTCGGCATAGCCTCGTCCGCCGATGGCGCCGACAAAGGCATAATCGTCAGCTCAAAATTCGCATCGCAGCCCTAACCCAAGAAGCAGCTGAGTACGCGGCCCAGCTCGCTGACTCCAATTGGGTAGAGCGCTTTAACAATGCTGCTAAGCACATGTCAAACCGCAACACGTGGCGTTTTTTGAGGGCCCTCTTCGACGCCACCCGAACCCGCACAGAAACGCAAAAGCATCTTCAACGCGTGCTCCACGCCTACGCGGGTGACGCGGATAAATTGGCACAGGCTCTTGGGGATAAATATATCTGTGGCCGACAGGACCCCATCGGACTGGCGTACTCATATCCAGGCTCAGAGAACGCAGCCTTGGATCGTTGCTTTCAACTGAAGAGGATGTGGAGCCGGCCCGCTGGCCGACATGCAGTTAATGCCTATGTTGGTACTGCAGGTCCTTGTCGCTCTCCTAGCTGCATTGGATTTCGACGCGTTCGGTTAATGAGCGGTGATCTCTTTATTTGCAAAGGCGCTTGCGGAAACGACATCGTGCCACTTAGCTGCAAGGGACTGCCTCAATGAATCGCCAGCCATCTTCGACGACAGCAACGCCAGCGATACCGTCTGCATTGAAAGTAATGTGGCGGAGACTCACAAGTATCAAGTGCCACGTGACCTTGTGCAACCTTATTTAAGCGCACGACTACATGCCTTCGTGGGATTTGGAGCTGGCACGCTGGCCGACATGCAGTTAATGCCTATCTTGGTACTGCAGGTTAGTGAACACTGATCTTTTCATGTACGTAGATTGCTTTGTGCACTGCCGGCTCCTCCCACGGCATGCTCTGCTTGTAGTTGTAGCAAACGAGTGAAAGAACGTGCTCGCCATAGAAGATTCCGTTTGTTTGCTAACCAGGTACTGAATTCAATTCTATTACTGTTGCTTTCCGGTGATGTAGAGACAAATCCTGGCCCCCGCAGTGAAACTGAACTAGAATTGCTCAAGAGTTTGCAGGTAGGTCAGAACAGCATCATGAAGAAGCTGGATACTATCCAGGAAGAACTAGCAAAACATGAAGCTATGCTCTCTGAAATAAACAATAAATTGGGCAAAGCTGAAGGACAGATTGAAGTTTTTAACGAGACAGTAGAACAGCATAAAAAATGGTCAAACAGCTCGAAAAGAGCGTTCAGGAACTGCAAACAAAAGACGTTGACCTTGAAAATAGAAGCCGAAGGGCCAACCTGGTCTTTTATGGGATTAAAGATGACAAGGGAGAGACGTGGCAGCTGTCTGAGGAACTCATTAAGGACATCTGTCTAACTCGTCTTGCAATAGAACTGACGTCAGTACAACGAGCACACCGTATCGGTCGATTCAACAAGTTCAACCGGCCAATCGTTGTTAATTTTTCCTCCAACAAGGAAAAAATGAATGTCCTTAAAAACGCTAAGAAATTCAAAAGGTCTGATTACAGTGTAGATCAGGACTACGCAAAAGAAACACGAAAAATCAGAAAACGATTGTGGAACTATGCTAAAACTGAATTAGCAGACAGCAGTAACAAGGTTAAACTAAGTTTTGACAAACTAATTGTTGATGGCAAGGCTTTCACGTTGGACAAAAAAAAGGAAAGGTAGTTCCAGCTCTAAAGAAGTGACACCCTGCTTGTAAGACCGCCTCATCCTCAAGCAACCTAACAGCTGTAGTTGTAAACCACAGAAGTATTATGAATAAAATAGATGGATTCGTGGGCTTAATTGAATCGACGAAGGCAGAAATAGCGTTTGGGACAGAATCATGGCTGATACCATCAGTCAATGATAGTGAGAAGTTTCCTAGCCACTTTAACGTTTGCCAAAATGATAGGGCAAGAACAGGCGGAGGGGTATTTTTGTTAGTTCACTCTTCCTTACGGTCATCTGAACTTGATATCGGGCACGTTGACGTAGAATCGGTCAGGTGCACGATGACACTTGCTGATAATATGGAATTTATTGCCGGAACTCTTTATCGACCACCAAATTCTGACCCGGATACGTTGCAGCAACTGTACGACACAATTTACAGAACAACAGATCAGTTTATACTTTCCGGTGATTTCAATCTACCGCATTTGACGTGGTATAATGGAACATGTATCGCCTTGACTAGTTGTCGCGAAAGCATCAGCATGAAAAACATCGTTGATACGTTCGGTCTTACTCAACACGTTACTGCGGTCAAAAGTAATAATATTATTCTAGATTTGCTTTTTCGTAATTCGCCAAATATTGTAGACTCTGTCATGTGTATAGCCGGTATCAGTGACCATCTCGCTGTTGTAGCAACTATTAAACATGAGATCAAGAGACCCAAACCCCGCCAATCGAGGAAGGTATATTTTCATGATAAGGGTGATTACTCTGCTATTTCTCAAGAATTATTTGCTTATTTGCCTGTTTTCCATTGTCATTACGAGAGCGCCATTGTTTTACAACTGTGGTCTCTATTTAAAGCGAAAGTCATAGAACTAACGGAAAAGTATGTGCCAAGTACAAACGCGGTTAAACTCAAAAAGTGCAAGAAGCCATGGGTGACACCAGCGATATTTAGATTAATTGGAAAAAGACGACGAGTATACAAGGTATTTAAAAGAACCTATAATAGTTATCAGTACACCAAGTTAGTCGAGATAACTAATGAATATAAATCTAAAGTTTGTAGCGCAAAGAATCAATACTTCAATCGACTAAACGAAAGTATAAAAACGAACCCAAAGCTTTTTTCGAGGTACGTAGGAAACTGCGGAGCCGATTCTACCAGAGCAAACGAAATTTTCCATGATGATCAGATCTTGTCCAGCGATATTGATAAAGCGTCATGTCCTAATGATTTCTTTCGCTCCGTATTTTCACTTCAAACGGATTTTGAGAAATTATCTACACTGGCAGAGCCATTAATACCGCTGGTTGAACTCTGTGTGAGTGGTATCGAATGCAATTTGAAGAAATACAGACGAAACCAAAGCCCCTGGTCCAGATTGTATTTCCCAACGCGTGCTGAAGCGCTGTGCCCGGCCAATAGCATCTTATCTTTACCTAATATACAAAAATCTCTCTCTACTAGAATTCTGCCTGAGGACTGGAAAATGGCTTTCGTGGTTCCCATTCACAAAAGTTTCAAAAAAAGAGGCCAACAAATATAGACCTATTTCATTAACATCTATTCCCTGCAAAATACTAGAGCACATTTTCTGTAAATACATAATGAAAGACTTAGTTCAACATAAATTATTAGTTGATGATCAACATCGCTTCCGCAGGGGCCTGTCTTGCACAACACAGCTGATTGAGTTCTACCATAATTTAGTGTCCAAGGTTGATGACAACGGTCGAACAGACTGTGTTTTCTTAGATTTCAGAAAGGTGTTTGACACCGTGTGCCATCCCTTGCTTCTTTGCAAACTGGAAAGGGCAACTATATAAGAAAGTACTGAATCGGAGAGCCTGTTATCTATCACAGCGTCGACAATGTGTCATTCTCAATGATACTACTTCTTCTACGGTGGAAGTAACATCGGTTGTCCCTCAAGGGTCCGTTTTAGGGCCGCTACTGTTTTTAGTTTACATTATTGATATTCCTAATGACACAACTTCTCGAATACGTTTATTCGCTGATGACTTAGTTGTGTGCAGAAAAATAAATAAAGAACAGGATTGCATTGAATTGCAGGCTGACCTTACCCGAATTGTTCAATAGTGTTATATGTGGAAAATGCAACTTAATGTGAAAAAATGTGTGCACGTGTCTTTTACTGAATAAGAAAGGATGAAGCGCGTTACTTTTTGAATGGTGACGTCATTGATCATCAATCAATGTATAAATACTTGGTTGTGACACTTACGAGCAACTGTTCATAAAATGCGCATGTGCATGCTGTAGTTGCAAAAGCGGCTAGAGCCCTAAATTTCATTCAACGAAATCTGAGATCCTCCCCTGGTGTCCTAAAAAGTACTAGGTATATTTCATTTGTCCGCCCAATTTTGGAATATGCATGTTGTGTGTGGGATCCGCGCCAAAAGTCCTTGATTGATCTGATCGAGAAAATACAGACAAGAGCGGCAAGGTTCGTTCTCAGTCGGTATAAGTTAGGTGATAGCTGTACTGAAATGAAAAACGAGCTGAGATGGGAAGCGCTCTCCTCTCGCAGAAGGAAATTGCGTTTGAAATTGTTATTTCAGATATACCATAAAAGACTGGCCTCAATAAAGACACTTACCTTAAACCACCGCATTATCTGTCTAGACGGTCTGATCATGACCTTAAGATTCAAGAAAACCGGACTGAAACGAACCTTTATGCTAATTCTTTTTTTGTTCATACTGTACAAGAGTGGAATCAATTGTCTTGTGACCAAGTGTGCTGTCATAACGAAGACTTCTTTTTTTTTCAAAGCTGCAACCCCCCCGCTTACACGCCTTTCGGCAAAGCAGGGTATTTCTGAATAAATAAATAACTAAATAAATAAATAAATAACTCTACGATCTGAAGGCGGCCCTGTCCAAAATGAAGCGAGAAACAGCGCCGTGTTGGGATCGAGTGATGGTTAAACTTTTAGCCAACCTCCCAGACCTGGCATACCTTCACCTCCTCGACTACTTCAATCAAATTTGGGAGGGTTGCGAACCGCTCCCGATTGATTGGAAAAAGGCCCTGGTAACTTTTATTCCCAAACCAGGCAAGTCAATAAATATCTAAACTTTCTGACCCATTTCCTTAACCTCGTGTGTGAGGAAGCTTATGGAAACAATGGTCAGGGATAAGCTTTCCAATCACATCGAAGCCCGTTGAACTTTTGCCGACACTATGTACGGTTTCCGTCCACATCGTTCTGCTCAGGACATTCTCCTGCAACTCCACCATGATGTTATTGAGTGGCTAGAACATCCCAGTGACGACAAGGTAGTCCTCGCCTTGGACCTCAAGGGAGCTTTTGATAACGTTACCCACGAAATAATTTTTACCCATCTGTCCCAAACAGACTGTGGCCGTAATGCTTTCAGATACATCCGTCAGTTTTTGATAGAACAGTAGACGTACCTCCACATTCAAGACAAGGAGCATGGTCCGTATCTTCTAGGTACTCGAGGAACACCACAGGGAGCGGTCCTCTCTCCCCTTCTGTTCAATCTCGCCATGGCTCATTTCCCCCACTGCTGAAAGATATCTCCGGTGTACGGCACGCTCTGTATGCCGACGATATCACGCTGTGGGCAACACACCGTTCTCTTGGCAGCATTGAGGCTAGCATCCAGCAAGCAGCATCGGCCGTGCATGACTACGCCCAACGCTGCGGCCTCGAATGCTCCCCCAGGATATCGGAGTACGTGCTTCTTCGCCCTAAACCAAAAGACACGACTCAAATCGTACTTTCCCTGCGCACCGGGCCTATCCCGGAACGCGAAGAAATCCGCGTCTTAGGGCTCTTTATACACAAGAGTCGTAAAGTTGATACCACCTTGCGCAAATTACGTACGGTCGAGGATCAGGTGGGCCGCATAGTCCGCCGAGTCTCGAACAAGCGAGGGGGTCTCAGATGCCGCGATGCTCTACGCCTCACCAACGCTTTTGTGACCAGTCGAATTCTTTATTCGACACCCTGCCTACGTTTGCGCAAATGCGATGAGAACACGCTGGACTGTATTCTCCGCAAAATATACAAGTGCGCCCTAGACCTCCCGATCACGACGTCTAACCTAAGTCTTGCAGAGCTGGGCATGACCAACACGTACGGGGAACTCAAAGAGGCCCATCTCAACAACCATTACCTGCGGCTAACCAAGTCGCACGCTGGGAAATGTCTTTTACGCCGCCTTCATATCTTTTACACCTACAATGCAGAAGAGCAGACCACGGTCCCAAAGGACTGGCGTGGAGTATTGGTTATCCAGCCTATGCCCCAAAACATGGCTAGGGGACTCACGAAGGCAGGCGAACTGCGCGGGTTTACAGCTTTGTAGGGACGCTATGGGTCTCGTCTTGGAGTCTTCTATGCGGACGCGTCCGGCCCTGCCCATGGGGGGTGGTACATGGCGGCCATAGTCCATCAAAACGTGCCTGTCTAAGGGCTCACATTTCGAGCCCCGGACATCACTCATGCGGAGGAAGTCGCCATAGCTTTCGCCGCAGCGGACCCCACATCTCGGTTTAATATTATCGATTCGTGGAGAGCGTGTCAGAATCTTGGTAAAGGTCGTATCACCGTTCGCGCTGCTCGAATCCTCAGGTGCTGTGATTTAATGGACCGCCCCAATACACGTTTTGTCATCTGGACCCCAGCTCATGCAGGACAAGGTGGTAACAAGGCTGCCGATGCCTCGGCCCGCGCGCTTGATTTCCGGCACCCACCTCGCCGTTCATCGCCTGATGATCCAGAACCTAATCCGGTAACCTCCTTTCGCGCAATTGCAGTGATGTGCAAATCGAACAGGCTCTGATTTTCGCCCCCAGTGCTGGGTCTGCTTAAGTCTGACGAGCGCTGGCTCTTGCGCCTTTACAACAACACAGTATTGTGCCCGGCTATACTTAAGCACTTCAATCCGGCCTTCTCCGGGGAATGCCCGCACTGTGCCCATCCGCTTGCGGATACTTTTCACATGATGTGGGCATGCACTTCTAACCCGGTGGTGCCCCCAATCACTTCGCCCACACCCCCTACCCGAGAGAGCTGGAAGGCTGCCCTGCTCGGCTGCTCGGCATTGGTGGGCCAAAGAGCTCTCGTGGCCAGACACGTGCCGCTGCAGAAGCCACATGGGTCCCGTACTAGGCACTCCTCCTAGAGCTTGTAAAGGGTCGGCCCTTAAGGTCGTCCCTCTTTCTGAAATGTAAATAATTTCAGTAAATGTTTTCAACACCATCCTGCCGGCGAAACGTGGTGTCGTTCGCACTGGACGCGCCCCGCCCTGCCGTACATGCCATCTACCATTGAGTCAACGCAGAATGGATGCGCTGCCACCTGGTTGCTTTCGCGGCTCGCAAACGCCACTACGCTATCCCGTGGTCTAGACTTCGATTATTCTTTACGCAGGAAGCAAGAAGAAGCAGTACTTCTTACTTTGCTGGCAAATCGCTGTCTCGTAATGCATGAAGAGCAGAAAAAATCACCGACACCAGCGGCATTGGTGGATTCATCCTGCTCTGCAAGACAGCGACAAGCTCATTCACGCTAATGGCAAGCTTGGTCACTCCTTCCACGAAAGAGGGACGTGAAGTAGGTGTTAGTTGGGAGGCGGCCACGCCGCTCCAGCAGTAAACGTGACAGTCGGACCATGCCAACAGAAAAGAACAGCCAGTTTTATTCACACTCGTGATTATATATAGGAAAGTAAGGGGGAGAGGGAAGGGGGATAAGATTGTGCACATGCGCACTTGAGAGCTTGGGTCGCGTCGTTCAATGGGTTACAGCATTTCTTCCCCCTTAGTAGCCAAAACGCACGACCGGTTTCTTGGCTCGTGTGGAGCGACGTAGTACGTATGGTTGCGATTCTGGGGTACTCTGAGAGGTAGCCGGCGCCGTTGTTTCTAGTCGTACCGGCCCTGGGGAAACCGGTGTAGATGGCCTCGACATGTCGTCGGCTGCTGGCGTTTCATCTGGGCTCCGCTTGCGAACTTGATCCACGTGGCGGCGGACAAGGCAATCCACAGTCTTTACCTCCAGGAGGCGAGTGCCACGCGTAGCCTCCACTGTGCCTGGGAACCACTTGTCTCCGGCGCCGTAATTTCGCACGTACACGTAGTCTCCCGGTGCGAAATTCCTGCCTGGGTCACTCGCAGCTTTGGCAGGATAGACTCTGGAAGGAAAAGACATCTCCATTCTTGTGCGCAGACGGTATCCTAATAGCCTCTCTGAGGGAGAAGGACCCTCCTGGTGTGGTGCGTTCCGATAATTGCACAATACACGTGCCAGTGAGGTGAGGAGGCAAGTGCCGCCTATCTTCTTCAAGCCATCTTTGATAGTGCGCACGGCTCGCTCTGCTAGTCCATTACTCTGGGGATGATAGGGAGGTGTTCGAATATGCGCAATGCCATTGCGCTCCATGAACTGCTCGAACTCTCGTGCCGTGAATGGCGTCCCGTTGTCAGAAACCACCGTGCGCGGTATACCAAAACGGCTAAATATCGTTCTGAGGGCCTCGACTGTGCTATGCGAGTTGGCCTGCGACACGGGAAGCGCTTCAATCCACTTGGTGTGCGCGTCGACAACGATGAGTAACATTTTCCCTTTTACTGGTCCCGCATAGTCCACATGTAACCGCGACCACCTTTCGTGCGTCTCGGGCCAATTTACTGGTTCTTTTGCCTGAGCCATCGGCAACGCTTGCAGACAGTTTTGGCATGTCGCCGCAACGCGCTCGATGTCTTGCTCTACGCCGGGCCACCAAAATAACGATCTGGCCTTCGCCTTCATGGTGGAAATTCCTTGGTGGGCTTCATGCAGTAGCCTTAGCAACTTCCCGCGTGCTGCTGTCGGCACTACAAAGCGATGGCCCCAGTAAAGAAGTTCTTCACTAACAGACAGCTCATGCCGCCTTTTGTAAAAATCGGCGATTTCTGTAGTTTCCGTGTCGAGTTTTTTCGGCCAACCTTCCCGGGTATACTTGCGTACCCGGAAAAGTACCTCATCCGCGACGGCGAGTGCCTGGAGTTCCTTCCATGGCAGGGCCGGCTGATCCCACTGGTCCAGGGTCAGAACTTGAGCTTCGTCCTCCTGGTCCACTTCTTCCTGCAACGGTTGGGGTAGACGGCTAAGAGCATCAGCATTGCACATGAGTTTACCCGGTCGATGTTGCAAACGATAACGGTAGGCACCAAGTATGATGGCCCAACGCTGAATGCGCGCAGCGGCCATAGCCGGCGTCTGACGATTCGCTCCTAGGAGACCCAACAGTGGTTGATGGTCGGTTAGAAGCGTGAACTGTCTGCCCAGCAGATAATCTCGGAATCGCGTGACGCCATAAACCAGAGCCAACGCCTCACGTTCAATCTGTGCATAATTCTTTTCTGCGGCAGTAAGCGTCCTGGATCGAAATCCAAGGGGCTGATACTGTCCTTCAATTCGGTGGAATAGTGCCGCTCCCACACCGTAGGGTGACGCGTCGCACTCCAGAAATAGCTCTCGTGCGGGATCGAAGTGAGTTAACACAGGCGCGGAACACAAAACGGCTTTTGCTTTTCGGAAGGCATCGTTTTCGCGCTCATCCCAAGACCATTTCGATTTCTTTTCCAGAAGAAGGTATGGGGGACTCAGGAGCGTGGACAGATTAGGCAAGAATTTATTGTAGAAAGTGAGCATGCCCAAAAAAGACCGCAATTCCGTGACATTGTGAGGAGTCGGTGCCAGCTTAATTGCTTCGATGTTCTTGTCTGACGGGTGCAACCCTGCCGCGTCAATTCTGTGTCCTAGATACGTAACTGACTCCTCACCTATTCGGCACTTGTCCGCGCGGAGCTTCACGCCGTACTCCCTGAACCGCTGCAAGACTGCTTGCAGGTTCGCAGTTGGCTTATCGTTCGCATCTGCTATCAGGACGTCGTCTAAGTACGCTTGAACCCCTGGGAGGCCTTGCAGCACCTGCTCAATTGTTCGTTGAAAAATCGCAGGGGCCGAGGCTATCCCAAACGGTAGCCTGTTATAACAAAAGAGGCCCTTGTGAGTGTTTATAACCGCTAACTTGCGCGAATCTTCGTCTAGAAGAATTTGGTTGTAGGCATCACGTAGATCCAAGATACTGAACTGCTGCCCTCCACGAAGCGTAGCGAAAATGTCGTCCACTACGGGTAGAGGATAACTTTCCATTTCACATACTGGGTTTAGAGTAACTTTGAAATCGCCACAGATGCGGACTGTTCCGTCACGTTTCAGCACTGGCACCACCGGGGTTGCCCATTCTGAATAGGAAACTGGCGTAATAATGCCTTCGGCCACGAGTCGATCTAGCTCGGCGGACACTTTGTCTAGCAAAGAAAATGGAATTTTTCTTGCCTTACAGAACCTTGGGGTTGCTCCGTCCTTTATATGAAGCCGTGCTGGTGGTCCCTTGATGGCTCCCAGGCCCTCCGCAAAAAGGTCTGCGTACTGTTCCAGCACGGGTGCCGCTGTCCGACTCTCCAGCTTCCCGTCCGATGAGAGTGACGCGATGTGAAGAAGCGGTGCCCCTTGTGTCTCGAGCATCTGTAACAGGTCACGGCCGCAAAGGCTAGGACCTTCGCAGTCTAACACAACGAGATCGCAGTCAACTGTTGCAGACTTGTAGGAAGCTTGCATTTTGACAATGCCCCGCACTGGTATCTTCCCAAGATAGCATGACAGAGTTAATGCAGCTTTACAAAGCGGTGGCCACTTATGACGATAGGCTTCGTATATCGCTTTAGGCACTACGCAGACAGGTGAACCTGTGTCGATTATCATATTCAGTGGCACTCCGTTCCATGTAACCTGCTTGTGTAGGGGCGGAACCAGGCTTCCATTACCCTTCACTGACCATATTTGTAGTGCGTTACAATCGTTATCTTCACTTTCCGCTGAACACTCTGTTATCGCGAAGGTTCTGTTGGTGGTGGCTGTCCGGGAGCATACTCGCGCCAAGTGACCTTGTCGCCCACATTTGTAGCACCTGCGCCGTCGTAATGAGCATTCCCTGGCTTGATGTCCCTGTTTGCCACAGCAGCTGCAGTGCTGCGATAAGCTGCTCCGTTCGCTCCTGCTGATTTCGGGTTGCCTGCTACGCTGCACGTTGAACACCCCAACGGCGTCACCTTGCCCGGTCATCTGTTGCGACCCTAACTCCGCGCTTTCAGCTGCTAGAGCTAGTGCTTCCGCTTCTGCCAGCGTCAAGTCCTTTTTGGCTAATAGTTGTTTCTGCAGGTTTTTCGAGCGCACTCCACAAACGATGCGGTCCCTCAGCATTCGCTCCAACATTAAAGAGAAGTTGCAGTTATGCGCTAGCTTGCGAATCTCGACGATAAACGCCTGCACGGACTCCCCTTCTTGTTGGTTTCGGTGAAAGAACTTGAAGCTTTCTGATATCTCGTTAGGGGACGGATCATAGTGCTCGTTCAAGGTTGAAACAACTTCTTCGTAACTCAGCGAGCTTGGTTTTCGCGGTGCGATTCTGCCGCAAAGGATTTCAACGGTCCTCGATCCTAACGCAGCCACCAACAAGGCCCTTTTCTTCGCGTCGTCCGTAACTTCGTTCGCTTCGAAGTAGGCGTCAATCTTAACGAGATACGCTTGCCACTTATCTGTCTCCTCTGCAAAATCCGGAAGCTTGAGGGCCATGGCTGCGGGCGGGCTGATGGGCGTCTTCGTCTTGGTCTCGCCGCTGGCGCCCGGCTTACACGTATCGGTGGGTATTCTCGTCGCCACTGTTAGTTGGGAGGCGGCCACGCCGCTCCAGCAGTAAACGTGACAGTCGGACCATGCCAACAGAAAAGAACAGCCAGTTTTATTCACACTCGTGAATATATATAGGAAAGTAAGGGGGAGAGGGAAGGGGGATAAGATTGTGCATATGCGCACTTGAGAGCTTGGGTCGCGTCGTTCAATGGGTTACAGCAGTAGGCATACAGTGGGCTAAACTCCCGCTGGTTTCTACATTCAGTTACGTGCATTACGACGTGACGAGTAGAACTTGACCGCCATTTTTTCAAACTTCCTTGACTAGCACTCCTATTGATCCGCGGTGACCGATTCGGCAGCAGACACCGCAAAAATTGGTCCGAGAGCGATCAGAGTGGAGAAGGCCCTTTCGGCGGATCTTACCACCGCCGAATCGGACTCAGCGCACCTTCGGTGGCCGGAATGCTCAGTGTGAACGCGCCTTAACGCAGCGCCTCCAGAATACCATTCACCTATTTTCTTGCGTATAACATCAAATAAATGTTTTGTTCACTCTCTGCACACGCTAGCGTCTTTCGACGACATTTGCAGATTAACATGCAAATATGAGGCCATTTTTTTTACTATAGCGTAGGCTGCCTGCGTCCGCTTTCGAGGCGAGAAAGTGAGAGAGGAGCGACAGTGGGCCGAAACGTGAGCGTGCGGCACGAGGCGCGAGACGCGAGCATGCGCAGTGAGGCTGTGGACTATGCCGCCAACACTGGGTACACAACATGTCCCTAACAGATGCCCCGTATTTAATACCCTCAAGTAAAACTAGCCAAAGACCGGAGAGTCTTCGAGATAGCGTGCGTAAGCATTGCTTTCTCAGTGTGTTTTTAATAAAATAAAGGAGTGTCTTCGTCTTGATTTTTCGTCGAGGCTGCCATCACAATGAATTGTGTAGTCAAGACTTAGTGCTCTCCTACGTTCGAGCACATGAATGAATGGATGACAACTCTATTGTCCCGCACGATAAAGAGGCCCCTACTTCCCGTCCCCGGCAAACATGCCTAGGTGACGGGGGCTAGCAACTTCGCAATTAGAAGCAGGCGAAGAGGTTCTGACTCCTCATGGCTTCTTCCCCCAGGCGGATGGCGTGTTGCTGTCAAGCAGGGTCCTCGCTCCACAGCAGGCCTTCCCAGGCCTGTCTACAATTTATATTTAATTTAGCGCTTAGGGAGCTTCACACTCTCATATTACGTGGCGGAGGGTCCCTACCGCCCTTCTGTTTATCGCTTCTGTTTATCGTTTCGCCTACCGTCTTTCTGAAGATGACATATCCAGACCAGGTTTACAACATTGCTAGCTAGCAGGTGCCGCTATGCGACAGCCTCCCTAATATTCAGTCTTTTATACGGTGGGGGCATTACTCTCTGAAGTCACCGATAACTTTTAACAAGTTTAGTGTGATTTTTTTAAACGCACATTCATGTTCGTGATGTCCGGTGACTCCACAATCTCCCGGAACTATAGAAAGCTTGGGATAACTCGAGGGCTGCCTCGTTGCCAGGAACGGATGTCTGTGCTGAGGAAAAAATTAGGCTGATATTTCTGTTAAGCTGTCTACCAGACAAAACCATTGCCGCTTCGGGCGATATTCTACCTTTACCGAAATTCCAGATTGCCCTAAAGACGCCTGTTGCAAATGCGGAGATTTCCACTGGTTCTTCTATACTCTAAGAATGCTGTAATCGCAAAGCACCGTGAACCACTTATGCGAGGCAATTTATGAAACGGTAATTGCTTTTCATACGGTTACCAATCGCGATTTCGCTTCAAAGAGATAGTCTAGCTGAAGACTGACAGGTCACTGGCGTCATTTTTAAGATGGCCACCGCATAGAGGTTTCAAGACATACACTAGAGGGAACTCTGGCGCTAGTGTCTGTGGAAGCTGCAATGCACGGTGTTTCAGCGACCAGGGGACTGATGAGTAGTACACAAATTTGTCTTATCTTTGTACTTTTGGCTTCGTTTGTCTTTCCGTGGCTTGACGCTATTTTGTCACGAAACAAAGATCAGCAAATGTTCAACGGTTGCGCTTCAATCCCTTCATTTTTTAGGCTTACCATCTCAAGTCAGGTCAGGAAGTTTAAAAGCGTTCGTTATTTTATAAAAACGAAACCGAAACCAGCTACAAATGAACCCACAAGTGTGATTTGCCGCCCGCAAGTGCAAAGATTAGGCAAATCCGTGTACCCATCATTCTTATGTTCGCTGGATGAGCAGCACCAGAGTGCCCTCAAGTTAATTATTCAAAACTTTCTTGACTACAGCGTCTTGGGATCCACTAGCGCTGATGGTATCCCTCGCGCAAACCTTCTTTCTCGGTGATTGCACGTGCGAAGAACGAAATACCAGCTCAATAAATGCAGAATAATTAACGTTTGTAGGTGATCTGCGCAAAGGTATGTTCGCAACCGAGCTTCGACGTGAGCTTGCTGCAGCCGAGTGACCCAATGGTTGTTTAATGGTGCCGAGAAAAGGTGAAATGACACCAGAAATCCAGTAAACTAGAAACAGCGAAAAAAAAGACAAGAATACCACACGGAAACAGCGCTCCTGATAACAATGAGAATGATCTTAGGCACGATAGCCATTTTTTCTGTTTTAAATGCGAAGCATTTTTGAACGAACTTCGGGGACATTGAGCGTATCTATCTATCTATCTATCTATCTAGCTGCTTACGTTTGGGTGCTGTCGTGGGCACCCCCTTGGAGTGAACGAAAATAAGCATGGAAGGGTAAGATGGTTTGATGAACATCACGCGCTAGTCATGACATGAATAATGTCACAATGCCGTCGCGTACATCTTCAAACACTTCCGGTCATACACTGGCACATGCTCAAGGGTGGGGTGCGTCACTGCTGTGCGGGTATGTGCCACAGGTGATTGACACTTAGTATCTACCAAGGAACGACGAGAACACTCATGGGCAATTTTAACACGCGAGCATTAAGAAATACAGGAGATTGGTAGCGTCGACTCGCCGCATGCAAAGAATAAATGTCATGGTTCCAGCTGGAATCGAACCCAAGCATTCTGCGTGGCAGTAAAACATCTTACCACAGGGCTACGCTATGTCTCGGAACTTCTTTTCAAATAGACGCTAATCTTCGTGAAACGTCAATAGTGGTTGCAGTAGCCTACCCAATTTTGTCTACTCAATAGCCTACCCAATTTAATAAACATTACATATGTACTCTCTTGATACAGCCGTCATGTCGAGTTAACTTCAATATAGGTTATTTGCCATGCGCGTAAGTTGATTTATATAGCGGTGTCCAGGTCCAGCATCCTCGCGAGCATCAGTGCTTCATATCAGCTTCTGGTGTTGCTAACACGCATGTCCCAATTGGCGACGTTGTGTAAGTGCGAACAACTGATTTTATAAACATCTGCATATCTTGAACATATGTCTGTGCATGAAACATTTGTACATATATTAGCGTAATTTTATTACGTGTCGCTCAATGAAAAAAATTGCAATACGGTCACCTTCTCTCCACGTGCTTCGCATAACGTCAATTCCCAGGTACGTGGGATCTGCCGTTTTTTTTTGTTTTACTTCCTGCTACGTAATATATGGAAATGTTAGCGTTCGTGGACAATGCATGCAGAAGCGTTGTAAAAAAGTGCGGGCTTCGGCTTCGTAGCCTTGGCTGAGCTGCCACGGGCAGTTGTCGCGAGGTACAGTGAAAATAAAGTAACCCGTCTCTCTATACCATATCTGCACAATTTCGCATTCAATAGTTCAGCCTCTGGAAACCTCCTGCTTTCAACTTATTGCAAGATAAAAAAGAGAATAAACAACACAACCTAAAGCGTGGCTGCACACATTTTACTTCGAAACGTATGTAGCACATAAACATTGTACAAAATACCCCACGCTGTTAGCGCAAAGATGGATACATTGAGGCCTACCTGAAGCGAAAATGACTCAGTCTTCAAATTGGCATCCAATGCTGGCAGTGAGGCATAGTCTGAATGCGTGGGAAACCTGGTCTCGAATGCTCCCGATGTCGGTGCTGCAGCTCTTCCGGTATAGACGGTGCGTGGTGAGTCGTGCAAAACCTCTAGCAGTGTCTCGCGTACGTCAGCCAACGTCTTGTGCACGCTGCGCCGGCGTTCGTCCGCAGAGCCCCGTGGGCTGAACTCTTCACTGGCCGGAAACAGTTGGGTGGAGGTCTGTGCTCTGCGTGAGAAGCATTTGCATTGCGATCATGGTTCCAGTAGCCGGGCATCTACAAGGCTACTGAAACATTACGCTGAAACATCGCGTGGATGAGCTATACGAAGATACTTAAACCCATGCTTGCTGAAACACCCTTACTAGATTCAGATTTGCTGTGTAAGGCTGAGCCAGAGACTGGCATTTGGCGAAAATTCTGACAGGTTCAGCTGTCCACTGTGTAGCGGGTTTGCCTCAATATTTTTTTTTATTTTTTTTCCTAAACAGGTGGCAAAAAAGAGCCTGGAGTGACACTCATGAACGCTGAAATCTTTTCAGTGTTCACGTGCCGTCTGCTGGCTGCAGATTAATAAACAGAAGCTCAGTTTGTTTGCATGTCGTAAAGAGAACGAAGAGAGAGAGCACACAAACAAAGAGAACCAGGATAGCATGCAAGAAGGTATCTTCCGTTTTATCACATACGGATAAATGAGAAAATCATGGTTGCTGTAGGCTTTATATTGTCGCGACGTCAAGACAGTGGTCGTCCTTGAAGACGCTGAAAAAACAGCAGCGGGTCGATCTTTCTATGAACCGCGCGCGCGAGAGAGTTCCTCGTCTTTCTTGTTGTTGCGTTCTGCATAAAAGCGTGCAGATGCGCGTATGCGCTGTCACCTTCGTCTTTTTCGCGGCACGCACGTGACATTTGCCTCCCTCCAAAAATGGCATCTTCCCGAAGCGAAGCCAATGCACTCTACTTATAAAAACGCACATATGCATCGGCACCGATGGGACAAACGAGAGTTAGCTGGACAGGTAGGGTTTCATCCGGATGACATGCACGATTTCGGGAGAGCAGTTTCGGCGAATGGAACTGCAATCGCCGTCGGCAACAACTTTGTAGTTGATATCGTTCAATCGTCGGGTGACTCGATATGGGCCGAAGTATCGTCGTAATAGCTTTTCTGAAAGTCCGCGTCGACGTATTCGGATCCACACCCATGCCTTGTCGCCTGGTTTGTAGGTTACCAGTTTATGTTGTAGGTCGTACCGTTTCGCATCTTTGTGTTTCTGGTGACAAATACGTACGCGGGATAGCTGTCGGGCTTCTTCGGTGTGCTGACCAAATTCTTCGGCGTCAGCGTGAGTGTGGTCACACTCGTGTGGCAGCATAGCGTCCAACGTTATAGTGACTTCGCGTCCGTGTAATAAACTAAACGGCGTCATTCCGGTAGTTTCTTGCAGGGCAGTATTATAGGCGAAGGTCACATAAGGCAAGATTTCGTCCCAGTTCTTGTGTTCTGTGTCGACATACGTGCAGAGCATGTCTGCGAGGGTCTTATTAAGCCGCTCTGTTAGTCTGTTCGTTTGTGGGTGGTACGCCGTTGTTCTCCGGTGAGCTGTACCACGGAGCCTAAGAACCGACTCCAAATGTTCTGCCACGAACGCAGTTCCTCTATCCGTGATGAGAACTGTTGAATCACCGCGCCGAAGGACGACGTTTTCTATGAAGAAATGAGCCACTTCTGCTGCTGTGGTCCTCGGCATGGCTTTAGTTTTTGCGTAGCGAGACAAGTAATCGGTGGCGACAATGATTCATCTGTTCCCTGTGGTAGAAGTTGGGAATGGACCCAGGAAATACATTCCGATTTGAGCGAATGGCTTCGCTGGTACTTGAACGAAATATAATAAGCCTGCCAACCTGCCGGGTGTTGCTTTGCGTCTTTGACAGTCGGCACATGTTTGGACGTGATGTTTCACAGCAGCAGGTAGGTTCGGCAGGTTCGGCCAGTAGTAACTGTTTTGCAGACGGGACAATGTTCGAGTGTAACCGAGATGACCGGAGTTGACTTCATCATGGCAGGCTTCCAGAATTTCTTTTCGCAGTGATGCAGGGACGACGAGCAAGTATGGGCTGCCGGTGGGAGAAAAGTTTCACTTGTATAGGACGTCGTTCCTTAAACAAAAAGGTGGCACTCTTCTCGCAAAAACTCGTGGCACGTCTTCCGTCGTCCTTCTAAGGAATCGATAAGTGAAAGCAGGTCAGGGTCATTGCGCTGCTCTTGTGAAATAGTGGCTGCGTTGATGACTCCCAAGATCGCGGCGTCCATAGACTCGTCATTATTAGCGGCAGGCTCGACGGGTGACCGTGAGAGACAGTCTGCGTCGGTGTGCTTCTTCCCTGATTTATAAAATAATGATCATATCAAACTCCTGAAGCCGAAGGCTCCAGCGTGATAAATGGCTGGATGGGTCTTTCAAGTTAGTGAGCCAGCAAAGCGAGTGGTGATCACTGACGACTTTGAATGAGCGGCCGTACAGATATGGTCGAAATTTGAGAACCGCCCAAACCACGGCGAGGCACTCTTTCTCGGTATTCGAGTAGCTCTCTTCCGTGTGAAAGAGAGCTCTGCTGGCATAGGCGATCACTTTCTCGGAGTTATCTTGCCATTGTAACAGTACGGCGCCCAGGCCTACATTGCTTGCGTCGGTGTGAAGTTCTGTTGGCGCTTCCTGGTCAGGGGCGCAAAAACCGGAGGTGTTTGCAGGCGTTGGCGTAATTCGTTGAACGCTGTTTGTTCCTTTTTGCTCCAAAGAAAGGGGACATCCTCTCGTGTGAGCCGCGTCAAAGGCGCCGCAATAGACGAAAAGTTGGCGATGAATTGTCGGTAATAAGCGCAGAGGCTTAAGAAGCGTCTCACTGTTCTTTTGTCATGCGGTGCGGGAAACTTTGCGACAGCGTCGATTTTGCCTAAGTCAGGTCGACCACCTGCGTGGATGACCACGTGGCCTAAGAAGCAAAGTTCGCTGAAACCGAAATGGCCTTTCTCTGGCTTTAAATTCAGGCCAGCCGAACGTAAAGATTGCAGAACTGAACTGCGAATAATCGACTTAGGTGTTCCTCGAATGTAGCTGAGAAGACGACAACGTCGTCTAGATAGACCAAGCATGTCTGCCACTTCAGTCCTGATAGCACAGTGTCCACTAAACGCTGAAAAGTGGCTGCCGCTGAGCATAACCCGAACGGAAGCACTTTAAATTCATAAAGACCGTCGGGCGCCACGAAAGCTGTTTCGCACGGTCTCTCTCGTCGACCTCTATTTGCCAATAGCCACTTCGCAGGTCCATCGTTGAGAAATAGCGTGCATGCCGCAGCCGATCAAGAGAGTCATCTATGCATGGCAGTGGGTAGACGTCTTTCTTCGTTACTTGGTTTAACTTGCGGCAATCTATACAGAAACGCAAGCTGCCATCTTTCTTTTTAACCAATACCACGGGGGATGCCAAGAGATTCTTGGAAGGCTGTATTACGTCATCTTCGAGCATCTTCTGAACTTGCTTTTGGATCTCCTCACGTTCTTTCGGAGCCACACGGTATGGATTTTGACGGATCGGTCTCGTATTTCTTCAACGATGATTCGGTGCCGGGTCAGTGGTGTTCGCTTGACTTTCGACGTGCACGAAAAACAATTTTTGAACTGGTGTATCAGCTTTAGTAGGCGCTGTTTATCCGAGGCTGACAGGGTTGAGCAAATGTTGACAGACAAAGGTGTCGAGGCTGGGATGGTCGCCTCGTCCGGTTGCAAAGCGAAGCAATATCTGGCTTGGTCCACGTCGTCGTAGTAGGCAATCGCGGTGCCCTTCTGGATGTGACGACGCTCGTTGCTGAATTTGGTGATGAGCACTTCTGCCCGCCCATCAATTAGTTCCAGAATGCCTCTCGCTATTTGAACACCTTGCGTAAGCAATAGCGTGTCTATTCGATCTGCTATCACCTCATTCATTACGGTACGGTCGTTCACATGACACCGGCACAAGGCAGCAAGATCTCGGCAGGAGCATCACATCATCGGCTACACGTAAACGTTGCAGTTGTTCTTCAGTGGTGGCGTCAACGTAAGGAAGAGGCGGAAAAGGTGACAATATGTTCTGGAATGTTGATGACAGCACCGTACTCGCGCAGAAAATCCATACCCAAAATCACCTCTTTACAACAGTACGGTAAAATGACAAAAGTGGCGACGAAGTTCGAATCATTGATTACGAGCCGAGCGGTGCATTTACCGGCTGGCGTCATTAGCTGCCCACCAGCACTCTTTATGCTCGGCCCACTCCACGGCGTCTTAACCTTCTTAAGGTGGTCGGCGAGCTCTTGTCGCATAATAGAGAAGTCAGCACCAGTATCAACCAGTGCTGTTACGCGGTGTCCGTCTATATTAACGCTGAGGTCGGCACGTACAAATTCATTGCATTAGTACTCGTGGTTGTCGTCGTCTTCGTCATCACCGTCGTCACGTCGTCTTTGTGTAGAGGCAAGGGGGTCTTTTTGGTGTCTCGGCGATTGGCAACCTTGCCCCCGAAGGTCGCGGCAATTAGTTTCCGTGGCAGGGGCTTGGGGAAAGGTTTCTGATGGCGTCAGTCTATTTTTGGCGATTTGGGGAATACTGACCTCGTGCAGGTGAGGGAGACCACCAGCGACGACTTGGTGAAGACGCTTGGTTGGTCGGCAGGTGATCAGCACCATGGTCTCGAGGGTCTCCAGAATAAAAAGAAGCGGGCCGAGAAATGTTTCCAAACCGAGCTTTTCGATGACGGCAGTAGCGCGAGATGTGGCTTGGTTCGCCGCAGTGGAAACAAAGGGGTCGACGGTCGGCAGTGCGCCACAAGTCGGTTCGACGTACTGGTGGTCACCGCACAGGTTCCCGCTGCCACCACGGCAATGTAACCGGCCGTAGCTGAAAGGGTGCTTCTTCTTGGGCAGGCGGATGACGACGGAAGGCATCGGCATAGGTCAGTGGACGTGGTTCGGGTGGTGGCGCCGGTGATGGAAAAGCTTGCCATAGTTCCTGGCGCACGATCTCTGCAACAGAAGCAACTGGGGGATCAGTAGACGGAAGGCTGAGGGCCCGCAGCTCTCCCGCAGGATTTGTCTAATCATTTGCCGTAAAGAGTTTTCGGAAACAGAAGCGTTTTGAGCGGCGGCAACAACAGGCGTTTGGTCAGGCAGGCGGTCAAAGTGGCGGCATCGTTGCCGGAGCGCCCGCTCAATGACCGTCGCCTCTTTGATGAATTCATTCACTGTTGTTTGCAGATTTCGCACAAGGCCGGCGAAAAGCGGTTCCTTAACTCCCCGCATCAAATGACGAACTTTCCTTGCCTCGGGCATGTCAGGGTCAGCGCGGCGAAATAGACGGGCCATATCCTCAGCGAACATGGCGACGCTTTCTTTCGGCTTTTGTATGCGGGCTTCAATCATCTGTTGTGCGAGATCCCGTCGGTCCACACTCAGGAACGTCTTGAGAAGCTTTTGGCGGAAATTGTCTCAGGTTTTGAAAGTAGGCTCCCTGTTCTCGTACCAAGTGCGAGCGCTATTTTCCATTGCAAAGTAGGAACTACGAAGTTTTTCTTGCATGCTCCAACGATTCACCACAGCGGTCCGCTCGAACTGGTTGAGCCAGTCCTCGACATCTTCATACGGTTCTCGACGGAAGACTTCGGGAACACGAGGAGTCTCAAAAGTCACCTGGTAAGGATGAGTCGTCAGGGCCGGAGGAAGATTCGCAGACGTTGAAGGGGCCGCCATGTTGGTAACAGAAGATGCCGTCAAGAGTTCTTGACTTAGGCCTAGTGGGCACCGGCTGAAACGGTGTACTGGAGTTGCAACAAGATGTTGAGGCTCCGGACTAGGTGTACGGTCCCGAACAACGCTTTCTTGCATCAGGTTGCAGGCCGCAGCACCTCCACCAGTGTCGCGACGTCAAGACAGAGTCGTACTTGAAGACGCTGCCAAAACAGCAGCGGGTCGTTCTTTTTATGAACCGCGCGCGCGAGAGAGTTCCTCGTCTTTCTCGTTGTTGCGTTCTGCATAAAACCGTGCAGATGCGCGTATGCACTGGCGCCTTCGTCTTTTTCGCGGGACGCACGTGACGATATGGTATTAGTCGAACCTGTTGTTTTCTAAGCGTGTGCCTGTGCGCGCGCGCACAAGTATGAGTAAATCCTGTGTGCGTGTGTGTGTGTGTGTGTGTGTGTGTGTGTTTGTGTGTGTGCGTGTGTGCGTGTGTGTGTGCGTGTGTGTGTGTGTGCGTGTGTGTGTGTGTGTGTGTGTGCTAGAGAGAGAGAGAGAGAAAGAGACAGTCTGCCTCTTTGGATGTGATTACGATGCACAAATGCTGACCCGAAGGTCGCTGGATCGATCCCTGCCGCAGCAGTCGCATTTCGATGGAGGCCAAAGGGTTAGACGCCCGTGTATTGTGGCAGATCAGCGCACGTCAAGGAACACCATATGGTCAGACGACAATTAGAGCACCGAAGCAGGGCGAAGGACAGAACGAACGAAAAGTGAATATAAACAAGTCACTGTTGTTTGTGTTCACATTTTTAAAAGCATCTTTGTAATCTTCATGGCCATAAAAGTTGCAAAGTTTTCCTGAAGAGCGCTGACCAGATAAAGTAACCACACCATCGAGATTTGACGTCGCAAAATTTGAGTAGTGGTAAACTTTATTCTATACTGCTGTGTGCTGCGTCGATTACTTGAGCCACCATTGGTATAGTGGTTGTGGTGCTCCGTTGCGGACGCGAAAGTCATGCGTTTGATCCTGGCCTCGGTGACCACATTTCTATGGTGACAAATTTATAGAGGCCCACTTCTTGTATTTGTTTGCACATAAAAAAATTTCTGGTTCTCTACATTTTCGGAACACACCATTAAGCGCGTGCCTTGATCATAACATAGGTTTAGAACGTACACTCTGCCCCGCCGCGGTTGTCTAGTGGCTAAGGTACTCGGTTGCTGACCCGCAGGTCGCGGGCTCGAATCAACGGCTGCGGCGGCTGCATTTCCGATGGAGGTGGAAACGTTGTAGGCCCGTGTGCTCAGATTTGGGTGCACGTTAAAGAACTACCGGTGGTCGAAATTTCCGGAGCCCTCCACTACGGCCTCTCTCATATTCATATGGTGGTTTTGGGACGTTAAACCCCACTTATCAGAACGTACACTCTCAATCAGGTGCCCGATAACGAACGATATATAGGCGGCGCGCTCCTACGTACTGACTAAAATCCTGTTTCTATGGAGCCCAGCAATAAAAAAATACCCGTGATAGCCGCGCGATGCGGAAGTCCTGCCTATAGCCGGCAAGAGCGGGCGCAAGAAAGAAAATAAATAGTGCAGCCACCTTTGTAATGAGAGCTGGTGCCTGGAGCCGGCATCAGCTTACGAAGACCCATTCAGTGACGGTTGCGAGCAAGAAAAATAAAGATTAAAAAGGAGATAAACGCCAACCCCCCCCCCCCCGCCCTGTTGCCAGCTACGCACCCAGCGCCGGCATCAGCTGACGCACACGCGTTCACCGTCGCCTGCCCTGGCATTTGCGCGTCGCCGTTTCGTGCCGCTGTCTTGTAGAGGTCGTTTTTCTACCAGATGTTCTGGGACGAAACATTTTCCAGTGCTATACGGCATACATTATTCAAGATTTCATGTATATGCCTGCATTTGGGCAAACACTGGGATGTGGAATCGAGTGTTACTCGTTTGCTTTCAATAAAAGAGTGCAAACAACTTTCCGTTGATCAGTTGTCGAGAATTACATTGTGTGATGCGCTAAACAAAAGAGTACTAGTGCATGCGCGACAGTATACTGAAAAACTGGCCTATGCATGCTGATGCTCGTGTTTACAGAACAAGTTGAACTGATGATATTAGGAAAGCATAGCAAATAATGAACAAACGTAAGGGAGCGAGACAGAGAAAGATCAAAATTAAAGATCGGTTGGTTGTTGTTTGATTAGTGGCTGCGTAATATGATGATGAACTTGAAAATCAAACACAGAAGTCAGAAGTCAGGTGCAGAAGTCAGCAGGAGAGCGTATGCCCCCAACATTTCCTCACTCTTTTGATTATTAAGTACAGTTCTCATGTTCCAGCATGGATTTGTAACAGTAAACCACGACCAAAACAACCAGTGTGCTGCTGTGGAGATATTGTACCAGCTCTAAAGGTCTCCATTTTCTAAAAGCAAATGCATGCAGCAGCAATAATGATTTTGACGTTCGTTGCGCACCTTTTCATGACTCCAACTGCACGTGGACGTTCACAAAAGAGATATGTAGAAGCATTATTTATTTGGAGGGAGGCGTACCTCTCCGTCACTAATGTACGTCATACTTGACCTTGGCACGCTTTCGGAATTCACCTGAACAGCGGCTTGATGCTGAATAAAGGTAAGAGAAGACACTCCCCTTAACTAAGATCAGTTAAAGACTGAAAATTAGTAAAAACCACTCTATATCGTGAGATAACGCGCATAAATTCTAATTGCATTACTAAGTAATCGTCAAAATCCTAAAAAGGCGCTGCTGTCCCAGCATGCAGCTCGCGGCAGTTCGCTCGTAAGAAATGCAAATGTTAGAGCAGGCACGCTAAAATAACTATGCAAAGTTTACTTGTGAAGGAGCATTGTCTTCAAACAGATGAGAATAGGCTTCTGTCACTGACACGCGTGTAGCTCGCGACACAAAGAAGCGGAATTGCTTATTTGCGAGAAACATCCGTAGGTTTCGACAGCCGAACACAGCCCCGTAGCTCTGGTATCCACGAATTTTGGTAATCTAAACGCCCACGGTTTATGGGGAAGCACTAAAACAATAACGAACACACGGTAAACGTTCTTGGGGAACGAAGCACCACGAAGAGAAGTCCGAGCTTCAAGCGCTCACCGTGGTTGTCTCGAGTTCATGAAGCCCTGCAAACTATTCGCTGATCAAATGCATGCGCAAAAAAATGCGTATGGCAGAAAAAAAAGTTCGTGGTTTTGCCGACAGTTTGCAAAAAGCCACTTGGTAGATATATACCCCCCTCCCCCCCAAAAAAACGCGCCTTCGCGTGGTGGCGCTGAGGTGCACTGGGTAGAATATCTGCTTCCCGTGCATGCGGTCCCGAGTTCGATTCGAACACTGAGTGTTCTTTGCACGTTATTCGCGCTGATGAAGATGAATGTGATACTAACGGATTGTAAATTGCATATAGCTATAATATTCATCGAATAATCGCCGAGAAGCCACTCTCGATTGCGTAAAATATTACGTTCTTCCCGCCATCATGTCAGGGCCAGGTCGCTTACAAAAATGTCAAGCCTAAACGCAGGCCTACCTAGACAGGAAAAATTTGACTTAAATCCCACCTTATTCTTGTCTGGCCTATTCTAAAGGCCACTTCAAATCGGGCCGGTTACTCTGGGACATGGCTACGAGCCACGTAATGAAATGACTAGAAGCGGCCGTAATTTGACTTGATTTCCTGCCTACTGGCGTGTCAGGATTTGACGAAGAGTGTAGGACTCCCAAAGTTTTATTACTGCTTTGACCACTCAGCCACCTCTGCCTAGCTTTCCGTACGAGGCTCATGGCTCTCTCCTGCTAGACCATTGTTTAAAGTGCTACGGTAAACCCTTATAATGCGCCAATGCTTCATTAAGGCGGCGGTGTATTAAAATTCAATACTGCTTGCCCAGATTGAGGAAGCATCAAAGCATGAGTTTTCAATCCCGTGAGCTAGTACACTCTTGTGCCAAAGATGATAGCTGCCGTGGCAGTGGACTGGTTGCGTTACTCGGCTGTGGACTGGAAAGTTCGTAGCTTGATGCCGGCCGCAGAGGTTCTATATCAATGGAGGTCGAATGCCACACGTCCTCGTGCAAGATGTAGAATGCCACATGGTCGACACTATAGGGGAGCTCCAATGGGGCCTCCCTCGAAATCATATGGCGGTTTTTGCACAATATGTTAACACGAATGACGGTCTATCAGAACACGTCAACGTGCCATAAGCGGACAAGACGCGAGAAATTAAGAGTAAAAAGTGCTGATATTTGTAAAGGATCACAGAAAATAGCTCAGTCACGCAAACATAAAAAGTGGGGGACCCTTAAGCTTCGCCTTTAAAAGTAGAATGCGATAGCGAAATCCTGTCACTAACTAGTGCGTCCTCCAACCGCTAAGTGCGTTTATTAATACGTTGTGTTAATTACAAACACATACGCACGCACACACGTACGCACACAGTAGATCATACCAGCGCGCGCGCGCGAATGGTACATACAGGTTTTTTATGTTAAGCAAGAGTCGCATGGCCTCCGAAATACACGCCGTGGCCTCGCCTTCTCGGAGGCCATAAAGAGTCTCCCAATGTCTCATAGACAGCAGCCTATTATAAAGCGTTAGCTGTTTGCTCTATCAACACCTCTGGAAAGACATATGTTTTCCGCTAGATGGACATATTTGTACGTTTTAGAGGTGTTTGAAAGTTCCTGTGGGTTTTTAGCGGTGATAGCTGCACTATTCCGGCCTTTATCGACGTAGTTAGAGGCTTTCAATGCGCCTACAAATCGCTGACTGGGCTCGTTTTCGTCCTTACACCTGTCAAACAAAATGCGTTAATGAGGCCCTGAAATACTTTTTCAAGTAACCATAGAATGAATTCACTAGAAGAAATCGCGAATTCACCACCGTAATAATTTTCACAATCCTTCCAGTGTGAGTGAAGTTAGAAAGATTTGTCGCATGCTGCAATTGCACTAACACCTCTCTCGTCCCGACGAAATTGCTGGAAGCTAAGCAGTAAGGGGTGGCAGCTGGGAGCAAAGAAACTACCGCACCTTGTTACTTTGAGCCCATTTTTAATGCGCTGCTTTCTCAGTGTGATCGCACGCGTATGAGCGGACAAGCAGCAGCCTCCCGTAGCGATCTCGGTAACTTGGTTTTTGGTCACAGACGCACAGACGATTTTTCGCTCACAACCAACAGGGCCGACACCGACGGCGCGAATTCTGCGGCACGAGCTCTCTAACGCTATCGCGTTAAAATTATGCCAACGCAACGCTCGCGTTTCTGTTATTTTATGAGCGTGTGGTGGTGCTTTTCTGTGCGCTACTTCATCAAATGTTATGGCACACCGACCTGTTCATCAGTACATTGAAAGAGTACGACAGGTTTTTAACATCCAAAGTGTTGTTACTGGAGGCTTCCTCATTCAGTAGCCGTACCTCTCGTCACGTGGCCTAACAGTGTGGCGGCAGGGACGCTCAGTAGGAGGGGACGGGCATCCAGCGGTGAGGGTGGAGAATGTCGAGGCTCTCAGGAGTGGGTGAACCTTTGGGAGGCGCATCAAGATAGCCTGAGGAGGAAAGCTCAGTGCCATATAAAACAGCGTGCAAGAATTGGTGTGCAGAAGCTTGCTCTTTCAGAAGAGTGAAAATTTTCTGTCCTTCCGGTGAGGACTCTTCCCGACGTGAGTGTAAGCAAGAGCTGACGCGAGAACTGCTGTGTCGTAGCCGAGGCAACCACGATCTTCGCTCAAGAGAAGCTGAAAATAAGCTGCAGCGAAAGAAAGACTTGAAACATATAAAAGTACGATGCAGCCTAATAAATGAGTGTAGTTTGCCGGATTTTCCCAATCTTAGCGCTTAAACGAAAGCGCATGAGTTTTAGGTAGTGGAAGAAAGAAACTTACCGCAAGCATTTGTCTTTGGACAGCTCCTCCTCAGCAAAAGTGACAGTGGCTGACAAAGTAAGAAAAACAGTGAATACACATTATTCCTGATCTATAGAACAACGTTGTTTAGAGCGACAATTCACAAAAACAACAATCAAAGTTTCACCTACGTATTGCAACTAATGTTCAAGCCCATCTAGCTGAGAAACGACAATAAAGGTAGCTAAAATAAGTAGATATTCGGTAGCCTCCCCTGTGGAAGGGTATACCAAAGAGCCAATTAATAAAGTTCTAGCGACATAGCTGCAAAATATACTTTATATGCCTTTGCAGCTATTGTGTGTCTACACATTCTTCTAAAACTCCTTCAAGTGTTATCAATAGTGTTTATACTCCAAAGACTCCAGAGATTTCGACCATCTGTACTTCTTTAGCGTGCACCAGAATTTGAGCACATGGGCCTACGGCATTTTCGCTTCCATTGAAAATGCAGCCGCTGCAACCGGGCTTCAATTCCGCAACCTGCGGGTCAGCAGGCGAGTACCTTATCTATTAGGCCACCGCGGCGGGGCAGCATCACATTCTCAGTGCAGCGTAATAAGCACTTTGGCATTTTGAAATACTTCTCTGCTTTTTCTATAAAAAAAGACACTCTACCTAGAGATTACGCAATGATTTTGCAGCTGAGATATACTTGACGTTTGCTGTTTGATTGACAATGTAGACAAGTGTGAACGCAGGCTTCAGAGCAAGATGGCTGGGTTTTGAGCACGTTCTTAAACTTTCGCCGGGTAGCTGAATCGTTCGACAGCCACCAAAAGACAAGCAATTTTTTTTGCGTTGAGTTATCCCGAAAAAGACTGTCCTTTGAAAGAAAAAAGTCGCTCGATCACGAAGTAATAAGTGTTCATCAAAGTCTGTACCCGCGAATGCAAGAACATTCAGCTGAAAACCGAAAATATTGCTTTTGGCCAGCATTTGCAGTTCACAGCTGTCATTCCCATTCTTTATAAACGGGCTTCTTATTCAGGTGTGCTAGTTCTGCAAGCAAAATTCTTATTGATAGCTTTAGAGTCGCATAGTAAACGCTAAAACAGCTGAAGAATGAGTTTACTGCGTGAGCTGAACGCTGTTGTTCTTATGGTCTTTCAGAGGCCTAACTTTTGGTGATACGGTTTGATGAAGTGTGAGGACCACGGGATGGCTTTGATTGATACGTATGGTAAACATTCAAAATCAATCACATGATTATGAGAGACGCCGTAGTGGAAGACTCCGGAAATCGGTCCACCTGGGTTTCATAATTGTGCACCCGAATTCGAGCACACGGCCTTACAGCATTTTCGCCTGCTGCGAAAATGCAGCCGCCACTGCCACCGGGAATTGATCTTGCGACCAGCAGCTGAGCAGCCGAGTACCTTAGCCAGTAGACCACCACGACGGGGCTCACAGGACGGCTTTCAGCTCTCCCACAGTGGAGAACCAAGTGCACCAGATGGCTACCCACTTTTTAGGAGTGAATCTCTGAAAGCCGTGAGTCTGTCCGTCCTACAGCTGTTACGTAACAGCCGCTTAGTTCGATGACTCACTCAGCAGGTCCGGATGGATGGACAATCAGACGGATGGACGGGCGGACGCACAGACAAATAGACAGACAGACAGACGCCCGGACGTTTATGGTTTACCGATCAAACCTTCCGCAGTATCGCCCCACTCATCATCATTCACTTCGCCGTTACGCTTTGAATTTTCCTAAACACAGAGGGCCGATAGACGCCACCATAATGTGCAGAGCGAGTGGCGTTAATCTAATGCGAGATCGAAGCTAGAGTATAAGCAGTGCGCCAGAGAAAGGAGGCATACCCTTAAGTATGAGCGCAAGTGCTTCATCACCAAATTGCTTATTTTTGGCGTGTGCGCTGTCGGATGCAATGGTACCTGGCCGAGATACGAAAACGGCAATGACTTCCTAGTGGGCACGTGAGGATGCAGCCCCGAGAAACATGCGATAAAGAACGACCTGCCACGCGTCTATATTCGAGCCGCCAGAAAGCAGAAGTGAAATGAAAATGTACTTGTGGAATCATTTGCGCCCTATCTTCCGTTAGCTGTAGCGGACGTCTCGCGTCGACGTTTGGCAGCGCTAGCATCAGTTGGAGCATTCGAGTTATGCGTACTCAATTGTGCGTTGATTCCAAGCACAAAGAGCTGATTCTTCCTTTTCCCGGCGATCATTGTTGCCAAACGTACACAGTAGCTGCCGCCGGAACTCTTCCCAGGACATCAAAGATGCGTCATGGTTTTCGTACCACACTCGCGCTGCGTCTTCCAAAGAGACGTATACGTTGCGCAACTTGTCTGCTTCGTTCCATTGGTTTATGTTCGCCACCCTCTCGAATGATCCAGCCAGTTTTCGGCGTCCTCAACGGGTCACCATGGAACACTTTTGGTATGACGGGCTGGCTGACAATGAGCTCTGATGGTGCAACTTGGCTAGTCATGGTGGTGGCCTTTCTTGTTTCCGTCGCTGATGCCCTTGGCACAGGGGGAAGTGGTCGAAATTCTGGTGAATACCCTCGAATACGGCGACTGATCCGTTGGTGCACCGGCGTAATCTCCACGGCTTGCGGATGGTCAGGGCTTGGACTTCGCTCTCTCGTGGGGGTTGAAATCATCTACCCAGCACTTCCACCAGAAAATGTAACGAATGTAGCAGCCTCACAACAACGATGTTCTATTTACACAGTTTATTAAGGGCGAACTTGTGCCCAAAGTGAACGACGCACAGCAATCAAGATGATTCAAGGGCGGTAGTCCTCGTGAGCCTCTGCCTCGAGCACCCTCGTACTCTTCTTCACGCGCGTTGGCTGTTCGGCAGAATACCGGGCGCATGCAGGGCCGGCTCGTGCATTGCGGCTGGCTTCGTCACTCGTTGTCATGCCTTTAGCCTTTCTCTGGTTCCCAACGTCTGCGTTGCGCGGAGCAATGGTAATTTCTTGTGGCAATATTATTCCCAAAGACATATACACACAACGACATCTATAGAGCAACCCATAAACTTGAGGTGGCTACTTACAAATACTACTACCACTACTATGCAGAGGAGGGAAGGACCCACGGCGCAAAGAGCTTCGCCCCGAAAAAAGAAAAAAAATTGCCAGATTCCACGTACACTGGGAATCGATGATATGCAAAGCACGAATGAAAAATGCTGATATGTCGCTTTAAAATCAGCACAACGTTACGAGGTGGAGGTAAATGATGCCGTACATGACTTCTGTGTCATGATTATCAGGTTTGAAAGTGTCGTTTACCTTCGTCATCTCTTCATGCCACGTGATACCAAATTCATGTGGAGCAAGCGAAACAGCCGCGAGCACGCTAACAGCGTGGTATGTTGTCGTGTTCTTACATGACAAGCGTATCAGGGTTATCTTGTTTGCACCAGTCATATTGTTACTGGTAACTTATTTAATCAATTAGATACGATGCACCGTGCTCGGCAAACAAGATGGCGACAGTTCATCAACAACCAGCCACCTACGTCGTCTTTCTCTTTCTTGCAGCCAGCCTGTGCTGGCTGTTTTGTATCATAACCCCCCGGCGGTAGAAGCACCGTCTCGGTGCTTGAGCAACTCGGATGCGGTAGAAGGAGGGTAATAAGGCTTGAGTCGACCTATGTGCACGATGTCACTCGAAGGTGACGATGATGACGCTGAATCGGCTGGAACGATCTCGTATGTAACGTCAGTCACCTGGCGAACGACGCGGTATCGTCCAGTGTAGCGTGATAGCAGTTTTTCAGAAAGCCCTACACGCCGAGTAAGGCACCAGAGGAGGACAAGGGAACCCGATGAAAAGTGCACGTTTCGATGATGGGAATCGTGCAGCTATCTTTAGTGCTCCTGTGAGGCCTGCGGGCGGCAGTGGACGAGTTGGCATGCGTGGTCGGCTCGCGCGATGGCTTCGCCGGCATACTCAGTGACCGAGGGTAGCAAGGTGTCAAATGGTAGGGCGGGTTCTCGGCCGTATATAAGATCGAATGGTGAATAGCCGGCAGTGTCGTGACGTGACGAATTATATGTGAACGTTACAAATGGCAAATAAACGTCCCAGTCCTGGTGGTCGGATGCTACGTATCTAGAAATCATGTCGGTTATGGTGCGGTTGAGGCGCTCCGTAAAACCGTTCGTTTGCGGATGGTACGAAGTAGCAAACGTGTGCTTGGCAGAGCAAGAACGCAGGATTTCATCAACGATAGCTGATGGGAAGGTCCAGCCCCGGTCATTGAGAAGTTGGCGTGGATCTCCGTGTACTAAAATAATATCATATACCAGAAAGTCTGCCACATCGGTTGCGCGACTCGTCGGAAGTGCTCGTGTGATAGCGTACCATGTCGCATAGTCAGTGGCGACAGCAATCCATTTGTTGCCTGAGCTGGAGATAGGAAGTGGGCCAAGCAGGTCGAGGCCAACTCGAAAAAAAGGTTCAATCGGAATGTCGATCGGCTGATGGAATCCAGCTGGTAGGGAAGATGGCTTTTTGCGGCGCTGGCAGGGCTCACAAGCGGCGACGTAGCGTCGAACAGAGCGGGCAAGACCAGGCGAAAAGAAACGACGACGTACACGGTCGTATGTGCGAGAGTCGCCCAAGTGCCCCGCCAAAGGAGCGTCATGAAGTTGGTTGAGAACAGTCGCACGAAGATGTGCTGGTATGATGGGGAGCAAGTCATGGCCATACGAATCGAGGTTACGGCGATACAGGATGCCGTCTTTTACCAGGAACATTTGTAGAGATGCGTCGCGAGGCATTGACTCAAGCTTGTCAATGATGGTTCGCAGGGAAGCATCCCGACGTTGTTCGTGGCCAAGGTTAAGTAGCTGCGTCACAGACAAAAGGTCTTGAAAGGTGTCAGTATGGACAGCCTCTTCCACAGGGTAGCGTGATAAACAATCTACATCTTGATGTGACCTTCCTGTCTTGTACGATACGGTGAACGTGCATTCTTGTAATCGCAGGGACCAACGAGAGAGGCGTCCTGTGGGATCCTTGAGTGAGGCCAGCCAGCAGAGCACGTGGTGATCAGGGACTACCCGGAACGGACGCCCGTATAAGTATGGGCGAAACTTGGTGACTGCCTACACAAGAGCGAGACACTCACGCTCCGTGATTCAATAGTTGCGCTCGGCTGTAGATAGCAGTCGGCTTGCATATGCTATAACACGGTAATGTCCGCGTTGGTGATGCAGTAGCTTTGCCCCAATGCCGTGCCCACTAGCGTCAGTTCGAACCTCGGTTGGAGCTGATGGATCGAACTGAGCTAAAATCGGCGGTGTTGCAAGGAGCGTCGTGAGCTGGGAAAAACATGAGGCTTGATCAGCGCCCCAGAAAAATTGGGTGTCCTTCTTCAGGAGGTTTGTGAGTGGGCGTGCAATGATGGCGAAGTCCTTAACAAACCGTCGAAAGTAGGAGCACAAGCCCACAAATCTACAAACGTCCTTTGTTGACTTCGGAACAGGAAAGTCCGTGACGGCGCCAATTTTCTCGGGATCCGGGTGGACTCCTGTGGCATCTACGATGTGGCCAAGTACGGTTATTTGACGACGAGCAAAGTGGCATTTCGACGAGTTCAGTTGAAGTCCGGCTCGACGAAAAACTTGAAGAATCGCCGATAAACGCTTGAGATGGGAGTCGAATGTGGGTGAGAAAACTATAACGTCGTCTAAATAACATAAGCAGCTGGACCATTTAAATCCTTGGAGCAATGAGTCCATCATTCTTTCGAATGTGGCCGGCGCATTACAGAGACCAAAGGACATAACTTTGAAGTGATAAAGCCCGTCAGGTGTGACGAATGCGGTCTTCTCACGGTCCATCTCGTCCACAGTGATCTGCCAATAGCCAGATCGAAGGTTGTTATAGAAAAATACGTAGCACCATAAAGGCAATCTAAGGCATCGTCGATTCTAGGCAACGGGTAAACATCTTTCTTTGTAATTTTGTTGAGATGCCTATAATCCACACAAAAGCGCCATGTTCCATCCTTCTTTCTGATCAGGACGACAAGAGAATCCCAGGGGCTACAAGAGGGCTCGATTATGTCTTTTTCAAGCATCTTCTCGACTTCCTGTTGTATGACTGTGCACTCGGACGCGGAAACACGGCATGGACGTCGGTGAATGGGACTCGCGTCACCAGTATTGATGCGATGAGTAACAACACTCGTTCGTCTTAAAGCCATGCTGGCGAAGTCAAAAATGTCACTATAAGACTCCAGGACGTGACGAAGGGCTTCCGCTTGATCAGGAGCGAGGTCTGATGGTACCATGTGGTCAACGTCGACGCCCGATGAACGTGAATGAGTTGGTCCATTGTCTGAGGTGCAGCAATCATCCACTCTGAAGGGTTAAACTGTATGGTCTTGTAGAGCAGTAATTTCGGCCAGGCAGATACCTTGTGGAAGAATTTGGGCAGTGAGGGCAAAATTGACGATAGGAAGGCATTTGCGGTTTTCAACGATTGTCAAAATGGTGTGCCGAACAGCGACGCCATGCGTAAGCATCACGGCATGTATTGGGGCCACCACGTAATCGCCGTCAGGTACAGGTGGTGTAGAGAAAAGGTCGATATGTGTGACACAGTTAGGCGGAAGGCGTGCGAAATCAATGCAGCAGAGGTGACTTAGGGGTGGGTTGGTCAGATCAGAAAGTAGAGGCATTTCAAGGTCAAGACAGCCTGCTGAACAATCTATAAGGGCCGAGTGAGCGGTCAGAAAATCCATGCCTAGAATTACTTCATGAGGGCAATATTCTATTCCGGTGAAAAGAACAGCAGTGCTTCTATCGGCGATAGTCACACGGGCAGAGCACATGCCAATAATCGCGGCAGTTCCCCCGTCGGCGACTCGAACGGCTTGGTTCAAGGAGGGTGCGATAAATTTCTTAGGCAGCGACAAAGAGCAGCACTCATTATGGACACACGCGCGCCGGTATCGATCAACGCGCGCACAGGTACATTGTCTAAAGTAACGTTCAACAAATTCCGGGTGGTCGGTAATGTTACACGAGGATTTCTTGCAGAGGTCGTCGTCAATGCAGCTTCACCTCCAGAAGCTGCACTGCCCAGTTTTTCGGTCGGGGGCACTGCGAATAGGTCGGAGAGGCAGGACGGAATTGTGGGTGCGAACGAGATTGACGGTGAGCAGGGGATGGTGAGCGGGCGTAGCGAGGTCTCGTCAGAGGTGCGGCAGAATCAGAGGATGTGGTCGGCATAGGGGAATCAAAATCAAATGTGGAGGACAACTGGTGGACAGAAGTGGCCTGGGTAGGAGGCCCGTAGTGTGCCGGTGGAGTCCAGTGATTGCGGCAGTGGCGAGCAATATGACCGACACGTCAGCAGTTGAAGCATATGGGCTTGTCGTCCAGTGTATGCCATTCGGACAAATTGCGCTGTCGAAGGTAGTTGGAACCAAATCGAGGAGCGGAGGGACGACGATAAAAAGGCTCGGCCGAGTAGACTGGTTGAATGGGGTGTAGGCCTACGTTCAATAATTCTTGACGAACGACGGCTTGTATCAGTGAGATAGTGGTCGGTGAAGCATCAGACGTTAGAAATAGAATAGCTACTGGTTGAGCTGGCTTGACCTCGTGACGAATGGTGCGGGTGAGGTTGTCACATTGGGGGACTGGGTGGACGGCGTCATCACACGAGGAAGTAGCAGCTGTGTTCGGCAGGCGCGTGATGCCGTGGGTGATGCGGCGGGCTTTAGCCTGTTCTAGACGGCGGCATTCTGTCAGGATCGTGTCGATGCTCGTGACATTATTAAAAACCAGCAGGTTGATGGCATCGTCAGCAATCCCTTTGAGGATGTGATTAACTTTTTCTTCTTCTGACATGCACTGGTCGACCTTGGTACAAAGCGCCAAGACGTCAAGAATGTATGAGACGTATGATTCAGTAAACGTCTGGGGCGAGTGGCGAGAGTCTTCTTTGCAGTGACCGGATGAATCGCCGAAAAGATCACGGATCTTCGATTTGAAAAAATTCCAGCTTGTGATTTTAGCTTCGTTGGTTTCTAACCATGTCCGCGGCGTGCCGTAGAGGTAGAACACAACATTGGCGAGCATGAGCGTAGGATCCTAGTGGTGGGTAGCACTGACTCGCTCGTACCGGTGCAGCCAGGAGCCAACGTCGTTGGTATCGTCAGCGGAGAAAGTTCCAGGATCCCGCAGGGGTGGCAGGGTAACGTAGGTTGCCGACTTGGGTCGAGAGACCGGTGGGGATGAGGCACTGGCAGTTGAAGTAGCCGGAGAGTCCCCGGTGTTGCGACCGCTGCGCGTCTCTATCGAGGTACGGGAGTCGTCCACCTCCACCATTAATGTTACCGGTAACTTATTTAGTAAATTAAATACGATGCACCGTGCTCGGAGAACAAGATGGCGACAGTTCATCAACAACCAGCCACCAACGTCGTCTTTCTTTTCTTCCAGCCAGGCTGTGCCGGCTGTTGTGTATCAATATATTTCGTCATCCATTGACATAACGTAACACCAAAATTGGTATATGTGAAGCTTTCAAAACGGCCGCGAGCGCGTCATGAAAGGCCCAATATACTCCAATATAGCGTTGAAGCAGGCTTCACGCTGGGCACAGCGACGCTACGTTAGCAAAACGCGCACACTCTATAGGCGACAGCACACCTATCTCGCACCCAGGTGCCTTCGGCAGTATACCCTCACTAAATGATACTCCATAATTTGTTTGAAACTGCCCAGGCACACTTCGCTAGGAGGGCAAGCAGTGGCTCCGGGAGTTTAAAATGCGAAAAAGCGCCTGTTCACGCTTATAAAACGTCATCAGGTCGCCACTGCACTGATGCGACTGCAACCATCTGATGCGACTGCAACCAGCGCAAAAGGAAGAGATTGCTGAGCACTGCCTGTGAAGTTCACAGCGCATCGCGGGAATCATGCCGGTGTGGTGTTTTGCGATAGCAAAGATTTCCGTCCACAACGGAAAACGCCGAGCTCCACCGCCTTATACTCCGTTACATACATCATGCGCAACGCTGTCAAAGCTAGCGCTCTTGTTTGCGCTGTGTACTGCCGTGACCAAAAAGTAGTGCGTCACTTGGGTTGTACGAGAATCAATAAATGCTTCTCGGGAAACTTCTAAGCATACATATTTGTCATCAGGTTAAAAAACAAACGCCTGTGTTGTCGGATAAACAATCTAAATATGCGAGTTGGTAATTGATGTTTGTCGCTTTCGTGTCAGGTTTTCGCTTTCCGCACGACCAACGCCGCCATTTCTTTTTTTACTTGTTGTGGCAGCTTCGAAAAATGACGTCCAGCTCTGCGTCCTCGACCACCTCTCCTGCGCGAATTTTTTCGAAGCTTCGCACATCAAAGCTGTCAAAGCACGCCAAGCAAGTAATTGCAAATGTGTACGCCCGTACCAGGATGCGTTTCCCTCTCCGGAGCGACGCGTCAGACCACTCGGCTATGAAACCGCGCGGAGCAACACCTCGTGTTTTCTTTACGGACTACTTGCCTAGCCTTCACAGCGTTGCACGTGATGTATAAAACGGAGTATAGGATGTAATCACAATTAGCAGGGAAAACTACGAGCCGAAAGTGTACAAGTAAGTATACTTATTGAGTTTATTCAAGCGCGACTCTAGCTGTGTTACTTCACAGCAGCGATTTGCGTGCAGTATGCCTGTTGGATGAGGCACAAAACTATTGCCGCACTCTTTCGCAGGCCGCATGTTAATAATGGGATATACGTATTACGACTCACGCGTGGATGCGCACACCGCGCCCGTTTAGTATAACTGCAACGGTCTACTATCACGATGCGTGAACGGCGCGGAAAGCATGACTTTCGACTCGGTCGAACTGTGACATGCTTTGACTGTCAGTAGGCAAATCTACACGCACCTTCGGCTGGCGTCACCATAGCATTTTAATATCTTGGTCTGGCTTGCACTTTTGCAACGCGTGTGTGTTCCGAGTGCCCGGCAGGACTGGTAATTGATACACATGCGGTGCATGAGCATAAGTTGTAAACAGATTTTAGCACTACGTTGACGCCGGCTGACAGCATAAATTCTGCCTTGTCACAGCCAAGGCAAGCCGCAGTTTGAACGAGTCGAAAGCAACACTTGCCGCCGTTCGCGTTTCTTTCAATCGCATTAGTACATACCTGATAAAGGTACTTCTGTAGTCAGCAAAGCACGTGCTGCAGACATTCCGGACTGTCGAGGAAGATCTCCTCGACGTTTCACATGAAATCAGCATGAAATTACAGCACAGGAACAGCGTGAGACATGCTTACAGCTGGACTCGCGTTGTGAAGTTTCAGGTTTATTTGCAGAGCGTCTGCTCGCATGGCCGTTGAGAGTGTTGCTTCACCGCGCTTGCAACAGATTGTGCCACACGCTTTTTAATATGACAGCAAGCAACGAGCTCGCTGTGTTCTGGTGTATACCTACAACTGCATACATCGAGGACACACGTCCCACGAATTAAGAAGCTTCGCCCCTAAAGGTAGGTTCACACCAGGGAACGGAGGAGAAATTGTCGCAGCGGACGGTGGATCACGTGGCGTCCGCGTCATCGGAACTTGCCGTCCTCGCTTCATCCGATCTCCTCCTCTTGCGGCACGGATGGAATCGCTTCACCGCTATTCGGATCCCTTCGTTTGACGGTCGTCCGCCTTCGACCGAGAGGATTCAACGTCTAATCTTCTGTCGACATTGGTCGGATGGACATCGCTAGGAAGCAGGCTGCCGGTTTAAAAGCCACGCGTTTTAGTTTTGCGGCAATGACCGAATGTGTTTCGTGTGACAGTGGAAGAGGTGAGTGGTGTTCGGTTTGGTGCCCCGCCACGGTGGTCTAGTGCCTAAGGTACTCGGCTGCTGACCCGCAGGTCGCGGGTTCGTATCCCGGCTGCAGCGGCTGCATTTCTGATGGAGGCGGAAATGTTGTAGACCTGTGTGCTCTGATTTGGGTGCACGTTAAAGAACCAAGGTGGTCAAAATTTCCGGAGCCCTCCACTGCGGCGTCTCTCATAATCATATTGTGGTTTTGGGACGTTGAACCCCACATATCAATCAATCGAGTGATTTTTGGTGGTTTGGGTGGTAGATTGGTGGTTTTTATTCACAGCGCGCGGCCTGCGTGACCACAAACATAACTGCGGTGAGGAAAGCGTCGTATAGGCGCGCTGCATAAGCATAGGAGTCGAGAGTATGCAGGAGGATTCCGTGAGCGTAGCTCCGGCTGTGTGCTTGCCACGTCTCCGCTGATGTGCCAGATTAAACTAATCACGTGTCTATTCAGTCCGAAGAGCAGCGGGATTTTGTTCGTGCGTGTGAATCTTGCTTAAGTTGCCACCTGCATGTTTCCACGGGGGGAACTCGAGTAGATGCGTCGTAGAGTGGTGGAGGATCGCGTGAATGTTGCGCAATTGGATGTGTTTCGGGAATGCTTACTTGTGATTCTGTCTTTATTATTCCTATTTATTCAAAGAAGGAGAAGCATTGACTTCAACGTCAAGTGAAAGCTAAGAAGCCCATGAAGGAATTTCTAAGGCGCGCTCCAGTGCCTACATATACGGGGTCGCCAGTTTTCGGTCGTAAAGCGCGAGAAGTCGTTATTAGGAGCGAAGCTCCTTTTAGTCTAATCTTGTTACACGTAAGGCCTTACCGGCAGAAAAACAACGAGAATAAAGGAGCGCAATATCTCGCAAACGGTAAATATATGGCGCTGTCTCTTAGAAGTATGTACAAGCAGCAGTTGAGGGAGGACATTTTAAATGGCGCTGCGCCACTAGCCTCCGATGTGCTGCTGCGCGGGCTGGAACGAGTGCCTCTCTCAGTCTTCTGGATCGTCACCGTGTGTGTGGCCTCTTTAGTGGGGCACGGACGAAGCGGAGCGGAGATCCGCGGTGGCTCGTGCTCGTCGCCAGACAGACAAAAAGGCAGTTATACGTCCAGACTAAAGGACGCACGCACGAACGGATGCATGCACGGACGGACGGACGCACGGATGCGTGCACGGATGACCAGCGGACGCTTCGCCCCAATCGTCGTCATTCACTCCTTCGATATGCTGTAATTTTTTTTTTACTAGCAGACGTTGCCTGCGTCGGCCTTGCGAGTCGAGAGAGGGGAATGGGTGCGTCAGTTTGCGGGTGTCTTCCTGGGCCATTGCGAGACGTGATCAAGCACAGTAAGCGTGTATTCATACAACGTACCTCACGGAAATGTCGCGGACGATTGTTCCGCTGCCCGTCCGGCTGTGAAGCGCATCCAGAAATATTTTTCTAAATATAAAATAGAGGGGGCTCTGGCGCTAGTGTCATTGGGAGCCGCCACGCATGACGCTTCAGCGAGCATGAATATGATGGGTAGTGAGCGGTTTCATCTAATACTCTCATTTCCGACTCCGTGCGTGTTCGTGTGGTTTGGAGCTGTTCTCACGAAACGAAAATCAGCACATATTCAGCGGTTGAGTTTCACCACGTTATTCTTTTAGGCTTACCATTTCAAATCGGGTCACAAAGTTCCAAAGGGATCGTTCTTTGAAACAAAACTAAAGCTTAGTTTGTGATTCGGTTCCTGCAAGTGCAAAGACTAGGCAAATCGGTGTACAACCCATCATGTTCATGGTAGCTTGATGATGGTACCCCCGAGTCTTCTCTAGTCAATTTTAGGCGACTCTATGCATCTAGACAACGGACGAGACGCGCTGGAGAACAGAAAGATGGTGGCACCACCTGACGCGTGGGCCGCCCGATTCAAATGTCTAAGATCTTCGTCACGCATTCCACGGGCTGGTAGTGTCAAACTAATGATTGTGTAGGCGTTGGATTTGCGTGCACAAGCTTAGCCGGTGATATATTCATGACACCTTGGTACTGTTTTTGAGCGCCATACTCGTTTTCTGAAAGCTGTAGGCTTAGCGAGTGTCTCTAGTGACAAAACATGAGCTCAGTGATCTGCGACAGCGCGAATGCTGCCGTATCTTAGACGTCATAATGTGCGAATGCTTGCTTCTTTCTTGCTTTTTTAGATGGCGCCTGCAGTCTGAACATTGAAAACACATTCATCGCTAGGAAAAGTATAGAAGGATTCTATGTTTTTTTTATTTTGTCCCATCGTCACGCTATGGCACCTTGCTTCAGGCAAGCGTTGCACGACTGTGCATTTCTACTTAAAACATTGCTCCTCTATGCATTGCATCCGAAGCTCTTTAGTTTAATATACGTGTGAACTTGAAGATTCTCGCTTGTTTACCTGGCATCACGTTGTGTGTAGGAATATGCCTCCAAAGTGTTGAAACATTCTTGGCTAAGTCTACGAAACGAAACAAGATAGAGAAAAAAAACCTAAAGCCACGCCTATTGCTAGACATATAATGGCACACTCGGCAAAATCTGTTGTCTTGGTTCACGCAAATCCGATAGCGTAAAAGAGCTTGGCAATTTACGTTCACGGACGTGGCACGGAGGGCGAAAATTTGTGACGTGAATTCGCACAATGCGCCGTCCGTCATGAAAAGGATGTATTTGGTCCGTCGTGGGGATACACGAACGGCGGTACCACCGACGCCGCAGGCAGATTTAGAAACGCTCCGCTTTTAAAACGTGGTCTACGCTCTACGGTTAGACAATGTCAAATGATGCGACCGAAACAATCCTGTGTTTGGAAAAACTGGTTAGGCTGTGTTTCGAAAAATTGGCAGATCCCACGTACAGTGAGAATTGATGGTATGCGAAGCACGAATGAGGGATGTTGCTGTCCACCAAGCCCGCGAGGCGGCTGAGGAGCTTGGCATCTCAGTCCGCACGTGGCAGCGGCCCGCAACACAGTGATCTGTGTTTTGGAGGACCAAATAAAAGTTTATCTAATCCAATCCAACTAAAATAAACACAACGTTACGAGGTGGAAATGAATGATGCCGTACGTTACTTTCGAATACTCATTATTACGTTTGGATGTGTCGTTTACCTTCGTCATCTACTCACGTCACGTGGTACCAAATTTAGTATACGTGAAGCTAGCCAAATCGCCACGATCACGCTATGAGCGTTGTACGTTGACATGTTCTCACATGACACGCGTGTAAGGATTATCATGTTTGCTCCAGTCATATAATTCGTGATCTAATGACGTCACGTAACACCAAATTTGGTATATGTGGAGCTAGGAAAACGTCCGCGAGTGCATCATAAAAGGCCCAATATACTCCAAGTAGCGTTGACGCGCGCGCACGTTGGTCACAGTGACGCAACGTTAGCAAAACGCGAGTACTCTATAGTCTGACGTCAGGGGCGACGAGCGCCCGTCAGCGTGGCTCGACGGCAACTGGCGCGAAATGTGCCGTGCGGCATTTTCGCACCAATGCATTACGCAGACAACACTGCATCTCTCCTTTTTTGTGACGGAGGGACAACGGACGCAATGAAACGCGCATGCGTCAAACAACGCAGCTCAGGACGCGCCTGTGAGTATATGGCAGGACCAGCGCCTTGTGAGGCAACGCCTGCTTGACGCGACAAATTAAACGCCGGCGAGCACGAGCACCGCGTCACGTCGAAATGTGTTGGCGCCTTGACTGTGGCATGTACGAATGTTCTCGCGTGACACGCATATCATGATTATCATGTTTGAACCACTCACATACCTTCGCCATACAATGACGTCACGTAAAACCGAATTTGGTACATGTGAAACCAGCAAACGGCCGCGAGTGCATCATCAGTGTGTCATGTAGTCATTTTGGTTACATGACACGCATGTTATGATTATCATGCTTGGATGTGTCATTTACTATGTCGTTCGTTCGCATCGCGTATTACGAGTTTGGTGCATGTGAAGCTAGCGAAACTGCCGCGAGCACATCATGAGCGTGGCATTTAGTCATGTTGTTACATGACACGCATCTCATGTTTACCATGTTTGCACGAGTATCATACCTTCGTCATTCATTTACGTCTCATAATAATAAATTTAGTATAATTGAACCTAGCAAAACGGCCACCAGCGCATCATGAACGGGGCGTGTACTCATGTTGTTACATGGCACGCATCTCATGATTATCATGTTTGCACTAGTCACATAATTTCATCATTCATTTACGCACTGTAATACCAAATTTGGTATGTGTGACGCTAGCCAAAGAGCCGCGAGCGCATCATGAGCGTGGCATATAGAAATGTTGTTACATAAAACGCATGTCATAACTTTCGTGTTAGGGTCTGCTGCTTGTGTTCGCCATTCAAAGTCCCACTGTTATTGGAGCAACCACCGTTGCGCTTGTTATCCCACTCAAACTGCACAAGCCTCCGCACCAGCACAAGGTTGCTTTTTGGGATTTCCTTCTCACATATGCTTCACGCTGGCAGCACCAAACGACGTAGTGTTGCTCTCAAAATCATCTGCTTTGTCTCCAAAATTTTTAAACTGAAATTGCCAATCAAATTGTTTAAACACTTATCTTCAAATTGTAGAGACAAAAAATTGGCAGATCTCACGTACAATGAGAATTTATGATATGCGAACCACGAATGAGAAATGTTGATATGTTACTTTAAAATCAGCAAAACGTTACAGGGTAGAGGTGATTGATGCCGTACATGGCTTCCGTGTCATGATTATCATGTTTAGATGTGCCGTTTACCTTCGTCCTCTATTCATGTCTCGTGATACCAATTTAGTATTTGTTGAGCTAGCAAAATGGCCGCGAGCGCATCATGAACAGCCCATTATTCTCCAATGTAGCGTTGACGCACGCGAACAATAGGCACAGCAACGCTAAGCTAGCAAAACTCGAGTACTCTATATATTCTGACGCAAGGCGCGACCGGCACGACCAGCGTCTGTCGGTGCGGCCCGACGGAAACCGACGCGAAATGCGAGATGCTGCAATTTGCACCGATGCGTTACCCAGACAACACTGCGTCTCCCTCTTTTCGTGATGGAGGGATGCCAGACGCGCTGAAACGGGCATGCGTCAAAGCAACGCAGTGCAGCGCGCACCTGCGAGTATATCATGGCAGGACTGGTGCGTGGCGTGGCAACGCCGGCGTGACCCGATGAAATTAACGCCGGTGAGCACGCGCACCGCATCACCTCGAAATGTATTGGCGCGTTCACTGTGGCGTGCTGTCATGTTCTCACATGACGCGCAACTCATTATTATCGTGTTTCACATACCTTCAATCACATACGTGTTTGACCAATCACATACGTCATCTATTGACGTAACGTAATACCAAATTTGGCATATGTAAAGCTTGCGAAATGGCCGTTACCGCATCATGAGCGTGGCATGTAGTCATGTTGTTACATGACACGCATGTCGTGATTATCATGCTTGTATGTGTCATTTACCTATGTTGTCCGTTCGCGTCACGTAATACCGAGTTTGGTACATGTGAAGCTATCGAAACGGCCGCGAGCGCATCATGAGCGTAGCATGTAGTCATGTTGTTACATGACACGCATCTCATGTTTAGCATGTTTGCACCAGTCTCATACATTTGTCATCCATTCACGTCACGTAATACCAAATTTGGTATACGTGAAGCTAGCGAAACTGCCGCCAGTGCATCATGAGCGCTGCATGTAGTCATGTTCTTGCATGACACGTATCCCACGATTATCATGATTGCATCAGTCACATATATTCGTCCCCCATTTACGTACCGTAATACCGGATTCGGTATATGCGAGCTTGGCATAAAGTCATGTTGTTACATGACAGGCATGTCATCACTCTCATGTTAGGGTCCGTCGCTTGTGTTTGCCATGCAATCATGTCATACCATACCAGTTTTGCAACATGCCATGTGAACGAAGCCACCGCAAGAGCTGCAGGACCATTATTTGTAAATCATGACATTCATGACATACTTGTCATAATTGTCATGTTATGACTAGTCAAATATGTTCTTCATACAGTGATGTTATGCCATACCAAGATTGGTATCGGTACCATTATCGAAACGGCCACGAGAGCTTAAAATCGTAGGTGGCTAGACAGACAGACAGACAGACAGACAGATAGATAGATAGATAGATAGATAGATAGATAGATAGATAGATAGATAGATAGATAGATAGATAGATAGATAGATAGATAGATAGATAGATGAATAGATAGATAGATAGATAGATAGATAGATAGATAGATAGATAGATAGATAGATAGATAGATAGATAGATAGATAGATAGATAGATAGATAGATAGATAGATAGATAGATAGATACGCGCAAAGTCGCCGAAGTTGGGTGAAAAATGCTTAGCATTAAAAAAGGAAGCATATCTATGGGGTATGATAGAGAGTGGGGCAAAGCATCCGTCCATTCATTCGCTCTTGCTTCCGTCCGTCCAGGAGACGCGGGCGCTTCGCGAAGTGATCGGACGCGACGCTCATCGGCTCCGTCGATTTTCGGCTGGAACCGTGCTCTCTTCAATGTGGCTGCTCTAAAACTTGTGTGACTGCATCTGCCAAGTCAGCAAGATTCTGGGGACACCGATCTCACCCAGGTACGCCCAATTTTCGGCCACTTCGAGCAACTCTGCATCACAACGTAGCGAACGAGCTAAGCCTCACGGCGGCGGCTCCGCCGCTGCTGGATGCGGAGACGCCGCTCGGTCAACTCCTCAACATGGCGCTGCCTGAACAACGTGGCTACGACCCTACGACTCTGTCGTGGTCGTATATCCCGACAAATCCATCAGACGACGGCCCATCCACCATTTCGGCGGAGCAAGCCGACATTTTTCAACTCGTCGAGGGTCGGCGTCGCCGCCGAAGAAACGCGGAAGGAGCGTCTGCACTGAAAACTCCTCTCAACAATTCAGCCACTGGAGACGCTCGCGCTCCATCTCCTAAAGCTCCACAAAAGACTTCACCAGTCTCCAAGTGGACGCCGAAACCAACGGTCAGGATGAATCCTGGCGACTACGTGATCGTGCTCAAGCCACGCATCACAGTAGCCCTCAAGGCAGCGTTTCAACAAGGTGAGCTCGGCGCTGCCATTTCCCAACTCATCGGAAGGCAGCACATGAATGACATCAGCATTTCTCCCAATTGGGAGCAAAACATCATCATCTGTGGCACGCAGAATAACGAGGTGGTTCAGAAACTGCTGTCGGACTTTCAAATCAACACCAGCAAAGGACCGCTGCCGCTTCGCGGTCACCTCAAGCTCACCGGTGATGTGTGTCGCGGCGTGATTTCTGTGCACAACCTCGAAACCAGTGCGTCTCTGAAACATAGTGTGCAGTGGCGTGGCGGTGAACTAGTCTATGCGCGCAAGCTGGGGAACTCCAACGTAGCTGTGTTGACTTTCGCGGGAAGGAAGGTTCCGCGTTTCGTCCACTATAACGCAGAACTGACTCCCGTCAGGGAGTACAAGAAGACAGTGCCAGCGTGCTACCGCTGTGGTGGACTGGGGCACCGGGCGGATATCTGTCCCAACCCGGTCACCGAAAGATGCAGCCTTTGTGGCCAAAACGTGGGCGCTGGTCCTGAGGGGATGGCCCCCCACGAATGCAACCCAACGTGCATAGTTTGCGGGGGTCCGCACCTCACTAGCTCCCGCGAATGCACTGAAAAATTCATCAGGCTACAGCAACCAGGGTCCAGGACATCGGGGACCCCAACAAAACCAAAGCACCGGTCAACTGGCAAAGTGCCAATTCCTGGCAAAGCAGCAACGGCAACGCTACCACCTGGCGCGGCGGAATCTCCAGCTCTCGGCGCTCCATCTGGCAACGCTGCACGCAACCAACCCAAGGTGGGCAGTTGGGTGGAGGTCGCCTCCTCTCCCTCCTCTCTCTCCTCTCCACCTTCTTCTGCCACAAGCACTACCGAAACACAAAAACTCAGGCATGAGCTCGCCCTTTTGCGATCTCAGAATGAAAAACTAGCCAGCGAACTTGACTCGCTCAAAACCAATCTCACTACTAAGCCCTCGTTGAGCGACGAAGAGGAAAATATAACAGACAGGGAGATTCCTACTACTGTAGAGAGTCGCGTCGCGGCCCTGGAGACCCAGGTGAATGCAATAGAAACACAATTGGCCGACCTCCCCAAAATTATCCACGACACCATCGCGCGTCATATGAAGACTGTCATCGCACAGGTGACACAAACAGTAACTCACATTATCCAAAAGTGGATACAAGACAATCCACGCGTCCTCAAGTGCGTAGGGCCAATTAGGGACGTTAATCGCCCCTCAAAATTTAACAGAGTGACTCCAGATGAGTCGGACTTTTCTGAAGACTCCAGTACGTCAGCACAGGGTGCTGGTGAACTGAGTAATCTTAACAACACAACCCCACCCTCTATCTCCGAACATGGCCTCCAACCCTAGGTCGCGAGCCAGAGCAACTCAGCCGTTGTTACTAACACAGTGGAACTGCAGAGGTCTCAAGAACCACAAGAAGCGGGCTCATTTCCGCCTCTATCTTGAGACCTTTGAGTTCCTTGTTGCCGTGGTTGCCCCTTCAGGAACCCGGCTCGGACGTCAAACTCACAAATTACACTACATTTCAACACAACCCGGAGACATGTATACTTGTTCACAAGCAATATACCGCCCAGGAAGTCACACTCCCCACAACACCGCCTTTCCCATACACAATGGTGTCGGTGCTGCCTATAAGGCGATCTGACCCACCTGTTCATATTTTAAACATTTACTGTCCCCCAAAGCTTAAGAACGTCACGTTCAGCGAAACTTTCACACAAGCTATGCAGGTGGCAGGACGGGACCCCCTCCTGATCGTCGGCGACTTCAATGCCCCAAGCAGGTTATGGGGTTACCCACGAGAGGACACGCGTGGAAGGAAGCTTGCGGAACTTCTTTCTACACTTGGACTCACCCTCCACACTGATCCCGCCAGCCCAACACGTGTAGGCAACTCTGTTCAACGAGATACTTGCCCGGACCTCACAATTACACGCAACATACGCCATGCCGACTGGCTGAACACACAGGACACTCTCGGTAGTGATCATTGTGTATTAAACACAACTGTGTACATGCGTCCCTTAAAACGCCCACTTACACAAGCTCGTATCCCAGACTGGACAACTTTCCGCACCACTCTACCTATTGTAGACCCTCTCCAGTCGGGATACGACACCTGGTCTAAATCGCTGACGTCTACACTGAAACAACACGAACAGCTGATACAGCTCACGGAAACTCAAACGGACGTGGACAACCACCTCCTCCATCTTTGGCAGGCCCGCCGCAGCCTCACCAAACGATGGAAAAAACAGAAACATAACAGACGCCTCAAGAAACGCATCCTAGAACTCACGGAGCAAGCTGCGGAATATGCTGCTCAGCTAGCCGACACTAACTGGGTGGACAGGTGCAACACGGCTGCACGCCAGATGTCTGGTCGCAACACATGGCGCCTGTTTCGCGCTCTCATCGATCCAACACAAACACGCACGGAAACTCAACGTCACTTACATAAGGTCATGCACAACTTTACAGGAACGACAACACAGCTGGCAAACACGCTCAGGGACCGATACCTGTGCACCACCAAGGACCCCCGGACGGCCGCATACTCCTACGCAGGCAAAAAGAACACGCAGTTGGACACCCCGTTCCAGCTCCACGACCTCCAGGCGGCCTTACGCAAGATGAAGCGTAGCACTGCACCAGGGCGTGACCAGGTTACGGTCAAACTGTTGGCCAATCTTCCCGACGCAGCCTACGCCACGCTCCTCAAATACATCAATAGCATTTGGGACGGAGAAACTCCTCTCCCTCTTGAATGGAAATCAGCTCTCGTGACCTTCATCCCGAAGGCAGGTAAACCTATTGACGTGGAGAACCTTCGCCCCATCTCCCTCACGTCTTGTGTCGGCAAGCTGATGGAAACGATGGTGCGCGACAGACTCTCCGAGTTTCTAGAAACACAGCACACTTTTGCGGACACCATGTTTGGATTCCGCCCTCAGAAGTCAGCCCAGGATATACTTCTACAGCTCCACCATGACATATTAGATCCTGTTGAATGCCCCCACAATGACAGGGTAGTCCTGGCCTTGGATCTTAAAGGAGCATTCGACAACGTGAAGCATGAGGTAATCCTTGACCACCTCAGTCAGACCAACTGTGGTTATAAAACATTCAATTATGTTAGACAGTTTCTTACAGACCGTCGAGCCTACATACGCATACAAGATGAGGAACATGGGCCTTACGTCATCGGCTCGAGGGGAACTCCTCAAGGCGCGGTCCTCTCTCCCCTCCTATTTAATATAGCCATGCTTCATCTTCCCCCCAAATTGGCTTCTTTACCAGGGATACATCACGCTTTTTACGCGGATGATATCACGATCTGGGCCACGCAAGGTAACCTGGGTCACATGGAGTCATGCCTGCAAGCAGCAGCGACTGTAGTCGACGACTACGCAACCTACTGCGGACTCCAGTGTGCCCCGGCTAAGTCAGAATTTGTGCACGTACGTCCCTCCCCTCAGGACACAACTCAGCTCCATATCAGTCTTCCCTCGGGACCGATCCGTGAGGCCAAGGAGATCCGCGTCCTTGGCCTCTTCATACACCACCAACGCAAGGCCGACACCACAATAGCCAAACTTCGCACGGTGGGAGACCAGGTGGGCCGTATGGTCCGCCGGGTCTCCAACAAGCGGGGCGGATTACGAAGCAGGGATGCAATGCGGCTTGCCCATGCTTTCGTAACGAGTAGAATACTCTACTCGACTCCCTACTTGCACCTACGCAAACACGAGGATGATCAACTCGAGGTCATCCACCGTAAAGTTATCAAGCGGGCTCTCGACCTCCCTATCACCACGTCCAACCAGAGACTTCTGGCCCTAGGCGTGGTGAATACCTACCGGGAACTTCGAGAAGCCCACCTCGTTAACCAATACACGCGCCTTGCACAGACCCATTCCGGTCGCCGCCTCTTGGACCGAATACACATCAAACACGATTACTATATTGAGGAAAGGGTGAGAGTGCCAGAACCTTGGAGACGCGCCCTCCGGGTCCGACCCCTTCCCCGCAACATGTCCAAAGAAAACCACAGTGGTCGCCGCCAGGCGCGCGCGGAAGCGTTGCAGCGACACTTTGGTCAAGAGGAACACGTGTGCTACGTGGACGTTGCCGGCCCGCACGATGGGGGGTGGTATACTGCCGCAGTCATACACAACGCAAACACCGTAAACGGGCTCACTTTCAAAGCCTACAGCGCAACACACGCGGAGGAGGTTGCCATCGCTCTGGCTCTCACCTATCCCTTTTCTAAACATATCATCACCGACTCACGAGGGGCCTGTCGGAACTATCAGCTAGGGTGGGCTTCACCGCTTGCTCAGCGCATACTGGAACCTAGCTGCCGATACGTTAATCCAACTCCGCGAAATCTGGTTTGGGCACCCGGTCACCAAGGACTCAGGGGTAACGAACAGGCCGATCAGGCCGCCCGCGCACTCTCTTCCCGGGCTATCTCCCTGTCTTTGGAAGCCTACTCGCAATCAGACAATTCGGCCCTTTCATTCAAAGATATTACCAATTACTACAAGGAGGAGCACCGGCGCTATCCAGACCCTTGTAAGGGACTGCATCGCGCTGACGAGCGCCTCCTTTTAAAACTGTTTACCAATACTGTACTGTGCCCGGCGGTGCTAAAACATTTCAATTCATCCTTTGATGGCACGTGCCAGTTCTGTGGTGAGGTGGCTGACACCTTTCACATCGTCTGGGCGTGCCAGTCTAATCCATCTATCCCCCCCAACCCCAATCCCACGAGAGAGGACTGGGAGGCGGCCCTGCTCGGCTGTCAAGACCTGAAGGCCCAAGAGGCTCTGGTTCAACGTGCGCGGGCGGCGTTGCTTGCCAATGGAGCCCTGGAATAGGGGTTCCACCTAGTGCTGTGAGGGTAGGAGGCCAATAAGGCCCCAACCCAATCACCTCTCTGTAACCATTTAATGGTTATTAAATGTTTTCACCACCACCACCACCACCGTCCGTCCATGCGTCCGTCTGTGTGACCATCCATGCGTCCATCTGTCCGTTCGTGCGTGCGTCTGCTCGTGCGTTTATCCCTGCGTTCGTCCATGCCTCCATCCATCCGTGCAGCCATACGTGCGTCTTTCCATGCATCTGTCTGTGGGTCCTTACGTTTATCTAGTCTACACTCCGAGTACCACCATCTCGCATCTTTTCATCATATATTCCGCATATAGAAGCACCGCCATCAAGCGGACATTCCAAGGACTAAATGAGAGGTGTTACAGGCACAGTTTCTTACGGCTTGCGCTTCGTGTTTAATTCCCACGTTTAACAACCTCTAGTTCATGCTATATATTAGTTCACTGTATTTATGGAACTGCGGGCCAACGCTCGCTAAACGTTTCTAAAACCAAGAAGAATACGCCCAGGGAGTGTAATCCAACAACCTTTTTTTGTCAGATAGTGCTCAATGTACATGCCAATGGCTGCTATTGGCGAATGAGAGACAGGAGAATTCGGTTTTTAGTTAACGCGCGTGCTGCAAATTCTTATTGTTCCACAACGCACAGGAGAAATCTTCCACTGGCACCACCTTGCAGGTCAAAGTGTAAGACATGTTACGCACTACTGCGAGGGACGAACGGGTGCAGCTTTAAGGAGCTTCGCCCCTAAAGGTCACAGCATATCCACGAAATGGTGATGAGTGGGGCGAAGCTTAGGAGGGATTAATTGGTAATTCATGAATTGTCCGTCCGGTGGATGCGTTCCTTCGTCCACTCAGCCATTCGTCTATGTGTCTGTCTGTCTGTCTGTCTGTCCGTCCGTCCGTCCGTCCGCCTGTCTGTCTGTCTGTCGGTCTGTCTGTCCTTCCATCCATCTAGTGAACACTCAAAGTAACGCCATCTCGCATTTTTTCATGATATATTCCTCATACATAGGTACCGTCATCCAGCTGACACTCCAAGGACTAATCAAAAGGTGGCTACCCACTACTACTACTAGATAGTAGTAGTGGGTAGCCACCTCTACATACATCGAGGTGCACGTCCCGTGGTTTAAGGAGCATCGCCCCTAAATAAATTGAAATGATCAGTCATTCCGTTTAACGGATCCGCAAGTAACGCGAAGGTGAGACGCGTTGTATCATTTCTTATGTGAGTATTTTACTGCACTGCCCATCTTAGTGAGGCGGAACGTTGAGGCCCGTATTGAAAAATTACAGCATATCCATGGACTGAATTAGGATAAGTGAGGCGAAGCTTCCATCCGTCCGTTCATCTGTACGTCTCTCCGTTCGTTCGTCCCTCTTTGCGTTCATCCGTGCATTCGTCTGTCAATCCGTGTGTTCGTCTATCGTTATATCTGTCTGTGTCCATCCGTCGATTCATCCGACCATCCATTCACTTTCATTCATCCGTCCGTCTCCTTGTCTGTGTGTCCATCCGTGAATCCGGCCGACCGTATATATAGTGAAGACTCCAAGAACCGTATTCTCACATGTTTTCACCTTATATTCATCATGTATAAGTACCGCCATCCAGCGGACAATCGAAGGACTAAACCAGAGGTGGTTGCTTAATACTACGACGACTACGACTACATTCATCACGGACGCACCACCCACGGCAAAAGGAGCTTCGCCCCTAAAACTGAACAATACTTTAGCAACTTATGGCAGTACAAGTTTCACATAGGTGTATAACAGTTTCATAAACGGTTCTTTTGACAGACTAGTGAATGAACCGTGCACTTTTCTGGTCAGTAAGGCTCTTTAGAATGCAGCTATAAAAGGTTCTGAATTTTTTTAATGAATGAAGCAAAAAATATTTGACAAATTTTCGTGAAATAATGGACCTAAATGTGGCAGTCTTAAGAGAAGTAAATTTTGTATGAAGGGAAAAAAAGGCCCGCCTCCTCGAAAGGAATCGTGAGGATACGCGAACAGGTTTCGTAAAGCGTCCATAGTGGTGTTTGATTCGTGAAAACCCAGCAATAGAGGAATAATGTTTTTTTCTAACATGGATAGATGGATTGGTATGCCTGTATCCTTTAGATTGAGCGGTGGCTAACGCCACCAAGCCGTAGTACTTAGTGAACCAAAACCTAGATTTATTTTTTTCCTTCAAATAGTGAGGCTGAGGACTCACACCCCGCAGTAAAGGGTCCAATGATCACTCACGCCTTGACTTTAGCCACCAATCAGATAACCTCCTTCTAGTTAATTCTACCCGGCTGAAGACTATTTTGCCCTCCCTGTCCCTAAACCCCAGTACTTTGAAAAACTCTGTGCCCTCATCTTTCACTAAAGGGTGAAGCCCTTTACAGAACATCATTAATTGTTTGGCAGCTTCATCTTCCTCTCCACACGCACTGCTTACCATGTCTACCCCTTCGTATTTGGCCCGATATGTCTTGGTTTGCAATACACCCGTCCTGGCTTCAAACAGTAGAGAACTACCCCGAGTATTATCATAAATCTTTTCCTTGGCAATTTCCTGCTTAAAACACCGCGCAACCGCCTAAACACCGCGCAACCCATAGCGCCGTTCGCTGCACGTGGCGTTTTTATGCCGCGAGAAACGCAGTTTGCGTTTCCAGATATATAAGCTGCTATGCACGATTAAAAACTACCATGAAGGAAACGAAAAAAAAATAGACGGCAGATCACGAGGTGAATGATGATGAGATTGGGCGAACCTCCTGGAAGTAATACCGTGTAATTTTCTTCTGTTAGTTCGCCTGGTAATATGCGCGCTTCCTCGCCGCTTCCCATTGTCGAACGTTTTCAAGATCGGCTTCGCGAAGTTGACGTGCTGCCTCGGCCTCTCGTTCCCGTACAGAAGGATCTTGCCGACGCTGACGTGCCGCTGCGGATTCTTGTTCACGTACGGTGGAATCTGGCCGACGCTGCCTTGCTGATGTGGCTTCTTGTTCCCGTACAACAGCATCTTGGCGGCAACGGCGCGCAGCTTTCCGGCGTGCTTCAGCCTCGCGTGCTCTCATTTCAGGGTCCTCTCTGCGACGCGCGCCGCCGCTTCCCTGCGCGCCTGCCTTTCGGCAGTCTTATTCATACGAGCACACAAAGACGGCAACGAGCATCGGCAACTGCAAAACTGTGTCGATATGGTTTTACAGTGACATGGTACATACAGTGAACTAGTATATACCATGAACTTGAGGTGGTTAAAGGTGGGAAGTAGATACCAAGCGCAAGCCGTGAGGAAGTGAAAGCCGAAATCTCCTGTCTCTCATTCCCCATTAGCAGCCATTGGCATGTACATTGAGCACTACCTGACAAGAAAGGGTTGCTACGTTATACTCGCTGGGCGTAACCTCCTTGGTTTTAGAAAGGTTTAGCGAACGTTAGGCCGCAGTGGCGTGAATACAGTTAACTAATATATATCTTGAACTTGAGGTTGTTAAAGGTGGGAAGTAGACACGAAGCGCAAGCCGTAAAAAAAGTGTGCGTGTGCCACCTCTCGTTTAGTCCTTGGAATGTCCGCTGAATGGCGGTGCTTCTACATGGGGAATATATGATGAAAAAAATGCGAGAGGGTGGTACTTGGAGTGTTTAATAGATGGACGAACGGACACACAGACAGATGCATGGACGGACGCACGTATGGCTGCATGTACGGATGGAGGCATGGATGGACGCAGGGGTGGATGTATGGATTAACGCATGGACGGACGCACAGATAGACGTGCGGATGCACGAACAGACATACGCACGGACGGGTGGATGGAGGCATGGATGGTCACACAGACGGACGCATGGACGGACGGAAGCTTAGCCGTGGACGGACAAATGCTTAGCCGTGGATATGCTGACATTTTTTTCTCCTTGCTTCTGGGTGTCGCTGTCCATGCGCCACGCTCTCTCTTTCCCCCTCTTTATCTCTATATCTTTAATCCTATCCTTATTTCTCCTTACACCATCCCTCGTGAGCTACCTTGAGGTGTCGCACTCTGATGCAGAGAGTTACGGGGCTCACTTTTCTCTTCTCTTTTATGAATCACAAAAGATCCCACGTACAGCCTTATCGATGATATTGTCACGGGGTCCTGACGTGGCCGAAGACAGCAGACTTCGTGTTGGGATTTAACTGTTTATTTGGGCGAACCTGTGCCCAGTAAATGGAAAGTCTGATTACAGCAGCAGTCTTGCACAGATAGCAGTCTAGGACTGATAGCGGTGAACGGAGCGTCGGCCTTCGTTCAACAACTACAAGCGGCGAAAGCGTCGGCATTTATTCTCTTGCCATCGAATGTTCTAGCCCCGCCGCGGTGGTCTAGTGGCTAAGGTACTCGGCTGCTGACCCGCAGGTCGCGGGTTCAAATCCCGGCTGCGGCGGCTACATTTCCGATGGAGGCGGAAATGTCGAGGCCCGTGTGCTCAGATTTGGGTGCACGTTAAAGAACCCCAGGTGGTCAAAATTTCCGGAGCCCTCGACTACGGCGTCTCTCATAATCATATGGTGGTTTTGGGACGTTAAACCCCACAAATCAATCAATCGAATGTTCTAGCGTTATCGCTGGCGGTGGCGTAGGTTCCAGAATAATCTGTACAGTTCGCGGAGTGGGCGTGATCTTATCGAAATGATCTACAAAATTCCGGAAGATTCTCGCAAACTGCACGCGCGTTTTGCGCTGAGAATCGTGTAGTGTTTTGGGGCGATAGCAAAACTTGAGAAATGGAACGTGGCATTGCCCCTCTCTTAAAAAGGAATCGTCCCGATGCTGTAAGTAAAGATGAAGGTACAACAATAATGCAAGAAAGTACAACGAATAAATCAAAATACAAAATTATTATAAAACAACACTGTTTCAGTTTGTTAACGCACATGAAACGGCTTGAGGCGCGCGACATGGACGACTGCAGGTCGCGATCGGCGTCGTTGAGAGTTTGTAATGCCGTCGGGGACAACCTCGTAATCAAGTGGGCCGAGACGTCGAACCACCCTGTATGGTCCTAAGTACCGTCGCAGAAGCTTTTCACTTAGTTCACGTCGGCGTATTGGCGTCCACACCCAAACACGTTCACCGGGCTGGTATTCCACGAAGCGTCGACGAAGATTGTAACGGCGGCTGTTGGTCGTCTGTTCATTCTTGATACGGAGACGCGTGAGTTGTCGGGATTCTTCGGCGCGTGGAAGGTACTCACTCATATCGGAGTTTTCTTCGTCGGTGACGTTGGGTAACATGGAATCGAGCGTCGTTGCCGGGCTCCTTCCATAGAGTAATTTGTATGGAGATATCTGCGTCGTCTCCTGCACCGCCGTGTTGTATGCGAAGGTCACGTACGGAAGAATGGCGTCCCATGTCTTGTGTTCGACATTGACGTACATTGCCAGCATGTCGGTGATCGTCTTGTTAAGCCGCTCAGTGAGGCCGTTGGTCTGTGGGTGGTACGCTGTCGTCTGGCGGTGGCTTGTCTGGCTGTATGCCAAGATCACTTGAGTTAAGTCGACCGTAAATGCAGTTCCTCTGTTGGTGAACAGGACCTCCGGGGCGCCGTTAGGTAGGACGATATTTTTGACGAAGAACTTAGCTACCTTGGATGCGCTGCCTTTGATAAGGGCTTTTGTTTTGGCGTAGCGGGTGAGGTAGTCGGTAGCTACCACAATCCACTTGTTTCAGAATGACGACGTCGGGAACGGCCCCAGTAGGTCCATACCAATCTGCTGGAAAGGTCGGCAAGGTTGTTCAATTGGCTGCAGAAGTCCCGCTGGCTATGTCGGCGGTGTCTTGCGTCGCTGACAGTCCCGGCATGTCCTCACATAACGAGTGACACAGGGGTAAGACGTGGCCAGTAGTACCTTTCTTGTATCCTCGCGAGCGCGCGAGAAACATGGAGGTGCCCTGCCGTCGGATCGTCGTGCAGGGCCTGCAGGAGTTCTGGTCGCAGAGCTGAAGGCACCACAAGGAGGTACTTGGCTCGGAGTGGTGAAAAAATTTTCTTTTGGAGAAGACCGTTTCGTAGGAAGAACGACGCAAGTGCGCGCTTGAATACCTTCGGGACTTCGGCGGTCCTGCCTTCGAGGTATTTTAGTAGGGCCTTAAGTTGCGGGTCGGCCCGCTGTCGTTCAGCGAAGTCGTCTGTAGTTATCGTTCCCAAGAAGTAGTCGTCATCCGGGTTGTCGGGTAGCGGTTGGTCGACAGGCACACGAGAGAGACAGTCGGCGTCGGAGTGTTCTTTGTCGGACTTGTAAATGACAGTAACGTCATATTCTTGAAGTCTCAGGCTCCATTGTGCGAGGCGACCTGAAGGGTCCTTCAAGGTGGCTAGCCAACACAAGGCGTGGTGGTCGCTCACAACTTTGAAGGGCCTGCCGTAGGGGTAGGGGCGAAATTTCGACGTAGCCCAGATGATGGCGAGGCACTCTTTTTCTGTTGTGGAATAATTTGCTTCTGCTTTGGATAGCGATCGGCTGGCCTAACTAATAACCCTTTCAAGTCCGTCAGCCCTCTGCACAAGAACGGCGCCAAGACCTACGCTGCTTGCGTCAGTATGTATTTCTGTCTCGGCGAATTCGTCAAATTGGGCAAGTAACGAAGGCGTCTAGAGGCGATGTTTAAGCTCCTGGAAAGCGTGTTCCTGTGGCGTTTCCCACATGAATTCCACGTCAGCCTTGGTAAAGTTAGTGAGAGGATCGGCGATGCGGGCGAAGTTTTTCACGAACTCCCTACAATAGGCGCACAGGCCCAGAAATCGGCGCACGGCCTTCTTGTCAGTGGGCGGCGGGAAGTCGGCGATGGCGGCCGTTTTCCGTGGATCGGGACGAACTCAAGACTTGCTGATAAGGTGCCCCCCTCTGAAAAACGTGCCCCCCTCTGACATCTGGTGGAGGTGCTGCTTCGTTCATGTACCGGACGCCTCCGTCAAGCCGTGTACCCAGCACCTCCACCAGATGTCACGGGGTCGTGACGTGGCCGAAGACAGAAGACTTCGTGTTGGGATTTAACCGTTTACTTGGGCGAACCTGTGCCCATTAAACGGAAAGTCCGATTACAGCAGCAGTCTTGCACAGATAGCAGTCTCGGACTGATAGCGGCGAACGGAGCGTCGGCCTTCGTTCAAAACTACAAGCGGCGAAGTGCGTCGGCATTTATTCTCTTGCCATCGAATGTTCTAGCGTTATCGCTGGCGGTGGCGTAGGTTCCAGAATAATCTGTACAGTTCGCAGAGTGGGCGTGATTTTATCGAAATGATCTACTAAATTCCGGAAGCTTCTCGAAAACTGCACGCGCGTTTTGCGCTGAGAATCGTGTAGTGTTTTGGGACGATAGCAAAACTTGAGAAATGGAATGTGGCAATATGCGTAGCACGAATGAGGACTGTTGATATGTCACTAGAAAATCAGCACAACGTTACGAGGCAGACGTAAATTATGCCATGCATGACTTTCTTGTCATGACTGTATATCGTTTTGGGACGTGTCTATTACATTCGTCGTCCGTTCACGTTACGTGATACCCAATTTGGTATATGTGAAGCTAGCGAAACAGCCGCGAGCGCATTATAGGTGTGGCATGTATAGTAATCTTGTTACTGGACACGCATCTCATGATTATCATGTTTCCATCAGTCACATTTCTTGGACATTCATTCACGTCACGTAATATGAAATTTTGTATATGTGAAGCTAGCGAAACAGCCGGCAGCGCATCATGAGTGTTGCATGTATAGTTACATTGTTGCGTGATACGCATTTCATGATTATCACGTGTGCACCAGTCGCATATATTCGTAATTTATTCACGTCCCATAATACCAAATTTGGTATATGTGAAGCTAGCGAAACAGCCGCGAGCGCATCATGAGTGTGGCATGTAGTCATGTTGTTATATGGCACGCATGTCATTATTTTATTGTTAGAGCCAGCTGCCTATGTTCGCTATGCAGTGATGCCATATCATGCATGTTTTGAAACATTTCGTGTGAACGAAACAACCGCAAGAGCAGCCAAGCCATGAAATATAAATCTTGTTATTGATGGCATACATATCATAATTTTCATTGTATGACTGTCACTTATGTCATACAGTCATAATATTCCATTCCAACTGTGGTATTGATACCATTATTCAATAGGCAGGAGAGCTAAAAGTCGTGGGTGGTTAAATAGAAAAATCGTTAGATAGATAGATAGATAGATAGATAGATAGATAGATAGATAGATAGATAGATAGATAGATAGATAGATAGATAGATAGATAGATAGATAGATAGATAGATAGATAGATAGATAGATAGATAGACAGATAGATAGATAGACAGATAGATAGATAGATAGATAGATAGATAGATAGATAGATAGATAGATAGATAGATAAATAGATAGATACGCTCAATGTCACCGAAGTTCACTAAGAAATACTTTGCTTTTAAAAAACTATTAACAAAAGGACGCATTTTCAGCACTGTCTGACCAGAAATGGTTGCCACGTTAAACTCGCTGGGCGTAACTTGCTTGGTTGTAGCAAGGTTTAGCGAGGGTCAGACCACTGTGCCATGAATATAGTAAACTAGTATATAGCCATAAACTAGAGGCGATGAAAAGGGGGACGTAGGTAAGATCGAAGTGCAGGCCGTAAGAAAGTGCGCGAGTGCGACCTCTCATTTTGTTCTTGGAATATCCGCTGGATGGCACAACTTATCTTCTATACGCTGACTATATGATGAAAAGATGTGAGATGGTTGTACTTGGATTGTTCACTAGATGTACGGACGAATGAATGGACGGACAGATGGACAGACAGATGCACAGATAGATGGACGAACGCAGGAACGGACGTATGGATGCACGCACAGACAGACGGACGCATGAACGGATGCACGGATGGACCAATGGTTGCGCGAATGGACGCAATTGAAGGACGGATGAAAGCACTGATGGTCGCACAGGCGGACTCATAGACGAATGGACGCTTCGCCTCACTCATCGTCATGCACTCCATGGATATGCTTCGATTTTTTTCTTTAATTATGGTCGGCTGGAGATGCTAGCAAATACTTGCTGTGCTTTTCATTCCTAAGTTATTTCTCTTTTCACCGAGGTGTGGAGGATTTTGCCGTGGTTAGTAAGAAATAAAATTAGGGGAACCATAAGCTTCGCGTTTAAGTGTTGAACACGATACGAATATTTTGTTGCTAGGGCATACTTTAATGACTTGGTGTATGAAATCTTTTCAAACTTGCGATGCCCCCATAACGTGCCCTAAAAGGCCAACTGCAACGAAACTTTACTTGGGCAGAAACAGCCAAAAATACGTAGTAGTTACGATAACGACACTTAAAAGTCTCGCAGACGTGTATTCCATTTATAATTGTTGCTCGAACATCCAGCAAGCACTCGCCGCGCAGCTCTAGTTGTGTGCCCAGTCAAATCGGACAGAACCGGAAATAACGACTCCTACAGAACGTCGCCGCGTCACACCTTGTGAACAATCCTCTCTGCCGCTGAATGACAGTGCACTAAGAATCTCTAGCCGAATGGCTATTTTCTGCGTTGAAACGGCATTTAAACTTTTTTATTCGGAAGACTACCCTTTGGCATAACAAGCATAAATAAGCAGAGGTTCATCACACATAAATAAACAAGCTGCACACAGGTATAAAGTTTAACGGATATTAATGGAACGGTCCTCTTATCCACTCTTGTAAGTCCGGAGGGTGACCGGGACGGTGACCCGTTGTTCGAAGATGACGAAGGTGCGCTTGCTCTAGGCCGAGGCATGTCCAGAGCAAGTGTGTCACGTCCATGGCAGTTATGGGAGCGTCACAGAAGGCAATGGTGGTTCCATACGCTGCGCGATATTGTTGCGGCCAGTGGGCGGTAACGGCCGGCGTGAGAGCAACCCCACTCGAACTCTGCGAAGCGCTACCTCCTCTTAGCGAGTAAGACCACCAGGGAGGTCAGAACCACATGGTGGTATGAGTGCTGGTGTGGTGCGTCGGAGATATTCCTTTTGGCGCAGCAGTTTTCCGCAGTTCTCTTCGGGGAATAGTGGCAGTGGGTAAATTATGGCGGCGGAGCGAGTGGCAGAATCTTCCTCTAGACGACCAGACATTGCCGCTTGTGGAACCCACTAGATGCGCATGGATTGGCCGATGTTTCTTGTCAGCTGATGGATGGCATCTGAAAACGCTGTTGATCGCGCCACACGGGGGATGTCGTGAATCGCTTCCGTAGAATCAGTGCGAAGCGCAATCTTAGAGAAGTGGTTTGTTTCGACGAAACGCTGCAATGCGTTGAGGCCGTCCCGTATAGCGGCGAATTTCGCGAGATATGCCGGTGGTTCAGGGTCAGCTGCATACGTGCATGTTTGTCCTGCTTGTGGTAATAAGGGGCACACCAGGGCAGTATGAACCGTGCATTTATCATACTGGCATCGACATATCCTACGAGGATACCTGGTGTGTTGTTGGTGCGATGAAGACGGGAGACCAACGCAGTCGCCTGGCGAGGAATCGGGCGATGCAGACGGCCAAGCGGCTTGTTGTCGGTGAGCTGAGTACGCTGCCACGGGGCAGTAGTGTCTGTAACGGTCGGAATGGGTACTGTGCATCTCATGTATTGAGCTAACGCTGCAACGCTTGGATTTGAAACTAGTGTAATTGAACGTGTTTCTTTCATGCATTTTAAAACAGTGTGATTGAACGTGTTTCTTCCTACAAGTTTTTAGGTGTCTTTTTTGAAGAACACTTAGATTGGTCCCATCACATTAATAAAATTCATCCCAACATATCAAAGTCCCTCGTTGTACTCCACAAGCTTAGAGACCTTGTTCTAAAATCATTAAAGTGGCAGCTATATTACACCCTAACTCATTCACACCTTCACTACTGCATAATGATTCAGGGGTCTACATATAAAACTAATCTTGTAAGGGTAATAGGATTGCAAAAGAGAGCAATACGATATGTAGAAAACCTATCATACAACGATCACACAGGTTCATACTTTTTAGAACACTGTGTTCTAAAGGTAAATCAACTATATGAGTTCCATTTACTCTGTTATGTTTTTAACGAAATTAAGCCTAATCCTTCTAGATATATTGAACTACAATCTAGTAGCTATGTGCCTTATGAATTTAGATACGACCATTATAGAATTCCACTTGTCCGAACCACCTCTGGAACGCAAGCACTCACATACCTTATTCGCAGTCTTCTCAACGAACATACTCATGTTGTAAAAATCGCGCAGAAATCTTTGTCTCTGAAATGTTTCAAAAATATATCAAAGCTTACCTTCTATCCTGTCCTCAAGATTGATAAGCTCTGTATATAGCTGCCAGATGTTTCTCTGGTTTTGTTATTTGTAGTGTTATGAATCTTTTTATTACTGTACATGTAGCCTATCGGAAAAAAACGAATAGTGGGCATGGTGTAAACCACCACCCACCATTATAGAGGATTAATATAGTGGGTGAATGGTGGGAAACGCCCATCATGGTGCATGGTGGGTATAGTGGGTGCTGCAGTGCTGGCAACACCTGAGCGCGAAATGACGTCAGAATCACTGTGACGAGCTGCCACAAAAAATAAAAAAGAATTATATAAAAGCGGTATAAAAAACACCCGTCCCGTAAAAAAAAACAAAGCGCCACCGAGGATCAAACGTGCAACCTGCGGATTCCCATTCGAAGACGCTAACCACTGCGCCACACCAACATTACGATGATTGTGTGTTAAATACTCAGTTCGCATAAAAACTTACGGTTCAACTTGAGTCATGTTTGTTGTGTACACAACATAGACAAGATCTACACCTGCTACTAAAAATTGCACATTTATTAAACACAAGCAACTGCGGCCTGTAACGATTGCCACTATGGTAATGTCACTAGTGCTATTTTTTTTACAATTCACAACTTCAAGAAAAAAAACCATGTGGACTGGGGAGCAGCAACAATTTATTGGCGGGGTCTGCCAAGTTTATTATCCGTTTCGCGCTCGTTCTAAAGGGCGACATCTGCTCACGCTTTATGACGCTTCTAGGCTCATTCCATAGATACGCCCGCCTAATTTATTTGATTGAGTATTGGGATGCTTTTCGCGCAATGTAGAGGGCGGTTGCGCCAGCGCAATGCTGTAGCTCTTTCGCTAAAGCAACAACTACATAACGGCTTGGCCAAAACGAATGCAGTGTACCGCAAACATTACGCTATTATATTGGTTCACCAAGCATACGAATTGCCACGTCTGAGTTCTCGTACAAAAGCTAGAGAAGTGCCGGCGAGTGCGACCGGCGGCTGTCGGTGAGAAGACACTTAATTACGTTCTCTGGGAGTGCTTTAATCGCGTCGCATCGATGTTTGTTGCTTCATGAGCGGACACCACACACAATGAAAAATGCTTCATTTAGGTTAATTAATGCCATGGCTGCGCTGTATTGTCATACTTAATCATCGAAATTGTGTATTCTGAAACCCGGAAGCACGGATAACACAATTGTACGGGCTTGGTCGGTAGGCCAAACCTTAGGTGGAAATCATGGTGGTAGAACATGTAGTGTACAGATCCTAGCTTGGTACACTATATATATTGCCCGCCATTATAAGCCCACCCGTCATCTGCTTACTGCTTCCCAGCATTATCGCGATGGTGGGCAGAGCTTCTCAGCTTGGCACACCATGTGGCCTACCATAGCAAGCAGCACCCATCATCTGCTTAGTGCTTCCCAGCATTATCGCAATGGTGGGAAGAGTTTCTCAGCTTGGTACACCATGTAGCCCACCATAATAAGCACCACCCACCATATGCTTAGGGCTTTCCAGCATTATCGCAAGGGTGGGCAGAGTGTCCCATTATTGCCCACTATCTAGCCTCTGCTTTCCACCATCATTTCCACTTTACCCATCATCTGTACACCATACCACCCAGTATGTCCCGGCATAACCACGATATTTTCCACTACGTCCCACCATAGCCATCATAGGTTCCATTGCGCCCACTATTATTTCCACCACGCCCACTATTATTTCCACTACGCCCACCATGTTTTCCAGTATCCACTATGGCAATTTTTCCGATAGGGTATGTACTCCATTTACTCTGTAAAAAACAGTGTTACACACGCATTATCAGTGTGTTGTATTTATATTTATATTGTATGCTCTGAGTGGTGCTTTCGGGTACTTGGGTCTCGTCAGACAGAGGACATCTGCCTTTTGCCCTTGTATCCGAGACATACATTTGTCTGAAATAAAGACAACAACAACAACAACAACAAAAATGTTTTCAGTTTCAGTGCAAGGGCTGAACGGCGCTGATGTACCAATTCACCAATCGTGTTCAGTTGTGATTCTGCTTGCAGAGTCAAAATCATCGTCATGCGCGGAAGCCCAGTGATCGCACGCATAGCTTCGTGATTATTACTTTCGAGACGTGCCCATTCTGTTTTTGTTAGATGGTGGAACTGGGCTAGGTACACAAGGCGTGTTTGAAGAACAACCTTGACAAGGTGACGTGTCATTGTGGTGCGTGCGCTGCCCGATTTTTTGGCAATTCGACAGGTAAGATGAATTTTTCCCACACCACGTTGCTTTGCAATCTTGACCCACGTAGATGCAGACGCATTCTGAGCAATTTCAAGCCCCAACAGGCGAAGACTTAAGACCCCCTATACAGGTTCGAGATTGAAGAAGAAGTGGATAGGTCGGCTTGACATTGCATGGTGCCAGTACTTGTTTCCAACAGTCATGAATGGAGTGTTTTCTATCAATAATTCTATGCCTATATGGCTACACCAAGCACTGGTAACATCTAAGGCTGTTTGAAGTCCCTGCTCTTGCCGGGTGAGATCTGAATGACTGTCCGCAGAGTAATATCGTCGGCATACATCAATAAGTGAGTGCCAGGTACTGCCACCAATTGCGACGCAAGTGGAAGAAGGGCAATGTTTAAAAGGACTGGCGTAAGGACAGATCCTTCTGGGACACCGCGGTTGGACGTGAATAGGCCTTCTGCATGACCAGCCAGGCGGAGAAAGATTGGTCGGTCACACAGGAAGGCTTCGACGAAAATGCACACGTGTGTTGGAAGGTGAAGGAGAGCAAGATTGCAGTTATTGCTTCATGACTGACATGGTCATCAGCATTTTGAATCTCCATCACCAATAATGTTCGGGTACCACGAGAGAGACTTCCAACGAGCACCATAAAAGACAGCTGTCCCAGCCCATCTTCAGTGCCCAGGTGGGGGCGGAATCCAATTTGCGCACGGCGGTACCAGCAGTAGCGTTCGAGCCACCATGTGAGAAGGGTCGCAAGCATTCGTTTCATCAGTTTGCACAGAGTTGATGCTAAGGATATAGGCCTAATATCAGTGATGTTATCTGGACTTTTTCCTGGCTTCGGAATGGCGATCACCTCCCTGTGTCGCCATGCGTCTGTGAAGAGGCTACATGCACACACCTTAAAAATAGCGTCCAGAAGATACACCAGAAATTTTCCTTCCGTGTTTTTATAGAGTTCATAAGGAATGCCGTCAGTCCCTGGTGCACTGTGAGGCTTGCTTGGTCTTTATTTCCTGCCGAAAACTCTGGCATCGGAAAAGGTACTTGAATGCCATTCACATCTTCTAATAAAGGTGTCATGCTAGAATTTGTAAGAAAACATGCTTGTGCAGTAAATGGGGGAGCTGATGTGTCAAAGGCTTGATAAAAAAAGGCTTGGGCAGCTGAAGATGCTAAAGTGCATGGAGTATGGCCAGCTACCAGCATAGCCGATGCCGCAGAATCAGGGGGACGGGGACATTGTTCCATCGCTCGGAATGTCCTCCATATTGATGCATTTGACGATGAAGGCCCGAGAGAGGCACACCAATCCAGCCAACGACCTCGTTCGAAGTGGCGTTCATGACGACGAGCTACTGCTGTACGGCGCTGAAGCTCTCTCCGCGCCGTAGTTGAAGTTGGATCTCACTCCAGTGCACCTTCTGTGTATCGGCGTGCAGGCCACAGATTAAGCAGTTGTAAATCTGTCCATTCGTCAACTCAAGACATGCGTGTAGCCGCGGTCAGTGCCGTGCGAAGATGAACCAATGAATTGGAGCTGGTTGTATCGGTGGTACCTTCAGACAGCGAGCAGTAGCGATCGTAGTCTACAAATCGACAGAGACGTTGGACATGACCAGTAGTGCTTGGATAAAGGCCTAGGAGAATGGGATGATAGTCACTGCATCAACAGTTTTGTTCACATAGCCAAGACACCACCACGCTTCGAAGCCACCAGGATAAATCTGGTGACTGCGATGGCGTATGCTGCTGCTCGTGCCGCTGAGTAGGTGGCAATACATCATTTAGAAGGGTAAATTGGCGTCTACGAAGTTGCTAAATAGACACGTATGCCGTGCCTTTGATGCAGCATATTCCAAGTGGTGTGTGGTGCGTTAAAATCACCAGCCACTAATATTTGTTGTCCCGGATAATGATGGCGAAGATGAGTTACCCAACCAAGGCTTACGTGAGCCACGCTGCCTCTGTAAGAGCGGACTAGTACGACACAATTATAACGCCCGATCGCGGCAGACGTACCAATTCCTGCCACAGGGTGCACCCCCGAGAGAGGTCTGTATGCGACGGAGGAAAAGTGGTGCGAAAGTATGCAGCAACCTTACCAGGTGGTATGCTGGGTGTCCATGATAGATGGGGAGGAGTACGCTGTAAATCCTGAAATTTGCGGAAGAGTGTTGGTTTCTTAAAACAGCAGTGCCCAGACATAAATCTTCCCATATTGAAAGCGGCAACGAAGCTCTCCAACCTTCTCCGAGATGCCATAGCACTTCCACTGTATAATGTTCTCCGAAGACATTGTAGAATGGCTGGCCATATGTATCGCTACCAACACTGACGTGAGCTATTGGATCTGTTGGGCTATAAAGCACAATAACTTGTGTGGTGACATCGTCGTTGCAGGTGTCTGACTTGGCGGGCATGTAATTTCAGTCGTTGACGACGACGGCTGCGGTTGTTAACTCTGGCGTCGTTGGCGAATCTGTGTGTGGCGTTCTTTATGGTGTTGAATTTCTATCTGGGGATTCACCAGGCGAAGCTTAATATTTGATTCCTCGCTAGAGTGCTCAGTTGAGTTCTCCTCTGGTGCGGTGTCTTGTGGCATCGGCATCGAAGGCCGAGGTTTCTAGCGTGGTGTTTTAGCTGCTGCACTGCATCAGAGTGTATTCTGTTTAGGAGGGGCATTCGTTGGAAGCGCAGAATCTTCATCCATTGAAGCTAGAAGAGCATAGTGGTTGGAAGTGACCAGTTGGATTGATGCTTCGTGCAATGATGACTTTGCTGATTGTCGACCACGATGGCGTCGAGCTTTCTTAGCCGCAGCACGCTTCGTAGGGCACTGTGGTGAAGTAATGGCATTGTCGTGGTTTTACAAAAGCCACACTGAAATGACAGTGATGGTGTAGCTTCCATCGTTTCATTCTTAGGTGGGCAGGGGCAGGATGATTTCATATGCCCTTGTTTGTAGCCTGAATAACAGTATATGACGGAGGGCTTGTACAGCCTTGGGCGCAACACGCATCCGTAATACAGCAGATGGTCTGGTGGAGTAGCAGGACCTTCTAAAGTGGCGGGGCATGTGCGGCCGCGACCCAAGTAATGGGCGGCCGTAACTTTGTGTGTGTTACAGGAGAGTTCCCGCCGCAGATTTTGCGGTTCTTCATTGCAGTCAATGCTGTAGACAACGTAGCGTCTTAAATCAGTGCCAGAAGCCAAATACGCTTGCACTGGCAGCACGGCGTCTCCCAACGTGCGTATCTTCTGAGGCGTCTTGAGCTTCTCAACTGATTTCAGAGGATGTACCTACAAAGAAATAGTATTAGTAGGTTTGTGCAGAGCAAATCCTTGAAAACCTGTTGTGTTAAGGCAAGCGTCTGCAGCTGCTTGAATGGCACGATTGGGTAATGTGGACATATGGAAGCTGGAACGCGGCTTGACGACTACCTTGTCGGAAGGCTCTGTAGGTGCTCCGAGAGAATACACTTCCATCGCTCGGGTCGCGCTTTTAGCGGAATCGTTTGAACGCAATATCAGATGCTACTCCAGACGCGACCTCGTGTGCTGGTGGTATATCGTTGGTAGCATCGTTCGGCCTCTTGGCACATTCCCGTTGCGGGGTCGTCAAACTGTGTTACATGCTGTCAGCACTGGACATAACTTCATCGCAGCTCTTGCACTGCTATTGCTTCAGCGTTATAGACGTGGTTCTTGAGACATTGCCAGATGAGTCGGCATCGGGACGGTGTCTTGAACGCAGCACGGACGCGCCGTGCCGCAGCGGCGCCGGCCGACCTCGACAGCGCACTAGGCCTAGGCCTGCTGCGTGAGACAATTGTCGACGTAAATGGCGACGTACCTTGTTGATGGGTGCCAGCTGTACTTGTGTAGCTGCCACTAAGGCCCAAGAGGTAGAATAGCACATTTAACATAAACAGGAGGTACAAAACACGAAACGTTGCACATACGCGTCCGAGCGCTTCAAACGCTGGTGGAGATCGAAACCACTTTCGAAGAAGCGCGTTTGAAACGGGTCTGTGTGGCCTTGGCACCGCCTAAATACAACGCGTTCGAAACGCGTTCTTCCTGCATTGAAGTCAATGGGAAGTCAAGTTCAAGTCCAGCAGCGTTTCTGAATAAGGGAGTCAGACACTGCTAACTCACCAGTGGGAAGCCCGCACCACCGTTTACTGATTGATATGTAGGGCTTAACGTCCCGAAACCACCATATGAATATGGGAGACGCCGTAGTGGAGGGCTCCGGAAGTTTTGACCAGCTGGTGTTCTTTAACGTGCGCCCAAATCTGAGCACACGGGCCTGCAACATTTCCACCTCCATCGAAAATGCAGCCACCGCAGCCGGGATTCGGACCAGCGTGTGATAATACGCATGTTCACGCAGATTTTTTAGGTTAACATACAAAAAAAACACACACACTAAGGGGAGCAACTGTGATGTGCGTGCTCGAGGATCGCGGAGGAGACGATTTTTCTGTCATTCACTTCACTACCGGTCAGCCGTAATGGCGGCGTTTTTCCTAGCTTCGGTCTCAAACACGCCGTATTTTTCAAGCTTTTTCCTAAGGTGAGCGCTTGTATTTCGAAGACGAAATTTGGCAGGCAGCACTACCTCTCGCTAATGTGTATGTACATATTGAGTTTCCGCAGAGGGTAAACTTTTTCGCAGTTGGCCATTAAGGGCGCAGTAGGGTGCGAGTCTTTTGCAGTCGGTGTCAGGCTTCAAACTATAGGGTAGTGATTATTTCATTTTCTAATGCCCGATGACGAAGTACGCATGTCCCATGCAATATTACGGCAGTATTTTGTGTTGTGTTGTGAACCATGTACACTGGAGGTGTTTGTGTTTGTAAAAGTATGAAAGTTACTTTCACTGCATTTCAGAGCAATGTAAATAGTTTTTGGTGCATTCATGCGCGCAGGTGTGCCGGATGATAGAGCAACCACCTGCCACGTGAACGACTCGCGTACAGTTCCCACTCAGACCCGGAATTTTTTGTCATTTATTTTATTTGCTCTTTTCTTGATCTTTGAGTCACACAAAGATGAATTTTCACTGACAATCAACAACGCCAATGCCGGAATTTCCGCTAAACGAGTTTTTCAACCTTATCGCGTTAATAGCCTGCGTATCTTAATATGTTTAGAACGTACTCATGCTAACAAAGTCCCACTTATTGCTCCCAAACACTGAGATACCCATCAGGCACGTGAGCTGTCGTGCGACAGTCAGACATTCGCTGTTGAGATGAATGTGATGACGTATTTTATTTTCTGGCATAGTGTATGTGACGTTGGTCCTGCAATATAATTGAGTTTCTAATGATGTTTTCGATCAGCTCAAGACTCTCCCGGCAAAGTGAACTTGCAACGCAGTTCGTTTGACGAACGATTTAACTAACGATCGCACTATGCTTTAGAACAAACAGGACCTTTAGCAGTAAACCAACAGAGAGACACAGAGACGTAAGATAAACTGGCGATTTCTGAAGACTATAAGACACATCTGCGTAACTTTTTTTCCCTAATAATATGGCATGCAACATCTTACGAGCTTTAGGAGGAATGGTGGGTCTGACGTTGAGTTAGAGGAACACACTCTGCTGATTTTGGCGAAAACGAAGGCGGCAAGCTATAGGTGTGCTTAACAGTAATAATGCTGTAATTATATACGTGGTAGAAAACACGGGCGGAAAAAGGCAACTACAAGCTTAGACTATCAACTGAAGGTTTTTTTTTTACCCCGCACTCCATTTGTACATTACAACCAGGAAAAAAAGAAAAAAAGGGAAGTTAGCATTTGAACAAGCGACAAACTTCATACACCCAAAGCACGAGGCAGAATATCTGTTTCAATCGACAAGTGCGCCGTTTGCCTGATAGTGAAGCTCTTTATCTAGGAGGGCAACTGATGGTTTTCTCACGCAGTTGTCAGGTTCCCGAGCCATTTTCTCTGCTTCAATAGTCATGCGAGTGTATTCAACTTTGTGCCTATGTAATACAAGTGTATATTTAAACAGAACATGACACCCACACCTGGTGATATGCTGAGCCAAGAAGCCTTTATTATCATTGCGTACGTTACGTGCGTGTTCACACCGGCGCTCATTGAGGCACCTCCCAGCCCGCACCACATGATGGTAGAATTACTACATTCGTGACACATCGGACAAACTGTGATTTTGTCCTGACTTTCGAAGAGCGTTTGTGCTTAGTGTTTGCACTTGTAAGTTTGGCTAGCTGGGAAAGTTTGTGAGGCGCCGAAAAAACAACCTTGACGCATATGTGTTGGCCGCCCTTTTTCATATAGTGTGATAGCTCGTGCATTCAAGGAATCACCGCAATTTGGTCACACTTGCTTTTATTCCTGCGATCAGCATTCTTCCCACTTCTGGGCTTTCTTATTTTTGAACAATTTTCGTCACAGAAACGAGAAGTGAATCTGGATAGCCAGCTTCTCATAAACAATCGACCTGATTCTGGAAGCTTGTGCTCATCATATGAAAGCAGGATTTGTGTAGAAAGTTAGTGAAGTAAGAGTTCACTATACCTCTCTTAACCAGCTTACTGTGTGCCGATTCAAAAGACAAAATTGGTTTCATAGCCCTAGGCTCATGCATTCATCATGCGTGGTTTGCGATGAACATGCGTTTATGTCTAAGAATTGTTCGCTGACCGTTCGTGTGTCATGACGAGTGGACTCACGCACTCACTAAAAGCACAGATTACATTTGATGGAATCCCAGTTATCCTGGCTGAGCCACATTTGAAAACTACCAGGTAGTCGTCGGAAAACCTGAAACTCTCATGCCATTTTCACAGTTCAGCCTCTCTTTCAAGTCCCTGTGAAACTCAGCTAGTAACAGATCGCTGAGGATCAGCGCAATTGAAGATCTTATGAACATACCACTATTTTCATAAACATCATCATTCCATTCTACATAGGTAGACGTCAGATAGGTAGCTAGCAGACCAAGAAATTTGCTGACGCTGACACCAGTCGCATTTTGAAACGTTACGTCACCCATCAGATCAGCACATTCTTCGATACATGAATACAAAGCGTCATGAGGAAGACAGTGATACAAATCTTTAATATCTATGGAAAATGCACTCAAATTTCGGTGAAGATACTCTTCGAAACATGGGGTTGTGAAGTTTGTGGCTTGTTCAAAGGCTAACTTTTCTTCTTTTTCTTTTTTCCTGTATGTCATTTTTAAATGCAGTGCAGGATAAATAATCACTCAGTTGCAGGTCTGCGCTTGTACTTGTCCTTTTCCCGTCCGTGTTTTCTACCGCGTAATATACTTAGATAGTGTATCACCAACTAGCCCAAACATTCACTTTGAATAGCAATACTGCCCCTTCCTCCCTCCCTCCCCCCGAAAAAATAACAGTAGAGAAAACAATTTTACATCAGAGTAAAGACACCGACGTACAAGCGACCATAGTGGTATGCTATAGCACCACTTTATCAGTTACTCAATTATCTTTAGTTAAAATAGAAATACTCAAAACAGAGTAAAAAAGCCACGCTCATCTTGCTTATAATGAACAGGCAAAAAAACTGCTATTAATAGACGCAGTAATATTCACAAAAAAATGGTCCGATTAAACCTTTAGGTACCGGTAAACCGGAATAACGTTTTTTTAGAGCTTAACAAGCGGAAGAGAAATAGTCGAGGGACACGTTTTTTCATGTAGTTACAGATGAAAGCAATACAAATGCGCCCTAGAATGGTGTGCGTGGTGTCATTTCTAGTTTATTTAGCGGCGTAGTAATTGTGACAAAAACATCACAGGAAGACAGGAAGAGAAAGATAAGTAGGTATACCATGAAGATGGATTGAAGATGAAGATTGCTAAAAATACCGAAATAAATGAAAAAAGATGAAAGAAAGGGTAAACCGATAAGGCCGCCCAGCTGAGCACTTTCTACGGGCTTGCGAATCTGCCTTAATATAACATTTTTTTAATGTTTCTGTATTTATTGCTCGTGAACAGCGCTGATCATGAACTTGCGCTTGACTGTGCCAACACCCTCACTGAAACTTCTGCGAAAAAGGCGCTTTGACATTATGTTGTTGAAATAGGGACAGTAAAGTTAGACCAAGAAATGGCTATCGCCACGGGCGTGTGCCGCAGAAATGGGGTAAATTGGGATGCTCACCACTGCTCCTCTCAACGTATAGAGATGGTCCGAGAAATGGTTGCAAGCGAAAGCGGCGCGTAAAGAGATCCAAGCATGTACAACGAGGGAATACCTTAAAAGAGCAGTAGGGTGATTTGGTTCAGCATCATAGTAGAATTTCCACGAGAACATGAGGAGATATTTTTCATTAGCAGGCCTGATGAGAGACGCCTATCAAAGCTCCCTATCATGCAGCATTCCACTAAAATAGACTCCTTGAGTTACAGCTGGTAAATATATTCTTTTTCATTACCGTTTGTATTCGGATCATGCGAGTTTTGGCACTGGTCATGTGTGAATATATTTTTCAATAAAACTCAATTGACCCGTTTTTGATGTGCTCATGTGGTTGCTTCTTCGTAACTGATTTTTTCACTAAAGTCTACCATGAGAAATGACTAGGGAACGCGAAAGGCAACGGTGGCTGCTTGAACACCATGAAGACATATGGAAGCCGTAGATGCCAATGGTGGGTACACTTAGGCGTGCGCAGGAAAAGGTCAGGATGGGGGGTGGGGTGCAAAATATGCACCGTGCATTGACTTAAGAGGGAAGGGGCACAAAATCTGGCCTATGCATTGACTTAACGGAGAGGGGCGGGTCGTGACGCGATAAACCTTCGCTCGCCTTGTTGCGGAAACCTGCGCACGCCTAGGCTGGGGTGCCCATAAATTTATAGGAGCTGCGAACGCCGGGTTTCATCGCAATTGTCTTTTTGGAGTCTTGACATCCATATCATGTCTGAGAGTGTTCGTGGCATAGAGTTTTCTAATATACACTTGAGGGAAATCTGGCGCTAGTGTCTATGAGAGCTGCAACGCACGGCACTTCAGTCAGCACGGGAGTTATGGGCAGTACAGGTATTTGTATAATCTTCGTTCTGGCCTGCTTCTGGCTCTGTATGTGTTCGTGTGGCTTAGAGCTGTTTTTTTTTCGAAGTAAAAATTAGCAAATATTCAGCAGTTGCGTTTCACTACTTTATTGTTTTAGGCTTACCATTTCGAATCGGGTCACGAAGTTCAAAAAAAAGTTCGTTCTTGCCTTCAAAACAAAACTGAAACCAGCAATAAATGAAGCTGCAAGAACAATTTGTAACCCGCAAGTACGAAGACTAGGCAAATCTGTGTACTACCCATCATTCTTATAACCGCTTAACGATAGCAGCGCCAGCGTCACCTCTAGGTAAATTTAGCAAACTCTATATAGTCCGTGGTACAGTTCGAACCTTTCTCCTTCGATAATCAACCTAAAAACAAACTAGAATCTCGGGTTGCTATGCAGGATGGCCCGAGCTTCTCGTGCAGACGAGTTTGCTCCAAACTCGCTCTGTGGTGTCCATGACATGAAGACAGTGCGGAGCGCTCGATAGCAGCTTTGATAAAAATGGCTACAAGAACGCGCGTGGCGTTGGAAACGCATGTGGGACATTTGCGGCGGTTGTCAAAGAAGCAGCACGTGCTCAATCAACATTTTAACAGTGCAGAGACGTCAGCGTGATTTCCGTGCAATGTTTTCGCCAACTCAACATGTCCCTCCCACAGGCGTGTTTGTGAACGTTTGTCCTCTTTCAAACAGGTTCTTTCGTTTCACCTGCAGCATCGAAGTTTCCACACTCGAATGCAACAAGGGTGCACCAGCAGCACTTTTGTGCTGCTCGTTTCCCTCCTATCAAATATTGCCGATAACCATAAGCAGTGGTGGTCAATAGGGGAGCTGGCATTGTGGCGGCAACGCGGCTGTGATTGAAAACGTCGTGAGTGCGGTGCAATCGAATTCGAAACATCTTAGTCAGGTGGTGATACCACTTTCACTTCTGCATGCGTGTGTGCATAGTTCGTACGATAAAGCTGATAGATAAATTGTGCCGTTCGGCATGAGTACTGCTCCTCGGCAAGAGCAAACGTGGCAGGCGCAGCTGATCTTCCCCGCGGGAGTCTGTCAATCAAACTGATTGACGCGTGAGCTCGGTTACAAACTCGTTGATTCTGAGAAGGCCCGAGTTCAACTCGGCACTGTGATGGTTATGGTGCGACAGTCAAGCGCTTTATGCGGTCAACGCTAGGTGGCAGCTTCTTTTCATATAAAATAATTTGCTGAGCTTGCACTACTTTTGCAAGGCTGTATCCATGGAGGGGCTTGTGATATCCTGGCTTCTTGCAGCTTTTAGGGTTGGTCGTCTACTCATGTGCATGACTGGCTTCGAAGTGAAGACTGCATCAGCTCTGTCTGAAGTTTTATTGAACTATTTGACACATGCTTAATGACCCTTACATTGAGCTGTCTTGTGTTCATTAGTAAGGCTTCAATTAAAAGGCAATTCTCTCGGTCATAATTAACAAGGCCGTGATCAGTATGAAGCTATTAATCGTAATCCAGATTAGCAGGATACTATTTGTCATACCATTAGCAAAGGCTAATCATTGTATTAGCATGCTAATGACGAACGTCAGAATAATTAGCATAGTAAAGTCTGCCTCTCAACTCGCAGGCTTTAGTTAGACCAGTTCTAGCTTTACATGGCTTCATAAGGACGGTCTCTTTAAGATGTGGCATGGTTACCTCGTTCTTACCGTGACTTGGCGTAATTAGCTTGGTCTTAACATGTGCTGGCCTAACGGCGAAGTATACCGTCCGTCTAAATAGATAGAAAGCCGACCGCACGTGCTCTGGTGCTAGCGGGTGATCACAGCAAAGACGACGCGCACCGGCCGAGCAGCGCGCTTGAACGCATACAGGATGACACGTGGTCTCGGATTTAGCTGCGGTCACAATGTTGTAAGACCCTCTGCTGGTACTGATCTCAGATGCCACCTTGCTGATTATTCTAAAACAGACTTAGTGCAGGCATTAAAAGCTTCAAAATAAATGTAAACACCCCTGCCTATATATAAAAAAAATCACCACGAAAACTATCTGACACTTTTATTGCATGGGTGCACTTCTGCACTCAGTCGAACGACAAACAAATGAAAGATGCCTCTGGTTTGAAAACACCAGCCAGCTTAGTCTACCGGCCTTACGCGATGACTGGTTTCATCGTAACCAACGGAACGCAGCGCACTGAGGGGTGGATTTGACGTTTTTGTCCTGTTGGCTCGTTAGCAAGGGGTTGTCTCCAGAGCTCGGGAATATCCGCAGTTTCGCGAAATTCGGCCGATCCTGCATAGCGCCCCCATAGGCATATATAACCTGGCTACAACGTCGAAGCAATCACATTAGACTTGACGATCGTCCAATTTCAGCGCTTTAAGTCTTGGGTGACTTAGTAGTGCGAGTCAATCATATTCATCCTTTTGTGCAGGCTGAAGCCTCCTGCAGCTATCGTGGTGCTGTGAAGCCTGCGGTACTGGTTCTCATTCGGCCAAGCGACGATGTCATGAAACGAAGTCGGGTGAAGTCATGATCACATCATAACGTGCTCGGAGAAGCTCACATTGTTTATTTTTGCTCAGGTGTCGTGTCAAAAATGCCGATCTGATCAAAGCCACTTAAAGAGTTTACTTTCAAAAAGGAAAATGAAAAAAAAAGAGGACGAAACGAGAGCTCGCAGCCAACGGAGATCGGATCGGCCAAACCTTGCTTCTCGGGAAGCGTGTGAGTTTTTCGTTCACTTTTTTACAGTATTAGGGTTCCCTCAATAAACACTGAACTTCAATTATTTTTCACATATAAGGATAACTAAGGATTTGTTTTAAGGTTATCGATTGAGTTCATATAATAATTTTAGCAAGAATTCCACATGAGGGCTGCAGTATTATTATTCAACAGCTCAAGAAATGACTGTTTTGAAACACCCATTTTGTTGAGCAACATTTTCAAAACGAGAATATCGGAGCATAGTACACGTTCTTGCACGCTGAACATTGCTCTGTATGTGGGAATGTGGCGAATCGATAGAAAACACCGAATTTGTTTTAGGGCTGCTAAATAAATCAAAATTATTTTAGGAAAGTAGACTGTAGTGCATATCAGTTTTCTTGGTTCAAAACACAGTCTAATATAGCGTTAATTCGCGCTAAATAGGTTTATTCGACTGCTTGAAGGAACTGAATAAAAATAGGGTGCAAGTTAGAAGCAAAAATACATGGCGTGGTTAAAAATTCATTTTTAACCAATCCTAATACCACTTCTTAAATAAAAAATTGTAGAGCTGCAAGGAACATGCATCCACAATTTAAACGAGCACTTATATGACATTTTGGTACTGGAAATGGGACATTTCCTTTGCTTCCTTGATTGACAGTTCTTTGACACTCACCATATATTGAAACCAAAAAGCATGTACAATGGTAGTTGAGTTTGATTCATCGCTCAACGTATTCAAGACTATTCCGTCGCAAAGAACGATTCAACAAATTTTGCTGAATTTACGAAGTCGGCGTCCTGGGTGTGCCAGGAACCTATGTCGAAGCCGCTTAACGTCAATTCAGCCTCAGTAATTTATGTGCAGCACAGAAACGTAAAAGCAATATACAGAGTGCCGCAGAAAGGTTAGCAGTTGCTGGCACCACGGGACAGGCCTATTTCCCACTGTGTGCACACGTCATTGTGATACCACTCTCTCAATACCGAAACCGAGGGTGCTTTTTCTTTCGAAAAACTGGCATGAGAACTCGTATGGCCTTTTACTACGATACCGCTAAAGAGCTTGTTTCGCAGAAATTCTGGTGTCAGTGTCGGCGTCGTTGGTCATGAGCTGAAATTCATCATCTTTGCTTGAGCGAAAAATCGAGAAATATGCAAATAAAGTAAAAAATAAAATATTGTGGCTCTAATTGGGGATCGAATGCGCGTCGTTTTGTGTGGCAAGCGCATCTTTTTTCACACTGCCACTTCTCTGCTTGTGAGTACACTGAAAATAACTTTTCATGCTTCGAACTGCAGTGAGAATAAATGTTATGCTTTACAAACACAGGCGACCTGTATATATGCTACACACTACAACATGAAATATTGCCGAGTAATGCGTGAAACAAACTTCCATTGTCATCGGGCATCAGAAAATAATATTACCATAATAGCTCGATAGTTTAGAGCTAGCCAGTCACTACAAAAAAGAACACACTTTGCTGTACCATTCAGGCTTGTAGTGGGTACTTAGCAAGTTTGAAAGAATACAGTGTCTCCAGTACGCGCAAGGAAAAACATATCTCTACCGTGTTCAACTCTTAAAGAGAAAGCTTAAGCGTCCCCTAATTTTTCGCGTCCTTGACACAAGTGTTGAAAGAAACAATATCGAAAATATCTAAAATTCTACCACTACTCTTCCAACGTGTGGCTTTGCGTCAGTGTGCATTACTCCTGACTATATAGCTTTTTCCACTGCAGAGCGGTCAATTGCTGCTCTAGAATCATTGTGTGTCTGAGTTACACACTGTCTGTTCTTTTCAAAGATGTTTAAATTTGTTAAATATTAGCTTAGTGCTAAACCGACCTCCCGGTTGTGTAAATGAACTAATAAAGCTGATGTTATATAAAGCTTTATGACAGCATAAGAAAATAAAAACAGTCCCAATCATTAAAATACCAGCAGCCTTCCTCATTTAAAATTGTGTATTCACTCACCTGACTGTGTTTATAAAAATAGTATCAGGGCACTGTTTCAGAGGAACACTTATTTTAGTCATTCATAGCTTTAATTGTTTCACCTCAAGCAGTAGACAACGTTTAAGTATCCAGACTCCACATTCAATCGATATAAACGCAGTTGCTTAGAGGTAACCTAAAGTGTTTAGCAAAAAAATCTTTAGCTCACTTGGTCTCGCTCCATGTTGTGTTGAGAAAGTCGTGCGATATGAGGGCGCGCCTTTGCTAGAACTGGCTCCAAACTGCACGGATGACTTGTGAAAGAGGGCGTTTTTTTCGCGTTCTCTAACTGGCTGAGGAGCTGTTACGCCTGCCTCGTTAGCGCACTTCGCTGGTGGTGTCTCCAGAGTGGATGGATCCGTCTGAAGAGAGCAATATCGACTTGTAAAAAGCAAACAAACAAGTGCACTGTGATTGCGGAGAGATATTTATTTATTTATTTATTTTCAAATACTGCAGCCCAATACAGGGCTATTGCAGGAGTGGGGTACAATTACATGAACAAAATACACTGATTACAAGGTTGACATAAAAAATGATTTATTATAACAGTGCGTTTACAAATTTCGACAACGATATTTAACGAATACTACCGGGTAAGTCATTAAAACAATAAAACTGTTGTCTCATGTTTTGCAGGCACGGGGACGTGAGCTAAAGAGCAGCAAATTTTTCGGTAAGAGTGCTCACCTTAGATATACATTATTTTATATCATAATTGTGGGCGTCTTTCAGGGTAAACCAACTGATGTATTACATCATCTCAAGATTATTTCCCGTTTTACACCACGTTGGCTTCCTCCCTTAATTAATATATCAAGGAAGGGTTTGTAGGAGAGTACAACAAAGGCTCGATTGTGATATATTGTCTCAGTCTATTATTTCGTCATAACTGCGCCCAAGGCAGACTACCTTGAGGCCAACTCTAGCTGACGAGCCGCCCGTAACGTAACACCAACGTTTACATTACATTCTCACTCCTCTTGTCTGCCTCGGTCTGTTGAGTGTTCTTCCTCGCACTTTTTTATATTTGTTTGCAACTTCCGCTATCAGTACGCTCCAGTAATTCAATTTTTTGTAGCATTGGGGCTACCGGGAGTCTTAATAGTTTAACAATATTTGAACAGAGTTGTAATCTGTTGGCTAAGCCTCCGTCAGCAGTTAAGGCTTGCAACGGACACCGTCCAATGAGCGGAACTTTAGCTCCGGTACAACTATACGCTTTGACATTTCGAAACTCGAAAAATCTAGCTGTCGCTATAAATTGCCGTCTGAGTTGTCCACTATAGGCAGGTTGTACTGCACTCAGTGTGTTTCATTATTGGGCCTGGTGGATCGTACTAGCTGCAGTCATATTTTGATACACTTTATTACTGATATGTGGGGTTTAACATCCCAAAATTACCTTATGATTATACTAGACGGCGCATTGGAGGGCTTGGGAAATTACTAATTCCTGGTTCTCTTTAACGTGCACTCAAATCTAAGCACACGGGCCTACAGCATTTTCACCTCCATTTATTATGCAGCCACCGCAGTCGCAATTTGGTCCCACGACCTTCAGTTTAGCAGTCTAGTGCCATAACCACCAGACCACTGCGGCGGGGCTTCTTTGGTACACTTTACTTCTTGTGGGCCTTAAATATTGAGTCAATGGCCGTTGTCATGCTATCAACGTACACGATTCTTATAGAGCTAGTCTCAAAAAGTGCAAGGCACTAAATACAGTAAAACCTCCATAATATGAATTTTAAGGGTGGCGATCAAATTGTTTCAGTAAGTTTAAATTAGCGGTCGGTCTCTACAATGAACAATTATCGCATTACGCTGTGTTGCCAGAATTCAAAGAAACCACCACTAGACGTTATCGCGAGCTAGGTGATACCACACGTTGGTAGCAGGTTATTTTGCTAACTGAGCTGTAACAGCGAACATAATTGATCAAAAAATCATACATCAGAAGAAGAAAGGACGTGCAGTGTGTAATCAGTGGGTCTTGATGTGAAATATATAACGTTTACCTCCAAAACACGTTTTTTACGTGGAATAAGTAACGCAATGAAAAAATAAAGTAACCAATACTTAGTGTAAGCTCGCCCTAGTTATATCGCGACTTCTAAAGCATCGTTCGCAGCTTGGCCAAGAGCACCAGCGCAGTGTCGGAATGTTCGTCTGGTGAAATGGCGGCTGTTGCTTTCTTTTGCATCTCAGGTGAATTTGGTTTGGTTTTTCAATATTGTGATCCCTTGAGGCTGACTTCTGCGAGAAGCAATGAAAAGCAACGGCTGCCAGTTTGAGTTAACTGCAGAGAATTCTGACACGTTCAAATTATCGTGGGTTGTCCCCAATTGAAATACATAGGGCTGTCGAAGTACAAAAGGGTCAGTTCGAGTTAATCGTATGTTGGAAGCAGTCGAATTCAAATTAATCAAGTTGTCATTAAGGAGCTTTTCCTGGAGCTCAAGTTGTAACATTCCCGACTCGGAATAACTGATACCGACGGCAGGTGCCGAGAATGGCACAGGTAACAAAAAACAATACGGCGCCTGTTGCAACCATGCATATAATTTTTTGATGGACCAGTTGGAATGGTGTATTACGAGCCACACTGCTGTAACGTGAGGTAAACCGACTGGCACAAAGGAAGGCGCACGCATTTGGTACGGCTGAAGCAAGCCCCGTGTCTTTCTGGGTACCTAAGCAAGTATCAGTTCAGTACCTGTGTAGAAGCTTCTGCAGTGCTGGGCCGTGAACAAGGACACTTGATTGTCAAATGCACGTGCAGGTTATCATGCTGGTGACAGCTGCATGATGTTACCGAGGCGGCGGATGTAGGAAGCAGCACACATTGTGACTCGCCAGCCGCCCCGCGGTCGGCTTTCACTGGGTTGACAGGGAAGTCTTTCGAGTCGCGGGCATCAGACATTGACACAAGGCGTTCCACCAGTTCGTCCATCAGGCGCTCTTTCTCTGAGGCGGTGTTGAAACGCTTGCGGCCGCTCATGGCGAAAGTGCTCGCTACAAAAATCAAAACACTTTTACATATTCCTACACGAATAGTAAGAAAAGTCACTCTTATGGTACACAACAAGTCATCCTTGAACATCACTGCATCCTTCCGTTAACATAATTATATCGGTATACCTTCTAATGTTCACATTGAATGTTTTCACATCAAAACCGCAATTTTGATGTACGCAATAACACGGGAGGGGGGAGGGAATAATCTTCTTCGCAAGTACTGCGTGAATTTTACTTGATAACTGCGGCCACGTTTCGGATACAGTTGGCCACTTTTGAGCTGGAAGAACTTGGTAGCAGATCAAGCATGGGGCAAATAGAAAAACAAAAACGCATAATACTGGTGACAGTCTGTTATTTCACAGAAAAATAAACACACATACAATATCAAGAGAACGTGACGATAAGATACCTCGGAAGCAGTCAAAGCCCACAATCGCCTTTCACTCAGTTCCAGATACGCAATTTGCTTCCTCACAAGAGTAATGAAACAGGACGGAGGAACAAGGGGGATGTTATTTCGATGAAAAAGTCTTCCGAAAATTTGCGTGCACGTTTATCATATAGTGCCCCAGTATCTTAATTTAGTTAAGGACGTTCGGCATACGCGCAGAGTAGGTGATTAGGTGTTGACTGGCTTATGCCTTGATACATTAATAGTGTTCCCTGAGGTCTCTGTTTTTGCCGTCCTGGTGCTGTTACCAAGTACTTTGAGTTTGCAACAATTATTATATGGTAACTTGTATATTACTTGACATTTTTTAGACGAATTTCACAATAATCTGCTTGCCGTCTGGCCTTCCAGCTAAGAGTCCATGAACTGTGCCTCTAGTTGACAGGAACACGTCTAGAGATCTGGCAAGTCTTTTCAAACCTACGTGCCGCATTTTCAGCCTTTATACTCCCATGTCCTCGTATTCTCATGGTTGTCTCTAATAGTGGGCTTGTGTTGCGTCTAGGTTCATAAACACATCACAATATTCTTATCATGATAAACCTAAGTTCTGGAGCAAAGTACCACAGTGATAACAGTGGTACAGAAAATGACAGCGATAATGTTTTTTAATAAGTAATACTGTCGATTCCGTCAGGATATTTTACAGGAGTTGGTAGAAGTGTCTGCAAATATGTATATTCACAATGTAACAAATATAAAGATATGATAATGAACAATAATACAATTGTTAAAAACACTGTAAAGAATTATAATGACAATGAACCTTTGCTAATGAAGAGTGCACACGTTTCACTCACATGTGGAGAAACTGAAGAAAAAATAACAAGAGTCGAGAAAAGCAAGCACTCCAAGGTACAAACCTTGCACGACTTCCACCATTTACACCACCTAAACGCACTCAACACGGCCCCTTTCATCAATTAAAAGACATATGAATTTATAGGGTACACAGCATTTTCAGATGTGTGCACCTGTTCCTCGAGCAACGCATGATGACCTATCACTTTTGAAGTGCTCATGACACACAGCATAAATATTTAATAACAATTTTTTTCAGTTTAACTCTCCAAATCCGTGGCATTGGGGAGTTCTCCATGTGAGAGCTCCAGAAATTTGTGACCAAGGGGCCCTCGAACTTAACTCGAAGTACACAGGCCTCATGCTTTTTCGCCTCCATAGAAAAAGCAGCAGCTGTGACCGGGAGTCGGGCCCTTGACCTTCACGTGAGTAGTTGAGCCCCGTTACCGCTATACCACCATGGCTGGAAATCGGAAGCATTTGAGCTGTTATGGAGGGCTTGTTGCACGCCATCTTAAGTACAAAAGCACTTTATTGCACAGAATCAAATGAATTAGGAATCTCGTATTGTGTGCATACAAGTTTAAGCGAACGCAAGCTATACGGCAGAGAAGACACTCAAGACAATGAGGCCACGACTGATTTTGAATAAAACTAGCACCTATGTGTCTACACTTCGTACGCCTTAAGTTCATGCTGTTTGAATATGTTCAAGCAGCTGCAAGCTAGAGCTCTATTTCACAGAAAAGGCGGCCATTACTGTATCTTCTCAATTTCTAAAAATATTGTGAAAATGCAATGCACCGCGAGTTATGAGGGGAAAAGCCAGATAGAGTCAGTGGCTCGTTGCAATAGGAGGGTGAGAGGAGCTGAGGTATAATGACTCCCTACAAGCGAATAATGCCGAAAGTGACGAAGCTGCCCAGGTTCGACAAAGAGACCGTCCTTCCTCAAGAATCTCTGCCACGTAGCTCGTCGTCTTCTCATTCTGCCTAAGGATCCCGAATCGCCACCGCGATGATATGTAGGAATACCGCCGCGCATTGTGACGGCTGGTAGCTACAAGAGCAGTTATCCTTAGGTAGAATCGTCCAAGTAGACGCTTCAGGAGCAAATTATTTGTCTTACCTGGTACTTTCTGAGAGAAGTTGATTCAGAAAGCAGAGAATGCTGAACGTTGAGCGCACACTGAAGGCGCGAGGAGTTCGCGGTGCGCGCGTTGCTTTCTTTTTCCTCACATTGCGTGGCGCTAACCACCTACAGGGTAGAAACACATATTTCTGTGATGCTACCGATTTCAATTATACGTTTTGAATCCTCATTTACCTTTATTATAAAAAACATTTCTGGTGCGTAGAATTTGAGTCCCAGTTATGTGTAAATTAGTCATTCAGTAAGTATAAACACAATCGGCAAGCACTCTAAAATTATGACAGGTAGATTGCCGCTATCCCTCAAGAAAAAGGTATATAAAAGCTGTATCTTGCCAGTACTTAGCTACGGAGCAGAAATTTTGAGACTTACAAAGAGGGTTCAGCTTAAATTGAGGACGACGCAGCGAGCAATGGAAAGAAAGATGGTAGGTGTAACCTTAAGAAACAAGAAAAGAGCAGAGCGGATTAGGGGACAAACGGGGGTTACGGATATCATAGTTGAAATAAAGAAGAGGAAATAGACATGGGCCGGGCATGTAGCGCGTAGACGGGATAACCGCTGGTCATTAAGGGTAAGAAACGGGATTCCCAGGGAAGGGAAGCGGGTTAGGGGGAGACAGAAGGTTATGTGAGCATATGAGACTAAGAAGTTTGCGGGTATAAATTGGCAGCAGCAAGCACAGGGACCGGGTTAACTGGCGGAACGTGGGGGAGGCCTTTGTCTTGCAGTGTACGTAGTCAGGCTGATGATGATGATGATGATGATGATTATTATGATGATGATGATGAAGTGTGAACAGTCAATAAGTATAAATTGCTTGAAGCATTAGGTGCAAAAATTTATAAGTACAATACCTTAGGTGCAAAAACGTTATAGTATTATGACTAGCTCCCACAGCCACGCATCTTAACTCGATTCTGATATAACGCCGAATCCCATTGTACAATGTCGGAAAAGCATGGAAGCAGCACACATAAACGAAGAAGCAGAGTGCACGGTTGCGGCCGCAACACACTCGCCGTGGAATGTTTAGAGCTTTTCCCGTTACCGGCGAGGCACGTCCTAAACATTATGGTCCCTATCTAGTACGTACTGAAAATATTGTACTATATCTGCGCCTCAAATGCTGTCTATAAGCCAACAAAACTCATTACATACAATGCATCAAGTGTCCAGTACAAGGTTTTTTTCTTACGTTCCAACGCGTGGCAGCATGCTGTACACATTATAGATAGGTAATAAACTTATAAAGGATCCAACGAGGAATTACTGGCCCGGGCTATAGGCGTCCAGGAGCCGTCGTCTGTGGACCATCGTGCGATGTCCTCGGTGACAGCCCTGGCTCCCTGGACAGTCCAGGTTCGGTCCACTGCACGTAGGCTTAGAAGGACGGTTCGCGACCACTCAGCCAGTCGTCCCGGGGTTCAATGACGCTCGTCCGAGTGGTGGTGGCAAACACCACACTCTGCACTCCCAAAGCATATCGCCGTGTCGGCTGTCTTGTGCACGCACCACAGACAGCCGGGTGACGGGTGGAGCGAGGGACACAGTCTATGCAGGTGTCGGGGATTCTTAAATGTGTCGTTCTGCAGACGCCTCAGATCACACGCCTGAGACCTCTCTCGCTGCATGTAGGGTGGTCAGTAACGTCGTCGCGTTTTAGGGGTGAAGCTCCTTATAACAGCACCCGTTCGTCCGTCGTAGCCGTTGTAGTGTAGAACAAGTATAACATTTTGACCTCCAAGGTGGTGCCGGTGAGAGATTTCTTCTGTGCGTTGTTGAACAATAAAACATAGTGCTCAATGTATATGCCAACGGCTGCTATTAGAGAATGAGAGACAGGAGCATTCGGCTTTTAGTTAATGCGCACGCTGCGATCCCCATTAGCAGCCATTGGCATGTACGTTGAGCACTACTTGACAAGAAAGGGTTGGTACGTTATACTCGCTGGGTGTAACCTCCTTAGTTTTAGAAAGGTTTTGCGAGCGTTGAGCCGCAATGCCATGAATACAGTGGACTAGTATATACGATGAACTCGAGGTGGTTTAAGGAGACGCTCCCTGGATTTCGTGCCGACCGGTTGTGCGCCCGCGCGCTCCGCGCGCTCGCGACCTTCGGCGTCATCGTAGCGCTGGCCGACTGGGCTCGTCCTACGTCATCTCCTGTCGCCGACGACCTTCGACGACAGCGCAGCTCTGATTTACTGGTCCTGCTCTACGCCATCTACAGACGCCGACACCATCTCTCGCAAGTGTACCCCGTCCTCGGACTCCAGTGACCGTTCTTCCATCTTTCCTGTCTCTCCTATCCCCTCAGTTTGTTGTTGCTTCTTCTTCCTCTTTCCTATACCTTTACTTCTACCCTTTTATCCCTCCTTACCCCCATTCCTTTGTGAGCTCTGTGGCGGTGTCGCTCACTGAAGCAGACAATAACGGGGCTCACTTTTCTCTTCCTTTCTCTCTCAAGAACCACTTCAGAGGTGGTTTAAGGTGGGAAGTAGACCCGAAGCGCAAGCCGTAAGAAAGATTGCGTGTGCCACATCTCCTTTAGTCATTGGAATGTCCGCTAAATGGTGGTGCTTCTGTATGGGGAATATATGATGAAAAGATGTGAGATGGTGGTACTTGGAGTGTTGAATAGATGGACGAACTGAAACACAGACAGATGCATGGATGGATGCATGAACGGACGCAGGGGGGCAGACGCATGGATGAACGCAGGGACAGACGCATGAACAGACACACGCATGGACGGGTGGATGGATGCATGGACCGTCACACGGACGCATATGTATTTTTTACTACAAAAAGGCATACATAAATAATTTTAAGCATCGTAGCCTTTATCACGCTCCGTAGGCCGTGTAACTCTTGCAAGAAACCGTCAAGTGTTTCCAACGCTTTGATAAGACGACCCGGTGGTGGCACCTGCCCGTCGCCTTGCGTTCTACACCTTATCTGAGAGACGGGCGGGCACGGCGTGGGCACCGTTTTCCAGGATAACTGCCAGATAGCGCTCATGTCTTACGTGTGTTGTGACTTGATGCGCTTGTTCGCCTCCGCTGCAAGCTTGAGGCACTCTAACGCAGTACCTCCAGAATAACATTCACCTATTTTCTTCCGCAGAATATAAAATAAGCGTTTTGTCCACTCTCTCTAGACGCAAGACTATCGTCTTTCGATGGCATTTGCGATGTAACATGCAGATACGGGGCCAACTAGTGTTTTAGAAAGTGTTTTCGTGTACTGCTTCAATGTAGCTTTTTTTTGTTTTTGAAGCCTCTTCAGTTCTATTTCCAGATTATGAGTCTGCCGTTGTGCACGTGAGGCGTAGCCATCGTCTTGCGGGGGTGTTGGAGGGGCTGACGGGCCATGCATCCCTTCCACTCCAGGACGGGTGCCATTGGCTTTATTGCTTCTGTTGACGATTGTCGGAACGCTAGTGATGGCAGGTGCGGTATCGACTATTTCCAGCAGCTGCAGCTGCCCCTCCCTTCGTTCTAGTGTTCTATTTGCTGGTTCATAGCCAGAAGTTCAGCGTTAACAGTTGCGCGTTGCGCATTCTGTTCGGCATCGGGCTCGTTCACTCTCGTGAGAAGAATTTGAACATTCGTTCCATCTTAACCGCCAACTTGGCGATGATTTGCTATTATTATAACCTGAATTTAAGGGCATCTCTACATGATATCGAGCACTTTCCGCAGGATTGCGTCATTAGCTCTCGATAAGCTATTGCATCACTTATTTTATGTGTGAAGCAATGACTTACGCAGCAAAGCCCATAGCGGTATCTGCTCAATAAGCTACCGTTTTGTTAGGGCATTTGCATGGTCTCGGACGCCGGCTACTGTTGAATATAGCTGGCAGCCTACTTTCACCGAGCTGCAGACATCGAGCTAAGGCTGAGTAATGAGTACCTACGAAAACTCTACACTTACCGTTTACAAGCGCACGTCGTCCATGTCCGCAGCTCAATGAAAATTTCTCACTCCAAGCATCGCTTCGCACATGGAGCCTAAGCGTGACCTTCAACAAATATGAACGTGCCTGCTGGAACTCAAAACTGCAAGACACTTGAACAAACCAACCAACGCAACGCACTAAAAAAAACATGTAGATTAAAAAAATGACAGCATATCCACTAGGTGAATCATGAAGAGTCGAGCGAAGCTGCGTCCGCACGCCACTGCCTCACCACTTCAGCCTCCCATTCTTGTACTCCGAAACCTTGTCGGCACCGCCGCGCAGCTTCACGGCACGCTTCTGCCTCACGTGCTCGCACAACGGGGCTCCGTCTTCGAGCGCGAGCCACCACTGCCTTGCGCGCACGCTGCTCTGCAGCGCTGTCTAACCGTCGACCTTCTGAACGCGTGCGTGCCAAAACAGCTTTTATTTTACTACACGGCACCCCCTATCATACACCGTCGTCGACGAACACACGATCACCAACGTCTTCGGGTAACGTCATTCCTATTTTCTCGCGCGCTCGCGCACCGGGGTTTAGTCTTCGAGCGTGAAACGCCGCCACCTTGTGCATATCACACTTTTTATTGGCAAACCGGAAATCATCCACTGGCCACGTCCGTCCGTCTTCTGTCTGTCTGTTTGACGTACGAACGGACGGACGGACGCATGGATGGACGCACTGCCAGACGGTCGCATGGACGAACGCAGGGACGCATTTTCTTTCTTTCAGCAATAGCTGCACTTCCTCGCATTTCGAACTATGGTGCGACACTTGGAAGCGCAATCGTCTTATCATAGTCGGGTATCGACCTGCCCGATGAGCGTCGCTGTTTATTTTTTGCGTGCAAACACTTGCTGCTTGTTGTTAAGTGAAAGCGTGTTGCGAAGTTGCAACATTCAGATCTGTTTCACTGGTCTCCGCTTTTCACTTCCTTGATGTTTACGTAGGGGCCAAACTCATAGAGCAGGGTCATTGCGAGGCTTCTATGCACTTGAAATGATGTAGGACCGATAGTTCTCGAAAATAGTTGACGCGCGCGCAGTGGTGAGTCAGTTTTCTGATGTGGAATGCAAGCACATAGTCTTCATCGCGCAAGTGTCTGCTTCCTACTACTGTCTAGACTTGTTGTTTATGATGAGCTTGTCTCTCGCAATATTCTTTTGCAACTTGCCGCACAACTCAGTATTGTAAAGGAATTGGTGAGAAAGAACGCCGGGTGTTTTCCCTGAATGAGACTTGCGCTACGGAACCACGGCGATTGAGTGGCCCTGACGGAACACAGCATTACACCTTCACGCAGCCAATAAATATTCATGTGCGTATTGTGCTAACTGAAGGTTGTGTGACTGCCTTCTCGAAAAAAAAAGATATTGTAGACAGAACACTGAAAAAGCACCAAATGGAATGCAGCCGTGATGTGTACATACTAGAATAAAGCAAGCTACACTTGATATAAAATGCAATTGACAGGAACCTGCTTGTAGCAATAAGCCAGAAGAACATTTCCACAGATTTTTCAGAAAAACAACTGCTCATTTGCCAAAAAGTTTTAATGTTGCCAATTTCTCTTTCTAACTATTTTGTTCTACGCACTAGAAAAATAGCGCAGAACTCATTTGCACTAGAAACTTAGTTCCGGGGCAAGCGGCTTGCGAACGTAAGCAGCTGCGTACTTCATTCGCATTTTTCATGGACGTGGCTTGCAGTGCAAAGGAATGCAAAATGGCTAGGGATCTCCGAAATGAATATTTACAGGTGGGTTTAACACCTTGAAAATGCACACCACCACTCTCTGTGCGTGCCGCCTGAAGACGTTATTCAGTAGCAAGGACCAGCTCTTTTTTTTTACTTTCTTCTCCTTATACGCAGTTTTTAACTATTAGATATTGTTATGCCACAGACATGGTCCTCACTCAGCAGCACTTCTTCTCACGAGATCGAACGCTATTCTGGCGTACTGTCTCCCCCCTCCCAGCACCACCTTCCATGCAGAAGGCGGCACCATGCAATTCCAGGGATAACGTGGCCTCCTCCGCCGAGCTACCTTGCAGTTCCGGGTATGGCTGTGTCTCCTTCATTGAGCCCTGAGAACTGGTCTGAGAGAGGGACCAAAGACGTTATTTAAGGCCGTCCTCGGCCCAAGTTTAGGGATTAGGCCCCAGCCGACGTCGTCTTGCTGGCCGGCTCTGTACAAACGACAACCTGCTATAGTAAACGCTCCTTGTTGTTGCTGCTTTCAAAACTGATTGCCTCCCCATTCCGCCTCCGGGCGAAGGCTTCAGCGAAGTTTATTTGACTGCTCGCCGCTCTTGGCTACCGCTACCATAGCGACACAGCGAATTCCTAACAGTGGTGGCAGCGGTGTGATGCCGTTGAACCCGACTTTATAACAACAGTGGCAGTGGTGGGATGCCACCAAACCAGACTTTATAACAGTGGTGGCAGCGGTGGAATTCGAACCCCCACCTTTATCAGACTGGTATCACGGCGAATTCTACCCCTGGAAGCTCGAGCACGACCGACCTGATATCAGCGTTTGGATACGCTAGAATACGCTACCCCAGTCCTCAGCGTTTCCCTGCTCTGGAACCCACTACCTCGATCTCAACTACTCGGAGTTGGAGCGGATTCCTGCAGGCCCAAGACACCCACGACACTCTTCGACGGCCGCCACGAGTTGGATCATCGTCGGCTATTTTGGTTCGGTTAGTGCCCAACATTCACTGTTCACTTCGCCAGACCTATCCAGTACAGGCAGATGTTAGAAGAGCATTTGGTATTTTGTTAGTTCTAATTTAATATTCAAGTGCTTTAAACCATGAGATGAGTTTTACAGTACCGTGAATATTAGTAGTAGAGCATCACAAGAGACGAGATCGCAATGGAGCAGTACCTTGTGCAAGATCTCCTTGAAATATGTGGAGCCATGGGGATTTCCGCCGGGTCCGCTAAAACAAGGGAAGTGATTCTCAAGGTGATGCAGGCAGAGAATGTGACGGCCGAGGGAGCTGACGAGTTTTGGGAGCTCATTTGTGAGGAAAAGCAGAAGGCCGAAGAGTGAGAGGTTAGAAGGCACGAACAATGGAAGGCCGAGGAGAGACAAAAAAGGACAGAACATACTCTCAAAATGGGGGAGCTTTATTGTAAAATTCAAGCGCTTAAGTGGGAGCGACCGAAACACCAGCTCCACAACTTTCAGACAGGTGAGAACATCGCGCATTTTCTTGATGATTTTGAAGTTGTCTGCTAAAGGTTGGTGTTAGCCATGACCTTTGGGTAGAGAAGCTCGCCACGTTGTTGCCGCGCAAGATCACGCGTGTTTTGAGTTGTTTATCCTCCGAGGAAGCAAAAGATTTTAGTCAGGCTAGATAAGATTTGATAAGATTTTTTTTTCTTTCAAATTCTGCTGACTGGGAAAGTCGGAGTGATAGATACAGCGCTGCATCGCGCCGTAAGGCGCTAGAGGAAGACGCCTGCCGAAAAGAGCGAGAGGATGAGGCACGTAAAGCACTGGAGGAGGGTGCGTGCTGTAGAGCGATCGAGGCTGAGGCCCGTCGCGTAGCACTTGAAGGTGACGCTCGCCGAAAAACGTTAGATGATAAGGAGAGAAGGAAAGCGCAAGAGGCTGATGCCTGTCGCTATGCGCAAGCTGCTGAAGTGTGTCAGAGAGAGCCGGGCACTGAGGAGCATCACGAGGAGTTAGGGGTGGAGGCCCATCGGACACCTCGGGATGCAGAGACGAATCGTAAAGCGCCGGAGATGGAGCCGCTTCGCCCAGCACGTGATCAGGATGAATCGCGTCAAACAGAGCATGATGCCCACTTCGAAGGCCAGAGAACAAGGGCTATCCGCGACAGCGATAGACTCCCACCGATCGAAAAATCTGTAGGCATGATTGTTGGCTTTAAAGGCAACGGGAATCCCGTTCTATCGCAAGCAGAGACAACTAGCGACGGGCCCGAAGAAAAGCTAGCTAACCCGTCTAGAGTTTTGGCAGTGCCTGTCAAAGGCAGTGCACTTGAAATTAGGTGTGTCGAAGAAGCCGGCATTCCTAGCCATTCCGTTAAAAGCTCCTTCTTGTTGCTGTTTTCAAAACTGATTGCCTCCCCATTCTGCCTTCGGGTGAAAGCTTCAGCGAAGTCCGTTTGACTGCTCGCCGTCTTGGCTACCGCTACCATCGCGACACAGCGAATTCCTAACAGTGGTGGCAGCGGTGCGCTGCCGTCGAACCCGACTTCATAACAATATACAATGCACGTACGTGGTTAAAAGAGTTGTCAGGCTGCATACAGCAGCTATTAGCGCTGAAAACACTGCAAATGTATTTGGAAAAATAACTAAAAATAAAAAATAGCTGGAAAAGGGAAGGCTAGTTCATCATTTCATGAGGGACCCCTCTTAATCGCGACGTAGGTGTACGACGACACCAAGGGCCGAAGGTGTTTAGTGCTCTCTGATTGCGGAAAAAATGCAGCATTGTTCTTCCATCTTTCTGATCGTTGCCAGTGCTTTATGCCTTCTACATTAGGTCTCTCATTAGCTGATTCTTCCGCATTTTCACTGAGTTTCAGTTTGTAGTATCCACGAGCACATACATACCTACATTAAGTGGCAAGCCATCTGGTAAATTAGTTTCCTTTTAGTAGACAGTCCTCCCTCTATCCTCGATTTGTTTAATAATCCCCCTCACCCTCTTCGTCGAGAACCTTTATTCAACGGTTTCACATCGACAAAGTCCCTTGTGCCGTGTGCGCGGCGCAGCAGATCCAAGGTCAGGATAGCGGCGCGCCTATCTCCGACGGGTGGCAAAACATACTCTGAAACTCTCCAATTGTATTCAATGAAAGTTTATCCAATAAAAAATAAAAGTTTATCCAATTCAATCCAATTGTATTCGCGACAGGTGAAAAGCCCGTAAGAAAAACAGCGCGTGCAGGTGCAGTCTAGCCCGGTGAGGAACGGGGTCGTTACGAACCGATTGCAAAACACTGCACCGACACACCCACGGCTTTAGGAGCTTTGCCCTAATATTCACAATGCCCACGGGCTATATATAGGTGGTACGCCAATCAATCCAAAATGGCTGTCGGGTAATGACTAACCCGTGAACTCACATAGGAAAAGATATGACACACGGACGTACGCCCCGTTCCACTTTCACAGGAAGAACTCTTGACCCTCGAATGACTACGTATCGTAGCTAAGTACCTTCCCAAACGATAGGAACAACTAAATGTTCACTACTTCATTTTTTGTGGCAGTGCGAATGGTGGTGGTGTCAGATGATCAACCGTGCATCAACCACGCATCGCGTAATCCTGCACGTGCTAGAGAAAATTGCGTGTACTCGAATTGGCGTATAAACTGAAGGGCACTCCGACCTAACTTGAGCCGACCCTGCACGACGGATTTGCCACAGTAGTAAGCCACTAGCGAGGATCACACTGTCACGGCTGCACGGGACCCATTGTTTCACGTACCAGTAGTTTTCAAATATATTACTCCATCGTCATTGCTTGCGTTATGAGCCCCATTGAGTTTTTCACTCAACAAAACATAAGCATTTAACTTCCCATTAAGTAGCATTTGTGTCACAGCGTCATCAGACTCTAAGTGCGCAATTCATGACACTCGTATGTTGCATCTTTTATCAGCGCAATAGCGAGAAGAATATTGAAAACAATACACACGTACCCTTTTCGCAACGTCTAAATTAGGAAAATTTGTCGGACAACAAACAGCATCGTTCCGATGGTACCGGTAAAGTGTAGGAGAAGTTAGCAGAGAGGATTGGAAGTGAGTCGTAACTACACGTTTCATTGCTTTAACCATTTCTCTTTGCTGGCCGAGCTGGAGCGTGTTGAGGCGATGCGGTGCTCCGTAATATACACTGTAACTGGGCTACATGCATTGTACAAGAAAAGCTGCTTTTATTTCGAGCTATCTGAAGGATACCATACAATAAATACAATCAAAGGGACTTACGAGCTTGAAAAAAAAATTATGTACAAGGGGACGTGAAGTGAAGCTCGCTTTTCGTGAGCAAGCAGCTGACAGTTCATCGTTGATGTCACTCTGGGTGCGTTCTATGTCAAATGAAATATCCTCGACGTCCAGATGGTTTCTTTGAAAATGACTGCTGAAAGTTTTGTGAGAAATTTTCTTCGCCAAATGACCTCGATAATACCAACGCGGCGGCACTCACAATGTTTATCCGGGTGCGGAGAACAATTAGCTTCGATACGTGGCAAGAAGTGAATCGCTTGCAGTATGCTGCCATATATCAACGGACATCAAAATCAAGTGGCACAGGGTAGGCCAAGATTTGTTAGAGGAAATCACGAGCCTGCACTACTTCTCGGTACAATGATTGTTTTGGGATGAACGAACTACACCAGCACTGACAAATGCTATGCGCAAGTAAAACAATGTGAGCTCAACTGCAAAGGTCAAACGATTACCTATACAACGTGTCTGCAGAAAATCTTGCGATATTATGTACCTTCGGGCTGTAATCTAACGCACGAGATGCTACTTATTTTCACGAAAACTTCGCGTCTCGCAAGAACGAATCAGATGTATCACTTCACGGACAGTCCGGTATACTCACTGATGCACAAATTTTGCAAGCACAGCACCTCCGCTGCACTCACCGCGCATCTCTGCCACTAGAGGTAGCCGGGCGAGCGGGCAATTCTGCCATGCCGGTGCCCAACGGCAAACGCGCGATATTAAAACGAGCTTCACGAGGCTACTGTGACTTTTGTGAAAATGCCTTTTCGATGAAGGGGGAAACTCTTTAGCTCTGTGTACTCGTATTTAAGTGCACGTTAAAGAATCCCCGGTAGTCGATATTTTCGGAGCTCTTTACTCCGCCGTCTCTAATATTGATAACATGGTTTTAGGTTGATAAACCCTAACAGCTGCTGAAATATTCTCTAGAAACGTCAACTTTCTTTTTCTGCTTGTACCTTCTAAAATAAGTGAAGTGATTACTCAAAGAGATCATGATGCCGGGAGCCGGATCCTCCTTTAAGTCTTTCTCTTTAGGCTCGAAGCTCATTAGAACCTAGCCATGTATTCCACTGTGGTTATGGTATAGAATAGTTGCAATAGTTACAACCTATTGCCACGCGCGTTCCTTGTAGTTTTCCCTCTTATTTCATTCGGTTTTCGCCAAAAACTCTGTCAGGATTGCTTAGTGCTATAGCTGCACCTCATGGCTCTAGAAGGTTTGCGATTATTTTAAATTGCTCTGTTATAAAGACGTGAACACTCGAAAATATTCCAAAGCCTGCACGACGACAAATGATAAGGATGGAATATTTGACGGTAAATATATAAATGCCGATTCTCTTCACTGAGTGGTAGCTCATCGACGGCCGATGCTCAGGCCGCCCCTAGGTGTACCAGTGTGCATTGCTACATTTTGTCATTACGTTTACTGACCCCAAGTTCGGGCAAATAAATGTTTTATTTAACCAGGCCTTCACCACAATCATCAGTGTCACGACCCCGTGACATCTAGTGCAATTACTGGGTGACATGTGAATGACAACCACGCCTTGTGCTGGCTACCTAACTTGTAAGATCCTTCGGGTCGCCTCACACGATAGAGCTTCAAATTTCAAGAATTCGATGTGACCGTCATTAACAAGTCTGGAACAGAACACTCTGACGCCGACTGCCTATCACGTGCCTACGTCGACCCATCACTGCCCGATGACCTGGATGACGACTGCTTCATAGGAACGATAACTGTGACGACGACTTCGTCCAGTGGCAGCGCCCTGACCCAGCACTCAGGGCCCATCTGCAATACCTCGAGGACAACAGCACGACTGCTCCAAAGGTTTTCAAGAGAGGTCTAGAGTCGTTCTTCCTGTGAAATGGAGTTCTCCTAAAGAAGAACTTTTCATCCCTTCGAGCCGAACACCTCATGGTTCCTTCAACAGTAAGAGCAGAAGTCCGACGGCATGTTATTCAACGTCAGCGACGAAGAAAAATTCGCAGCATATCCACGCACTGAATGGTCACCAGTGGGGTGAAGCTTCGAAGCGTTTTATCGGCAAACCGTAGGTCATCCACTAGCCCTGTTCGTTCGTCCACGCGTGCGTCCATGTGTCTATCTGTTCGTTCGTCCGTCATCTGTCTGTCTGTCTGTCCATGCATCCGTCCGTCTGTCTCCACGTCTCTCTGTCCGTTCGTTCATCTAGTGAACACTCGAGGTACCGCCATCTTGCATTTTTTAATGATATACAATTGCCACCATCCAGCGAGCATTCCAAGGACTAAACGAGAGATGGCTATCAATTCCTACTACTGCATGCATAAGGGACACACGACCCACGGTTTAAGGAGCTTCGCCCCTAAGAGTGTTACGATTTATAGTACTTAACATTCAGAAAAAAAAACTCCCAAGCATTTCCCCGAGGGCGAACATGGTCAAGTGCGAATGCACGGGGTGATGCTATGACGAGAAGTAAAGTTAAAATCCGTTGGCATTCGCCAGTGAGTTAAAGTAAACTCCCCTGTGTCATCTGCTAGTGATTCCCAGGAACCATTAGACCCTCTCGGGAAATCTTGGTGAGTTTACACGTATATATGAGAGTAAATTCGCACTATAGTGATGTTTATGTCCGAGCTCCGCTTGCGCTCGGCATCACGGGCCCTTCGCCGTGCTGCCTTGTTTTCAACCGGCGCGACATCTTCAACGACGGGTGCAATGTTTGCATTCGATTGCGTTGTACTCGTTGTTAGAGGTATCGCAGTCGAGGTTGATGCCTGCGATGGATCTATACCTATGACGACTTGCCGATCTCTAGGAAGTCGTGGCTTCACGTAGCCACGGAGCGGATGGCGGAGTGCGTGAAATCACGTGGTGTGTGACGTCGCTGCGCCGTTGCTACAGACGCTCCTCTCCGCTCTTTGCGCAGTTGCTAGGAGACAGGAGGAAGCGCACCACGGACGGCGGATTCAGGGTTGCTTATAAAGTGCATTCGCACTTACAAGTTAGTAAGTTAGAGCAAGGGGTACTCGACGATGGAAGTGCATAAAGCCGTTCCGTAGGCCTCACACTTGATGAGGGCGAAGCTACTGTATAACAAACCTCTAACGTTTATTTCTTCTGAGATTGCACGCACTTCAACAGACGCGGTGGCGCAAAGTCCTTATGGTTGGTCTCGTGTAAACAAAACTCCATGAGCGATGATTGTTTCTTATTATAAAGTAACAACAAAAAACACATGAGGAGACCTATTTTTTCGGGTATAGCATGTTTTTATAGCTAAAAAAACACATCATATCCATGGAGTTAATGATGATAAGTGGGTCGAAGCGCTGGAAGTTTTCATCGCTAAACCGTAAATCATCCGTGAGTATCGCCAACTACAAAATCAAGACGTGACAAACACTGTACATAATTATACAAGAAATTTTGTTATTCTTAAGTGGGAGCTATACGTCACTTCCGTTCGCCCTTGAATATTACGGCTTTATGGTCAGTGAAATTGTGGATCATTGATAGGGAGTGGCACAACATGATATGTTCATCATATAGGAGTACTGTCAACGAGCTGACAATCCAAGGAATACAACGAGAGGGGGCTCCTGAATACAAACGACATGCGACCTACGCCCTGATGAGCTTCGCTCCTAAAACATCGACATGGCTGTGCTGTCTACCTCCTGGGCCTCGAAGAAGCCCTACGTCTAGCCCGTCTGGGCATCAACAACCAACGGACAGCTGCGGTAACAGTCTTGGACGAAGTTTCGTGCATTACCATCCCAATGACCTTGTTTGGATGTGGACGCTGATACGCCAACGCGAACGTAGAGAAAAAATTGGCAGATCCCACGTACAGCGCGAATCAATTATATGCGAAGCACGAATGTGAAAGGTTGATATGTCACTTTAAAATCAGCACAAAAATATGAAATGGAAATAAATGATGCCGTACTTGACTTCCATGTCATGATTATTTAGTTTAGATGTGTCGTTTACCTTCGTAATCTCTTCAGGTCACGTGATACCAAATTTAGTGTATGAGGAGCTAGCGAAACACTCGCTAGCACGCTACGAGCGTGGTATGTTGTCATGCTCTTACATGACACGCGTGTCAGGATTATCATGCTTGTACCAGTCATACATTTCGTTATCAATTGACGTCAGGTAACATCAAATTTGGTATACGTGGAACAAGCAGAACGGCCGCGAGCGCATCATGAAAGGCCCAATATACTGCAATGTAGCGTTGACGCGTGCGCACGCGGGGCACAGCGACACTAGGTTAGCAAAACGCGAACACTCTATTGTCTGACGCCAGGCGAGACCGGCACGAAATGTGACATGCTGCATTTCACGCCGATGCGTTACCAAGACAACACTGCTTCTCCCTCTTTTAGGGGCGAAGCTCCATACAACGGCGCCTGTTCGTCGCTCGTAGCCATTGTAGTGTGTAACAAGTATAACATTTTCACCTCCAAGGTAGTGCCGGTGAGAGATTTCTTCTGTGCACAGTTGAACAATAGAAACTACTGCTCAATATACATGCCAATGGCTGCTAATAGGGAAACGGAGACAGGAGCATTTGGCTTTTAGTTAACGCACACGCTGCGATCCCCATTAGCAGGCATTGGCATGTACATTGAGCACTACCTGGCAAAAAAATTGCCCGCAGCTTCCCTCGGGGGAACACTCAGGAGGATGCGGAGCATATAATTGGTTAACGGGGTGTTGAAGTGCGACTTACTTGGGTCGATGGCTAAATTGGTTAACGTGGTTGTGAAATGGGGTGTTACATTGCGACTTACTTGGGTCGATGGCTAAATTGGTTAACGTGGTTGTAGGAGGGGGTGTTAAATGAGCGAACACGTACACACATATGCGAAAGGGCGGCGCTGGTCGAAGGGACGTCGATCATTGTGTTTGTGGATTCGTTGGAATTCATTTCACCGCGACCTTGGACGTCGACGCGCCGTACAAACCAACCGACGAGCGGCAACTGAGCGAGCGAGCGCCGACCTTGAGTATATATACAGCGCGACGGCGCATGCACTGTCAGCTGTCGAATGTTCGAGAAGGGGGAGAAGCGCAACGGCGCATGCGCGCGCGTCAGCTACCGATGTTCTGGAAGCGCGACGGCGCATGCGCGCGCGTCAGCTGCCGATGTTCTCGAAGCGTGACGGCGCATGCGCGCTACATTATACAGCTAGCGAATGTTCGTGAAAAGGAGAAGCGCACGCGGTGTGTAGAGGAGGAAGGGTGCACAGATGGTGGAGGAGTGAAGCGCGCGCGGTGTGTAGAGGAGGAAGGGATGCACAGATGGTGGAAGAAGGAGGAAGAAGCTTGCGGACGGCGCCGCACTACAAGCATCGAGTATTAGATGCTCCGCATCTAAAAGGGTTGGTACGTTATACTCGCTCGGTGTAACCTCCTTAATTTTAGAAAGGTTCAGCGAGCGTTGAGCCGCAGTGCCATGAATACAATGAAATAGTATACACCATGAACTCGAGGTGGTTAGAGATTAGAGTAGATACGAAGCGCAAGCCGTAAGAAAGTAAAAGCCGAATTCTCCTGTCTCTCATTTCCCATTAGCAGCATTTGACATGTACATTGAGCACTATCTGACAGGAAACAGTTGCTACGTTATATTCGCTGGGCGTAACCTCCTTCGTTTTAGAAAGATTTAGCGAGCGTTAGGCCGCAGTGCCATGAATACAGTGAACTAGTATATACCATGAACTCGAGGTTGTTAAAAGTAGAAGGAGACCCGAAGCGCAAGCCGTAAGAAAGTGTGCATGTGCCACCTTTCGTTTAGCCCTTGGAATGTTCGCTGGATGGCGGTGCTTCTATATGGGAAATATATGATGAAAAAATGCGAGAGGGCGGTACTTGCAATGTTGAATAGATGGACGAACGGACACACAGACAGATGCATGAATGGACGCCTGAACGGACGCAGGGGTGAACGCAGGGACGGACGCACGAACAGGCGCACGCACGGACGGGCGGATGGACGCATGGACGGTCACACAGATGGACGCATGGACGGACGGAAGCAAGAACGAATGGACGGGTGAATGCTTCGCCCAACTCTCTATATATCATTCATTCCGTGGATATGCTGCCAATTTTTAGATGCGGAAGCATCTTATACTCGCGCCTTGTAGTGCGCCGTCCGCGCCGTCCGCACCGCTTCTCGAACATTCGACAGCTGACGCGCGCGCATGCGCCGTCGTGCCGTCGCCCACTCTTCCACCATCTCTGCATCCCTTCCTCCTCTACACACCGCGCGCGCTTCACTCCTCCACCATCTGTGCACCTTTCCTCCTCTACACACCGCGTTCGACATCTACAATTCTCCTGATTCTCCAGTGGACGCGCATGTGGCGTCGCGCTTCGAGAACATTCAACAGCTGACAGTGCATGCGCCGTCGCGCTGTATATATACTCAAAGTCGGCGCTCGCTCGCTCAGTTGCCGCTCGTCGGTTGGTTTGTACGGCGCGTCGACGTCCAAGGTCGCGGTGAAATGAATTCCAACGAATCCACAAACACAATGATCGACGTCCCTTCGACCAGCGCCGCCCTTTCGCATACGTGTGTACGTGTTCACTCATTTAACACCCCCTCCTACAACCACGTTAACCAATTTAGCCATCGACCCAAGTAAGTCGCAATTTAAAACCCCATTTCACAACCACGTTAACCAATTTAGCCATCGACCAAAGTAAGTCGCACTTTAACACCCCGTTAACCAATTATATGCTCCGCATCCTCCTCAGTGTTCCCCCCAGGGAAGCTGCGGGCAATTTTTTTTTGTCATGGAGGGACGGCGGACGCACTGAAACTGGCATGTGTGAAAGCTACGAGGCGCAGCACGCGTCTGCCAGTATATAGCACGGCCGGTGCCTGGCGTGGAAACGCCGGCGTGACGCAACGAAACGAACGCCGGCGAGCACGCGCACCGCGTCTCCTCAAAATGTATTGGTGCCTTGACTGTGGCTTGTAGTCATGCTCTCACATGACACGTATCCCTTGATTATCATGTTTGCCCAAGTCAAATACTTCGTCGTCCATTGACTTCACGTAATACTAAATTTGGCATGTGTGAAGCTGTCAAAACGGCCGCGAGCGCCTCATGAGTGTGGCATGTAGTCATGTTGTTCATTGGCAGGCATGTCGCGATTATAGTGTTTGCACCAGCCACATACCTTCGTCAACCATTCGTATACCGTTATACCCAATTTGGTTTATGTGACGCTAGCGAAAGGGCCGCGAGCGCATCATGAGCGTGGCATGTAGTCATGTTGTTACATGACACGGATGCCATGATTTTCACGTTAGGGTCTGTCGCTTGTGTCCGCCATAAAATGATGTTATACCATGCCAGTTTTTCAACATGCCTTCTGAACGAAACATCCGCAAGAGTTGCAGGACCATGAAATGTAAATCATGACATTCATGAGATACATGTCAAGATTTTAATGTTATGACTAGTCAAACATGTTCATCATATAGTCATGTTAAGCGGTACCAAGTTTGGTATCGATGCCGTTATTGGAACGACCAGCAGAGCTAAAAGTCGTAGGTGGCAAGCTAGAAAGATACGCTCAAGGTCGCCGAAGTTCGCTAAGAAATGCATCGCATTTAAAACTTCTGCGAAGGTACTTCGGAGCGTAGAAGGTAGGTAAACGTGTCGGGACACTCGACTACGAGGTTGTCCTTGACAGCATCACGAACACTCAACGGTGGCGTGCGTAATCTGAAGTCGTTCATGTCGTGTGTCTTAGGCCGTTTAATGTACGTGAAGAAAACTATACAACTGTATTCTTTATTGTTGTTTATCTAATATTGTGCTTTGTTGCTGGTGCCTATTTTTTATTTTACTCTCTTGCTTTTTTTGTGCCTTTTTTCTCCGCGTTCTGTTTTTAGCATCGGTACGGTGCTTTTTTCAAAGGAGCGCAATGACAAACACGTCGTTATTTTCACTTTTGTTCCATTTGTGTTCGCCCACAAAGCTCGTCGAGAATATTCACTGCGAATTCCGCCTCATTGACCCAAAGATGCGCAATTATTTCAGGTAATTTTGTTACGATTGCGCGCAAGACGCGACCACTCGAGATAATTCCAAAGCTTGCGCAACGACAAGTCATAAGGCCGGGATATTCGACGGCACATATATAAATGCCAATGCGCTTTGAAGCTGGTCAGCTGATTGACGGCCGACGCTCTGCTCGCCGCTATTAGTACCAGTGTGCGTCGCTAAAATGTGGCATTACGTTTACTGCGCACAAGTTCGAATGAATAAACAGTTTCATTTTAGCCAAGCCGTCTCTTCCTTCGTCGGTATCACCACCACATGAAAATATGTGAGACACAAAAAATGTCACGGTTTCATTGCAAGAGCGAAGCAACCAATACGATAGCAACAATTTGGAATGTAGCGCCGTGAATGAAAAGCAGAGTAAAGCGTGGGGCACGCTCGTCACGCACATAAGATTAACGAAAACGACACGGGTGAGACTGTTTTCACAACAAATTTGTGCAGGGTGGACCTTCGCGTCGATAACGTAGGCATCATTTCTTTCAAACGAGAACGTATTTCTTAGTCGGGCTCGGTCAGGCGTCCATCGGGATCCGTCCACCGCCCCGTCCCTTAGCAACAGCTGATGGCGCGCGCGCTTATCCTCACACCTATAGCAACCAGAGCCCCCACCTTCTTGACTTGAACGTGACTTGCAACTGCCTAACGTAGTACTTTTGAAACACATTTGTACAAAGCCAACTAAAAAAAAGGCAGATCCTATGTACAGTGGGAATCGATGATATGCGAAGCACGAATGAGAAAGGCTGATATGTCACTTTAAAATCTGCAAAACGTTACGAGGTTGATGTAAATGATTCCGTACATAACTTCCATGTCATGCATAATTATTATATTGGGTTGTGTTGTTTACTTTTGTCATCTATTCACATGACGTGATACCAATTTCAGTATATGTGGAGCTAGCGAAACGCCCGCGAGCACGCTATGAGCGTGGTATGCTGTTATGTTCTTACATGACACGCGTGTCAGAATTATCAAGTTTGCACCAGTCATATAATTTGTCATCCATTGACGTCACGTAACACCAAATTTGGTATTTGTGGAGCTAGCAAAAAGACCGCGAGCGCATCATGAAGAGCCCAATATACTCCAATGTAGCATTGACGCGCACGCACGCTGTGCCCAGCGACGCTACGTTAGCGAAACGCGAGCACTCTAAAATCTGATGCCAAACGCGACCGGCGCGACAAGCGTACGTCGGCGCGGCCCGATGGCAACCGGCGCGAAATGCAACATGCTGCATTTCGTGCCGATGCGTTACCAAGACAAAACCGCGTCTCTCTCATTTCGTGGCGGAGAGACACTGGACACGCTAAAACGCGCATGCGTCAAAACAACGCAGCGCGGTGTGTGCCAGCGAGTATATGGCAAAACTGGCGCCCAGCGTGGCAACGCCGGCGTGACGCAACAAAATGAACACCGGCGAGTACGCGCACCGCGTCACGTCAAAATCTATTGGTGCTATGACTATGGCATGTAGCTATCTTCTCACATGACACGCACCTCATTATTCTCATGTTTGCACCAGTCACATAACTTTGTCATCCATTGACGTCCCGTAATACGAAATTTGACACATGTGAAGCCAGCAAAACAGCCCCGAGCTCATCATGAGTGTGGCTTGTACTCATGTTGTTACGTGATAGGCGTCATTATTATCATGTTTGGATGTGTCATTTACCTATGTAGTCCGCTCGCGTTGCGTAATACCGAGTTTGGTACATGCGAAGCTAGCAAAACGGCCGCGAGCGCATGATGAGCGTAGCATGTAGTCTTGTTTTTACATAACACGCATCTCTTGTTTATCATGTTTGCACCGGTATCATACCTTCGTGATCCATTCACGTCTCGTAATACCGAATTTGGCATAAGTGAAGCCAGTGGAACGGCCGCCAGAGCATCATGAGCGTGGCATGATGTCATAATGTCACATGACACGGCATTTTATGATTATCATATTTGCAGCAGTCACATACCATCGCCATCCAATCACATACTGTACTACCAAATTTGGTATGTAACGCTAGCGAAACAGCTGCGAGCGCATCATCAGCGCGGCAAGTAGTCATGTTGTTACATCACACGCTTGTGATGATTATGTCATGCAATCATGTAGTACCATACCAGTTTTTTCCACATGCCACGTGAACGAAACCACCGCAATAGCTGCAGGACCATGAAATGTAAATCATTACATTCATTACATACATGTCATGATTTTTATGTTATGGCTTGTCAAATATGTATTTCATACAGTCATGTTATGTGGTACCAAGTTTGGTATCGATAACGTTATCGAAACGGCCAGTAGAGCTAAAAGTCGTAGGCTGCTAGATAGATAGATAGATAGATAGACAGATAGATAGATAGATAGATAGATAGATTGATTGATTGATTGATAGATAGATAGATAGATAGATAGATAGATAGATAGATAGATAGATAGATAGATAGATAGATAGATAGATAGATAGATAGATAGATAGATAGATAGATAGATAGATAGATAGATAGATAGATAGATAGATAGATAGATAGATAGATACGCTCTAAGTCGCCGAAGTTCGCTAAGAAATGCTTCGCATTTGAAATATCAAGGCCTCCGAACGCCGATATGACGTCACGCTAGCGAGATGGACTAGACCGTTGGCTTGGATGCGTCTAGGTTTGGCGTGCTTGCAGGTAGTCACTTTGCGAGTCGCTGTTTATGGCCTCGAGAAACTAGCGCTGTCCTCCAAGTTTACCCACCACTGTATATGCTTTGTCCCCAATGCAGGACACGTATTTTGAACACAAAAATTAAGTACCTCGCGCTGGCTTACCGCTATCTACTCCATCATAAGAAAGGTCATTCTCTTACCCTTTACTTTGAATAATGTTCTAGAAACATTGTTTTTGTTTGTATCGTAACATTACATCTCTTCTTTCGTTTGTGGGCGTTAATGCTTGAGAAAGGCTATATAGGAAGAAGAACGGAAACTTGACGAAGTTTCTACGCTTCATAGCTATAGAGACTAAGCATTGTCTTTTTAACCGCCGACTGAAATTACTGTGAAAAAGCACAACAGCACAGTGAAGGCACATAGTATACATTAATCGCAAATCATAAAAAACTACATTCTTCAAAAAACAGTTTAAAGTGTGCATTTTTATTGATCATGTGCATTTTCGCAGTTTCTAAAACAGGGCTTGACACAATAATATCAAGCCTCATTTTATTGGTTTACATTTTATTGTAATAGAGTCATGCACAATTGATTCGCATAAAACGAGCTTTAGCCTTCTTGTACAATCTCTGATCGTTTTTTTTCCACCCCTCCTGTTTACTGGTCACTTCAGTCTTCATATAATCTTGAGATAATGGCGAAGACCCAGCCAAAAACAAAATTTCTCCCCTGAGTGCAAAGTTAAAGTACGCATTGGTTGAATGCGATAACATGGAGAGCTCCAATGATAAACAACCATCACAATGCGCTTCAACGATAGTATTTAGAATGGACAAAATGCATCGTTTATAAGATGATGTTGTGTGCAAGTGAAGCTAGGCTACGGCACACAGTTTTCATTAGGATTCTGTCAACAAAACCATGCAATTATCTTCCAAAAGGATTTTGGACGCTAGGAGTGGATTTTGGACGCTAGGAGTCGCAGAGTGCGGACGCACGTTGTGTAGGCTCCGCAGTTTTCAAATGATTTTTGTTAAAAAATTGCAAAACTTGGCTAAAGTCTCTACGCCAATCGACGGAGGAAGTTCAGCCGAACACCTGGATACCTACTATTGCAAGGTGGGCCCGCTTTTTCGGCACTGACACCGATAATTCTGAGTCGCCACGAAGATCAAACATTGTGTCTGCCGCCGCAGCGGCGGGGAGAGCTAGGTCCAACGCGTCGACGAGGACGCCTGGGGCGACCCCGGAACGCCTCGACGGCGCGTCTAGCACCACGATGGAGGTTGTAAGCGTGGAAGGAGAAGATATGCAACCGGAGGACTTTACCAACGACGCCGAATGGTGCGAAGTCCGCAGAAGAAACATCACGAAAACATTGGAGGGATTTCAGGCCCGAAGAGAACCATGCTAAGAGACGCTGCTGCGCCGACGGGCGCGCCTGGGGACAGCAAGTGGAAAGGTGAACGAACCATACGACAAATTGCTATTGCAAGCAGACTTCCTCGTCTACCGGCAGAAGACTACAAAGTGATCGTGCGACCACGAGGAGGACTCAGCGTTTCGGAGCACAGGCAGGCACGCATATACTGCTGCCTGAAAAACGCCGCTGGCGTCGGTCGCGAAGCAGCAGAAGAAGACAGTATATGCATAAACTACAAGCAGAATATCGTGGTCGTCAGCACGTCGTCCGAAGAGCGAGCCAGGCGGTACGGAGCCTTCACGAAGATCCGAGTGGGAGAGCAAGAACACGAAGCCAGCGCCTACAGAGCAGCGCCGGAAAACAGATCTAAGAGACCCATAAGAGGGATATCCAAAGAGGAAAGTTCCGAAGATATTATAGACAACCTAGTGACAGCAAGAAACCCAAGCATATTACACGCGAAGAGGATGGGCAACACAGACAATGTAATCGTGCTCTTCGACGGACTACACGTGCCGAGATACGTGAAATACGGAGCGCTCATCGTCCGGTGCTCGCTATACAGAAAACACATTGACATTTTCTACGAATGTGGGAGGCAGGGACACAGGGCGGACGTTTGCCCCAACCCAGACGAAAAAATATGCAGAGGATGCGGCGTGGCCAACCCGCCGCAAGAACACCAGTGTGAAGCAAGATGTCAGCTATGCGGGCAAGCTCACTTTACGGGAAACAGACGCTGCAAGGCAAAGTACAAGATGCCGTATTTGGTCCGGCGAAGACGCTGGGAGCGACGAAGAAGAGAAGAAGCGGAGGCCGAAACACCATACGGCATCAACGACTACAACAAACGAGCTGGCAAAGCAACGAGCGAGAACACCCAGGGATCAGAAGGCCATCGCACAGAAGGCTCACCCCCGGGACCATACGAGGGGGACAGTCGGAAGCGGCCCGGTCGCAGACCAAGGTCGAGGACCCGGTCCAGAACCCGTTCGAGAACCCGATCGAGAACCCGATCGAGATCCAGGGCAACGTCAAGATTGCAATCCAGCCGAGGAGCGGTAGAAACTCAGGCACAGGTGAGCTTTGCAGACGCGGTCTCTGGCACTGCTGTTACACCTACACGCGCGGGGTCCGCCTTAGTACAGGAAATAACACAGATCAGACAGTTGTTAGAGCAAATAAAGCGAGAAAACGCGACGCTAAGGGAAGAGGTAAAAATGCTTAAAGTAGAAAACGCTAAGCTTAAGAACCCAAAACACTCAGAGATGACCCATACCACGCCAACACCCATAGGGCGTCGACACTTCTTCGAGCTCCGGCGACGCCCGTTCCCGCGTCGACGAGTGGAGAAACGCCACCGCATAAACGAAGGGCAAAGGAAAACGCCGATGAGCAAAGCGACTCTACACTCGGAGAAGTAAAAGGCATGTTTCAGGAAATGATCGTAGGTTTACAGCTGCAATTCATGCAGATGCGCGCGGACCTACAACAGCAGATAACGCAGATGCGAGATGAAATGTCTCAGAGGTTCGACACCCTCGAGGGTAGGGTAGGGCAGCTAGAAAACGTCTCGAAAGACGCCCGACCCGCAGGAGCGAGGTCGGTCAAGAGCAAGCCGTACAGCAGACCACCTGCGGCTGAGAACAGCTACATAGAAAACTCGAGTAGCCAACATGGCGCCGCCTAATGAATACACGATTTGGCAGTGGAATTGTCGTGGGTTTCGTCGTAAGCGGGGTAACCTGCAGCAATTCGTAAAAACCAAGCAAGCACCAGATGTAATCGCCCTCCAGGAAACTGGGGGGACCGCAAAATAATCAGGATACAAATCATATAGCACTTTAGCTGAAAAAGCAACAGTAACCACACTGATACATCGTAATATAACGGCTGTAGAACACGATACTGGCGTACGCAACATAGACCACGTCCTACTAGAAATTCTCCCGTCTCGAAAAAAGGAGGGAAGCTTGTTTGTGTTGAACGTGTACAGTCCACCACGACAAAAGGTAAAGTTTGGCTCGCTTTTCCGCAAAGTGCTAAACGTAGCGGGCAGACAAGCACTGATCGTCGTGGGCGACTTTAACGCACCACACGCCGCCTGGGGTTACACCATCGAAAACGTTAAAGGCCGCAACCTGTGGAACGACGCGCAGCACGAGGAGCTCACGCTAATAACTAACCCACAAGACCCTACCAGAACGGGGAACAGCGTCAGTAGAGACACCACGCCGGACCTTACATTCATAAGGAATATATCCAACCCTCTTTGGACCAACACTAACGTAAATCTAGGCAGCGATCACTACATTGTATGCACAATTTTACAAGCAGGTCCGCGTAAAAAGAAAGGTAGAAAAATAATGTTAACCGAGTGGGACACCTTTCGTAAGATAAGAGAGGACGATGCTACAGAGACCATCGAAGATACACAGAAGTGGACAGACACACTCCAGCGTAGCGTGCAGAAAGCCACCAAACATGTTCCCGAAGAGGCAGGAATGGAAGAAATAGATAGCAAGCTCTTACACATGTGGGAGGCAAAACGCAGCCTGCAAGAGCGCTGGAAAGGTCAAAAGCACAACCGGCGTCTAAGAAAGAGAATCGTCGCGCTCGACAGAGACATAGAAGACTACGCAAATAGGCTGTCCCAGCAGCAGTGGGCAGGCATGTGCACTTTAATGAACAGGCAGTTCGGAATGTCCAAAACTTGGAACATTCTCCGAGGCCTCCTTGATCCAGAAGGCACGAAAACAACACAAAGACAAAACCTGCAACGGATACTACACAGCTACGCAGGTACAGAAGTAGAGCTCTTACGCGAGCTACACCAGACATACGTAGGAGATGCCACAAAGGCGCGACTCCAAGAGTACGAAGGGAAGGATAACGTCGACCTCGACGCCTCCATTACAGAGGCAGAGATTCGACACGAACTCGGACGACTCAATCCCAAGTCCGCCCCGGGTCCCGACGGTATAACAAATAAAACACTTTGCAACTTAGATGACGAATCCGTCACGGCTCTCACAAAGTACATAAACGAATGCTGGGAGAAGGGCGCCATACCCCAGCAATGGAAAACCGCCAAAATCATATTAATACCCAAGCCGGGCAAAAAGCCGCTCATCGGAAATCTCAGGCCCATTTCATTGACGTCCTGCATTGGAAAGCTCATGGAAAAAGTAATTTTAACGCGTCTCGTCAGATACATGGACGACAACGAGCTATACCCACACACCATGATCGGCTTTCGACCAAGACTCTCGACGCAAGACGTCATGTTGCAGCTAAAGAATCAAATCATAGACGCCGAAACGCACACCCTGGATACAAAAGCCATTCTGGGCCTTGACCTGCAGAAGGCATTTGATAACGTCACCCACGAGGCCATATTGCGCAACTTGCAAAACCTACACGTAGGTCGGAGAGTGTACGATTACATAAATGATTTTCTCACCAACCGTAAAGCTACAATCACGGCCGGGGAAGCGGAATCCGAAGAATTCGTTCTAGGCAACAAGGGAACATCACAAGGTTCGGTGCTTTCCCCTTTCCTATTCAACGTGGCGATGCTTGGTTTACCCTCAGAGCTGGAACGCGTCGAAGGGCTTCAGCACAGTATCTATGCGGATGACATCACCCTATGGGTGACGGGCGGGAGCGACGGTCAAATAGAAGAGATTTTACAACAAGCAGTAAATACGGTAGAGCGATACGTGGAGAACAATGGCCTAAAATGCTCTCCTCAAAAATCGGAGTTATTACTCTACAGACCTACAAGCAGAGGTCGCAAGCGCATTCACGAACGACACAACATCACAATCTTAGCAGGAGGTTACCCAATACCTCAGGTACAACACATAAGAGTTCTGGGACTCCGAATATCCGAGAACGGACATAACGGGGAAGCAATAAAGTTACTGGATAACAACACCCAACAAACCATTCGAATGATTCGAAGAATCGCCAACAAAAACTACGGCGTGAAAGAACACAACTTAGTGCAGCTCATCCAAGCCTTCGTCGTCAGCCGCATAGTGTATGTGACCCCATACCTCAAGTTGCAAGTGGCGGAAAAACAAAAGATAGAATGCATAATTAAAAAGCATATAAGCAAGCCCTCGGATTACCGATCACCACGTCTAACGAAAAGTTCGAAGCGTTAGGAATGCATAACACCCTAGACGAACTTATTGAGGCTCATATGATAGCGCAATATGAACGACTCGCGCAAAGCAACACGGGAAGACACATCCTGCACAAACTTGCAATAACGTACGCTGGCCAAAGCGGCAATAAATACGATATCCCAAAAGAAACCAGAGAGCGCATCATAATACCTCCGTTACCCAGAAACATGCACCCCGAACATCACCGGGAGCGGAGGAATGCAAGAGCGAGAGCACTGCACAAGAAGTTTCAACATGACGCGGACGTGGTATATGTAGATGCAGCCGAATATACAGACGGTCGACACATGGCAATAGTCGCTTCAAATTAAGCGGGCCACCTGCTTGCTAGCGGCACCATTAAAACAGGAAATTCGGAAATCGCTGAAGAAACGGCCATAGCGCTGACGCTTGCGTCCACAAGGGCCAGCGTCGTGATCAGTGATTCTAAAACCGCGATTCATAACTACGCTAACGGAAGGGTCTCGAAAGAGGCGTTAAGAATCTTAAATAACTTTCGCGGAGAGCGCGACGTTTATGTTATATGGACGCCCGCCCACTCCTCCCTCCCGGGCAATGAAACCGCACACACCCTAGCTCGAGAGTTAGCGAGCCGAGCAGGGGCAGGAATGATGCGGAGCCCGCGTGCGGAGAGAGACCGCATGTTCAGTTACAACGAAATTACCAAGCACTACAGATTAGGGAGGCAGCACTACCCGCCACCACACTCCTCATTAAATAAGCAGCAGGCGACAGCGTGGCGCCTATTACAAACAAACACGTTCCCAAACCCAATCGCTTATAATCATTGTTACCCGGACCTCTACTCAGACAGATGTAAACACTGCAATCAGCGGGCGGACCTCAAACACATTATCTGGGCTTGCCCCAACATCGTGAAGGGGCCAAACACATACATGAATACGGAGCAGTGGGAGACCGCGCTGCTAAGCTCAAGCATCGAGGACCAACTACAGGTCATCAGGCAAGCCGAAGATGCTGCTAGGGCCCAAGGACTCCTAGCTGCCATCTAAGGGAGGGGAGTCAACTCCTCTAACACTTGCCGTTTCAATAAAAGTTGTTTCTCTCTCTCTCTCTCTTCCAAAAGAGAGAGCATGATGAATAAAACATAAAAAAACGAGAAACAGCTCTCAGGTATTTAAAGTCTTTCTTTACCTTTCACGCATTCTTGGCATTACGTAATTTTTCGTTTTCTGTGTGGCACAAATTGTTCAGCAGTGTATTCGCTGCAGCAGTTACAACATGCCCCATTACTTCCTGTGCCAAATGACCAGAATCACACACGTCTAGGTGCTCGTAGTCTGCAAAGGCAGAAAACACAAGGCAGACAAGGGTGTCTCCATGTTTTAGAAGGCTGAGAAATCGCACAGAGTACTATGGCGCCCTGAGCTTGTCTCATATAATTTCAATAAACAGCACAGCGTTAACTACTACTGCTCGTGGAAACATCAGCTCACCCCTCGACATCTCCGTGATTGATGCATTCTCAGCATCATCTAGGTCAACGTCTTGCAACACAACGTGTTCTGTGTAAGATCCGCACGTCAATTTCTTAAAGCTGCATGGGCACAATAGCCGGCAACGTAAGTTACTGCAGGAGGCCTTGATGCTTTTTTTCTGAATGCCTGAATCAGCCACAGCGACGTGAAACTGGCTGTGTGCTGACAGCACAACTGTCTTCCATGTATTTGCATTTGGTGCTGGTAGCATGTCTAAATCTTTCAGGTTCAAAGCCTTCTGAAAACGCTGTTTATATTCAGATTCATATATATATACCTTATTGGCACAAGGTAATTCGCACCCGATAGTAGCAGATACTTTCCAAAGTGATTATCTAAGCAGTTAGTTTGAAATTTGCCCAAAAGAACGTACTCAAAATGAAGCTCTTCCAGGCAGTGTATGGCTAGTTCGTGCAAAGCGTGGTTAGTGTGGCGGAAAGCTGCGTGCGTTTCACGTGTAAGGCGGCCATTGTCATGTATGAGGCTTTCCCAATGATCGAGCCACTCTACTATTTTTTGCAGGAACTCGAGCTGCGGACACAACGATGACACAATTGGCCCTTACAATTCATCTGGCAACCGCTGTCATTTTCTTGGCGTCTTTACATTAGCAATATTCCACCATGTCAATATGGTGTCAATGTAGTCAGATGCTTCCTTAACATGCTGAAACGTTGAGGTACTGAGAGCGGCAACAGTAGTTGAGTTAAAAACCTTTAGTGCAAGCTCAACGTCCTGTCGTTCTATGTCGGAGGGGTTCAGCTTTCAAAGGGAGAGATGGCGCTAACTTTTATTTTTTTCAGCTTCGTGCAACTCTCAGAATACCTTGAAAGATGCTGTAAGTATCTTTGGTTCAGTCTCACTACATTTAGGTTCAGGAAAGTACATACATTTTTCACTGTTTCGTTAATGAGTCGGTTTTTTCTTATACACTTTAGTATGTGAACTGGGTTCACCACAAAAAACAGGGGTCGCAATGAGTCAGCAGAATGCTGGTAAATAATACTGACACTCGTGGGCTTAGCAAAAAAGGACAAGGCTTTTCTGTTTATGGAGTTGATGTCTGAGATCACTGCATTTATTCTAAAACCAGAGGCCTCGCGATCAAGAATTAGCTTTCGGAGGAAGTAATGTAGTGCCTAAGCATCAATTTGCGCCACGGGAAGATTGTGTACAACATCCTTGTTTGAAGAAAGAGAATTTTGCATCATAAATACGTGGGCAGTATTTACCGCAGTTAATGAATTTTCTGCAGCCCCAGTTACAAAGCCAGTCTTTGAATCGAAAAAATACTGTAAATGAATCTCATCAAGTAATGTCATAGTCGTTTCATGCTCTTTAAGTGTGCTTACAATCCGCTTGGCATAAGAAAAAGAGTTAGCTTCTTGCTGCTCCTGCACAGAGTTATTATCACACTATGAACACAGTCTCTAGAAAGAATCAGAATGCGGCACCCTAAGCTTCATCGAATTTCTCAAGAGTCTGTATGCATGAGGGGAAATGGTGAACAAAAGGCTAAAAAAAACTAAGAGATCTGGGGGATAACAGTGGGCATTATTCAAAACAAGATCATCATGACTCTTCAAGAATTTCAGCACCTCCAAATGCCTTTCTCACAACTCGCATGCAAAATGTTCCCCGCTTACTTGCTCTAGTAACATCGACACCAATCTCAATAGATTAGGGGCTTTCTCAGAAGTCGCCGCGCTTGCATTCTTGCGTGTCTCTTCAATGATATCTAGCACTCTCTTCAAATCTTTTAACGGGCCACTCGCCAGGTTTGACAATTTTGAGCTCACAAGCGCAATACGTTCATGATCACGTCTGCCGAAATTTGCAACGCTACGCGCCGCGTAAATGGGGCAAATTTCAAGATGAAAGCTGCTCGTCCTCCCCTCTACCTGCGCACGCGTAGAGAATGAGGGCATGACGGGGGCGTAGGAATGGCCCTACGTACACAGCACTGCGGCCACGTTGGTCCTCTACGTAGACGACTCTGCTCTGACGTTGTCAACAGTATACCGCGTGACATGGCAAAAATTATTTAACACAACATGCGTATTTTATGTATTTGTCGCTTTGAGAGATGAGTAAAACTTGAAATGAATAATGAGACACAATAAAAAGACCACTATAAATATACAAATATGTATATATATATATATATATATATATATTAGGTGTGAATACACTTTATAAGCGACCCCACTATCCACCGCCGTCGGCGGCGTCCGCAGTCTTCTCTCTCTCTCTCTCTCTCTCTCTCTCTATATATATATATATATATATATATATATATATATATATATATATATATCGGTGTCAGTGACGTGCCTTATATCAGGATAGTAGCGTTGCCTCCGGGACATCCATCGCACGCAATGCTCTCGACGGGAGACTGACAGAGAAGGCGGGTGCGTGAGAGAGAGGGGTGTGCGCACAGCTGCAGCGAGCAAGGAGAGCGGAGGATAGTGGTGGTAAAAAACATTTATTTCAGAAAAAGTCTACTAGAGAGTGCCGACGAGGCCCATCGGCGTGCTAGAGTGGCAAGACCCTATTCCGGGACGCCAGTGGAGCTGGAAGCTGCCCGTGCACGCTCCACCAAGGAGCGTTGTGCAGCCAAGGTAGAGCAGCCGAGCAGGTGCTCCTCCCAAGCCTCTCTAGTTGGGATAGGAAAAGGGGGTGAGAAAGGGACGGGATTAACTGGGCACGATGCTACGACGTGATATGTGTCGGCGAGGACATGACAGGTCGAGCAGGTGCCATTGATTTCCGGCAAAAAGTGCCTGGCGACCGCCGGACTGATAAAGGTGTTTGTCTGCAGGCGGCGTAGCAGTCGTTCGTCCGCTTTCTCCAAACCGCGTGCGGGGTCCGGGTAGAGGCGGCGCGAAGCCCGGTAATAAGCCGAAATTTCGCGAAAGCGTGTCAGGTTGGAATTGCCAGATTCCGTCTCGGGACATGGAGGAGCAACGGCCCGGACAGGAGAAGCGTGGGCAGCGGCATTTGCCGCCTCGTTGCCGGGCAGGCCCGAGTGGCGTGGGGTCCAGACTATACGAATGGGATGAGGGTTAAAGCGCCAAGAGGCTGCCTGTAGCAGGCTAGCCGCCAGCGGGGCAATGGAACCCTGAAGGTACCGAGAACAGGCCGAGCACGAGTCCGTCAGGATGGTGCGTGAGGCAGGGTGAGAGGCGGCCAAAGCTATGGCAACCTCTTCAGCGTGAGTTACTGTGTCTGCTCGAAAGGAGAGGCCACCTACGTGTTTGCCCTCTGTAATCATGGCAGCCGTGAAGTGACCCGAGGGGGAGGAACCCGAGACGTCCACGTAGAAAACACCAGGACGATCGGAGTGTCGCGTATGAAGGGCCGCGGCGCGTGCTAGTCTACGGCCAGGATGGAGGTCGGGGTTTATATTACGGGGTAGAGGTTCCACTCATAGCTTTTGAGGCCAGAGCTCTGGTACCGGCTGCAGAGGGTCTTGGTCAGATATCGGGTTAAGGCCAAGTCTGTGTAGAAGACGGCGCCCTGAAGGCGTCTGCAACAGTCGATTGATTTGGTTAACGCGATGAGCTTCGCGCACCTCTGCAAAGGTGTTGTGTACCCCCAGAGCCGCGAATCGGCTGTTGTAAGTTGCAATAAGTAGGTCCAGAGCGCGTTTGTATACTGAACGAAGAAGGACGTCCAGCTGGTGCTCGTGTCGACGACGCAGGCGAAGGTAAGGCAAGGCGTAGAGGACGCGACTGGTCACAAACGCGTGGGCCAATCGGAGGGACTGAGACCTGCGGAGGCCGCCACGCTTGGTAGAAACTCGCCGTATCATGCGGTTCACCTGTTCGCTGGTGCGTCTGAGGCCTGCTATTGTGCCCTTTGGATCCAAGGACGATGTAAGGTGAAGACCAAGAACCCGAATATTGTGCACTGACGGGACGGGCCCGGACGGAAGAAAAATTTGAGGCGGCGGTAGTGGAGAGACTGAAAGAAGAGCCAATTTAGCTGGAGAGCACTCCAGGCCGCATGAACCTGCGTAGGTGTCCACCAGAAGGGCAGCCTTTTACAGGCGTTCTTCGATTTGCGCTAAGGAGCCGGTGTTGGTCCAGATTGTGATATCGTCCGCATGTAGTGCGTGTTGTATTACCTCGATCTCGCTTAGAAGAGAGGGGAGGTTCATCAACGCCAGGTTAAAAAGCAGAGGATACAGGACTGCCCCTTGAGGTGTACCCCGCGTGCCTAATAAGTACGGGCCGTGTTCGGTAGAATTAAGGCGAATGAAGGCACTGCGATGTGATAGAAAGGCGCGAATGTAGTTGAAAGTCTTCTGCCCGCAGTTTTTGGTAGACAAGTTAGTGAGTATAGTGCTGTGTTTGACGTTGTCGAACGCCCCGCGGAGATCGAGAGCGAGCACGGCTTCATCATTATGGCGCATAGTAGTCGGCTCTATGATATCGTGATGAAGCTGGAGCAGGACGTCCTGCACCGACAGATGCGGGCGAAAGCCAAACATTGTGTCGGCAAAGGTCCTCTTGGCCTCCAAGTAGGCGGAAAGGCGTTCGCGAACCATGGTTTCCTTGAGTTTGCCTGCGCAAGACGTAAGTGAGATGTGTCTCGTTACTAACGAACTTTGCCGATTTGGGAATTAATGTCACGACTGATGTGGTCCAATCCGATGGAAGTGGAGAGCCGTCCCATATCGAGCTTATAAGGTGGAGTACCGAGAGGTGTGCTTGGTCGGGAAGATTTGTCAGGAGCGATACTGTGATTCCGTCGCGTCCAGGGGCCGTGCCCCGTCGCATTTTCGTGAGTGCAATTCGTAAATCAGAAAGCGTGTATGGGACGTCGAGGTCGGTGTTAGGGGCGCCGGAATACGTATATGCTGGGCCTGCGGGATCAATGGTGCGGCAGATGTAGCGGTCACGGAGTTCTCGCACGAGGTCATCCGTAGTGCCCTGAAAGGCATGCAGAACACGGTGGAGCTGGCGTTGCGTTTCTCCCCTGGTGGTGGAGGGATCGAGAAGGCATCTAAAAAGTGGCCACGCACTCTTAGAGCTCATCTGGTTTGCAGCCTTCGAACAGGTGTCTGCCCAGTTAGCATCGTAAAGTTGTGCGGAGTATGCGGCCGCCTCTGCAGTGAGCGCCTCAATGCGAGCGCGAAGTTTTCGATTACGTTTGTTGCGTTTCCAGCGCCTCATGAGCCCGCGGCGAGCGTTCCAAAGATGTAGGAGGTGTGGATCGTTTGCAGGAGTCAAATTAGGGGTTGCAAGGGTGCGAGTGTTCACTTGTTTTATATGGAGAGCGTATGATGCCCACGCTGCATATTCGGTCGAGGAGAGGATGGCGGGGAATGGTTGCATTCTGAACTGAGTCCAATCGGTGAGACGGGCTTGGCCCCAGTGTTGGCGCATTTTCTGCCGCGGTGTGAATGAAATGCGGAGTAAAAACTGATCGCTGCCTAGGGTTTCGCGAGAGCGGAGGAGCGATACCGATATCAGCTCACGTCCGTGGCTTATTCGGTAGAGCGTCGCGCTGCGGCCCGCCAAGTCCTCTTTTTTTTTAAAGATAGAGAGAAGACTGCGGACGCCGCCGACGGTGGTGGATGGTTTCGGGTCGTATATAGAGTGTATTCACACTTAAATTTCTGCACGTTTTTTTTAAATTTTTTTATCCCGTGAAATGCTACGAGATGCAGGGCTAATGTGCCAGCGTTTCACATGCGTTCGGGTTCCCACGGTCAGCGCATTGAGAAGACGACCACCATGGAACGCTCCTACGCTTTCGCGCACTCATTGTGCTCATCTACTCTACCGCGTCTAAGCCAGCGTTTCCAAACAATCCCGCAGAAACAGGCAGAAGACCACAAAATAACGCTGGTCAACAAAGCAACGCCGCTCACGTGCACGGGGGCTGGGCTTGTTCGGGCACGTCATGCGAACGTCACCCCTTGGTCGGTTGCCGGAGAGGTTGGGGAAGAGGTTCGGCTTGCGAAGGCTACGCGGAGGAGCGGCAAGGGTTTCGAACTAATCTCCTCTCACCCTCATTTCGCACCGCTTCAAAACACCTGTTTTCTCCACTCGTAATGAACTCGACTCGAGAAATTTTTGTGGCAAAATGATCCTTATCAAACACCCAACAACATCCATTGTCTAACTCAAATTCTGTATGGACCCTGGTGAGTGGCCCTTTAAAGTCGCATATTTTTTTTTCCAGGAACTATCACATCAAAATTTATCAGACCGTTTCACTTAGTGTGACGGTCAGTAGACTTTAGTGTGAAGGTCAGTAGACACAACCAGCGAAGTTTGGAAGGTTGCAGCAGAATGTAGAGCCAAATACAAAAAGTAAACCTTGGTGTCCTTGTAGATTACTGTCCAGAAGCCTGTATGCTCCAATCCTACAAGGCGTTGAGCAAGTCCACAAAACTGCTTAGCTTATTTTTGGTTTTCTCTTCTACTTGCGTTTGCAGCGAAAGCATTTTTGCATTGTGCAAATAAGCGGCTTCCAATCGCACTCTTTTCAGATCCGCTGCTTCCCGAACGCACGGTTGCGGCCTCGATAAGTAGGCGGGGCTTTTGGGAACGAGCTCCACACTGCAGTTTACTTCAGACGACTGTTCTACAAGCTGACTTTGACAACTTTGCTTGTCTTGATGTCACAGCAACAGCCACGCATCGTTGCGCTTCAGAGAATGACCATGGCAATGATTACCCAGCGCGCACGCGACAGATAGCAAGCGCGTATGTGATGTAGCATGCTCTACCACGGCCGCCCAAGAAAGACGCGCGCATTCCTTCTGCGGAACGCGCACGCCTTTCCAGCCCGGCCGTGGCTCTACATGCGGCCGCTGAAGTTCGCTGTAGTGTTGCAGCCAGGGAGAAAACGTTTTTCGACGCGGCGAGCGTTTGTTGCGTTCACGACATGGCGCGCATCGCTTTGTCTGCCTCCCCCCCTCCCCCATATACCGCTGTCATCTCACTGTCGGGACGTATTGACGATTGTAGGAGGCAATTCGGTGGCCATCATATTTTTTTTACGTGGCTTTGGTTTGTAGTGATTATGCTGCCAGCATTTTGTGTAGCGTTTGTGTTTAGAAGATGCTGACATTATGGCCGTCAGATACAATGACAGGTGCGGTGCTTCACTGCTCCTTCTCTCGGCCTTCGCCCTTCGCCCCACTTTCTCGTGTACTCGCGCTTCACCAACGCCGACTAAATTTATTCGTTGGCTTTACTCTCGATCGTTCCCTGGCTGGGCACCTCTCAAGAAGATCCCAAAATGTGTACTCGAGACGACGCTGTGAAACCACAACGCCGAGCCAATAACGCTGCTTGTTTTGTTCAATTCATGACATTCTTTCACCGTGGACGCCGGCAACAAAAGCTGAAATGGCATACCGCATCTCTAGTGACCGAAAAACGCCACGTGCGGCGAACGGCGTTATTAGAGAGTTTTACTACTGCGGAATGGTGCTACGTACGCATCACGCAAGCGCCTTGCGTTACCTGGCGTCGTTTGCCACTAATCGGCTTTTAGTAGGCCGTAGTACCCGCGTACGTAACGAGCGTGAAGCGTGTTGCGCCACCTGGTACATCAAAATAAAAGCACATGTTGTTGACAGCCAATGTGAGCCAATCCAAGTGGTATAGCCAGATTATGGCCATATTTTAAGCCACAGTATGGTGGCTAGAAGGGGGAGGTGACGCCAAGGGCCGGTCAAAAACGATGCGCCGTTTCATGCCTGGCGCACGGTGGCGCTGCTTGTCGTAGTTCGATGTCCGCTCGGCCACTCGCTCTACGGCTGGGCGCGCGGCGGAAGCGAAAATTAGAAGTTTGCCGCACGCGGAAGTCTAATTTTACTAAGCACGCAAGTGGCCTTAAGTGGCATATACTTCGGAACTCGTACTGAGCACGTCGAAGTGTTCTATTCCGATACGCATGAACGATGCAATCCCGAACGGCACTGATCCCTCGCTTGCGACTTCCATGCTCTACTCCACACTTCCCATTTTGCACTCAGCGTTAGTTTCGATAAAATACAAGGAAGAGACCATACCCGCTGTTTGCATGAGTACACAAAGCATAAAAAACGATTTATTTTTTCCAATCCGAACAACTGACAAGAAATCAATAACTGCACGTAAACAGAAAGCGTCTGTATCTGCGACTGCAGCACATCACTTTAACTAATAAAAGAAAGACTGTTCAGTTTTTAAGTACAGATTATTTTTTGGCAAATTTATAACACATTTCACTGAAAGCAGAATAAAAACATGAAGCCTGCAAATAGGGGAAAAGGTAAAAGCGCTTCACATCATTGAAAACATGCGCAAATACAATAAAAACGTTTGCACTTATTTTATTTTTTTTATTTTTACATACTGCAGCCCCCAGTTTGGGGCTATGGCAGGAGTGAGCATTTACAGAATAAAAAAAATAACAAACAATTAGATCAACAGAGCAATAAAACAAAAGAACACTTAACGCAAATCAGCAAGGGCAAATAAAAAATTTTCCAGCGGGAGGGAGCGAATATCACCGGACAGTTGATTCCACATTTCGGCCGTGAAAGGAAAAAAACTAAATTTGAATGTGTTAGTTCGACAATGGTAAGGCTTGATATTAAGGTGGTGATTACTTCTAGTTGTGGACGGCGAGGCAAATGAGATGTAGGTATTGTGGGACATGCGATAGACCGAGTTAATAAAACAGTAAAGCAGTTTCATGGAATCCTTAGACGGCGCATGCGTAATGTGGTTAGTTCAAGAGAAGACAGGGCAAGGGAAGGTGAAAAGTAGCGATCACAGTGGTTTCAAATAAATCTGATAGCTTTTTTTTAATGGCCTCAATTCTATCGATTTCACCCTGCTTGTGTAGATTCCATACGGGGCATGCGTAGTCAAGCATAGGACGAATCGGTGTTTCATACATTAGTAATTTAGTGCTTTTGGGGGATCGGGACAGTGTTCATCTTAAATAACCAAACTTTTTTAGAGATTTTGTGCAGATAAGGTTAATACGCTGAGACCAAGATAAATTGCTAGAAAGAACAACACCAAGATATTTGTATTCTGTTACTTTTTTCAAGGTGGATCCGTTAAACGAGTACGTGAAGCAGGAAGGGGACTTACTATTCGTGAAAGACATAAGCACAGATTTGTTATAATTTATACTCATTTGCCAGGTTGCACACCATTCACAAAATTTAGTAAATGAGTCATTTAGACGATAATGGGCTTCAGGAGAGTCGATGGGTTCATACAAAACACAATCATCCGCGTACAGACGAATTTTGCAGGTGACGTTATTAGGCAAATCGTTTATGTACAGTAGAAACAGCAACAGACCAAGTACAGAACCTTGTGGAACGCCTGAATTAACACTAACAATGTCGGAGTCAGTTGAGTTATAACAAACGTATTGCGAGCGCTCAGAAAGAAAATTAGAAATCTAGGTAACTAGTTGCGGGTTGTTTAATATGGCGTTTAATTTACATAGTAATTTAGAGTGAAGTACAGTGTCGAATGCTTTCGAAAAGTCGATTAATAGTGCGTCAACCTGATTACCAATGTCCATTTTACTAGAAAGGTCGTGCACGAATTCGGTTAGCTGCGTAACAGTACTATAACTTCGTCTGAATCCATGTTGGAAGCTAGACTACAAGTTGTTATATCCGAGAAATGCAATAATATGTTTGTATATAATATGCTCTTATAGCTTGCAGGAATGAGGGGTAAGAGAGATGGGCCTGTAATTACTGAAAACTTGCTTATCACCAGATATATGTAAAGGTACTATTTTGCCGTTTTTCCAAGATTTGAGAATGGTTCCAGATTTTACAGATTTATTGAAAATATTGTGAGGTATTGAGAGGTCCAAAGGAAGTAGCGAACGCAAAACGTGTTGGGGATACCATCGGGTTCATTACACGTTTTAGTGTCCAAATTAAGTACGAGATTTAACACGCCCTCTTCAATGATCACTACATGGCTAATTGGAGACGTTGGATTCAAGGTGGAAAAAGAAGGAACAACCAGATTGTCGACTGTAAAGACAGACTGAAAGAAAGAGTTAAAATTGTTCGAAATTTCCGCCGGATCATCAATGATTCTATCGTTTATTTTGAAAGAATTACAAGAAGCATCGCGAGGCAGGACCGAGCGCCAGAACTTGCGGGGATTGTCGGATAGTAAACTTTGTAGTTGAACACAAAAAAAGAAATCTTTAGGTATATTTTGCTGCTCTCAAAGTTCCCTCTTGGCCTCAGTAAACCTGATAATGCTTTCTGGATTGCTCGAAGATTTGCAGCGCCGAAGTCTTCGGACTTTGCAAGATAAGTGTAAAAGATCGCGGGTCATCCAGAGAACATCAGTGTTTTTCTTTTTTAGTCTTTGTAGGGATAAACTCTTAAATGCATGATTTTACTAGATTTTCAAAAGTGGTAGTTAGTGTATCAATGTCTCCTGAAGCGCTGAGTAGCACAAAGTCATCGTAGGCATCCGCCAAAGCGTCTAAAACAGAAAGGTCATCCGCACGTTCAAAGTCAGGAAACGAAGTGAAAACATATCGCGGTTTACTGATTACGCATGCGAGGGAAACGAGAACAGCCTGATGGTCAGACAGGCCATCAATTATTTCATAGTCAAAGCCTTTATCCGAAAGGTCGGAGCTTAAAAATAAGAGATCGAGAACAGCATTCAACCTGGTGGCACCATGAACACTTTGAGTTAAGCCGAAAGATACTGTAAAGTCTATAAGTTCCTTGCAAATATTACTTTCGCGACCATCACACGTAAGGGAAGGCCAGTGGATACCTGGGGCGTTAAAATCGCCCATGCAAATGAAGTTCGACGCACTAAAATTGCGCTCGTACATGAAGTTACTAAGAATCTGTAATGTTTCAATACTCGAGGCAGGAGGCCGATAGAAAACGCAAACGACAATTGCACATTTTTCGAGGCAAATCTTGCACCAAACAGACTCGGTGTCGGCTGGGCCTGTAACCACAGCAAATTTTAAGTCTGAACGGATAAGAAGAGCCACACCACCCCCTTTCCCCACTAGTCTATCGGTGTGAACTGCTGTATACCCTGGGGGAGTGAACTCGGAATCAAGGATACCATCATGTAGCCATGTTTCAGTAATGCCGATGACGTGGGGCGAATACGCTGAGACAAAGGAGAGAAGGCTAGGCAATTTCTTTATTACGCTCCTAGCGTTTAAGTTTAGAAGGACGAAATTTTCATTCCTGCCGGGATGACGTCAACCGGAGATAACAGGCGCTGCTGCTGGGGAAGATTCACCAGGAGAAGATCGTAGTTCCGAACCGGATGCAGCCGGGAAGGGCATCGCATCGGAATTTGGAAAACTAGGTGCTTTGACAAGGGAATTCAGTGCTTCATCCCAGTAGTATCGAGCTTTGTTTATTAGAAGTAATCAAACCTCAAACTAGTAGAACACCCTATATCACGAAAAGGAGCTGCGGCGTCCCACATTTTTTTACGCAGAGCGCGAACTCGCGGAGAGAAATCTTCATTAATATAAATTTTAGTTCCTTTAAGCTTTGCAACGTTCTTAAAAATGGTCATTTTATCCCGATAATCAAGAAGCTTAAGTATAACAGGACGGGCACCATCTAGTTGCTGTCTACCAAGTCTGTGACAACGTTCAATCTGAGGACATTCAATCTGCAGCTTTTCAGTAAAAGACGCCTCAATCTTAGTTATTAAACAACCACCGTCTTCGAAGGCTTCCTCTTCCAGTCCATAAATTACAATATTGTTGGGCCGTGAACGATACTCAAGATCATCAATCTTGGAAGTGAGTTCGGCAATGTATGCGTTAGGTGACCCAACAGAAGCAGAATTGGAGTTGGAACCCGTGGAAGCTTTTTCCAAAGCACATACCCGAGACTCGAGTGCATCAAATCGGTTGTCGAAACGGAGCTTAATGTCAGCAATATCACTTGCGATTTGCTGCTGAGGAGCCAGCAGTTGTGAAAGCAAAGCAGCGACATGGGGTTTGTCTGATATAGAACAATCAGCTATTCGGGAACGTGCACCGAGCTCAGCGGTCGAAATAGAATTCCCGAATGAACGAGTAGCGGGACGAGTGCTATGCGACCGGTTTTAGTTCCAGGTGCAGTTTTAGGGGGGGGGGGGGGGCGGGAATAGGTTCGACAACACCACACAGTAAAATACTCTTAAAGGAAAACACTGCATATGAACATGACAAAACAAACACTTGTGGGCAGAGCAGCAGCAATAAAAAACTGTCATCGCTACGGACTACGTACGCGTCAGAAAAGTAACATACCTGCGTCAAAAACAGGCATCGTTTTAGCATAGTGTCCTCGTTGCTGCCACTATGCCCACTGAAGCTGAAGCTGATGGCCGGTTCCTTTATAGCTTCGCTGCGGGACGTCACATGTCGTGCGTTGGCGATGATTGGATGATCGATGAGGGCATTGAAGGAGGGCGCGGAGTGGAATCTTCGATAAGGCACACGGGTGGACACGTCGCAACTATCGCGCACGGGGGCAATAGGAAAGTCCAGGAGCGTGCCGCCACCGAAGACCACATGACCCTCTAGGCAGAATGGCACGTCAGAAGGCGATGCAGCGCTGAAACCAGGAACGGAACTTGTGCAGAGCGGGGGTCCGATCAGGCTGACAAGGAGCTGCGTCAAAAAAAGGCATCGATTTAGCGTAGTGTCCTCGTTGCTGCCACTATGCCCTTTGAAGCTGAAGCTTATGGCCGGTTCCTTTATAGCTTCGCTGCGGGACGTCACATGTCGTGCGTTGGCGATGATTGGATGATCGATGACTGCGTTGAAGGAGGGCGCGGAGTGGAATCTTCGATAAGGCACACGGGTGGACACGTCACAACTATCGCGCACGGGGGCGATAGGAAAGTCCAGGGGCTTGCCGCCACCGAAGACCACATGGCCCTCTAGGCAGAATGGCACGTCAGAAGGCAATGCAGCGCTGAAACCAGGAACGGCAATTGCGCAGAGCGGGGGTCTGATCAGGCTGACAAGGAGCTGCGTCAAAAAAGGCATCGTTTTAGCATAGTGTCCTCGTGGCTGCCACTATGCCCACTAAAGCTGAAGCTGATGGCCGGTTCCTTTATAGCTTCGCTGCGGGACGTCAAGTGTCGTGCATTGGCGATGATTGGATGATCGATGATTGCGTTGAAGGAGGGCACGGAGTGGAATCTTCGATAAGGCACACGTGTGGACACGTCGCAACTATCGCGCACGGGGGCGATAGGAAAGTCCAGGGGCGTGCCGCCACCGAAGACCACATGACCCTCTAGGCAGAATGGCACGTCAGAAAGCGATGCAGCGCTGAAACAAGAAACGGCATTTGCGCAGAGCGGGGGTCCGATCAGGCTGACAAGGAGCTGCGTCAAAAAAAGGCATTGCTTTAGCATAGTGTCCTCGTTGCTGCCACTCTGCCCACTCTGAGTACGTTGAGTACGGCACCAATTCATCTCAACGACAAAAAAAGTCAGTCATGGTCATACATTTTCAACTATGGTGATCACTTTTGAACATATTTACACAACTCATACAAAGGCTGCATTGAAAGTAGAGTGAGGAAAAGCAACTAATCCACTCAATTCACAGCACTCTTAATTTTAACATCTTCATCTTCTTACCCTTGTCGCCTTGGCTGGCATTCTGAGTTTTCACAAAAAAAATGCAGCCTGGTGAGGACGTAGAATTTGATGACCTTGTTTTTGAGTTCCGTGCTGTGGTCGGGGCAGCCCACGACGGTCAACTTAGCCAACTGCAAAAATGAGATCAAGTCCAGGATACTGTCACTTTTGATCTCCTTGATGCTGAAGCAACGTGTGAATGCGTTTTCAAGCGAAGTCAAGCGCTCTCAAGCGAAGTGGCGTTTGGAATTAGCAGCGAACTCGCCCTTTTCGCCGAATCCTTTGCGCGGTATCAGAGAATCCGCTTCCGCAAGCAGCTCTTGCGCCATTGCAGTGCTACTGACCTGTACGTTCTTCACTACCGTGGCTTGAACGGAAACTTTCGCTTGAACGCTGCACTCGTTTGCAGTGAAGAGAACGACTTTTTCTAAGGCGAGGTTACCCTTATTCATGGCACAAACTGTGAATGCTGTAGCACTGTCCGCCCCAGCGATCCTGTGCTTCGCCCAATAGGCACTTGGTGGTTCACAACTGACGATATCAAGCGCGGTTGGAGAGTTGGAAAAGCTTCTGTCTTCATGGGAGTCGGCAACGTTGTCGTGCACAGAGGCGCTTCCTTCACACCGCGGAATCTTTGCAGGTAGGCCCCCCGTAGACGTCCTCGACGTTCTTTTTTGGGGCGGTTTCTTTGATAAATACGCAGGGACGTTCGGATAAACGGTGGGGATTGCATTATCCGTAAGCTTAGGTCGGTCACGAGGAATTCACACTGTCTCACCGTTGATAGTGTCGGTGAAAAACCGCACGAGGTACTGTTCGTCGAAATGCAGCTCACAAAGAACTGAGGTTGCTTCCAGTGGTTTGTCCGCACGTGGCACTGCTCGCTGCCAGGCTTTGAAGCGCTCAGGGTCTTTAGGCACAGAAAACAACGACACTTGCCGACCGGACTTCCTCGTAGAGACGTAGCCCGAAGAACAGCCGGGCGCGAAGCAGTGCGTCTGCGACGCTTTCCGTTTCACGCCAGAGCTCATTGCGCTTTAGATCACCGCACTCAGTACTGACTGGAAATAAGTTTGTGCGACATACTTGTCACACAAAAAGCGACAAACTCAGCCTGTTAGGCACAAAGAAACACGTGCGCGAAACGGTAAACAAACTACGGAAGAAACAGCGCCAACCCTCTCGCTTCGCATTCGACAGGCATCGAAGAGCTGGCCGGAGCGCTACCCCGGCTACCGCGGCCGTGTCATGAAACGACGAATCGCTTTCACTGCGGCGGCGCATGGGCGCTGACGCCACCTCCCCCTTCTAGCCACCATAGCCACAGAGCCGGTCGGTGCTTGCCTTCGATGCCGCCATTTTGCAAAACGAAGTCTCGCGCTGTCGCGAACTCGTTCGAGTGCGGCGGGATCCCTTCATACGTACGTACGCACGCATCTCATGCGTGCGTACGTAGCGGCTGCGTACGTAACGCTATATGTGCGCGTTGCGGTCTGCGCATACGCACTACGCAGAACGTGGCGTCCTTACGTACGCAACGCCGCCACGTACGCAACGTACGCAGTACTAAAACTCTTTATTGTCTGCATGGTGTCACGGCCGGGCTTGAGGAGCGGCACGCGCGCACCCTCTTACGGACTGCGCTTCTTGTCTAGTTCCCACCTTTCACCAGCACTAGTTCATGGCACTGCGGTCGAAACCTCGCTAAACCTTGCTAAAACCTAGGAGGTTACACCCAGCGAGTTTAACGTGACAACCTTTTCTGGTCAGATAAAGCTCAGAGTGCGTCCTTCTGTTACTGCTTTTCTGAAGTGCGCCTCAAATTTAAGGCAAACCTAATTGGAGATTGAGGCACCGATACTCCTCACCAAAAGTTCTTTTATCAGAAACGACTATCGTTTAATTGATTATTTCCGTGAGCGGCTTCTCTCCTCGATTGAAATCCAAACACGTGCGGCTAGTCACAAGCGAGGAGTCGCCTGGGAAAAGGAAGAAGGGAAGGACAGTTGGTCGGCTCGAAACGCCCCCAGATGCAACTAACAGTGAAGAGTCTCCCCTATTTTTCCCTCTTAGGGTGCATAGGCCGTAACAGAGTGTGCGCTTGCCGCTCTTCCAATCCAGCCATGACAAGTTAAGAAAAAAGAAAACATTATTCTTCTAGTGCTTCATGTTGTGCGAAAATAAAGTTTCTCTCTCTCTTTATAACGCTGGGTTCTCACATGTGAAACTCTGTTAGAGATGCTACGCAATGCATTCGCTTTAACACACGATTTCTTTCGTGAAGGTAGGGACATTTTTTTTCCTCCATTGCGGCACGGTGCTCGCCCTTCTCGTTTACCTTTTAAATGTGAAGCCCTTCTTAGCAAACTTCGGTGACTTTCAGTGCATCTATTTATCTATCTATCTAGCCGTTTACGTTTGGGTGATTTCATCGTCACCCTCTTCACCTGGCGTGAATCAAAATTAGCATAGGAGGGTAAAATAGTTTGGTGAATATGAGGTGCTGGTCAAGACATGAATTATATCACATTCCTGTCGCGCGTGCCGCCGTACACTTCCCTTATGACACATGTCCACGGGTGGGTATGTGCCACTACTATGCGGGTATGTGCCACAGTTAATTGACACTTAGTATCTACTCCGGAAGAACGAGAACACACAAGGGCCATTTGAACGCGCAAACGTTAAAGAACACCCGACATTGGTAGCGTTGACCCAACGAATGCAAAAAAATGGCAATCCCACGTACAGTGGGAATCGATGATATGCAAAGCACGAACGGGAAATGTTGATATGTCACTTTAAAATCAGCACAACGTTACGAGGTGGAGGTAAATGATGCCGTACATCATCTCTGTGTCATGAATATCATGTTTGGATGTGTTGTTTAGCTTCGTCATCTATTCACGTCACGTAATACAAAATTTAGTTTATGTGAGGCTAGCGAAACGGCCGCGAGCACGCTACGAGCGTAGTATGTTGTCATGTTCTTACGTGACACGCGTGTCAGAATTATAATGTTTGCACCATTTATATATTTCGCCCTTCGATCACGTCCCATAACACCAAATATGGTATAAGTGGAACTAGCAATACGGCCGCGAGTGCATCATGAAGAACCCAATATACTTCAATGCAGCGTTGCCGCGCGTACGCGCTGGGCACAGCGACGCTACTTAGCAAAACGCGAGCACTCTAAGTCTGACAACACATCGACCAGCGTTCGTCGGCGCGGCCCGACGGCAACCGTCGCGAAATGCGACAGGCTGCATTTCGCACCAATGCTTTACCCAGACAGGACTGCGTTTCTCCCTTTTCGTGACGAAGGGACGCCGGACGCTCTGAAACGTGCACGTGTCAAAGAAACGCAGCGCAACACGCACCTGCGAGTAAATGGCAGGACTGGCGCCTGGCGTGGCAACGCCTACGTGACGCGACAAAATGAACGCCTGCGAGCACGCGCACCACGTCAGGTCGACATGTATTGCCGCATTGACTGTGGCATGTAGTCAACTTCTCACATGACACGCATCTCATGATTATCATGTTTCCACCAGTCACATACCTTCAGCATCAATTGGCGTCACGTAATTGCAAATTTGGTATATGTGACGGTATATCACGTCACGTAATTGTAAATTTGGTATATCATCAGTGTGGCATGTAGTCATGTTGTTACATGACACGCATCTCACATTCATCATGTCTGCACCAGTATAATACTTTCGTCATCCATTCACGTCCCGTAATACCAAATTTGGTATAATTGAAGCTAGCGAAATGGCCACTAGAGCATCATGAGCATGGCATGTAGTCATGGTTATACATGACACACATCTCTTGATTATCAGGTTTGCACCCGACTCATACACTTCATCATTCAGTTAAGTACTGTAATACCAAATTTGGTGTATGTGACGCTAGCGAAACGGCCGTGAACGCATCATGAGGTGACATGTAGCCTTGTTGTTACATGACACGCATGTCATGATTTTCATGCTAGAATTTGTCCCTTGTGTTCGCCATGCAGTCAGGCCATACCATACCAGTTCTGCAACATGCCATGTGAACGAAACAGCCGCAAGAGCTACAGGACCATGAAATGTAAATCATGACATTCATGACATACATGTCATGATTTTCATGTTATAACTGGTCAGATATGTTCTTGATACAGTCATATTATGCCATACTAAGTTTGGTATCAATACCATAATCAAAACGGGCAGGAGAGCTAAATGTCGTAGGTGGTTAAATAGCTAAATAGATACGCTAAACGTTGGCGGGAGAGAGAGAGAGAGAAAACTTTATTTGCGCATAACGCAGAGCATTCAAAATGACGGGCCCCTATTACAGGGCTCCGCTGTCCATAGCCATCATCTCTACCCGTTGAACCAGCCAGCGCTGATCAGCATTGGCCGAGCTGGACAGCAGTGCCTCCCATTGTTCATCTGTGTTGTTCATGTTGTGGTGTTCTTGAAGTCGGCTAAGTTGGCTAAGAAATGCTTCGCATTTATAATTACTGTCAGGGTCCCAGCTGGAATCTAACCCAAGCAATCTCATTGGCAATGAATCATTCTACCATTTAGCTACGCCAGGTCTTGGAAATACTTTTCAAGTAGATGTTATTCTTTTTGTAAAACATCAATAATGGTTTCTTATGTTATTCTTAAAAAGAAAACAAGGGAAAAGAGAGCCCCGTAACTGTCTGCTTCAGAGTGCGACTCCTGAATAGTAGCTCACGATGTATGGGGGTAAGCAGGGATTAAAAATAGAGGATTAAAAGGTAAATACATAGAGGTAGGAAGGAGAGAGTGAGGCGCAGGAACAGCGAACGACAGAAAACGACGGAAGTAGAGAGGAGATAGGAAAGATGGACACGGTCGCAGGAGTCTGAGGGCGGGGACCTGCTCAGTGAGAGATCTTGTCCGCGGTAGAAGATGGCGTAGGGCGAGATGGTCGGCCAGAGCTGCGCTGTCGTCGGAGATCGCGGGGGCAGAACCGGTCGGCACGGAATCCAGAGAGCGATGGTTCCAATGCGCCTGTTCAATTTTATAAAAATTGCATATGTACTCCTTTGATACATCCGTCACGTCGGGTTAACGTCAATTGTGGTTAGGTACCACGCGCTGAAGTATTTATGTAGCAGTGTCCATGGCCAGCATCCTCGCGAGCGTTAGCGCTTCATATCTGCTTCCGGTGTTGCTAATACGCATATTCTTGTTAACATCTTTACGCGAGTGCAAACAACTGGTTATATAAACATTCGCAACTCTTCAACATATAATTGTGCGTGTGACAATTGTACATACATTCAGCGTCATTCAATGGTGTGTCGATCAATAAAAAATGTTGGACACGCTCACCTTTCCTCCACAAGCTTCGCATAACGTCGATTCCCAAGGTGCGTAGGATCTGCCGAAATGTTTTTCCCTCTACTTTCTTTCTCGGTTTGGCGGCGCAAGTGCCGTTTATTTGCGGCGCAAGTGCCGTTTATTTGCGGTGTCCGTGCGGTGCGTGCAGCGTGTTCTGTCGGCGGTTCGCGGCAACCGTTGTCGTGAAGACTGTTATACCCAAGGCTACCTGAAGTGATGATCAGCCTAATGATAGGTATTTGGCTGTCGTCAACTATAGGTATGCTGTGCGGGCAATAAGAGACCTGAACAAGTCATCTAACCATCAGAATTTATCGATTGCTTCCTGAATTGTCGCTATGCGTCTAGATTTAGCAGTGAAGAAAAATGGCAGCATATCCATGGGGTGAATGATGGAGAGTGCGGCGAAACATCCGTCTGTCCATTCGTTCTTGCTTCTGTACATCCATGCGTCTGTCTGTGTGACCATCCGTGCGTCCATCCGCCTGTCCGTGCGTGCATCTATTCGTGCGTCCACACGTATATCCGTGCGTCTGTCCCAGCGTTCGTCCATGCATCCGCACCTGCGCCCGTCTATGCATCTGTCTGTGTGTCCGTTCGTCCATCTAGTCAACACTCTAAGTACCACCATCTCGAAACTTTTCATCATTTATTCTGCATATAGAAGCACCGTCGTCCAGCGGACATTCCGAGGACTAAACGAGAGCTGGCACACGCGCACTTTCTTACGGCTTGCGCTTCTTGTCTACTTCCCATCATTAAGCACCTCGAGTTCATGGTATATACTAGTTCACTGTATTCATGGCACTGTGGCCCAACGCTCACTAAGCCTTTCTAAAACAAAGGAGGTTACGCCCAGCGAGTATACCGTAGAAACCCTTTCTTGTCAGATAGTATTCAAATTACATGCCAATAGCTGCTAATGGGAAGTAAGATACAGGAGAATTCCGTTTTTAGTTAACGTGCACGCTGCGAAGTTTTTATTGTTCAGCAACACACAGGAGAAATCTCCCACCGGCACCACCTTGAAGGTCAAAGCGTAACACAAGTTACGTATACGAAGAGAGACGAACGGGTGCCGTTTTAGGGAGCTTCGCCCCTAAAAAAGACAGCATATTCACAATCCTTTATGGCTTCCCAGCACATTAAACCGACAACCCCCGCTTACTCTACACAGCCTTACAAACGTCATTAGTAGTGAATGGCTATACATCTGAACCTATTGCAGTAAGTAGGGGCATTCGACAAGGCTGTCCCCTTTCCGCAATTCTCTTTGTATTATGAATAGATCCATTGTTGAAACAAATCCAGAACTGCACTTCGATACCTGGTTTTCCTCGCCCAGGCTTGGACGAAGGGAAAGTAGCGACATACGCCGATGACATCTCGCTGTTTATTCGGAACATAGATAGCTACAGAGCCTTTCTGCGAATATTCCACACGTATAGTTACTTGTCGGGAGCACTTATTAATCCCGAAAAAAGCAAGGCATTGTGCTTTGGGATGCACACTGACGGGTTCCCTGATGGCGTCCAAGTCGTCCTAAGCATTAAAGTCTTAGCTGAAACTTTCCTCTCGACTGGTGAGGTAGCCCGAACCACATGGAAAAAAATCCAACACAAAGTGGACAGATGCATTGAAGTCGCCAGAACGTTTCAACTACCTTTTACCGAAAGAGGTTACCTAATAAATTCCAGCATAACAGCGCCACTGCTTTAGGTAGCCAGATTTGCCCGACAACCTCGACGGGTTTTGCTGAGAGTGGCTACTGCGTGCGGCTCCTTTGTCTGGGACGGCCACGCCGAAGCTGTTGCCAGAGACATGGTCTGCCTACCAATAAAATGGGGAGGGCTCAGTGTACCCCACCTTGATGTAATGTGTCACATGTTGGCTCTCAAAAACACCTGGCCACTCTTGGAGAACTCATCGTATCGAGGCCGGCAACTCCTAGTGTATCTGCTGGGAACCACTAGAAGATATTTCGGTTTAGTAAACGACACGGGACTAGCTGCCGAACAGTCACCGGTGTATTACACACATGTTATAAAATCTTTGCAACAATGGCGAAACGATTTTCCAGTTCAAGAACCTATGGAAATGTCCCCCACCGACATGAGTGAATTAATAGCATTTAAAAACCTATCTGAAGAACAACGCCGCAAATGCCGGGTGAAAAGACGTTGGACATTTAAAAACACTTCTCTCCCCTCCGAGGTCTGTCACCTAAACTGGCTTAGGGAATGGGAGGCTTTACCAACGGCCGACCACCTTGCGGCGTGGGGCGTGGCGCCCTCCGCCACATGCCCGCAATGCGGTCGCGTCGAAACACTAAACCATGTCTTCCATGAATTTATAGTAGCACGCACCTTTTGGCGCATGGTTACCAGAATGTTCCAAAGAAGTATGCAGTGGAAATCTAGCCACAGGGATAACTTTGTCGTACTCTTAATGGTTATCGGAGCCTTCGTCTTATAGAAACAAAGTGGACTGGGCCGTCTGAGGGGACACCCCCAGAGAGCCATGTTTGCCCAACTACATCGGCTAAGAAACATAATGCTTATGCATCTTAACGCAGAACTAGTCATGCTGGGAGAGGAGGTTTTCCTCCGACATTGGTCTACGCGATTTTTTATCGTAAAAAACAACAGAGTGTCCATGCCTTTCCTCCCCTATTGAGGAGGTGAGCTAGAGCTTGTACCACTGTGACATAACAGTGTGTATTTTTCTTTTCTTCCTTAGAAACATGTCCTTTTGTGCAATATTGTTCTTGAGCGCGAGAGCAAATTGTCCTCACAGGTGAATGCAAAACATCATCCTTCACTGTGAATGACCTCCTCTTGTTTGTTCATATAGCCTTACTGTTTTTTAAGTTTAATCAACTCGATGGCAAGAATGTCCTGTCTTTGTTGAACAATTTTTCATTGTACGTCACTGCATACACTATAAGTTCTTTCGCTGTACATAACAGCTTGCATTGTACATTCGCATTGTTAACCATTGTCCATTTTTATGTGTGCACATAGGCTGTGTATGATATATCCGGAAATAAAATTCTCTTAAACCAGGCGGTGTTCGGCGCATGGTTACCAGAATGTTCCACACAAGTATGCAGTGGAAGTCTAGCCACAGGGATAACTTTGTCGTACTCCTAATGGCTATCGGAGCCTTCGTCTTATGGAAACGAAGGGGACTGGCCCGTCTGAGGGGATGCCCCCAGAGAGCCATGTTTCCCCTACTACATCGGCTAAGAAACATAATGCCTATGCATCTTAACGCAGAAGTAGTCATGCTGGGAAAGGAGGCTTTCCTCCGACGTTGGTCTACGCGATTTATTATCGTAAAAAACAACAGAGTGTCCATGCCTTTCCTCCCCTATTGAGGAGGTGGGCTAGAGCTTGTACCACTATGACATCACAGAGTGTATTTTTCTTTTCTTCCTTAGAAACATGTCCTTATGTGCGATACTGTTCTTGATCGCGAGAGAAAATTGTCCTCACAGGTAAATGCAAAACATCACCCTTCACTGTAAATGACCTCCCCTTGTTTGTTCATATAGCCTTACTGTTTGTTTAAGTTTAATCATCTCGATGGCAAGAATGTCCTGTTCTTGTTGAACAATTTTGGCATTGTACGTCACTGCATACACTATAAGTTCTTTCGTTCTATATAACAGCTTGCATTTTACATAGGCATTATTCACCATTGTCCATTTATAAGTGTACACATAGGCTGTGCATGATATATCCGGAAATAAAGTTCTCTTAAACACTTAGCCTCTTGCCCTCGACCAACTTTCCACAAACACTGAATTCCTGCATAGATATGCCTTTTTCGATCGTTGAACTCAGAGCAGCACTAACATTGTGTGGACGGACGTCGGCACCAGGACCCGACGGGATTTCTTATAGGGCCCTGTGTCACTTGGGTGAACGCGTGAGAATCCTGCTCCTGGAGTTGTACAACAAATCCTGGCAAGATGGAACGCTCCCGACAAGCTGGACGACAGGTCGCCTAGTTCCACTTCTGAAGCCAGTCAAGTCACCGTTGTAGCTCTCATCTTATCGCCCGATCGCATTGGCCAGTTGTGTAGCAAAGTTATGGAGAGGATGATCTTGGGACGCCTGGAGTGGTACTTGGAGTGCAACAACATCTACCCAGATGCCATGGCAGGATTTCGGCGTGGTCGATCATTGATTGACAATGTAGTCGACCTGGTCACTTACGTCCAACATGAGAAAGGCCGTGAGCGTCTCTGCGCATCTTTGTTTCTGGACATCAAAGGGGCGTATGACAATGTTACGCATGAAGCCGTTCTCATCGCTCTCGAAGATGTTGGAGTAGGTGGTTGGATGTATCGCTGGATACGTAGTTATTTGTCAATGCGATCCTTCTTTGTGAGCACTGGAGATGGTCAAACCTCTCAAAATTACAGCCACCGTGGCATCCCCCCAAGAGGTGTACTCTGCCCTGTGCTGTTGAATCTTACGCTAATTGCTCTCACTGAGCATCTGCCAAGCACATTCAGGCTTTCAATTCAAAAGCTGCTACTGAAACAATACGTTATCTCCGAAATCGAGGCTTCGAAATTTTTTCCAAAAAATTCGTCCTCGTAGCTTGTACACGAAAGCCTATGGATAAGTACACCATAAGCATCAATGGTAAAACTGTACCATACGTTCGATCACACCAGTTTTTGGGCGTCGTAATTGACAGGAATCTATCATGGAGCGATCAGGTTTCGTACATGAAGAAACTGTTAATAGACATCTGCAACAGAGTGAAGTTCTTTGCAGGAAAGACTTAGGAAATGTCTCCCAGTGCAATGCTACAGCTACACAGGGTACTTTTTCTCGGTTTCCTGCGGTACAGCTCACCAGCATTGACCAATACAAGCAAAAAAAGCCTACGAACTCTACAGAGTGTTCAGTCCCAGACACTCCACATCTGCCTCGGCTTGCCTCGTAGTGCGTCGACAATGGCTACTATAGCAATCACCGGTGACCACCTCATCACGACACATATCGACATTGAGGCACTCAGGACAAATATAAGGCTTATCGCTCGGCCACCCTGTCACCACCTAGCCTCTTTACCGACAGACAGACCACGTTCGTCATTTTGCGAAACGGTAACCACATATCGCGATTTTTTGCCAACATGCTTCACACCCGCCGCCTTGTCTTCGACTCCTCCTTGGTGCCTGACTCAGGCTAACATCAGCCAAATTATACCTGGCATCTAGAAAAAAGCAGATGTGTCGTCACCTGCTCTTAGGCAGCTTGCTCTGCTCTTGTTATATATACGAGACGTATCAAAGCTGTATACACGCATACACCGACGGCTCTGTTTTACAGAAGAGTTCAACGGCGGCATTTGTTATACTATTAGAACACACCTCAAGAAAATTCTGCTTTCCCAGAAGTGTCTCCTGCTCAAGAAGTTGAGCAGGAGACACTTCTGTGGTGCCCTGTGGAAAAAAAATGTAGGCAGCCAAGCAGTGAGTCGAGACTAGGTTTTGCCGACGCTGTTTCAATTGTGCAATCTGAATGTGTTTCTTCAGTACATGATTGAATCGCTTGACTTGTTCAATGAATTGCGGGTAAAGGACACGGACGAATTTAAACGTGAAATGTGGCGTTGTGAAAAAAAATTTCGAACTAGAGAGACCAAATTTGTGGACCATTGTACGCGACTATTGCATAAGGAAAGCCTTCACTGCTGAAAACGGAAGACAGAAACTAATGGTACACAGAAGTTACACTTCAGACAGCAAATGGAACACCTAAGTTACACTATGCTGCGACAAATTTCGGGCCACTTGAAGTGATAGTCAATGAGAGAATTAATGAACAGAACATTTTGCGGAACATCATGCAAAGGACCAATGATGTCCACACCGAGCTTTTGCCAAAGCTGATGAAACCACGGAACAGGCTGCAATGCAGCGTATGATAGTTTGGCAGACTTATCTGCCGCCTTACTTATGTATCAGTTGAGCACAGCATCTTTAACCTGGCTTGTCCAAGGCGGGTCACCAGTACCTGTCACGAACGTTGTGTTTAGTGTGAACTTGAATGTGATTCGTGGGCAAACTGAACGAGCTTGTACAAGAAAGAAACCATGGGAATCACCTCCCTATCACAGAAAAGCAAGTTATCGACACAAGACGGTCACTGTATGACACCTAAATGAGGCAATATTTCAGCCGAAGAGCATTTTTTGAAGGCTACTCGTCATGTACATATTGCTACGGGGCGCCACAAACGAACATTGTAGAAAAGAGGACGATGTTTAGGGCAAGCTCGTGCTGACTGGGCTCCATATTGTATGCCTGCCGGTTTACCAAAAGTAAAGGTATACTTCAGATGCCTTCTCCCCGTAACATTTTGGTGGAGAGTGCGGGTCTTCCCACAGTCAACAACACGACGATTCTACGCAGTGGACGTTTCTTGGCTGCCTGTCCGATGCCTGATCAAAACGAGAACGAGGATTCTTCGGAGACTACCCCGACCGTGCTTCGTCCAACTACGCAGCAACCAACAGTACCGCATCCAGCTGCTACTAACCGCACCGTCGTCCTGACTCAACCGCGTGACTCAGGTACCTTTTCGGGCAGTGACAGTACTGACGTGGAGGAATGGCTTCAGCTGTACAAAACGGTGAGCGCTCTTTACAACTGGGATCCGACGCTCATGTTGGCCAATATTATTGTCAACCTTGATGGTACAGCTAAAGTGTAATTTTCTAACCACGAGGAAGATATCACGAGTTGGGACACCTGTAACCAGAAGCTAATCGATCTCTTCGGCAAGCATATCGGGCGTCGTCGTGCTGCACAGAAAGGACTAGCGTGTCGAATCCAGTCATGTACCGAGTCGTACGTTACGTACATACAACATGTGCTCACCCTCTGCCGGAAGGTTGATGACAAGATGGCGGAATCTGAAAAGGTCGCGCACATCCTCAAAGGAATCGCCGATGACGCCTTCAATCTCCTCGTATTTCGAAACTCATCGATCGTAGACGACGTTATTAATGAATGCCGACGCTTCGAAGACGCGAAAAGTCGCCGTATCACTCCACACTTTTCGCATCTACCCAACATGGCTGCAACATCTACCTGCGAGGACGCCCGTTTGCCACCAGCCCCTGCTGCATCCGACAATATCGTGCGCATCGTGCGCCACGAAATCGAGGCTGCGTCTCCCCTGTCTGACCAAGTCCAGGCGGCCGACGACTCTCGCGCCACGGTTTCTTTGATCAAGAGTGTCGTACGCTAGGAACTGGCCAACGCCGGACTTCAGCCGCTATGCCCTGTTAACCGACATGACTACCGACTGCCCAGTACACCTAGTATGTCCAGCGGACCGAACAACCGCCCACGTTACCGGAACCCGGCAGAATGACGAACTTCCGCTGACAGGCCGATCCGCTTTAACTGTGCACGAGTCGGCCATATTTCACGTCATTGCCGCACTTCCTGGGGTTGGCAGCCATGGTCGCATTATGCCAACACCCGACGCCCACCTGCTGGCTCTCGGATGCCCATCTACACGGCACAAGATGATGCTTCGTCATCCAGGCCCGCCCAACCAAGCCGCTCCCCGTCGCCCTATGGACGCATGTCCCGCTCAACTAACCGACGTCGCTCCCCCTCACCCTCCTACCACCAGTCCTCGGAAAACTGACGGGCGCAGCTTCTAGAGGTGAGCCTGCTTCGATGACCCGACCCGAAATTCCTCTACACACGATACCCGGACACTACAACTTGATTAATGTAAATGTTAACGTACTTCTGTAGTAGCACTCATTGACCCCGGCGCTCACATATCAGTCATAAACTCCAGCCTTTGTGCTCGACTCAAGAAAGTGCTCACTCCTGCTCCGATCACTGTTGCCGAGTAGCTGATGGTGCAACACCAGTGGTCACTGGGATGTGTGCCGCCCATGTCACTGTTGCTGGACGTCATACCACAGTTCGGTTTTACGTGCTGAACCACTGCCCACATGACATCATTTGGGGACTCGATTTTCTGTCGGAGCATTCCGCCCTAATTCACTGTTCTGCTGGTGTTGTTCAGCTCGTCCTACCACATGCCGTTGACCCTCCTGATCCTTCGCCGCCAAAGCTATGCTCCGCCGACTTTGTTCGCCTATCTTGTCAAGCTGTGACGTATATCGACGTCTCTTCTGATCCACCTGTGGCTGACGGCGATTATGTCATTTCACCTAATCCTACAGTCCTCTGTTCGCTCAATGTTGCGTTCCCCCACACCATCATCACAATGAAGGACAACGTGGCATGTCTCCCTATTGTGAACTTTGGACTTTGCTCTAAAGTGCTGCCACGAGGGATATCCCTCCCTTGCAGCCCTTGCCCCGGCCGGCGACTACCACATATCGGCCTTAACAGAGGATACATCGTCATCTGCAAGTATTCAGTCGGGCAGTACACTAGACTGCATAACTGGAATGATTGCCTCTGATCTCCCGGCCGAGCATGTGTCTGTGCTTCGTGGCCTTCTTGCGTCGTATCAAGACGTCTTTGATCTCTGCGACCGACCCCTAGGTAAAACGACCGTCATAAAGCATCGGATCAACACCGGTGATGCAAATCCAGTACACCGGCGACCCTATCGTTTTTCCTCCACCGAGCGCCACGTGATCCAGCAAGAAGTCGACAAGATGCTTGCCCGAGACATCATTGAACCTTTTTCAAGTCCTTGGGCTTCGCCCATTGTGCTCGTGAGAAAGAAGGATAACAGCTGCTGCTTCTGTGTCGACTACCGAAATCTTTACAAAGTTACAAAAAATACGCGTACCCTCTGCCGCGGATAGACGACGCTATTGACTGCCTTAGTGGAGCAAATTATTTCTCTTCCATTGACCTTCGTTCCGGGTACTAGCAAATATCAGTTAATAATCTGGACCGTGAAAAGACGGCATTTATAACTCCCGACGGGCTCTATCAGTTTGAAGTAATGCCGTTCGGGTTATGCAATGCCCCGGCTACATTAGAACGAATGATGGACGCTCTTCTTCACGGTTTCAAGTGGTCTATCTGCTTATGCTATCTTGATGACGTCATTGTTTTTTCGCCAACTTTTGAAACTCACCTCGAGCGTCTCTCAACAATTCTTTCAGTTTTCCGCAAAGCAGGGCTCTAACTAAGCTCGTCGAAATGTCACTTCGGCCGCCGGCAGCTCGCTATCCTTAACACCTTGTCGATTCTTCTGGTGTTCATCCCGATCCTGAGAAATTCCGCGCCATCAAGGAATATTCGTACACGGTTGTCTACAAATCAGGTCACCACCATGAGGATGCTGATTGCTTGTCGCGTCATCCAGTAGACCCAGCAGACCTTTCTGAGAGTGATCAGCCTACTTGCGTTTTGGCACTTTCCGCGTTTAGCAACATCGATGATCAGCAACGCCGTGATCCTCACCTCAGAGATAATCCTTCGGCTTAGTGGTCCCACAACTTCTCCGTCTCTTCGTATGTTCTTGCTACAAGATGGCGTCTTATATCGCTACAGCATGCATCCTGACGGACCTGAGCTGCTTTTGGTCATACCACAACATATGCGTCAGACTGTCCTTGCACAGTTGCATGATATTCCGACAGCTGGTCACCTGGGAGTTTCAAGAACTTATGACCGCGTTCGGCATCGCTTCTTTTGGCCCGGTATTTACCGATCCGTCTGCCGTTACGTCACCTCATGCAAATCCTGTCAACACCGCAAAAAACCAGCAACCCTTCCAGCGGGTCACCTTCAGCCCATTCAGATCCCATCCGAACCATTTTATAGGGTGGGTGTTGACTTACTAGGACCGCTACCTTTATCGGCCAGCGCAAACAAGTGGATCGCAGTCGCCACGGATTACACCACTCGGTATGCCATCACGCGAGCACTTCCTACCAGTTGTGCGACCGACGTCGCTGACTTTCTTCTAGAAGATGTCATGTTATACCACGGCGCTCCTCGGCAACTGCTTACCGATCGGGGTCGCTACTTTTTATCACAAGTTATCTCAGGGATATTACACTCTTGCGCTACAAAGCACAAGTTCACAACAGCGTATCATCCTCAAACCAACGGGCTCACGGAGCAGCTAAATAGAACCACCCCAGACATGCTCGCCATGTACGTTTCTTCTGACCATCGTGACTGGGACTCCGCCCTTCCATTTGTAACATTTGCGTATAATACGTCTCGGCATCACACTGCAGGTTTCTCGCCATTTTTCCTCCTGTACGGACGAGAATCTACGTTGCCTTTTGACACGCTCCTTCCTGCCGTTAGCCACACGTCAGAATATGCCCGCGATGTGATCTCTAGAGCTTGTTGCGAAGCGCGCCTCCGACGACGTTACGAAGGGTGTCACGAATCTCACCGCTGCAACCACTGTTTCGAAAGAAGGCGACGCCAACACGGTCCCGATGGCACCACTGCTTCAAACTCCGCCGGGAAGGTCACCAGCCGTTTGGTAGCGTAGGTTTCTCAGCTCGCGAATGCTTCTGCGCAGAGGTTATAGACGAGCGGACGAGACGACGGTGAGTTAAACAAGGTTTATGTACAGCATATTTACAGAGGCGTTACAAATTCGGCACTGGGGCCGACAGAGACTCGAAGAGCCGAGCTCTCCCCTCTAACACACAGCTCTCTTCTCTGACACACATGTCTACTCCTAACACATAGCTCAACTGCTCGCGCCGCGCCACAGGGCTTCTTTTATATGCACTGGGTGGATTCTTTGAGTGACCAAATGTCCAACCAAAAGCGCCGCTGGTCGTGAGGTCAGACTCCTCCAATGTTGTAGGCCCGTGTGCTCAGATTTGGGTGCACGTTAAAGAACCCCAGGTGGTCGAAATTTCCGGAGCCCTACACTACGGCGTCTCTCATAATCATATGGTGGTTTCGGGACGTTAAACCCCACAAATCAATCAATCAGACTCCTCCAATGGGGTCGCTGCTGGGCCGCGTCATTCTTTCTCATCGAATCTGGAGCCGCTGCGTTGCACGTGGCTGCACCCAAGGAGGAGTGACGTCGCCACGCATTGCGTCAGACTCGCCAGACAGGAAGGCGCCTGCTCGCAGGCTTACGTGACTCACTGCACGTGCGCGGCAGAAAGGCGCCGTCGCGTGATGACGCCGTTGAGTTGTTCATCGCGTCAGGCGGGCTCGCGTGCTGGCCTTGACACAGATTTCCTTTTTCCGAGGCATGGACGTTCGCTGCGGACTCGCAGGCATACCAAGCTCTAGAGGCACGTGAGATTGCTCGCCGGCGTCTGAGCGATTCGCAGGAACGACAACGACAGGTCTACAACGCGTGCCATCGTGATGTCCATTTCAGTCGAGGTGACACAGTCCTTCTCTGGACGCCGTCGCGGCAAGTTGGCCTGTGCGAAAAGCTGAATTCACCGTACTCGGGTCCGTACCGTGTGGTGCGCCAAGTCAGCGACGTGACATATGAAATTGAACCTCTTAAAGCCACCAGCGCGCGATCGTGTTCTGACTTTGTTCACGTCACGAGGCTGAAGCGATATTACTCGGACCAACCAAGCACCGAGACTGTGCCTTCGCCGCCAGGGGTGATGCTACGGGGCGCCACAAACGAACATTGTAGAAAAGAGGCCGATGTTTAGGGCAAGCTCGTGCTGACTGGGCTCCATATTGTATGCCTGCCGGTTTACCAAAAGTAAAGGTATTTTTCAGACGCCTTCTCTACGTAACAATATGTAAGTACTTGAGACAATGTCGGCTAGCAGAAGTGACAGCCTGAAGCTCAGCTGTGTTAATGTAAGAAGTAACTAAAAATACTTTCTTGATCCCGGCCTTCAGTAAACGGTACCTAAATGGAAAGACGCCACAGGCCATTTGCAACGACTAGTTTGGCCCCCTTACAATACTGCCGAATGAAGTTGTTGTACATGACTTTTGATCACCTCCTAGAAATGCGAAGGGGCTGGTGGCGTTCAGAGCCAGCAGAAAAAAGTGCGACAAGTGCTTGATGATTGGTACGCATGGTGAAACAGCAACCTCACAAATGAACATGCCATTTCCCAGAATCATAAAGACGCGCGAGAGCTTCACGCTCTTTAGTAGAATAGCTGCGCTCGGCAGGGAGAACGTGTGAGAAGCAAACGCAATGATGATCGGCTGGTCACCTAACTGTTGTTCAAGCACTGCTTCAAGTGCAACAACGAACGCATTCGTTCCGATGATGATGGCCAGCTTCTCATTGAAATTACTCAAAAATGACTTCGAAGTCAGGATTGACTTCATCCTAATGAAGCTTTTTTCAGCTGCAGCTGACTAGGTAAAAATTGGCAGATCCCACGTACAGTGGGAATCGATAATATGCGAAGCACGAGTGAGAAATGTTGATATGTCACTTTAAAATCAGCACAACATTACAAGGTGGAGGTAAATGATGTCGTACATGACTTCCGTGTCATGATTATTATGTTTCGATGTGTTGTTTACCTTCGTCATCTATTCACGTCACGTGATACCACATTTAGTATATGTGGCGCTAGCGAAATGGCCGCGAGCACACTATGAGCGTGGTATGTTGTCATGTTCTTACATGGCACGCGTGTCAGGATTATAATGTTGCAACACAAGCGGAAGGAATCATCGTGTTTTTTTACAACGAAGAGTGGAGACGCCCAATGGGAAGCGGAGACATGCTCGATGGTTCCACTGGCTTGAAGACGGGACAGTTCTGCAAAAACTTGCTCACGGAGCACAAAAAGAAGACGTCGAAGCTTAGCGCGAACCAGACACTCATCTGGTAGACACCAGATGAGTGTCTATATGCACAATATGCACTATATGCACAAAGCCGCGCACACAACCCAGTTCACGGGTTAACAGCTGACGGAATTCATTGGACTCGTGGACCGGAAGATCAGGTTGCACGTCAACTTGGGCACAAGTTATGGAAGCAGTGAGAATATTTTTGAATAGCGCCTCTAGAGGCACGAACCATTAAAGGGCTGCCACTTGCAGTGACGTAGAAAGTAGCACTAGCAGTATGATTGCAACTTCTGACTAGTGGTGTGAAAAGTCTTAAATTGTCAATTGTATTCTTTAGATGACGCCTGCAGAACGATGTTTGAAGGATAATGCTTAACGCCTGGGAAATGTCTATAAATGTCAGCAGCCCCAATTAACGAGATGGATGCACCAGTGTCAACGAGAGAAGTCAGGGGAACATTGCCTGCTGTTTCTACAATGGAAGGCGCATATGTTGTGTGGCAACCAGCCACACTTATGACGGTGATCGTATTTGCTTGGCCGTCACGCGAAGTCGGCAAAGCGGCTGCATCTTGACATGAGGTCCAACTGATTACGGCTTGATAATTTCCGCATTCACCTCATGCGAGACAAGTTCGGTTACGTGTCAGACACTGAGTAAAATTCGCTAAATGGCGAACTGGTCCACAACGGAAGGGACTCACTCGCTGGATTCCGTGCCGACCGGTTGTGCCCTCGCGATCTCCGACGACAGTGCAGCCCTGGCCGACTGGGTTGGTCCCACGCCAACTCCTGACGCCGGTCCCCTACGAAAACGACAGCGTAGCTCTGGCCGACTTGATTAGCCCTACGCAATCTCCTGTCGCCGACAAGAGCTCTCGCCGCTTCATTGACTATGTTCTAGACTAATTAGAAGGCCTTTATCTTGTATCACAATAACAATTCGAAAAAAGAACTTCAGATTCATGAAGTGAAAGCTAATATTGGAAAGAAGCCGGGTATTCAGGTTTTTAATGTTTACTTTGAAGTCACCGACTATTACAAAGAACTGACACATGCACGGACGCATGGACGCACGCACACCCAGATGCACTGACAGATGAATGTACACACGTGATATGGTAAATTGTAAACCTCAATGTTAGCTATAACCGCTCTATGTACGGTAAATGCAACACCTGTGTTTTGGTCTGACAGGAAGCATTGAGCACGGCATCAAAGGACATCGTAGGAGTCTCAGGATATTCACTCCTGAATTCTCACATCTACATCGTTGACCTGACTACGGTGAAGAATATAAATCAGGGTTCCAGGAGGAATTGAACCCGATCATAGTGCGTGACAATCAAATATTCTACCACAGAGCCACGACTGTTCTCAGAAGTTGCTTTAGAAAGACATACTTTGCCGGCCTAATGTTAGTGAAATGTCAATTGATGTTGCTTTTCTGCATCTCTTTTATTAAAGCATTATATATGTACACCTGCTGGCAAAATAAGCTGACACGCAACGAGTGGCAACCACAATTCACTAAAGCCAACAGATGGAAGTGCCGCTGTGTATATACGAAGAGAGATACCACACGTAGCACTCAATGTGGCCGACTTGTGCACAGATGTTATAGACGTTTGTGCGATCAGGGCACAGTTGGGAAGCCGCAAAGTCAGCATTGCATCAGTGTATGCGTCTCCTCACAAGAAAATTTCGATCGAAAAGTTTTTAGAAGACCTGTGTCATCGTTGCCCAGCTGCGCGCATCATTTGTGCTGATTTCAAGGCCCATCACACGTCATGGGGGGACAAGAGTTCGGATGCATGTGGTCGTTGTCTTGTAAAAGCCATTAATAAGCTGGACTTATGCATTTTGAATGATGGGAATGTAACATTTTTAGGCCACCAGCTTGTACAAGTATTATTGGCTTGACGTTGCATTCAAGTGACGTTCAACTCACGTGTTGCACAGCTCCGGACAGAATAGGCAGTGACCATTTCCCTATATTGATCAGTGTTACTGGCTACCATTTAACGGTAGCTAATCCTGCAAAGTAACTGATTGGGATCGCCACCGAGAGCATCTTGATCACCGATCAGGGGATATGCTTAAGGATATGCTAGCGAGCAAAGCGGTTGCAACCACTATGCTTAAGCTACCTGCACATTTTCGAGGCCCGGACTTAAAGCTCCGTAATTTGTGTGGGGCTAGAAGGGCAGAGAAAAGGCTTATGTGAAGAGGTGGTGAACCTGATAGCAAAAATCAGTTATACAGACTTAATGCAGCAACACGGCGATACAGCAACAAACCGGAAAAACAATGGGCAACATTTTGTGAGAGTTTAAGGGTATTTACTCCACTGTCAAGGATATGGCGAGTAGTAAATTGGGTCGGAATCCCACCCGAGCCTTTGAGACCGTTTATTGCCTTCTCGTTATTCAAGGATACATCAATGCTGTCTCTAGCCGAAGAGTTTGCTGACGTATATGTAATTGGAAGAGAAAGTGAACCACCTTACCCACGCCGCCTCATTTAATATCTGCCATCGACGCACCTTTCACGCTGCGGGAACTTACCTCCGCCGTAAGTTGTCTCTATCGACGCTGTGCTCCTGGACTTGACGAAATTACAAACCAAATGATCTCAAATCTGCCTGCAGAAGTGAAGAGGAGGCTTCTGATGCATTTCGACTAAGTTTGGGAGTCTGGAAACATTCCTGAAGCCTGGAAATTAGCTTGGGTCATGCCAATGCTGAAGCCAGGTAAGCACAAACATAACTGGCATCATACAGACCAGTATCACTAACTTTGTGCGTAGCGAAGCTGACGGAGAAGCTGGCCTGTGTTCGGCTGACATGGTGAATGGAGAATCCCAAGGCCCTTCCTGCATGTATGATTGTGGTTAGGCAACGGTTGAGTGCACAGAACAACATCTTGGACTTGGTGAGTCACATAGAACACCAACATGCGTACGACTTTTCAACTCTGGCAATATTCCTGGACGTTTCAAAGGCATACGACTACGTGTTCCAAGGTGCGATAATTTGTGGTCTTGTATCTATGGGAATAACGGGGAACCTTTTACGCTTTGTTCAGGCGTTTCTTAGTGATCACTCGATGCAGGTGAAGTTAGGGACAGTGCTCAGTAGCTCAAGGAAAATCACCAGAAGAGTGCCACAGGGCAGTGTCCTGTCTCCAATGTTGTTCAATGTGGCCATGACAGGTTTACCTAATGCTCTCAAGACTGTGAGCAAGGCAGTACAATTATCAGTTTATGCCGACGACATATGCATCTGGTTGTCGGGATATCAGCATAAGCGATTGAAAATGATTGGCCACAAAGTTCTACTCTCCGCACAAACCTATCTTCAATATATTGGACTAACAATATCAGCTGAAAAGTCTCAACTCATGCTATTCCCTGGTATGCGAGGGCGAGAAACAAGGATGAAAATATTACATCCTGATGCATAATTAAACAAGTTAGGTAAACGGGATTCCTTGGAGTCACACTAGACACCAGGATGAATCAGCGACAGGCAGTAGACAAGACACTGTCAGCGCTGTCACCCCGTGTAAATATTCTTCGAAGGATGGCAGGAACAAGCTGGGGGAGCCACCCAACATCAATGATAAAATACACGAGACAGTAATTGCCAATCGTGTGCTTTTCCAATTGCCTCTGATTTCTCCGCGTCAGTCACAGCATGAACGGCTAGAAAAACTTCATTGTAAAGGCCTCAGACTTGCTTTGGGAGCGCCAAAGTTTGCAGCGAGCATAAAAGTGCCTCATGAACTTCGTCGTCCGCCGTTACGTCTTCTCGCCTCTCAACGACTGCTGACACAGATTTGCCGACTTGGCGAATCGAGCCCAGGGCGAGCACTACTCAGTTGCTTTCGACGACGCACGGAATCGCGAGCTTTCGTGGCCCTCAACACCCTCCGCCATCTTATCATCAAGTTTCCCAAACAAAGACAACTTTGACAAGACCCACCTTGGTCACATGAGGATGCCGACTGTCAGGTGACGATTCCACTGATGCACATCAGCGGTTCCGCACCCACAGCAAAAGTACGTTCTTTGGTACTGGAATATATTGAAGAAAAGTACGCCGATCATTTAAAGTTTTCACAGATGGATCAGTCGACATAGTGCGCGGAGCAAGCGCTGAAGCGTTTGTGATCCCGTCTCTAAAGGCGTCTTGGGCAGCGCGACTCGAGTGCGTTGTTTCATCGACATCATGTGAAAGCGTGGCAATTCAGGCAGCCCTGAAGAAACTGAAGCTTTGTAGGCAGCAACAAGTCGTGCTGTTTTCGGACAGTAAGCCTGCTTTGCAGCGGCTAAAACATGAATTGATTTTAAATCGATGCACTCAAAGATCACTGCAATATCTTGAAGACCTGCATGACATTGGTATAAACATTAGGTTTAAATGGATTCCATCACGTGTGGGTAGAGTGGGTGATGAGGCGGCTGACAGACTTCTCCGGAGTGCTCTGGAGCTTACACTAACGAAGAAGACTCCCAAAGACAATCAGCGTATCTTAGGAGAAGCTGTGAGTAAGCATTTTCACTCATTATGGCTGACGCCTCACCAGCCATGTGTAACACAAGGGCTATCAAGGGAAGAGGCCTGCTTGCTTCATCGCATCCGAACGGGATCAGCGCCCACACCAGCATGGTTCCACAAGATCACTTTCTGAGACGCCCTTGTGCTCGAAGTGCAAGGAAAACGGTGATATAGAACACTATTTGCTTAAATGTCGTGAGCTTAAGAAGGAACGGCAAAGTTTATATGAGGAACTGCATCAGTTAAGCTCGCCATGTGACAGTGCGTGACTGATATTGTGTTTCCGCGTGCTTCCTCGATCTTCAAAAACCAGGTGTCACGACTTCTGTTGAAGTTTTTGATTACTACAGACCTCGCATGTGACTGGTGATAAGTGACGATTATGTTTGGGGTATAGTGCAGTGAGATAGAGTACCGGCACAATACTGCAAGTGGAATAGCACAAAGGCTGCCGTCTTATATGCCGACATACGTCGCGCTATGCACGATTTTAGTTTTACAAGTCTGCTCGTTCTTAGTTAAAAAACAAACAATAGACATTAGCTACAATTCGCAAAAAGAAAACCGGGCGAGCAGTTGCCTGCGAAATATGCAAGGCTAGATCCGCCGCCTACCTACAACATCCTCAACCTCAACCTCTTAAAGCTGCATCGCCACACAGTCACGTCGTTTTACTCGCTTGAAGCGTAATATATATACAGACTTTTTGATAGCGGTGCACTGCTGTTTTTAAATGGCTCGTGTGTTCCCTTCGGCGGGTGCACGGATGGTATGAGGCGTTTGCTGTTTGCTTTACCTGAATAAACATAACTTTGTATGACTCAAGAGACTTACCACATATAACAATAGTTGCCTTCTGTGCATGTTCTTATAGGTGGAAACGTTCTGTTTGGTAATTAGCCACTAATGAGGGCACAGAAGTCTTAACGCAGTTGAGGCTGAAAAATTCAAATTGCCTTCCCTGCATGAGAAGGATCGTTTTCTATAGGTTATCTGTGCAGTAAACGCAAAACAAGTGGCCTACCCTTCACCGCCAGCAGGCCCCCCGTTTGAGTGAGGGTGTGAAATATTGAGCAAAGAAAGCAGCGCCTACCTCATAACACTACGTGTTATCAGATAGCCTTTTGCAAGCGAGTAAAAAGACATGTGCGAGTGTTCAAGAATGCGCATGTGCGTTGTCCCGAAACTTGGCACACAACGTCAGACGGCCTGGTGATGGAGCAGTACTGGACTGCGGTCGCCGATCGCACGTCGCGACTTATTTTGCTGACAGGTGAACTTTTACGATACAACCATCACGCCTGTTCGATGTGAATGGTGTAGTTAAGCGCCATTCACTGAAGTTACTCTAGACCCCCCCCCCCCCACTCCCTCGAAAAAAAGTCTAGCACCTTCTATAGAAGGAAATCACCACGAGTGGGAGAAGCTCGTGGTTTCGAATAGCCGAGTAAAGGTACAACGTTACCCGAGCGTTGCCCCATATAGTGTATGTAGTAATGTATATAATCAATACATGATGTATAAATAATGTAAATTTATTTCCGCTGCCAGTTGTCTTAGGCCATTCAAGCAGGATTTGGAAAACGGCTCGAGTGGAGAATATACCTCGTCAGTGAATCGATGAACCTCCCATCTTACTGGTGGCAAGATACCACTTCAATGAGGGTGGTGTGCTGCGGCATGTAGTGCTCGACGTGTTACGTGTTTCCTTGAGAAGCCTCAGCAGCAGGCGCATTTTAGTACAGATCAACTCATAAATAATCTTATTTTCCTCGTGAGGAACAGTTTACGGTGAAGCATAATGCCATACTTTTTGATTGCGATTATATATAGAGAACCTCGAATAGTTTTTGCCGCCATCGGCAGCGTTTTTCACCACCGCCCACTGCCGCCCACCGCCGCCATTTTCCACACACACACACACACACACACGCACACGCACACGCACACGCACTTATATATATATATATATATATATATATATATATATATATATTTATATATATATACATATATATATATATATATATATATATATATATATATATATATATATATATATATATATATATATATATATATATAACGCAAAAACTTATCCAGAAAAAAACTCCGCCACACGGAATCGAAAGTCTGCTCTCTTGCTACAGCCACTAAGCCACGAAGAAGCTTTTTTAATTGCCCTGCTTTAGCAATTTCGACCAGCACAATTTTCTTACAATTGCTTCATGTACACTGGTGATTCAATGCACAGTACCCTATTCGGAATATATTTTTGCAATCTTCAAAATTCTAGAAACGAAGTTAAGCATTCTCGACCACTTCCTTCAATGTTCAAACGGCAAGCTAATTTTTCTACCGCCATAATGTTGTTTCAATAAGGCGTACATAGTAATCTGTTGCGGTGACCGCGTACCCCCGTGGGAATTATTGAGAAGTACAGGCTTCAGATGCAATTGCGTTCGGTAGCGGACTGTCTACAAATCTGTTTATGCAGTTTCAGCTTTATTCTTCGCGCAGCGTGAGTGGGGTGCAGTGCAAAGCCCTAAAGCAGCGCCTTTGTTGTTCAAATAGACTGAAGAGCATTAGGCTTCAGATTCGTGGTGGCTTTGATGCTTTGCAAATCGTATTTGACCGTTTAAGTTAGAGTGAACTAGAATATTTTACTTCACTACAGTTTAAGTGAGGCGTCGTCCACTGACCACTGTGCATAGATACAGTGTGTTGTGCCAGTGCAGAATATCATAATTAAACGACATTTTTCCGTAAACGCATCTTGCCGAAGCTCGTCTAAATCGGCTGAAAAATGACGGCGAAGTTAAGTAGACTCACCGTCACGCTTCTCCGACTGCACTTGGCAAGAAAACAAGAGTAGCGCTGGGGCGTCGCGTACAGTTTAAAACAATGATACCTAGAAGGAAATGTGGTGCTAGTGTGTATACGGGCTCCTTCAGCAGCGCTTGTACCACCGTGCGAAATATGTTAAGTACCTATGGAAGTACCAGCTTGAGATCCGCTTTGGATAGATTACGTTCTTGATATTCGCGGCACTTCTTTTTTGAGTGTAAAACAAGGTAATATGATCTTATATTTATAGGAAACTTGCTTCATTTATTTGTATCAAGCTTCGTTGCAAACGGTTGTCGTGACGAGGCGACAAAAGGGAATCCTGGGCAAACTTAGCCATCAGGGTATGCATTGTTCTGTCATTGCGTTCCATATTTGGCATCAACATTTGAGGAATTATTTTTACAGCCCTTGAAAACAAGCATGCTTGTTTCATTATCTACTCATCGCATTATCTAATGCATAAGTCGCAATATCATAATGTGCATCGCATTATCATAATGCATAAGTTCGCATTATCTACTCATCGAAATAACACTACAATATTAAGTGAGAAACTTTTAAGTTTCATTTTGTGCGATGCTAGGTGCGTCTGTCCAAGTGGCCTGCCCCCTACACAGCTCTGGTTTGTTGTGACTAAGAGCCAGCGGAGCGTGACGATGTATCTTCTTAGCTTCGTCATCGTTTCGCAGTCAATTTAAAGTGGATTTAGGCAAGACGCGCTCATCCTGCACTGGCATGAGGCGCTGCATCTATGAGCAGCGGTGAGGGGACGGCGGTTCGTTCAAACTGTCAAAAACGACTAGTAAAGCTTCAACGTCGCAGCAAATTACAGACCATGTGGTGTTAAGCCTCTTTGAACAACAATGGTGCTGCTTCAATGCTTTCCGCCGCACTCCATTACTTGCGCTGCGCGAAAAACGAAACTAAAACTGTAGTTAAAAGTCTGTAGACAGTTCGCTAGCTAATTCTACCCCATCCGAATCGTATACTTTCCATAATTCCCATGAAGGTACACGATCGCAGCACGAGATTCCTTTGTAAGTATTATTGTATGGTACGGTATGGAGCATCGTTTCTTGCGTTGTTTTTGTTTAAGCAGCGCATTAAGCATCGAGCTGTGAACGTTATTATATCGCTCCTGTCCCATGTATGTTGTTTGGGTAAGACTGTTTTCACAACGAATCTGTGCAGGGCAGGGCCTTGCCTATGACGTTGCCACCATTTTTCTTGTCTCTCTGTTGGGACGCAGTGCTCAGCTTGCAAGTTTTTTTTTACCGTATCTTTCTCCCTCTCTTTCGCTTTGGTGGTGCAAGCGCCGTTCGTTTGCGGTGTGCGTGCGGTGATTGTGGCATGTTCTGACGGCTCGGTTCGCGGCGTGCGTTGCCATGTGACGTTTGTAGCTTGAGGTGCGATAAAACATTGCACGAGTCTTCTTATCGACAGAATGGGATACAAAAGTATCTCCAAGGGTTACATCGTCATGAGGATGGCCACTCTCATGGCTGCCTTAAGTCAGACGGTCATGAGCGGACATAAAGAGACTTGTACAAGTGTAAATATAAGAATGTATTCGGTCATAGGTCATACTAGCGACGTGGCGGCGCCATGTAGCCGCGCATCAAAGCTGTCACACGGTGACAAGTTATGATGCAGTTCGGTTTCTCAGGAGTCACGAAGCAAAGAACGCGTCTTCATGCTCCGCGACGCTGACGTGCACGCTCGCGAAATCACCGTCTCATCTGCCATTTCGACCTACCATTGCGACACCTATACTCGCTAGAATGATCGAATAAATGGCTTCCTAATGTGTCGCTATGCGCTTTGATCTAGCATTCATAAACACAGAACTAGTTGAAACCAGGGACTTCACTCTAACACTACAAAAAGCTCCTTGGTGACACATCGGCCTCTGGTATACATAAAGAGATAGAGAGAGAGAAATGAGTAAAAAGAGATGGGGAGGTTAACCTAGAAGCACTGATTTGCTACCCTGTACAGGCGTTGGGAAAAGGGTCGAAAGAGGATAAAGATAGATATAAAAATAAATTAGAAAAAAACACATGCACACATACTCGGTAGTTTCGATCACAGTTGTTTGGACAGGCCGGTTGAACGCAAGTAGCGCAGAATCGCTTTAACAGCCTTCTTCTGCGACATAAGGTCCTGTCGGTAGCGCAGGATTCTTTCTTCCGAAAGAGTCTCGTTGTGCAGTTCATCTAGTGCATTACAAAGTGACTGTCTTTGCAAGCAGTATTGTGGGCATTCACAAAGAATGTGCCAAGTTGTTTTGTCACTGCCGCAATAGTCGCATGCAGCGGTGTCAGCCATTCCTATGCGGAACGCGTATGCATAGGTAAATGCGACGCCCAACCGTAATCTGCACAGCACAGTAGCTTCTCGTCAGCGTAATTGCGGAGGAATTCGAAGACTTAGAGTTGGGTCTATGGTACATAACCATGCACGGATGAAATGTGAGTCGTTCCAGTGTAACGTGGTGCGCTTGCGAGCAAGCATGCGGAGTTTCCGTGCAGCGTCAGTTCTGGAGAGCGGAATCGACATTTGATCACTTTCAGTATAGGCAGGACGGGCAGCTCGATCGGCCAGTTCATTGCCAATTATTCCACAATGACTTGGAAGCCATTAAAAGGCTATTTCTTGTGCTCTCTCACTGAATTGGTGAGTTTTATCTGCAATATTCAGTATCAGCTGTTCGTATGGGCCGTGGCGTAAATGTAATAGAAGAGATTGCAGTGCCACCTTCGAGTCACTGAAAATTGTCCATTTTTGTGGCTGTTAATCGCTGATCAATTGCAGTGCGGCACGCAGAGCTGTGAGCTCTGCTTCCGTTGATGTTGTAAGGTGGTAGGTCTTGAATTTTCTTGAGGTGTGTTCTAATAGTATAACAAATGCCGCCGTTGAACTCTTCTGTAAAACAGAGCCGTCGGTGTATGCATGTATACAGCTTTGATACGTCTCGTATATATAACAAGAGCAGAGCAAGCTGCCTAAAAGCAGGTGACGATACATCTGCTTTTTTCTGGATTCCAGGTATAATTTGGCTGATGTTAGCCTGAGTCAGGCACCAAGGAGGAGTCGAAGACAAGGTGGCGGGTGTGAAGCATGTTGGCAAAAAATCGCGATATGTGGTTACCGTTTCGCAAAATGACGAACGTGGTCTGTCTGTCGGTAAAGAGGCTAGGTGGTGACAGGGTGGCCGAGCGATAAGCCTTATATTTGTCCTGAGTGCCTCAATGTCGATATGTGTCGTGATGAGGTGGTCACCGGTGATTGCTATAGTAGCCATTGTCGACGCACTACGAGGCAAGCCGAGGCAGATGTGGAGTGTCTGGGACTGAACACTCTGTAGAGTTCGTAGGCTTGTTTTGCTTGTATTGGTCCATGCTGGTGAGCTGTACCGCATGAAACCGAGAAAAAGTACCCTGTGTAGCTGTAGCATTGCACTGGGAGACATTTCCTAAGTCTTTCCTGCAAAGAACTTCACTCTGTTGCAGATGTCTATTAACAGTTTCTTCATGTACGAAACCTGATCGCTCCATGATAGATTCCTGTCAATTACGACGCCCAAAAACTGGTGCGATCGAACGTATGGTACAGTTTTACCATTGATGCTTCTGGTGTACTTATCCATAGGCTTTCGTGAACAAGCTACAAGGACGAATTTCTCGGAAGAAATTTTGAAGCCTCGATTTCGGAGATAACGTATTGTTTCAGTAGCAGCTTTTGAATTGAAAGCCTGAATGTGCTTGGCAGATGCTCAGTGAGAGCAATTAGCGTAAGTTTCAACAGCACAGGGCTGAGTACACTTCCTGGGGGGATGCCACGGTGGCTGTAATGTTGAGAGGTTTGACCGTCTCCAGTGCTCACAAAGAAGGATCGCATTGACAAATAACTACGTATCCAGCGATACATCCTACCACCTACTCTAACATCTTCGAGAGCGATGAGAACAGCTTCATGCGTAACATTGTCATACGCCCCTTTAATGTCCAGAAACAAAGATGCGCAGAGACGCTCACGGCCTTTCTCATGTTGGACGTAAGTGACCAGGTCGACTACATTGTCAATCAATGATCGACCACGCCGAAATCCTCCCATGGCATCTGGGTAGATGTTGTTGCACTCCAAGTACCACTGCAGGCGTCCCAAGATCATCCTCTCCATAACTTTGCTACACAACTGACCAATGCGATCGGGCGATAAGATGAGAGCTACAACGGTGACTTGACTGGCTTCAAAAGTGGAACTAGGCGACCTGTCTTCCAGCTTGTGGGGAGCATTCCATCTTGCCAGGATTTGTTGTACAACTCCAGGAGCAGGATTCTCACGCGTTCACCCAAGTGACAAAGGGCCCTATAAGAAATTCCGTCGGGTCCTGGTGCCGACGTCCGTCCACACAATGTTAGTGCTGCTCTGAGTTCAACGATCGAAAAAGGCATATCTATGCAGGAATTCAGTGTTTGTGGAAAGTTGGTCGAGGGCAAGAGGCTAAGTGTTTAAGAGAACTTTATTTCCGGATATATCATACGCAGCCTATGTGTACACTTAATAATGGACAATGGTGAATAATGCCTATGTAAAATGCAAGCTTTTATATAGAGCGAAAGAACTTATAGTGTATGCAGTGACGTACAATGCAAAAATTGTTCAACAAGAACAGGACATTCTTGCCATCGAGATGATTAAACTTAAATAAACAGTAAGGCTATATGAACAAACAAGGGGAGGTCATTTACAGTGAAGGGTGATGTTTTGCATTTACCTGTGAGAATAATTTTCTCTCGCGCTCAAGAACAGTATCGCACAAAAGGACATGTTTCTAAGGAAGAAAACAAAAATACACTATGTGATGTCACAGTGGTACAAGCTCTAGCCCTCCTCCTCAATAGGGGAGGAAAGGCATGGACACTCTGTTGTTTTTTACGATAATAAATCGCGTAGACCAACGTCGGAGGAAAGCCTCCTTTCCCAGCATGACTACTTCTGCGTTAAGATGCATAGGTATTATGTTTCTTAGCCGATGTAGTAGGGGAAACATGGCTCTCTGGGGGCATCCCCTCAGACGGGCCAGTCCCCTTCGTTTCCATAAGATGAAGGCTCCGATAGCCATTAAGAGTACGACAAAGTTATCCCTGTGGCTAGACTTTCACTGCATACTTGTGTGGAACATTCTGGTAACCATGCGCCGAACACCGCCTGGTTTAAGAGAATTTTATTTCCGGATATATCATGCACAGCCTATGTGCACACATAAAAATGGACAATGGTTAACAATGTGAATATACAATGCAAGCTGTTATGTACAGCGAAAGAACTTATAGTGTATGCAGTGACGTACAATGAAAAATTGTTCAACAAAGACCGGACATTCTTGCCATCGAGATTATTAAACTTAAAAAACAGTAAGGCTATATGAACAAACAAGAGGAGGTCATTCACAGGGAAGGATGATGTTTTGCATTCACCTGTGAGGACAATTTGCTCTCGCGCTCAAGAACAATATTGCACAAAAGGACATGTTTCTAAGGAAGAAAAGAAAAATACACACTGTTACGTCACAGTGGTACAAGCTCTAGCCCACCTCCTCAATAGGGGACAAAAGGCATGGACACTGTTGTTTTTACGATAAAAAATCGCGTAGACCAATGTCGGAGGAAAACCTCCTCTCCCAGCATGACTAGTTCTGCGTTAAGATGCATAAGCATTATGTTTTTTAGCCGATGTAGTAGGGAAAACATGGCTCTCTGGGGGTGTCCCCTCAGACGGGCCAGTCCACTTTGTTTCTATAAGACGAAGGCTCCGATAACCATTAGGAGTACGACAAAGTTATCCCTGTGGCTAGATTTCCACTGCATACTTCTTTGGAACATTCTGGTAACCATGCGCCAAAAGGTGCGTGCTACTATAAATTCATGGAAGACATGGTTTAGTGTTTCGACGCGACCGCATTGCGGGCATGTGGCGGAGGGCGCCACGCCCCACGCCGCAATGTGGTCGGACGTTGGTAAAGCCTCCCATTCCCTAAGCCAGTTTAGGTGACAGACCTCGGAGGGGAGAGAAGTGTTTTTAAATGTCCAACGTCTTTTCACCCGGCATTTGTGGCGTTCTTCTTCAGATAGGTTTTTAAATGCTATGAATTCACTCATGTCGGTGGGGGACATTTCCATAAGTTCTTGAACAGGAAAATCGTTTCGCCATTGTTGCAAAGATTTTATAACATGTGTGTAATACACCGGTGACTGTTCGGCAGCTAGTCCCATGTCGTTTACTAAACCGAAATATTTTCTAGTGGTTCCCAGCAGATACACTAGGAGTTGCCTGCCTCGATACGATGAGTTCTCCAAGAGTGGCCTGGTGTTTTTGAGAGCCAACATGCGACACATTACATCAAGGTGCGGTACACTGAGCCCTCCCCATTTTATTGGTAGGCAGACCAAGCCTCTGGCAACAGCTTCGGCGTGGCCGTCCCAGACAAAGGAGCCGCACGCGGTAGCCACTCTCAGCAAAACCCGTCGAGGTTGTCGAGCAAAACTGGCTACCTAAAGCAGTGGCACTGTTATGCTGGACTTTATTAGGTAACCTCTTTCGGTAAAAGGTAGTTGAAACGTTCTGGCGACTTCAATGCATCTGTTCACTTTGTGTTGGATTTTTTTCCATGTGGTTCGGGCTACCTCGCCAGTCGAGAGGAAAGTTTCAGCTAAGACTTTAATGCCTTGGACGACTTGGACGCCATCAGGGAACCCGTCAGTGTGCATCCCAAAGCCCAATGCCTTGCTTTTTTCGGGATTAAAAAGTGCTCCCGACAAGTAACTATACGTGTGGAATATTCGCAGAAAGGCTCTGTATCTATCTATGTTCCGAATAAACAGCGAGATGTCATCGGCGTATGTCGCTACTTTCCCTTCGCCCAAGCCTGGGCGAGGAAAACCAGGTATCGAAGTGCAGTTCTGGATTTGTTTCAACAATGGATCTATTCATAATACAAAGAGAATTGCGGAGAGGGGACAGCCTTGTCGAATGCCCCAGCGTTAGAGAACCCATCGTTATAAAGAACATGTGAGAACCCAGCGTTATAAAGAGAGAGAGAAACTTTATTTTCGCACAACATAAAGCACTGGAAGAATAATGTTTTCTTTTTTTCTCAACTTGTCATGACTGCAATAGGTTCAGATGTATAGCCATTCACTACTAATGACGTTTCTAAGGCTGTGTAGAGTAAGCGGGGGATGTCGGTTAAATGTGCTGGGAAGCCATAAAGGATTGTGAATATTCTGTCTTTTTTAGGGGCGAAGCTCCCTAAAACGGCACCCGTTTGTCTCTCTTCGTATACGTAACTTGTGTTACGCTTTGACCTTCAAGGTGGTGCTGGTGGGAGATTTCTCCTGTGTGTTGCTGAACAATAAAAACTTCGCAGCGTGCACGTTAACTAAAAACGGAATTCTCCTGTATCTTACTTCCCATTAGCAGCTATTGGCATGTAAATTGAATACTATCTGACAAGAAAGGGTTGCTACGGTATACTCGCTGGGCGTAACCTCCTTTGTTTTAGAAAGGCTTAGCGAGCGTTGAGCCGCAGTACCATGAATACAGTGAACTAGTATATAACATGAACTCGATGTGGTTAAATGTGGGAAGTAGACACGAAGCGCAAGCCGTAAGAAAGTAAAAGCCGTATTCTCCTGCCTCTCATACCCCATTAGCAGCCATTGACATCTACGTTGAGCACTATCTGTCAAGAAAGGGTTGCTACGTTATACTCGCTGGGCGTAACCTCCTTGGTTTTAGAAAGGTTTAGCAAGCGTTTAGCCGCAGTACCATGAATACAGTTTACTAGTATATACCATGAACTCGAGGTGGTTAAAGGTGGGAAGTAGACACGAAGCGCAAGTCGTAAGAAAGTGTGCGTGTGCCACCTCTCGTTTAGTGCTTGGAATGTCAGCTGGACGACGGTGCTTCTATATGCAGAATAAATGATGAAAAGTTTCGAGATGGTGGTACTTAGAGTGTTGACTAGATGGACGAACGGACACACAGACAGATGCTTAGACGGACGCAGGTGCGGATGCATGGACGAACGCTGGGACAGACGCACGGATAGACGTGCGGACGTACGAATAGATGCACGCACGGACAGGCGGATGGACGCACGGATGGTCACACAGACAGACGGATGGATGTACAGAAGCAAGAACGAATGGACGGACGGATGCTTCGCCGCACTTTCCATCATTCACCCCATGGATATGCTGCCATTTTTCTTCACTGCTAAATCTAGACGCATAGCGACAATTCAGGAAGCAATCGATAAATTCTGATGCTAAGATGACTTGTTCAGGTCTCTTATTGCCCGCACAGCATACCTTTAGTTGACGACAGCCAAGGACCTATCATTAAGCTGATCATCACTTCACGTAGCCTTGGGTATAACCGTCTTCACGACAACGCTTGCCGTGAACCGCCGACAGAACACGCTGCACGCACCGCACGGACACCGCAAATAAAGGGCACTGGCGCTGCAAATAAACGGCACTTGCGCCGCCAAACCGAGAAAGAAAGTGGAGGGAAAAACATTTCGGCAGATCCTACGTACCTTGGGAATCGACGTAATGCGAAGCTTGTGGAGGAAAGGTGAGCGTGTCCAACATTTTTTATTGATCGACACACCATCAAATGACGCTGAATGTATGTACAAATGTCACACGCACAATTATATGTTGAAACGTTGCGAATGTTTATATAACCAGTTGTTTGCACTCGCGTAACGATGTCAAGAAGAATATGCGTATTAGCAACACCGGAAGCAGATATGAAGCGCTAACGCTCGCGAGGATGCTGGCCATGGACACTGCTACATAAATACTTCAGCGCGTGGTACCTAACCACAATTGACGTTAACCCGACGTGACGGATGTATCAAAGGAGTACATATGCAATTTTTATAAAATTGAACAGGCGCATTGGAACCATCGCTCTCTGGATTCCGTGCCGACCGGTTCTGCCCCCGCGATCTCCGACGACAGCGCAGCTCTGGCCGACCATCTCGCCCTACGCCATCTCCTACCGCGGACAAGATCTCTCACTGAGCAGGTGCCCCGTCCTCGGACTCCTGCGACCGTGTCCATCTTTCCTATCTCCTATCTACTTCCGTCGTTTTCTGTCGTTCGCTGTTCCTGCGCCTCACTCTCTCCTTCCTACCTCTATGTAGTTACCTTTTAATCCTCTATTTTTAATCCCTCCTTACCCCCATACCTCGTGAGCTACTATTGAGGAGTCGCACTCTGAAGCAGACAGTTACGGGGCTCTCTTTTCCCTTGTTTTTTTGAATAACATAAGAAACCATTATTGATGTTTTACAAAAAGAATAACATCTACTTGAAAAGTATTTCCAAGACCTGGCGTAGCTAAATGGTGGAATGATTCATCGCCAATGAGATTGCTTGGGTTAGATTCCAGCTGGGACCCTGACGGTAATTTTAAATGTGAGGCATTTCTTAGCAAACTTAGCCGACTTCAAGAACACCACAACATGAACAACACAGATGAACAATGGGAGGCACTGCTGTCCAGCTCGGCCATTGCTGATCAGCGCTGGCTGGTCCAACGGGTAGAGATGATGGCTATGGACAGCGGAGCCCTGGAATAGGGGCCCGACCATTTTGAATGCTCCGCATTATGCGCAAATAAAGTTTTCTCTCTCTCTCTCTCTCCCGCCAACGTTTAGCGTATCTATTTAGCTATCTAAACACCTACGACATTTATCTCTCCTGCCCGTTTTGATTATGGTATTGATACCAAACTTAGTATGGCATAACATGACTGTATCAAGAACATATCTGACCAGATATAACATGAAAATCACGACATGTATGTCGTGAATGTCATGATTTACATTTCATGGTTCCGTAGCTCTTGCGGCTGTTTCGTTCACATGGCATGTTGCAGAACTGGTATGGTATGGCATGACTGCATGGCGAACACAAGCGACAAATTCTAACATGAAAATCATGACATGCGTGTCATGTAACAACAAGGCTACATGTCACGCTCATGATGCGTTCACGGCCGTTTCGCTAGCGTCACACACACCAAATTTGGTATTACAGTACTTGACTGAATGATGAAGTGTATGAGTCTGGTGTAAACCTGATAATCATGAGATGTGTGTCATGTGTAACCATGACTACATGCCATGCTCATGATGCTCTAGTGGCCATTCCGCTAGCTTCAATTATACCAAATTTGGTATTACGGAACGTGAATGGATGACGAAAGTATGATACTGGTGCAGACATGATAAATGTGAGATGCGTGTCATGTAACAACATGACTACATGCCACACTGATGATGCGCTCGTGGCCGTTTCGCCACCGTCACATATACCAAATTTGCAATTACGTGACGCCAATGGATGCCGAAGGTACGTGACTGGTGGAAACATGATAATCATGAGATGCGTGTCATGTGAGAAGTTGACTACATGCCACAGTCAAGGCGGCAATACATGTCGACCTGACGTGGTGTGCGTGCTCGCAGGCGTTCATTTCGTCGCGTCACGTAGGCGTTGCCACGCCAGGTGCCAGTCCTGCCATTTACTCGCAGGCGCGTGTTGCGCTGCGTTTCTTTGACACGTGCACGTTTCAGAGCGTCCGGCGTCCCTTCGTCACGAAAAGAGAGAAACGAAGTCCTGTCTGGGTAAAGCATTGGCGCGAAATGCAGCCTGTCGCATTTTGCGACGGTTGCTGTCGGGCCGCGCTGACGAACGCTGGTCGATGTGTTGTCAGACTTAGAGTGCTCGCGTTTTGCTAAGTAGCGTCGCTGTGCCCAGCGCGTACGCGCGTCAACGCTGCATTGGAGTATATTGGGTTCTTCATGATGCACTCGCGGCCGTATTGCTAGTTCCACTTATACCATATTTGGTGTTATAGGACGTGATCGAAGGGCGAAATATATGAATGGTGCAAACATGATAATCCTGACATGCGTGTCACGTAAGAACATGACAACATACTACGCTCGTAGCGTGCTCGCGGCCGTTTCGCTAGCCTCACATAAACTAAATTTTGTATTACGTGACGTGAATAGATGGCGAAGCTGAACGACACATCCAAACATGATATTCATGACACAGAGATGATGTACGGCATCATTTACCTCCACCTCGTAACGTTGTGCTGATTTTAAAGTGACATATCAACATTTCCCGTTCATGCTTTGCATTTCATCGATTCCCACTGTACGTGAGATTGCCATTTTTTTTTTGCATTCGTTGGGTCAACGCTACCAATGTCGGGTGTTCTTTAACGTTCGCGCGTTTAAATGGCCCTTGTGTGTTCTCGTTCTTCCAGAGTAGATACTAAGTGTCAATTAACTGTGGCACATACCCGCATAGTAGTGGCACATACCCACCCGTGGGCATGTGTCATGGGGGAAGTGTACGGCGCGCACGCGCGACAGGAATTTGATATAATTCTTGTCTTGACCAGCACCTCATATTCACCAAACTATTTTACCCTCCCATGCTAATTTTCATTCACGCCAGGTGAAGAGGGTGACGACGAAAGCACCCAAACGTAAACGGCTAGATAGATAGATAAATAGATGCACTGAAAGTCACCGAAGTTTGCTAAGAAGGGCTTCACATTTAAAAGGTAAACGAGAAGGGCGAGCACCGTGCCGCAATGGAGGAAAAAAAATGTCCCTACCTTCACGACGGAAATCGTGTGTTAATGCGAATGCATTGCGTAGCATCTGTAACAGAGTTTCACATGTGAGAACCCAGCGTTATAAAGAGAGAGAGAAACTTTATTTTCGCACAACATGAAGCACTGGAAGAATAATGTTTTCTTTTTTTTTTAACTTGTCATGGCTGGATTGGAGGAGCGGCCAGCGCACACTCTGTTACGGCCTATGCACCCTAAGAGAGAAAGTAGGGGAGACTCTTCACTGTTAGTTGCATCTGGGGGCGTTTCGAGCCGACCAACTGTCCTTCCCTTCTTCCTTTTCCCAGGCGACTCCTCGCTTGTGACTAGCCGCACGTGTTTGGATTTCAATCGAGGAGAGAAGCCGCTCACGGAAATAATCAATTAAACGATAGTCGTTTCTGATGAAAGAACTTTTGGTGAGGAGTATCGGTGCCTCATTCTCCAATTAAGTTTGCCTTGAATTTGAGGCGCACTCTAAAAAACCAGTAACAGAAGGACGCCCTCTGAGCTTTATCTGACCAGAAAAGGTTGTCACGTTAAACTCGCTGGGTGTAACCTCCTAGGTTTTAGCAAGGTTTAGCGAGGTTTGGACCGCAGTGCCATGAACTAGTGGTGTTGAAAGGTGGGAACTAGACAAAAAGCGCAGTCCGTAAGAGGGTGCGCGCGTGCCGCTCCTCAAGCCCGGCCGTGACACCATGCAGACAATAAACAGTTTTAGTACTGCGTACGTTGCGTACGTGGCGGCGTTGCGTACGTAAGGACGCCACGTTCTTCGTAGTGCCTATGCGCAGACCGCAACGCGCACATATCGCGTTACGTACGCAGCCGCTACGTACGCACGCATGAGATGCGTGCGTACGTACGTATGAAGGGATCCTGCCGCACTCGAACGAGTTCGCGACAGCGCGAGGCTTCGTTTTGGAAAATGGCGGCATCGAAGGCAAGCACCGACCGGCTCTGTGGCTATGGTGGCTAGAAGGGGGAGGTGGCGTCAGCGCCCATGCGCCGCCGCAGTGAAAGCGATTCGTCGTTTCATGACACGGCCGCGGTAGCCGGGGTAGCGCTCCGGCCAGCTCTTCGATGCCTGTCGAATGCGAAGCGAGAGGGTTGGCGCTGTTTCTTCCGTCGTTTGTTTACCGTTTCGCGCACGTGTTTCTTTGTTGCTTACAGGCTGAGTTTGTACCTTTTTGTGTGACAAGTATGTCGCACAAACTTATTTCCAGTCAGTACTGAGTGCGGTGATCTAAAGCGCAATGAGCTCTGGCGTGAAACGGAAAGCGTCGCAGACGCACTGCTTCTTGCCCTGCTGTTCTTAGGGCTACGTCTCTACGAGGAAGTCCGGTCGGCAAGTGTCGTTGTTTTCTGTGCCTAAAGACCCTGAACGCTTCAAAGCCTGGCAGCGAGCAGTGCCACGTGCGGACAAACCACTGGAAGCAACCTCAGTTCTTTGTGAGCTGCATTTCGACGAACAGTACCTCGTGCGGTTTTTCACCCACACTATCAACGGTGAGACAGTGTGAATTCCTCGTGACCGACCTAAGCTTACGGATAATGCAATCCCCACCGTTTATCCGAACGTCCCTGCGTATTTATCAAAGAAACCGCCCCAAAAAAGAACGTCGAGGACGTCTACGGGGGGCCTACCTGCAAAGATTCCGCGGTGTGAAGGAAGCGCCTCTGTGCACGACAACGTTGCCGATTCCCATGAAGATAGAAGCTTTTCCAACTCTCCAACCGCGCTTGATATCGTCAGTTGTGAACCATTAAGTGCCTATTGGGCGAAGCACAGGATTGCTGGGGCGGACAGTGCTACAGCATTCACAGTTTGTGCCATGAATAACGGTAACCTCGCCTTAGAAAAAGTCGTTCTCTTCACTACAAACGAGTGCACCGTTCAAGCGAAAGTTTCCGTTCAAGCCACGGTAGTGAAGAACGTACAGGTCAGTAGCACTGCAATGGCGCAAGAGCTGCTTGCGGAAGCGGATTCTCTGATACCGCGCAAAGGATTCGGCGAAAAGGGCGAGTTCGCTGCTAATTCCAAACGCCACTTCGCTTGAGAACGCTTGACTTCGCTTGAGAACGCATTCACACGTTGCTTCAGCATCAAGGAGATCAAAAGTGACAGTATCCTGGACTTGATCTCATTTTTGCAGTTGGCTAAGTTGACCGTCGGGGGCTGCCCCAACCACAGCACGGAACTCACAAACAAGGTCATCAAATTCTACGTCCTCACCAGGCTGCATTTTCTTGTGAAAGCTCAGAATGCCAGCCAAGGTGACAAGCGTAAGAAGATGAAGATGCTAAAATTAAGAAGAGTGCTGTGAATTGAGTGGATTAGTTGCTTTTCCTCACTCTACTTTCAATGCAGCCTTTTGTATGAGTTGTGTAAATATGTTCAAAAGTGATCACCATAGTTGAAAATGTATGAACATGACTGACTTTTTTTGTCGTCGAGATGAATTGGTGCCGTACTCAAAGTACTCAGAGTGGGCGTAGTGGCAGCAACGAGGACACTATGCTAAAACGATGCCTTTTTTTGACGCAGCTCCTTGTCAGCCTGATCGAACCCCCGCTCTGCGCAAATGCCGTTCCTGGTTTCAGCGCTGCATCGCTTTCTGACGTGCCATTCTGCCTAGAGGGTCATGTGGTCTTCGGTGGCGGCACGCCCCTGGACTTTCCTATCGCCCCCGTGCGCGATAGTTGCGACGTGTCCACCCGTGTGCCTTATCGAAGATTCCACTCCGCGCCCTCTCTCAACGCCGTCATCGATCATCCAATCATCGCCAACGCACGACATGTGACGTCCCGCAGCGAAGCTATAAAGAAACCGACCATCAGCTTCAGCTTCAGTGGGCATAGTGGCAGCAACGAGGACACTATGCTAAAACGATGCCTTTTTTTGACGCAGGTATGTTACTTTTCTGACGCGTACGTAGTCCGTAGCGATGACAGTTTTTTATTGCTGCTGCTCTGCCCACAAGTGTTTGTTTTGTCATGTTCGGATGCAGTGTTTTCCTTTAACAGTATTTTACTGTGTGGTGATGTCGAACCTAATCCCGCCCCCCCCCCCCCAAAAACTGCACCTGGAACTAAAACCGGTCGCATAGCACTCGTCCCGCTACTCGTTCATTCGGGAATTCTATTTCGACCGCTGAGCTCGGTGCACGTTCCCGAATAGCTGATTGTTCTATATCAGACAAACCCCATGTCGCTGCTTTGCTTTCACAACTGCTGGCTACTCAGCAGCAAATCGCAAGCGATATTGCTGACATTAAGCTCCGTTTCGACAACCGATTTGATGCACTCGAGTCTCGGGTATGTGCTTTGGAAAAAGCTTCCACGGGTTCGAACTCCAATTCTGCTTCTGTTGGGTCACCTAACGCATGCATTGCCAAACTCACAAGATTGATGATCTTGAGTATCGTTCACGGCGCAACAATATTGTAATTTATGGACTGGAAGAGGAAGCCTTCGAAGACGGTGGTTGTTTGGTAACTAAGATTGAGGCGTTTTTTAATGAAAAGCTGCAGATTGAATGTCCTCAGATTGAACGTTGTCACAGACTTGGTAGACAGCAACTAGATTGTGCCCGTCCTGTTATGCTTAAGCTCCTTGATTATCGAGATGAAATGACCATATTTAAGAACGTTGCAAAGCTTAAAGGAACTAAAATATATATTAACGAAGATTTCTCTTCGCGAGTTCGCGCTCTCCGTAAAAAATGTGGGACGCCGCAGCTCCTTTTCGTGATATAGGGTGTTCTACTAGTTTGAGGTTTGATTACATTCTAATAAACAAAGCTCGGTACTACTGGGATGAAGCACTGAATTCCCTTGTCAAAGCACCTAGTTTTCCAAATAATTCCGATGCGATGCCCTTCCCGGCTGCATCCGGTTCGGAACTACAATCTTCTCCTGGTGAATCTTCCCCGGCAGCAGCGCCTGTTGTCTGCGGTTGACGTCGTCCCGGCAGGAATGAAAATTTCGTCCTTCTAAACTTAAACGCTAGGAGCGTAATAAAGAAATTGCCTAGCCTTCTCTCCTTTGTCTCAGCGTATTCGCCTCACGTCATCGGCATTACTGAAACGTGGCTACATGATGGTATCCTTGATTCCGAGTTCACTCCCCCAGGTTATACAGCAGTTCGCACCGATAGACTCGTGTGGAAAGGGGGTGGTGTTGCTCTTCTTATCCGTTCGGACTTAAAATTTGCTGTGATTACAGGCCCAGCCGACACCGAGTCTGTTTGGTGCAAGATTTGCCCCGAAAAATGTGCAATTGTCGTTTGCGTTTTCTATCGGCCTCCTGCCTCGAGTATTGAAACATTGCAGATTCTTAGTAACTTCATGTACGAGCGCAATTTTAGTGCGTCGAACTTCATTTGCATGGGCGATTTTAACGCCCCAGGTATCCACTGGCCTTCCCTTACTTGTGATGGTCGCGAAAGTGATATTTGCAAGGAACTTATAGACTTTACAGTATCTTTCGGCTTAACTCAAATTTTTCATGGTGCCACCAGGTTGAATGCTGTTCTCGATCTCTTATTTTTAAGCTCCGACCTTTCGGATAAAGGCTTTGACTATGAAATAATTGATGGCCTGTCTGACCATCAGGCTGTTCTCGTTTCCCTCACATGCGTAATCAGTAAACCGCGATATGTTTTCACTTCGTTTCCTGACTTTGAACGTGTGGATGACCTTTCTGTTTTAGACGCTTTGGCGGATGCGTACGATGACTTTGTGCTACTCAGCGCTTCAGGAGACATTGATACACTAACTACCACTTTTGAAAATCTAGTAAAATCTTGCATTTCAGAGTTTATCCCTACAAAGACTAAAAAGAAAAACACTGATATTCTCTGGATGACCCGCGATCTTTTACACTTATCCTGCAAAGTCCGAAGACTTCGGCGCTGCAAATCTTCGAGCAATCCAGAAAGCATTATCAGGTTTACTGAGGCCAAGAGGGAACTTCGAGAGCAGCAAAATATGGCTAAAGATTTCTTTTTTTGTGTTCAACTACAAAGTTTACTATCCGACAATCCCCGCAAGTTCTGGCGCTCGGTCCTGCCTCGCGATGCTTCTTGTAATTCTTTCAAAATAAACGATAGAATCATTGATGATCCAGCGGAAATTTCGAACAATTTTAACTCGTTCTTTCAGTCTGTCTTTACAGTCGACAATCTGGTTGTTCCTTCTTTTTCCACCTTGAATCCAACGTCTCCAATTAGCGATGTAGTGATCACTGAAGAGGGCGTGTTAAATCTCGTACTTAATTTGGACACTAAAAAGTGTAATGGACCCTATGGTATCCCCAACATGTTTTTCGTTCGCTACTTGCTTTGGACCTCTCAATACCTTACAATAATTTTCAATAAATCCGTAAAATCTGGAACCGTTCCCAGATCTTGGAAAAATGGCAAAATAGTACCTTTACATAAATCTGGTGACAAGCAAGTTTTCAGTAATTACAGGCCCATCTCTCTTACCCCTCATTCCTGCAAGCTATTAGAGCATATTATATACAAACATATTATTGCATTTCTCGAATCTAACAATTTGTTTTCTAGCTTTCAACAAGGATTCAGACGAAGTTATAGTACTATTACGCAGCTAACCGAATTCATGCACGACATTTCTAGTAATATGGACATTGGTAATCAGGTTGACGCACTATTAATTGACTTTTTGAAAGCATTCGACACTGTGCTTCACTCTAAATTGCTATGTAAATTAAACGACATATTAGACAACCCGCAACTAGTTACCTGGATTTCTAATTTTCTTTCTGAGCGCTCGCAATACGTTTGTTATAACTCAACTGACTCCGACATTGTTAGTGTTAATTCAGACGTTCCACAAGGTTCTGTACTTGGCCCGTTACTGTTTCTACTGTACATAAACGATTTGCCTAATAACGTCACCTGTAAAATTCGTCTGTACGCGGATGATTGTGTTTTGTATGAACCCATCGACTCTCCTGAAGCCCATTATCGTCTAAATGACTCATTTACTAAATTTTGTGAATGGTGTGCAACCTGGCAAATGAGTATAAATTTTAACAAATCTGTGCTGATGTCTTTCACGAATAGTAAGTCCCGTTCCTGCTTCACGTACTCGTTTAACGGATCCACCTTGAAAAAAGTAACAGAACACAAATATCTTGGTGTTGTTCTTTCTAGCAATTTATCTTGGTCTCAGCGTAATAACCTTATCTGCACCAAATCTCTAAAAAAGTTTGGTTATTTAAGACGAACACTGTTCTAATCCCCCAAAAGCGCTAAATTACTAATGTATAAAACACTGATTCGTCCTATACTTGACTACGCATGCCCCGTATGGAATCCACACAAGCAGGGTGAAATAGATAGAATTGAGGCCATTCAAAAAAAAGCTATCAGATTTATTTGTAACCGCTATGATCGCTACTTTTCACCTTCCCTTGCCCTGTCTTCTCTTGAACAAACCACATTACGCATGCGCCGTCTAAAGGATTCTATGAAACTGCTTTACTGTTTTATTAACTCGGTCTATTGCATGTCCCACAATACCTACATCTCATTTGCCTCGCCGTCCACAACTAGAAGTAATCACCACCTTAATATCAAGCCTTACCATTGTCGAACTAACACATTCAAATTTATTTTTTTCCTTTCACTGCCGAAATGTGGAATCAACTGTCCGGTGATATTCGCTCCCTTCCGCTGGAAAATTTTTTACTTGCCCTTGCTGATTTGCGTTAAGAGTTCTTTTGTTTTATTGCTCTGTTGATTTGTTTGTTTGTTATTTTTTTTATTCTGTAAATGCTCACTCCTGCCATAGCCCCAAATTGGGGGCTGCAGTATGTATAAATAAACAAAAATAAATCCAAACGTTTTTATTGTATTTGTGCATGTTTTCAATGATGTGAAGCGCTTTTACCTTTTCCCCCACTTGCAGACTTCATGTTTTTATTCTGCTTTCAGTGAAATGTGTTCTAAATTTGCCAAAAAATAATCTGTACTTAAAAAAATTGCCCGCAGCTTCCCTCGGGGGAACACTAAGGAGGATGCGGACCATATAATTGGTTAACGGGGTGTTAAAGTGCGACTTACTTGGGTCGATGGCTAAATTGGTTAACGTGGTTGTGAAATGGGGTGTTAAATTGCGACTTACTTGGGTCGATGGCTAAATTGGTTAACGTGGTTGTAGGAGGGGGTGTTAAATGAGTGAACACGTACACACGTATGCGAAAGGGCGGCGCTGGTCGAACGGACGTTGATCATTGTGTTTGTGGATTCGTTGGAATTCATTTCACCGCGACCTTGGACGTCGACGCGCCGTACAAACCAACCGACGAGCGGCAACTGAGCGAGCGAGCGCCGACCTTGAGTATATATACAGCACGATGGCGCATGCACTGTCAGCTGTTGAATGTTCTCGAAGCGCGACGCCACATTCGCGTCCACTGGGGAATCAGGAGAATTGTAGATGTCGAACGCGGTGTGTAGAGGAGGAAGGGTGCACAGATGGTGGAGGAGTGAAGCGCGCGTGGTGTGTAGAGGAGGAAGGGATGCACAGATGGTGGAAGAGTGGGCGACGGCGCGACGGCGCATGCGCGCGCGTCAGCTGTCGAATGTTCGAGAAGCGGTGCGAACGGCGCCGACGGCGCACTACAAGGCGCGAGTATAAGATGCTCCGCATCTAAAACTGAACAGTCTTTCTTTTATTAGTTAAAGTGATGTGCTGCAGTCGCAGATAACGACGCTTTCTGTTTACGTGCAGTTTATGATTTCTTGTCAGTTGTTTGGATTGGAAAAAATAAATCGTTTTTTATGCTTTGTGTACTCATGCAAACAGCGGGTATGGTCTCTTCCTTGTATTTTATCGAAACTAACGTCGAGTGCAAAATTGGAAGTGTGGAGTAGAGCATGGAAGTCGGAAGCGAGAGATCAGTGCCGTTCGGGATTGCATCGTTCATGCGTATCGGAATAGAACACTTCGACGTGCTCAGTACGAGTTCCGAAGTATATGCCACTTAAGGCCACTTGCGTGCTTAGTAAAATTAGACTTGCGCGTGCGGCAAACTTCTAATTTGGCTTCCGCCGCGCGCCCAGCCGTAGAGCGAGCGGCCGAGCGGGCATCGAACTACGACAAGCAGCGCCACCGTGCGCCAGGCATGAAACGGCGCATCGTTTCTGACCGGCCCTTGGTGTCACCTCCCCTTCTAGCCACCATACTGTGGCTTAAAATATGGCCATAATCTGGCTATACCACTTGGATTGGCTCACATTGGCTGTCAACAACACGTGCTTTTATTTTGATATACCAGGTGGCGCAACACGCTTCACGCTCGTTACGTATGCGGGTACTACGGCCTACTAAAAGCCGATTAGCGGCAAATGACGCCACGTAACGCAAGGCGCTTGCGTGATGCATACGTAGCACCATTCCGCAGTAGTAAAACTCTCTAATAACGCCGTTCGCCGCACGTGGCGTTTTTCGGTCGCAAGAGACGCGGTATGCCATTTCAGCTTTTGTAGCCAGCGTCCACGGTGAAAGAATGTCATGAATTGAACAAAACAAGCAGCGTTATTGGCTCGGCGTTGCGGTTTCACAGCGTCCTCTCGAGTAGACATTTTGGGATCTTTGTGAGAGGTGCCCAGCCAGGGAACGATCGAGAGTGAAGCCAATGATTAAATTTAGTCGGCGTTGGTGAAGCACGAGCACACGAGAAAGTGGGGCGGAGGGCGAAGGCCGAGAGAAGGAGCAGTGAAGCACCACACCTGTCATTGTATACGACGGCCATAATGTCAGCATCTTCTGAACACAAACGCTACACAAACGCTGGCAGCATAATCGCTACGAACCAAAGCCACGTAAAAAAAATATCATGGCCACTGAATCGCCTCCTCCAATCGTCAATACGTCCCGACAGTGAGATGACAGCGGTAGATGGGGGAGGGGGGGAGGCAGACAAAGCGATGCGCGCCATGTCGTGAACGCAACAAACGCTCGCCGCGTCGAAAAACGTTTTCTCCCTGGCTGCAACACTACAGCGAACTTCAGCGGCCGCATGTAGAGTCACGGCCGGGCTGGAAAGGCGTGCGCGTTCCGCAGAAGGAATGCGCGCGTCTTTCTTGGGCGGCCGTGGTAGAGCATGCTACATCACTTACGCGCTTGCTATCTGTCGCGTGCGCGCCGGGTAATCATTGCCATGGTCATTCACTGAAGCGCAACGATGCCTGGCTGTGTCGGTGACATCAAGACAAGAAAAGTTGTCAAAGTCACCTTGTAGAACAGTCGTCTGAAGCAAACTGCAGTGTGGAGCTCGTTCCCAACACCCCGCCTACTTATCGAGGCCGCAACCGTGCGTTCGGGAAGCAGCGGATCTGAAAAGAGTGCGATTGGAAGCCGCTTGTTTGCACAATGCAAAAATGCTTTCGCTGCAAACGCAGGTAGAAGAGAAAACCAAAAATAAGCTAAGCAGTTTTGTGGACTTGCTCAATGCCTTGCCAGGATTGGAGCATACAGGCTTCTGGACTGTAATCTACAAGGACACCAAGGTTTACTTTTTGTATTTGGCTCTACATTCTGCTGCAACCTTCCAAACTTCGCTGCTTGTGTCTACTGACCTTCACACTAAGGTATATTTTTTTGGTGAAACGGTCTGATAAATTGTGATGTGATAGTTCCTGAAAAAAAAAATATGCGACTTCAAAGGGCCACTCACCAGGCCCCATACAGAATTTTAGTTAGACAGTGTATGTTGTTGGGTGTTTGATAAGGAACATTTTGCCACAAAAATTTCTCTAGTCGAGTGGAGAAAACAGGTGTTTTGAAGCAGTGCGAAATGAGGGTGAGAGGAGATTAGTTCGAAACCGTTGCCGCTCCTCCACGTAGCCTTCGCAAGCCGAACCTCTTCCCCAACCTCTCAGGCAACCGACCAAGGGGTGACGTTCGCATGACGTGCCCGAACAAGCCCAGCCCCCGTGCACGTGAGCGACGTTGCTTTGTTGACCAGCGTTATTTTGTGGTCTTCGGCCTGTTTCTGCGGGATTGTTTGGAAACGCTGGCATAGAGAAATAAAGGTTAAGAGTGGACACTCCCGTAGACCCCAGCGGCCTAATCGACCCTAGCACACCTAGTGGTTGGTGAGAGCAAGTGGCGTGCGCTTCCTGTTTCGGTTTCACTGGCGCGAATTTTGAATTACTTTGCATAACCGACGTTTGGCTATGACGAAAGTTCATGATTTCAGACCACTATTCATCGCCCAAATGGATAGTTTTTGTAGGTCGTTTTGATTTAGCGATTCCCTGTTTTGTTTTGATCAGTGGTTCGTGCGAATTGGTCGTGACGTAATTTTTATTTCGATTAAGTTATAATAAAAAGAGATGCAGGTAATGATAATTCACTACGGTTTTATTCATCGCGCTTGTGTTTTTCTTTTGGAACGAGTGATCAATGTATATATCAGTCAAAGAGACAGAGTATCCGTAATGTTTTATTCAAAGGCAAGGTAGAGTCTGAGAATATAAAAAGCACAATATGACAAAGGTAGACAACAAATGCATCTCGCCTTACAAATAAATTGTAACAAATACAGAGAGAACACAGACAACGCACACATCGCTAGAGTTGGCAGAAGCCGAGAAGCTGGTGAAGTATGACACACCGGGCCAGTGGGTAAGTAAGGATCTATAGCAAAAACACAGCGCACAATGATGATGAAGAAGGAAGAAGTGACATATACACAGCAATGAAGTCACGAATCACGCCTGGGGTTAACCGAAATAATGCATATAAAAAAAGAGCACACAGAAACCACACGACACAATATAGCAGAAAGGCAAAGGTGCAGTGTGCTGGCTGTGCTTAAGAACAGCTAGTCCAAAATGAAAAAAAGCAGACTTGATGCCTGCTTGTCCTCAGAAAGGTAGGGCTTTGCAGCTTGCTCACAACGTGAAAGACAAACTTTATGCTACAACACTGGCAGGTTTTGTGGCTTTTGTTTTGCGTCGCCTTCATCAAAATCTTAAGATCCCAAGTGATTTGCATCTGGGTGTTGCTGTGACGCTTGCGAGCTAAAATAGATTGTAGTCAGCACTTATCCGGAATTGTGGACCCTAATTGGTGCTACGATAGCGGTATTACAGGGCTAATAAATAGCAGAAGGAAACCACTTTGGCTCATTATTTTTCACAAAGGCTCTACATCGTACGTTATCACTCAAAAGCTATATAAAAATAAAATGGCGGCGTCCGCAGCCCCATCACACGCTACAAGTTTGAGTATTCTTTTGAAAATTTTGATGGGCGAGATGAGGAGGTTGATGAGAAGCTAAAATACGAAAAGCGTGATAACGTGAACCGTGCCCACTTCATACTGTGTTCCTTACCCGCTCGAAGACATTTCAACAAGCGGTTTTGTTATCGATATATTACTTGAGCTGGAAAGATAAAGCATACACAGTGACCAAGCGAGCCACAGTAAAGTGTACAGTTCGCCCGCATTTGCTACAAAAATACAGACAGGATACCCAACAGTCTCTTTAAGGTTATGCAAATCACTTCGAGCGAATACATAGTGTCCCTACTCCTCATAGCGGGTAACCTAAACAATGTATGCAACGAAGGAATGGCTAGTCCAGTTGAGCTGAATATAAGCATATAAGACCATAATGAAGTCTGCTGTAACGAAGTAATAACATAACAAAGCTATTGCAGGATTCGGCTCAACTCGAATACTTTAGTGTAAACCCGCCGCTAATTGTTAACCTTTCAACTTGTCATGCTGTATGCCTGAGATTGAAGACTGGAACCTAACCCTATCTAAGTTTCGGTTCACAAAACGCACATGCCAACATAAACGAGCCCGGAAAAAGATTTTCAGAAACTTTGCGCGACACCCAGCAGAGCAGAAATGAAAATCGCCAACACTTGACAGATGGTGATACACCATCGCACACTTTCAGGTGATGTGCAGTGGCCTCAGTTATGGCAAGAAAGTGAGATTCAAGTTGTTGTACGTATGTAAAAGCTGCTTCTGATGGCACAGTGAGATTCCCAAAAAGTTTGCTGGGGAAGTGGTAGGCTTTGAGCATTGTGAAGTACTGGTGGGTACCTTTAGGCGTCTCACTGTCGTCTTTCAGTAACTGTGGGCAACTGCAACCGTCACATGCATTCCGAAGGAAGTGTTTGATGAGAGAACCAGCTACATAATATGCAGCGGAGTCATCGATAATATGGGAGTGAACGTTTGTCGCAAGTTCAGAGAGATCGTCTAGAGCGGGAAAGTCGTCAGGCTGTGGCTGTGCACACTCCTCATTATCCACAAGAGACGCACTGGTGAGGGAGAATGGCGAGAGCTGCTCCTGGAGGAGGTCACATTCATCATCCTCGACATTTCCGTATTCTGACAGCTTGAAGAGTTTTCTTATGCAGATGTGCTTCAGGCCACAAATAAATTGTGCTACATTGGGGTTGGTGTTGCAACCCTGTTTTTGTCTAATGTGGCCAAATATGTTCTCCAGAGGATCCTGTTGAAGCCTGCGTGTTTACAGGTATTCAAAATTGTAATTTTTGGAGATGTCGTCCCATAGTTGACAAATTGCCTGAATTGTAATTTGCCAACCTACGATGGTTTGTGGTTGACGTCTGCCAACAAACTGCCATAATGCAATCCAGGGAAGCTGGCCTCGGAGGAAGTCAATCAGCTCTGAATCATTTTTCATGATTGCATGCCGCAGCTTTTGCGAAGTTCTTTTTTTACTCGAGCTGTTCAAGGCATCGAAAATCCTGTCCATACGATCACAAAATTGAGCTGTAGTGATGGCCGAGGCAGGCAGCACCTTCGCATACACCAATGCCGTCATAGCAATCGAAACTGATGCACTGAGGACCTGAGTTGCTCTGCTGACCTTCATATTAGAAAAAGGTTTCTGATGAACGTGCCGTTCAGTCAACTTTGGAGCCAATCGCAACCGCAACTCATGTGAGGATTGGTAAAGGCTTACAATGTGCGACCAGTTAACGATGTCATCCCCAATGTATAACTTGTGTGCTTGGAAATTATTGCGCGTTGTTTTAATTAAATGCGGAACATCACAAATGTAATATACCGGCTCACCATTAACTTCAAAGAAAGGCTTTGCTACAGTCACTCTTAGTTGGTTAGCGAGACTTACATTTGAACTGCCCTGGTCACAAATGACTGCTTTCACTGCAATAATAATGCTCCTAAGCTCCAAAATGAGTGACACCAGGAAGTTATGCATAACAGATGATGGTGTTGATGTGTGCCCTATAGTAAAAGCAACCGGTTGAACCCACTTTCTCGAAACGCCAACGAGAAGAAAAACCAGTGCTCGATCAGCGATGGTTGAAATGCGATGAGTGCCATCATCTGTAAAACCCTGGACGTCTCTTGCAGCATCATAGTACAAATTCTTTTTGAGTGCTATTTTGTCGAAAACTAAAGCGCACACTCGGTCCCGTTCATTCCAAGCTTGAGTATTTGTTGCAATGGAAGAAAGGATTCCTGGAATTATGCCTGGAGTCATCTTTACATTAGCTAGACACCTCCTTAATGAACGCCGGGAGGGCAAAGAAAAATATGGAGCCAGAAATCGGTATGCTCGCGGACCTCGGAAGTTTAAGTGAAGAGCAAATTTCTTGAACCACAAGGGAAACCGCTTGCCCTTGCGTTTGGGCCTCAAGCGAACATGTGCAGAAAGAAGTTTAAAAACCTCCTCGGTGACGTGCGGTTGGATAACTTCAAGTTCCTTTGAAGTCGATGACGGTGCTTGGTGAGGCTGTCTCCGCAGTCTTTTGATAGTTTTCCGCTGTGCTGCTACTTTGGCTTGCAGATGTTTAATGGTTTGCTTGTACTTCATTGATGGAGACATTGTCGCTGGCACACAGGAACGCACTGCAATAAACAAAAAAATGGATGTAAAAGCAAAGAAGAACTAATCCCATACGAGCACTTTCCTCGCTCTCTCAGACCCAAGGTGCACAACTTTCTGAGGTGCAAAGCTTTCAATTCCACTACCTAAAAACAAACCATTCACAATGTTGACAATGCACAAAAAAAATAAAAATCTCTGAAAGCCCACCCTTACATTTTGTAAGTGCACACGCAGTGTCCTTTTGAGGATAGTTTCCTCAGAATGTCCTAAACATAAAATAGCACATTAAAAACAGCTGCAATAAAAGCATAGTCACCATTTTCTCCAGGGCACTCAGGCGTGGAGCTGTTGGCGGAGACGTCTTCTGGAGGGTTTTGTGAAGCTTGTTCAGTACCTCGGACAGTGCTGTCGGAACAATCTTGCGAGCGGCCTGCGGAAGTCTCTATATCAATCCAGTCTGGTGTTGAAGTGAACATACAACTTACTGGTCACACAAGTTTCTTTTGTGACAGCTGAATGACTGGTTAAGGTTTTCTCCGGCAAGACGAAGTCAGCGGAAATTCTTTCACAAGCTCCTAGGGAGCTGCCACCTGCAGAGCTTTGGTCAACAGTCAATTTCGGTAAAAAAAAAAGAAATCGCGACACTGAACGCACCCTGTTCATCGGGGCACCTCAATGTGTCGGAGCCGCTTTTTGAAGCCTCTATCGCAGGTGCTGAAGAAATGAAATTACGGCAATGTATCAGTAAGAGGCTTAAAATAACACAAACTGAAGCTCATCCGCACCTTGCAGTGCAGCTTCTGCAGCTATGTCACAGTCACTACTTGAAGCGACGCTCAGAGAACCTGCATATATGTGCAGTTGGTACAAGTTACAAAGCTTGTAGCATGGAGAAACTTAAACAGCTCTTTAAAACGCATAAATTGGTCGAACGTGGAAGAAAAGAGAAGGCACCAGCTAGGAAACAAGTAATTTGTGATTTTTGGAATTATCAAAAGTGGCAGCTTTCACTGATGAAAGGTATGTGCACTCAGGCTTGAAGATAACGTGAAATAGCCCTTTAAAGTCTTTTAAAACAAGTTGCGCAGGTCAAGAGCATCAAAAAACGACAGAAATGTAAAGCTGTTGTTAGGAAGGTAATAGCCCACAATTCACAAAATTTAAGGCTTTCCAAGTGTTACTTCTATATTGAGGCTTCTCCATCGGCTACAAAGATCTTCACGGTTAACTGTCGCCACTGATTCAATACAAATGGCTGCTATTGCACATATTTGAGTTTCAGTCAATCACTTACATGGTGCAGCTGGTTGCACACTGGGAACAGCCATTCTTGTAAGCCTTGTGTGCCCAGGGTCCATGAAACTTTGAGCAGTAAAATGGTCGCTACAAACCCTGTACGTTGCGTACAATAGGCTGGCCGGCTTACCAAGGAGATCATCGCGTCCAGCATACTGCATTCATGCTTTCATCCTGCATTGGCAATGAACTATCAGCTGAAAGGGGAAGTGCTTGAATAGTGATTTTTTATTGTTACCCTCACTGAGCAAGTACGAACAGTAAGCCTAAAGACATGCAAACCTTACAAAAGCTTTAACACACCTGCCGTCCCGTGGTATGCGGAAGAAACTCGTCCCAGGCTTCCTGTGGGTTCTGCCATTGTTGAAGCACCACGATACACAGCAGTAGCTGCCGTAGCTTGGACCGCCGGACGGCATGGCGTCAGCGCGGTCTGAAAATATTAGTAAGTGGATGCTTCGCTGTCAAATTACGAAAAAGATATGTGCACGTCATAAGTGTACCAACAAACTCCTTTGAATCATTAGTGAATCGATGCACAATACAAAACCAGTGATACATATCTGACCCATAAAACTCTGACTTGCAAAAATATACGTCAAGACCACGTACAAAGATCTTCAGAAGTTTCCAGGCCGCTATCCCTTGTAATGCAATGGTACGCGGCCTGGGAACTTTAGAACACCTTCGTACGTACGCAGTATCAGCAGTACCTTGGGAAGAAAAATCGTAGTTGAAATTTATGCAGTAAAATTATATTGGAAACGTCAAAAAAATTTGTGAGCAGCTTGCACTAGTGGAACAAGGCTAGCGAAAAAACGAAGATGATGGCCACTTGGCTAGTCCAGATTTGCCTCCGGCACACCAAGAATTATTCGTGTTCCGAGCCTTCGGGAAACGCGTCGTGAAGCATGCGAGGCCCAGCGAATGCTTCTCAATATGGCCTATGACCTAACTGCCCAGCTACGCTCAGCGCACAGACGCTCGCGTCCGTGGCAGACGCAGCACGCGTCGCCTCGGCTTGACGCCGTGCCGCCTTTGCTATACTGCATACGTTGCACAATGTTCCCGTCTAGCCGCCGCTTAGAGCCACAAACTTTCTTTTTAGCGAACCTCCCAGTCCTTACAAGCTTCAGAAAAAGTTTACAACTGCGTGAATGAGATGCCACGTAAGAAACAAACTCGCACACTCGAAGCGCAACGTGTGTGTGTGCATCTTTCTATGTTTGTTGCATGGTGTCTTATTCGCGCAAATGTAACCGTTTTCTGAAAAAATGACCCAACAAGACCAACAACAAGTCATTCAACAAACTTCGCTTGAAAACATGCCTCACCTGTTATCTCACGCACGAAAACGCCGACGCAGCCGACGTTGACGAAAGCGACGAAAGCTTCTCGCTGTCAGTCATGCATGGGCTTGTCGCTGGGTAGATGGTGTTTATGACAGTACGGCTGAAGAAAAATAATCGCGTAAGGTGTGTTGAATAAACTGTTTTTATGTATAAAGAACATACCAAGTTTGGGCGTATAATTATTATTTTGTAAAAACAATTCTGTTGCATTGATTATAACTGTTTTTTTGCGCTTGCGCCCTCTGACGTTTGGTGAGAGCACTAGTTCGTTACGTAGACGTGACGCACTTCCTGAGGCCAGGTTTCGCGGAGTGTCCGCTCTTGTCTTCTTCTTTCTCTATGACGCTGGCTTAGACGCGGTAGTGTAGATGAGCACAATGAGTGCGCGAAAGCGTAGGAGCGTTCCATGGTGGTCGTCTTCTCAATGCGCTGACCGTGGGAACCCGAACGCATGTGAAACGCTGGCACATTAGCCCTGCATCTCGTAGCACTTCACGGGATAAAAAAATTTTTAAAAAACGTGCAGAATTTTAAGTGTGAATACACTCTATATACAACCCGAAACCATCCACCGCCGTCGGCGGCGTCCGCAGTCTTCTCTCTATCTTTAAAAAAAAAGAGGACTTGGCGGGCCGCAGCGCGACGCTCTACCGAATAAGCCACGGACGTGACGCTGATATCGGTGTCGCTCCTCCGCTCTCGCGAAACCCTAGGCAGCGATCACTTTTTACTCCGCATTTCGTTCACACCGCGGCAGAAAATGCGCCAACACTGGGGACAAGCCCGTCTCACCGATTGGACTCAGTTCAGAATTCAACCATTACCCGCCATCCTCTCCTCGACCGAATATGCAGCGTGGGCATCATACGCTCTCCATAAGAAACAAGTGAACACTCGCACCCTTGCAACCTCTAATTTGACTCCTGCAAACGATCCACACCTCCTACATCTTTGGCACGCTCGCCGCGGACTCATAAGACGCTGGAAACGCAACAAACTTAATCGAAAACTTCGCGCTCGCATTGAGGCGCTCACTGCAGAGGCGGCCGCATACTCCGCACAACTTTCCGATGCTAACTGGGCAGACACCTGTTCAAAGGCTGCAAACCAGATGAGCTCTAAGAGTGCGTGGCGACTCTTTAGAAGCCTTTCGATCCCTCCACCACCAGGGGAGAAACGCAACGCCAGCTCCACCGTGTTCTGCATGCCTTTCAGGGCACTACGGATGAACTCGCGCGAGAACTTTGTGACCGCTACATCTGCCGCACAATTGATCCCGCAGGCCCAGCATAAACGTATTCCAGCGCCCCTAACACCGACCTCGACGCCCCATACACGCTTTCTGATTTACGATTTGCACTCACGAAAATGCGACGGGGCACGGCCCCTGGACGCGACGGAATCACACTATCGCTCCTGGCAAATCTTCCCGACCAAGCACACCTCTCGCTACTTCACCTTATAAACTCGATATGGGACGGCTCTCCGCTTCCAACGGAATGGACCACATCGGTCGTGACATTAATTCCCAAATCGGCAAGGTCCGTTAGTATTGAGGCACCGAGACACATCTCACTTACGTCTTGCGCAGGCAAACTCAAGGAAACCATGGTTCGCAAACGCCTTTCCGCCTACTTGGAGGCCAGGAGGACCTTTGCCGACACGATGTTTGGCTTTCGCCCACATCTGTCGGTGCAGGACGTCCTGCTCCAGCTTCATCACGATATGATAGAGCCGACTACTATGCGCCATAACGATAAAGCTGTGCTCGCTCTCGATCTCCGCGGGGCGTTCGACAACGTCAAACACAGCACTATACTCACTAACTTGTCTACCAAAAACTGCGGGCAGAAGACTTTCAACTACATTCGCGCCTTTCTATCACATCGCACCGCCTTCATTTCGCCTTAATTCTACTGAACGCGGCCCGTACTTATTAGGCACGCGGGGTACACCTCAAGGGACAGTCTTGTCTCCTCTGCTTTTTAACCTGGCGATGATGAACCTCCCCTCTCTTCTAAGCGAGGTCGAGGGAATACAACACGCACTATATGCGGACGATATCACAATCTGGACCAACACCGGCTCCTTAGCGCAAATCGAAGAACGCCTGCAAAAGGCTCCCCTTCTGGTGGACACCTTCGCAGGTTCATGCGGCCTGGAGTGCTCTCCAGCTAAATCGGCTCTTCTTTCAGTCTCTCCACTACCGCCGCCTCAAATTTTTCTTCCGTCCGGGTCCGTCCCGTCAGTGCAAAATATTCGGGTTCCTGGCCTTCACCTCACATCGTCCTTTGATCCAAAGGGCACAACAGCAGGCCTCAGACGCACCAGCGAACAGGTGAGCCGCATGATACGGCGAGTTTCTACCAAGCGCGGCGGCCTCCGCGGGTCTCAGTCCCTCCGATTGGCCAACGCGTTTGTGACCAGTCGCGTCCTCTACGCCTTGCCTTACCTTCGCCTGCGTCGTCGACACGAGCACCAGCTGGACGTCCTTCTTCGTTCAGTATACAAACGCGCTCTGGACCTACCTATTGCAACTTACAACAGCCGATTCGCGGCTCTGGGGGTACACAACACCTTTGCAGAGGTGCGCGAAGCTCATCGCGTTAACCAAATCAGTCGACTGTCGCAGACGCCTTCAGGGCGCCGTCTTCTACACAGACTTGGCCTTAACCCGATATCTGACCAAGACCCTCTGCAGCCGGTACCAGAGCTCTGGCGTCAAAAGCTATGGGTGAACCTCTACCCCGTAATATGAACCTCGATGGACAGCCCAGAGCTGATCTGCCAAGGACGAGCTGCGGATTGCCGCCTCCCATCTGGCAGAGGTGATGTTTGATAAATGAGCAAATTTGGTGCACTGCCAGAGCATGTGTACTAATAAAGCTATTTCCTCACAATGTGGACAAAGATTACTTGGGTATAGGTCAGGGTACATGATGTGTAACATTTTCAAAGTAGGGTACATCCGCGTTTGCAAAAGCCTTAATGTAAGTGCTTGGGGTCGGGTTAGATTTTTGTGAGGTGGAAGGAAAATCCTTCTAGACAGGTAGAAATGTTTAGTGAGCTCGTTATATGTTGTAAGAATTTCCCGGTTATCCCTTTCACCGGTAGAACGCATCCCCGGGGATGCGCGGTTGGAGAGTTCTCGCGCCGCCTCATGTGCTGCTTCGTTGAGATTGGGAGGGGAATCGTTGATTTGCCCAAGGTGAGCTGGGAACCAACTCAGAAGATGATGCGTTATGTTCTTGCCTTGCAGTATTCTCAGCGTTTGTTCAGAGACCGTCCCCTTGGCGAACGCCCGTAGTGCTGCCATGGAATCACTGTAGACGACTTCAATGTTATTCATCTTGAGTGCTAAGGCGATGGCCACCTGTTCCGCAATGATCTGGTCTTTCGTCCTGACCTTCGCTGAGTTGACGCCATGGCCTGCCCCATCAACCACCACTTCCACAAACGCTTTCCCATTGCCGTTGGAAGCCGCGTAACAAATACGACCCCTCGTTCCTCGTTTGAGACTTGACGAAGTATATTCCTGGCCCTCGCTACTCTTCTTCCGACGTTGTGTTCTGGATGCATGTTTCTTGGTAAAGGAGACACAGTGATATTCTCCCTGACGTTGTCGGGGATATCATTGTAATTGCGTCTGATTGCCATCGGGTGTAGGCCCAGCTCCTGCAGGATCATTCTCCCCGGCCTTGTTGCAGATAACCTTGCAAACTGTGCTCTCTCTTGGGCTTCTGCTATTTCTTCGAGCGTGTTGTGAATGCCAAGCTCAAGCAGACGCTTGGTGCTGGTATGTATGGGTAGGCCCAGGACCTTCTTGATAACTTTCCTGAGAAGCACATTCAGTGTCTCGGACTCTGCTCTTGACCAGTTGTGCATTGCTGCCTCGTACGTGAAGTGGCTTAGAACAAACGCATGCATTAACCTTAAGGTTGTCCTCCTTGATCCCATTTCTTTTGTTGGCCACTCTGCGTATGAGGTGCACCGCACTGTCTGTTTTCCAAGTTCACTTGGCTATAGATTTGCTGTTGGTGCCGCTAGACTCTATCAGCATGCCCAGAACTTTGATGGAGTCGACCCTCTGGATGGCATTCCCTTGATTTGTATGGAGGTGGATGTCTATCTGGTTTAACGGCTTCCATCCCCTGGGCTTCGGTCCCCGGCGTGCAGTCCGATACAGTAAAAGTTTTGACTTACTCGAGGAGCACTTGAGCCCAGAAGGACGAAGGTACTCTTCTACGGTGTCAATCGCCTCTTGCAGGGCGCTCTCAATCTGCCCCTCACTTCCACCTGTGCACCAGATGGTAATGTCATCTGCGTAGATGCTGTGCTTCAATCCTTCAATGCTCGATAATTTCTTTGACAGTCCAATCACGGCAATGTTGAACAGCATTGGTGAAATCACTGCCTCTTGCGGCGTGCTCTTTGCTGCTAGTTCGATTGCTGCGGTCTCGATATCTGCAATCTTCATTACGGCTTTCCGATCTGTAAGAAAGGACCATACGTAGTTATAGAAGGCTTTCCCCAGACCAAGCTTGGAAATCGCTTCGAGTATGAATCAGTGGTGGATGTTGTCAAACGCTTTTTCTAGATCTAGGCACAGAATGGCTCTCACGTCTCTGGTTTTGTTGTCGATGACCTGGTGTTTCATAAGCTTCAGTGCATCTTGTGTGGATAGCGCTGCCCTGAATCCAACCATATTGTGTGTATATATGTCGTTATCTTCCAAGTACTTCTTTACCCTGTGCAGTATGGCATGTTCTGCAACCTTGCCGATACATGATGTCAAGTATATTGGCCTCATGTTGTCCAAGGTAGGGGGCTTTCCTGGCTTAGGAATAAGGATCGTCCTGGCCAGCTTCCACTGCTCTGGTACCCTGCCTTCTTTCCATGCTGCATTGATCATATCCTTCAGGGTTTCAATTGAACCGTCATCAAGGTTACGAAGGGCCTTGTTTGATATACCATCCGGGCCAGGGGCCGATCTGCCGTTGGGATCATGCAAGGCTCTTCTGATCTCCTCGATGTTGAAGTCGCCCCCCAAGACCTGGATTGGGCCTGCCCTGGTACTGTCTACTTGGTGGCGCCAATCCTCTTTTGATTGGGAGGTACTTATGCACGAGCCGCTGCACAACTTGCTGTTCTGTAGTGCGCCCTATCTATTTATGCAAAATTCAAGCGATAACATGCTTTTCATTTGTTTTAGTGGTGTTTTCGTTGAGGAGATGCTTTAACATATTCCATGTCTTGCCGGTGCGCATCTGACCATCGACGGAGTTGCAGATTTCGTCCCATTGCTGCCTGGATAGTGCGCGACAATGTTCCTCGACTGATCTGTTTACCTCAGCTATCTTCTTCCTCAGTCTTCGGTTCAGGCGCTGACCCTTCCAACGGTTCAGTAGTGCTTGCTTTGCCTCAAGAAGATGAGCGAGCCAGCTATCCATTCTTTCAACCGGAAAATCTGTGGTAATGGTGGAGGAGACAGATTTGATGTCATCTTTAATTTGTTTGACCCACTGCTCCAAGCCTTGTCTGTGGCCATCTTGTTCCCTTTCCATCCTTATCTTCCTGAACTTATCCCAGTCTGTGAAGTGGAATTCTCTCTGCTTTTTACGCTCCACGGAGAAGGTAGTGGCAAGAATGCATAGGTAACTTTCTACGTCTACAGCAAGGTTCATCCACTCGGCGTTCTTGATGTTCCTTACAAATGTAAGGTCCGGAGTGGAATCCCTGCAGCAAGATGTACCGAGCCTTGTTGGTAGGCTGGGGTCTGTGATTCGGGTGAGTTCAAGTTCACTGGCACTTTGCCAAAGTCGATTTCCTTTCCCAGTGTTGTACTTGTAACCCCATGTATGATGAGGGGCATTGAAATCACCTGCTATGACGAGTGAGCATTCCCCGGCGATATTAACAGCTTTCTTTAGAACCGTCTTGAACACTTGCCTTTGTTCCTTTGGACAGCTGTATATATTAAGAATGAAAATGCTCTGACGGTTGCTGGTACCTGGCACGATCTCTACCATGACGTATTCCAACCGGCCTGCTTCTATCTTGAGGTCGTGGGTTACGTGCGTTAGTTTGTTGCATACGAAGGTGCAGCCTCCCCTCCCTTCAGTATCCCCTATTACAGGCCGGAATCCAGGCAACGTTGCTTGCGGTGACAGGGTCTCTTGTATTAATATAATATGACGCTTTTCTTGGCTGCTCCTGATATACTGCTGTAGGGCTGCCTTCTTTTTAAGGTAACCTCTATAGTTCGATTGCCAGATACGAAATGCTTCACGCAGCGCTGCCATCAACGTTAATACATGGACGGCCAGAGCCTGATGCTGCACTTGTCGACAGGTTTGGTACCACTAATATTGGTGGCCGAAGGGGTGAGTTTGGTGCATGAAGAGGCCTTGCTGTATTCTGCAGATATGCTTCGACCTTTGTAATGCGCAAAGTCATATGCTCTTACAGTGCCGCCACGCTTGACTGTAGCCTACCCATCTGCTCGTTAAGTTTGGCTACTACTTTGGTGAGCGTGTCAAAGACCTCTTTCATATCTGACATGGTCTTTTGGTTGGATTCCACGTGTTCTGCCATGACTGCCCTCTTTTTTGTGGTTCTCGAGTCCCCCACATTTTCAGCCACAGGGACATCAACTGGCTGAGGCATTGGCTGTGAAGACTGCGCGCTGGTTAGCTTAGTGAGAAGAATCTTTATTTCCTTTAACTCAGCTGATAGCCTCTCAATCGATTTTGTAAGTCTCGCGTTTTCTTGCTCTAGCTGTGCAATTCTATTATGCTCTGGCAGCTTACCTGTCATCACCTCTGCCGTGCCGTTGCGCACTCGCTCAGCCCAGCTGCCTTTCGATGTAACTGCAGGCGTCCTCTCCGGGTGTGAAGCCGTGATCTCGAACTGAACGCCAGGCAGCTGGCCATTCGGGTGCCGTCCAGGCTGATCCCGACCCTGATGGTGACCTTGAGAACTCCAGCGCCCCCGTGATGGGGAGCGGGCCTTGGGTCTAGAACCTCTTCTGGAACGCGACCTCCCCCTAGAGTGGGGCTGCCTTTCCTGTTCTTGTGTAGTCTGGATGCTCTGGGTTCCGTAGGCTGGAATAAGCTGCTTGTCGTTGATGTCTGGACTCGATGTGATTGATGCGTCCCGGGCTTCTGCAGCTGCTCTCGATCTTTTCCAACGTCTGCGTCTGACGACGTATGGCACCAAGAACCTGTTCTTGCACTCCTTGTCTGCTGTAGGGATGGTGACCGTCGCACAGCCTTCATCTTGGATTGCACTGGTGCAGGCTATCTGGGTTCTTGATCTCGCAGCCTCTGCAGATGCTTTCAGCTGGGTTCGGACAGACGTCAGACCGATGTCCACGCTTTCCACAGACGTAACATATATCGATGTTCTTGCGGTAAAGGGAGCACTGCAAAAGTGAAGGTCCATATCTCACGAATCTGGGCACTTTGTGTCCTTCGAACGCTATGATGATTGTCCCGGTGTCCTTGATTCTCTCGGCCTGCAGCGCGAGCGGGTTGTTCACGTTCACAATCTTTCGGGTCAAAATGTCGTGAGTATCGCTTACGGGGATCCCGCAAATCACTCCTTTACAGCTATCGTGGGGTGCCGTGGCGTACGCGCTAACCTCGAAAACTTTGCCTCCAATGTCAATTTGCTTGACCTTGAGGTATCTTGAAGCTCTGTCTTGGTCCGGAGTGCTTGCCACCATAATGTTCTGCTTCAAGTTGGAACAGATGATGTCCTGCATGGCCTCCTTCTCTTTGATGCCGGCCGCCAGTACTATCGCGTCTGCAACGGCTCCAGTGCCAATTCTCGAGATATTTATTCCTCCACGTGGTCGTAGCACAATTTTGCTGAAGTCCTTAGGTAGTGGCGGCATGCGTCCAGCTCGCACGATTGTATGCTTGGTGTCATACCTACTACGACTGGCTCGAGCGTCTCCCGCAACGCCAGCCTTGGTCGAACCCTTGGCAGCAGGAACGCTAACCGCGGCTTGCTTATTCCTTGAGCGTCTCGTTTCGGCTTCCTTCCAACCCATGTCTTCCGTGCAATCCTCTGGAGAGATGTCCTCTCCATCTACTTGGTATTCCATTCTCAGTTGCAGGTTCTGGAACGCGCAGGGCGTTGAGTCACGTTGGGGCCGGGTCGGCGCATCGGCAACAATCGCCTTCTTGGTTAGGCTTAAATCCCCCGGTGGCGTTGCCGTGTGAAAATGCCCCCAAAACGGTTTAAAAGACCACTCACCAGCACAAAGGTGGTATCTGCTGATTTCTTGAGAACTTAGGCACACGATGGGACTGAAAACTCAGCGACAAATTCGTGAATACCACAGGAAAACATTCTTGAAAGCAGGAGCCGATCTTCGCGCGTCCGCACTGGTCGGCACCTAGAGCGTCTCCTCCCACCGCATTGGTGGAGTGAGGTTATTTAGGGAGCCTATATTTGCGAGGGGGAGAACCTCGATGTCACTATGAATTGACTTCTATGTCTGTGCGCCATTCATGAAGCATATTTACCTTTACACTGCAAATGTTTCAAAGGCCTTTCAGTGCAAGGCTCGAAACCGTGGTGTTTATATGATAGAACTCGTAACGACAGGGAAGGCATAATAAACAACCCAGTAGCTCGCGATGTTCTCTGTAAACCGGATAGCTCGGCTAGCCTGTTTCTCATACCCTAAACATTGAGTTTCTCCGTAATATAATTTCCTACAGCAAGTTTAATTCCTGCTAACGAATTTGTACAATGACTGCTTAAATACCTTACAAGCTGTAAGCATTGCCTGAAAAAGTATGACATTCAATCACGTTACACCACCCTCCCCCTATGCCCACAAGCCTGTATATTAGGCTAGAAGAAAAGCAAAGGGGAGCAACGAGGGACAAACTAAGTTTTCCCAGGTCAGATTTTATTGCAAACAGCATCCAAACGGCATCTGGCCTTGTGTCTCAAAACCATCCTGCCTCCTCTGCTGGAAGCTTGTGTCCTCGCAGTGGGCCTAAAGTAAAGCAATAAGACAAAAAATTATACATGGCTCCGACCTCATATACGGAGTCCATACACATTTTCTCTGCAAGCATGAAATAAAAGCGGAGTTTACGATATCAAATAATATGTGTGTCTGGTTATGAGACAAAAGGACGACACAAATAGTGATGCACCACATAGGGCATATTTGAGTTATCGGCTGACAACCGACTTGCTTAGTGCACATATACTGCTTCGTTCAGGACCGACAGATAGACAGAAAAATGTACGGACACGAACAGTAAATCTGTCGCATTCTATGTTATTAAAGAGAAGTCCTGTTTGCAATTATTTAGCGCGTTTCGGTGTGGTTGTGCGTGTCATTGAAGCGAAGAACCAATACCCCAAGGCAAGTCACTCAAAAAGTTGCGTTGCAACTTTGCAAGACAAGAACCTACAGGGAAAGCATTCATCGGCTCGTCTGTCTGCTTCTCCAAATGTCCTTCCTCAGCAACCGAGGTAAAATTGCAGGAATGCGAACATCTGTCAGGAAAGGAAGAAGCGAACGGGAGCGTCTTAAGTGGTTTACGGGCCTGGTGTTTTGCGCGACGAATGCAGTGACGGCTTCGGAAACCGACAAATTGCAGATAGTGAATGCATTCAGGACCACACGTTCGACTAGTCATATCATTAGATTGAGGAACTGCGCTTCGACTACAAGCATAAACAAACATACTCAACCTTCTTCCGCCCGCACAGCGTAGCCGAAAGAAGCCTAATTCATCATTATTATACTGTACACGTTGTCGTGTTTACTTTGCTCAAACTGCTTTTCGTTGCATGGCTCAGTCAAACATTTCACGAAATATGCGCTGATATACTCAACCCACTCGCAATACAACGGGTACTCACCTCACAAACACGGTGAGAAGTAGTCGCCTCCAAGCAGTCTCACTTCACCTGTGTAGCCCAGCGTTTCCGTTGGCTAGACCAAGTCGGGAAGCGGGAAGGTCTCCAGATGGTTTTTTATTGTGGCACGCAGAACGCTGGCATTTACACTTCAAAGTTCTTGTAGGTGCGCTTAGCGCGAGGATGGTGTTGTAGCGGAAGCTACGTCTACGGGGTAATCAAACGCAGCTCATACCGCAGCTCGCATACCCGCACCAACATGCACCTGGTGCAGTGCGACGGAGCAGGAACGCCTGGCCGCAAGAACCAACATAGCGCCTGTTGCCACGAAAACCGGGATTGGCAACATTGTGTTTTAGCGGGTGGCGGCTAGTGGTGGGACAAAGTCTGACACCAACCTAAAACACGGAGACGCGCGCACATGAAGGCTCCCTACTGCGAGTATATGGCAGGACAGGTGCCTGGCGTGGCAACGCCAGCGTGACGCAACAAAATGAACGCTGACGAGCATGCACACCGCGTCAAGTCCAAATGTATTGGCGCCTTAACTTTGACATGTAGTCATGTTCTCACGTGACATGCATCTCAATGTTATCATTTTAGCACCAGGCACATACCTTCGTCATACATTGGCGCACGTAATATCAAATTTGGCATATGTGAAGCTAGCGAAACTGAAGTGAGCGCATCATATGTGTGGCATATAGTCATGTTGTTACATGATACGCATGTCGTGATTATCATGTTTGGATGTGTCATTTACCGATGTCGTCCCTTCGGGTGGCATAAAACCGAGTTTGGTGCATCTGAAGCTAGCGAAACTGCCGCGAGCGCATCAACAGCATGTAGTCAAGTTGTTACATGACACGCATCTCATGTTTATCATGTTTGCACCACAGTCATACCTTTGTCATCTATTCACGTCCCGTAAGACCAAATATGGTATAAGTGAACCTTATTGTCTTGATATCATTATCGAAACGGCCACGAGAGGTAAAAGTCGTTGGTGGCAGAGATAGATAGATAGATAGATAGATAGATAGATAGATAGATAGATAGATAGATAGATAGATAGATAGATAGATAGATAGATAGATAGATAGATAGATAGATAGACAGAGAGATAGATAGATAGATAGATAGATAGATAGATAGATAGATAGATAGATAGATAGATAGATAGATAGATAGATAGATAGATAGATAGATAGATAGATAGATAGATAGATAGATAGATAGATAGATAGATAGATAGATAGATAGATAGATAGATAGATAGATAGATAGATAGATAGATAGATAGATAGATAGATAGATAGATAGATAGATAGATAGATAGATAGATACGCTGAAAGTCACCGAAGTTTGCTAGGAAATGCTTCGTATTTAAAACGGAAGAGTGCTTTGTGAATATGTCTGAGTGGTTATGACATGAATAATGTGAACATCCTGACACGTACGTCACCAAACGCTATCTCTCCCTACATGATTGGCACATACCTGTGAACCGCGAGCAGTGGTATGCGGGTAAGTGTTAAATGTGATTGACAGTTTATATCCACCCGCCATCAACGAGAATACGCTGTGGGGACTCTGTTGTGTTGTGGTGTTAAATTTGTTTCGTTTTCGGCTCTGGTTGCGTGGTGCCTCGGATGATAGCGATATATTATCTATCTATCTATCTATCTATCTATCTATCTATCTATCTATCTATCTATCTATCTATCTAGTCGCTTACGACTTTTAGCTCTTCTGGTCGTTTCAAGAATGGTATCCATACCGATATTGGAATGACATAACATGACTGTATGTCGAGCATAACTGACTAGCCATAAAATGAAAATCATGACATATATGTCATGAATGTCATTGTATACATTTCATGGTTTTACTGCTCTTGCGGTGGTTTTGCTCACATGACATGTTGTAAAACTGGTATGGTATTACATGACCGCAGGCTGAACAGAAGCGACCAACCCTAACATGAAAATCATCACATGCGCGCCATGTACTAACATTACTACACGCCACACTCATGATGTGCTCGCAGCCCTTTCGCTAGTTTCGCATATACCAAATTTGGTATGATGGAACGCGAATGAACGACAAAGGTGTGGGACTAGTGCAAACACGTCAATCATGAGATGGGTCACATGCAACAACATGACTACATGGTACGCTCATGATGCATTCGCGGCCGTTTCACTAGCTCCACGTGTACCAAATTCGAAATTACGTGACGCGAACCGATGACATAGGTAAATTGCACGTCCAAATAGGATAATCATGACATGTGTGTCATGTAACAACATGACAACATGCCACGCTCATGATGGCCTTCATGTGCGCCGGACGCGCATGAAGGCCATCATGAGCATGGTATATGTGAAGCTAGCGAAACAGCGCTCGCGGCCGTTTCGCTAGCTTCACATATACCGAATTTGGTATTACGTAACGGGAATGGACGAAGAATGTAAATGACACGTCTAAACAAGATGATTTTGATATACGTGTCATGTAAAACATGACTACATATTGCGCTCATAGCGTGCTCACGGCTGTTTTGCAACCTCAACATATACCGAGTTTGGTACTACGTGAAGCCGATAGAAGATGAAGGTAAATGACACGTCCAAACATGATGATCATGGCATGCGTTTCATAAAAAAACGTGACTATATGCTACGCTCAAAGAGTGCTCTCGGCCATTTCGCTGGCTCCACATATATTAAATTGCCCCGCCGCGGTGGTCTAGTGGCTAAGGTACTCGGCTGCTGACCCGCAGGTCGCGGGTTCAAATCCCGGCTGCGGCGGCTGCATTTCCGATGGAGGCGGAAATGTGTTAGGCCCGTGTACTCAGATTTGGGTGCACGTTAAAGAACCCCAGGTGGTCGAAATTTCCGGATCCCTCCACTACGGCGTCTCTCATAATCATATGGTGGTTTTGGGACGTTAAACACCACAAATCAATCAACATGTATGAAATTTGGTTTCAAGTGACGTGCATAGATGACAAAGGTAAATGACACGTCTAAACCTGATAATCATGACATGGAAGTCATATACAGCATAATATACCTCTACCTCGTCACGTTGTGCAAATTTTGAAGTGGCGTATCACTTCCTCATTCCTGCTTCACATATCATCGATTCCCACTCTTAAGTGGGATATGCCATTTTTTTTTACTAATTTCAACCAAACAAAATATTAAGATGACATCATGAGAGTAACGTGACGCAAGTGGCTAGATAGTAAAATTGGGTGCATGCAGATGCAATGAAACGGCCTGCAGTTCGCAAAAAAAGCTTAGCACCTAAATAAGAGACGCCATTAAAACAGCACGAGCTCTCGCGTCACTAGAGTTGCATGCAAGAACGGATGGTGGCGCTTGTTTTTCTAGATTTTCTTTTTCTTTTCGCAGTTTTCAGCGTTCCTCTTGCCCGAGCAGCACGTGCACCTAGAGACAGTGCACTGGACGCATACACGCAACACTTCCAGTTCGTTTTGTGGATGCACCGCCATGTGTCCAGGTAAGCAGAATTTTCGGTCTTTCAAGCGTGTTTCAGGAACGAAACAAATTGCATCTTGAACTGGGTTCAGCCATGAGCGGTGTGAAAACGCATAGGTCGTTAGCGCAACTAGGAAACTTGTCGGCATCGCCATCCAAACGGGACGCAATGAGTTGACGAATACAAGATATGTAGCGTTGTGCCTGCAATTATTATTTTAACGCGATTGTTTCGTTTATTAAGCGCTCGTTTTTTAATGCAATGTAATATGATGCAACGCGTTGTCTTCCTTCAACGTTCATAAAACAGTTGGTATCACGTTCGGATTAAAAGCCTAATCTCCAAGGACGCAGCGCCTTTAGCTGAACGTCTGTTCTTGGCAGAGCTGTTGCGCTTAAGTGATTAGCGTCTGGAGGTGTTGATGCATGCGTTATTAATGTTAGCGTGGCGACGTGCAAGTACCACTGCTTTAGCGTTTCGAAAGCCACAGAACCAAAAAGGAGAATATCTGTAAACAGCAGAAGTTCAAGTTTTGAAGAAAAGCTTTATCTACAAAATTTCGCTACTTGTATTTTATTTACCCCGTTTTTCTTAGGCATGCAATGTTCGATATGTATAAGTGGCCTTAAAACTAGTTGGGTTGAACATCTTCGGGTAATGGGATGCGTGTAATTTGTTCGACTATTTGGTCAGCATTGCCAAGGCCGCATTGTTTTAGTGAGTGTGTTTAGAGTCAACACAATGCCTAATCATTCGCGCATACATTGAATAGGTGGGCACTGTAAATTACGACAGGCTCACCGGATAAACACAAAGCTGTCTGTCAGCAACGCAAAAAGTTTTGCTGCAGAATTTTTTCCTAACAGCTTACCAAGAATAGAAACAGACAAGCGTTTACTCCGAGGCGTGTTTGTAGCGTCGTTGCCAGCATGCATTGTAAACGCTGAAGATTGCTGTAGAAAGCACTGTACCTTTGCAGCCCCGCCAATGTGATCGAACTGAATCATGATCGTAACCATAACCAACTTTTTTTCAGAAGGCAGCGTTGGATAAAACCTACCAAGTGCAGATACTAGTAATTGCCAGCTGGAGCCTGATGACATAGTATACACTATAGTATGACATAGTATGACACATAGTATGACACTAAAGATCTCGCAATATTTAGACAGTTTCTTGATATTCTCGTATATCTATTTGTCACTGAAGGATTTAGTAGCCACAGCCGCACTTTTTCCTTTCTAGCATTTAACTATCTGCGTAACATAGACATCAACAAAAGACAACTTTTTGGCTGAAGGCCATTGCTGCTAACAAACTTCACACTTTGGAACATATGCCGGAAATATTTTTAGTTGACTTTTATACCAGCAGCTGTTTATCCAGACGACACGCTCTGCCTAGTTGAAATAATAGCCGAATTGTTTTGCAATTTCTGACACAACTTCCTGGGGTTCATTCAAAAAATTTTGACATTCAAACAATTACCTCGATTTTGTCAATTATTTAGGAAAACGCTTCGTGCCTTATCGTTTTTTCCCATTTGATGGTCGCTTTGACCTCATTATATGTTAGACTATCATGGTAGTATGCAAGTTGCTCAAAAAAACACTTTTTGTACAAAAGCTTTTTTTTTTTCAATATAAGAGCCGTAAGACGGCTTCAATAAATCAGTGAATCGCGGTGATGCCCTGGCGGTATCGAAGTTGTCCATTACTGACGAGGCGCCGTTGTTCGAAATGGCTCGCCAGACCAGAAATAAGAAACTATAAACAATTTCCCCGAAGCGAACCCTTATGGAATGCGAAGCACAAGCGGTGCGCACGGCGTTGACTCCGCGTAAAAGGGCATCAACGCTGTTGCTGAAAGGACAGTTTGAAGCGAAACTCAGCGTAACGTTTACTCGAGTAAACGCTTGTTTGAGACGCAATGACACGGGAGGCGGGACGCGTCAGAACGCTTTCGCTCGGCTTCTTCTGCTCGCATCTCGTCGGTGTGACCCACGCACCATCTGCACCTCGTCAGAGTCGCTGGTCTTCCACTGCCGACGATTGCGTTCGGCTTCCCTGGCTCGTGCCTCGCCGGTGTTCACGTCGCCATTCACGAACGCGATAGGCTTCGCCAACTCTTGCAACGTTAGTGACAACAGGAAAAGGTACGCGCACACTAGTGGGAAGTATGCCGTGGCGGCGTCCCGCCCGTCAACGCGATCGCGCCGCGAACATCCATGGTGAGGCGTTCTCGATGGGCGTATTGCGTGCGCACCCACCGGCTCACAGCTTCTTCTCGCCCATAGATGCGGAGAGGTGGCGCGGGTGAGATGATGCCCAAGTGAGTAGTGGGCTCTAGCGTTGCAAGTGGTGAAGAAGTTAAAGGAAGAGAGCGGACACGAGGCGAGCGCCTAGCAGGCGATGGAGAGAGACGTCATCGTACACTGCTCAGAGGGCGTGAGCTACTTGGCACGGCTCCAATAACTGCGAGGAGGGGAGCGGTGAGGACGGAGGGCCAGTGTTACGCAGGATAGTCAAAGATCTGCTTCGCATCTAACGAAGAGCGCCTGTACCTGAGTAACATACGTTAAAATGAAGCTGATGGTAATTATTATCCATTCAAATGGGAAGCGTTGATGAGGGCGATAAAGTGCACCAATTAGGATTTGAAAGTTGGGCTCGTCGACAAGGCCCAATTTTTCGGCCATATGCCTGTTTCATGCTACGAGCACGTCATAAATAACGTTATAGTATTAGCATTCAATTCGACATTTTTGTTGTATGATGGAATGTCTGGAACCCTGATTCTCTACTAATGTACAAGACAGAGGCACAATATTGTACACAAACATTCTATCCCACTTTGTGGTTTTTAAATAGAATACTGAAGTTTTACTTGTTCACATCGACGTATCATTCAGGTATGCGTAGCGTTGGGAGGCGGAAATTTGACAACCTAGGTTTCTGTAACGTGCATTCCGTAAATCATGCATTCGGTAAAACTCCACAGCTTTCGACGGATATTTAAGCAGGGGCTATAAGGTGTTATTCGTATTTCAATAAGTATCCTATTTTTGTGTCATTTGAATTACTTCAGGAGACGGGAACACGTTTTTTTGTTAGCTGCCCTTACGTTCTATTTATGCAGATCAGCATACTCAAGCCAGAGGATACCCACACACTTCGACGATTATTCAAGTGCCTCAGCGACTTCCCGCACTTGTCACAAGCTTAATACATCATGTCGTTTAAAGGCATAGAGATATACATACCGCTTGCTATGCTATATGTACATTACATACAAGGCAGTGAAAGCATTCGACGATTCGACAAGCCTGTGTAGTCTATACTTCGCGGAAGGGTCGAAACATTTATGCGTAGAGCGTCCTCACAGGCAGCCCATGGAGAGCTTCAATATATATCTTTTGATTGTTCCTACTGGCGTGATACGCCAGTTTCATTTTGCCGGGTGAGATGGTTCACAATAATATGTGATGATATGTTCGACATCTCATAATACACCTCTGAAGATTGTTTCGAGCTCCGTTGAGAGAGCAGAAATATTTCAGCAGATCGCACGTATCTGGGAATAAACGTCATTCGAAGCATGCGAAGGGAAAGTGACTAAGTTGTAACTATCTTGTTGACCGACATATCATGAGTTGGCTCTAAATATATGTATGAATGTAGCACGCACAGAAATATGTTGCAGAGTTACAGATGTTTATATGAACACTCGTTTGGAATTGTGCTACAAAGCCAACAGGAACATCAGTATTAGCAACACGAGAAGCGATAAGCTGATATGAAGCGCTGGTGCACGTGAGAGTGGTTGCCCTAGACATTGCTGCATAAATCAAATTCAGCGCATGACAACGGAAGGCAACTCACGTGACTTCTGTATCATAAGAATACTTATATAATGATTATAAATTTGGATAGCCACCACTACGACCACACTTGATGCTTGACGAACAATAAGGTCTTTTTGAAACGTAGTTACAAAATCTGCCGTGGCTCATTGGTAGAATTCTCGACTTCGACGCATAATGCTTGGCTTCAGTTTCTTCTGGAATCATGTCATTTACTGTTTGCATTCATCGTATGCACACTGCCAATTTAAAGTTTTTTTAATGCTCACGCGTTCTAATTGTTCATGTGTGTTCTTGTTCTTGTGTAGATACTAAGTGCCAATCACCTGTGGCCCATACCCGCATACCAGTGGCACATGTCCGCCTGCGGCTACGTGCCACTCTTTAACGGGAAGTGTTTGACGACATACGTGATATAATTGCAATATGATTCTTGATTAGCGCGTTATATTCGTGAAACCAACTTAACCTCCCGTACTAATTTTGGTTCTCGACAAGTTAAGGGGGTGATCATGAGAACCCCCAGACGTAAGCGTCTAGATGGATGGATAGATAGATAGATAGATAGATAGATAGATACATAGATAGATAGCTACATAGATAGATAGATAGACAGATAGATAGATAGATAGATAGATAGATAGATAGATAGATAGATAGATAGATAGATAGATAGATAGATAGATAGATAGATAGATAGATAGATAGATAGATAGATAGATAGATAGATAGATAGATAGATAGATAGATGTGGAAACTGCTTGTACAACACGAAGAAATGCTTTGCATTTAATATGTATGCGGAAACTGACTTGAATGCGACTAAAGACAATACATCTGTAAGATTTGTATGGTGAAACTCAGCAGTAGTAATCGTACTTTGTGTTACCTTTTTCATGTGAAATCAGGCAGCTGAAACCCGCTGATGAGCACCTGATTCATCTTAGCACCAGGCTTGTGCAAGACTCTAAAGGAGTTACAATACAAAGCGACCAGCTTGTGCGTCAGCCCTTGTACCATGAGTTATAGTCAGGTTCCGGACACTGCCGCCACTCACGAGCGCCTAATGGGTGAACTGACGCAACGCCTGGTGTCCATCAGTGATGCCCGCGACTCTGGGGAACCCACGCCGGCCAACCCACCACAGGCTGACTACGGTGCGGCTGGCGATCCGAGTTCCAAGCCTCTGCCTCCGTCGGCTGTGTCAGTGATCTCCTGCAGTGGCCACCAGCACGACAATATGCACGTCCAGATTACAATCAAGTGTCCTTGCTCTCGGTCACGCACTGCAGAAGCTTCTACTCAGGTACGGCACGAAAACCATTGCACTTTTTCAGCTATCCTTAATGCAGCCCTCGTTCTGCCACGCATTCCCCTGAAATGTGCCCCTTTTCACACCCCGTCTTTTTCACTGTACGCCATGGCTCCCCGTTTGAAAGGATAAAAATTCACACAGTTTTATTTTAACGCCTAAGTATTTCTGAACTCATGTGATTTCGCAATCACTCTGGAATTCATCCACCTCTGACCAATTGATGGTATCATAACATGACGTCATGAAGGAACGTCACCTTCTGTGCCATCACAATGAGGTCATGAAGGCCTACTGATGACGGCACAAATTTTTCGCGTACTGGGTCGCTACTATGACATCATTAAGTGCCATGATGACATAATAATCATTTTTTGCATCTTTCGTTTTTGCACCTATGGTCGCATTTTGTATTGCGTAAGGCGTCTGAGGCTTTGCCTTCAGAACCGTTAATATCAGTCTCTGCATACCAGTTTAAGTAAAGGAATAAGGCGTAAATGAGACATACTCAAGAAGGGACATAAACGAACGCCTACTACAACTGATTTTATGCCTTCTTGTGTCCTTTGTTGTGTCCGTCTCGTTTGCGCCTTATTCCTTTCGTTAAATATGCACCAACTACTCCAACAAAAAGTGCTTATTTCTCCGCATATTTTAAGCAGACATCATAACAATTCGTTCATCCTTCTTTATCTTTTGCCTTCACGACATTGACATCAAGTAACTGTTTAGGGTTTTTAGCTTAAGAACTAGTGCTACTCATTACGTTGCCGAAGTGCCAGCAGATGCGCAGATAAGTGTAGTTTTTGTCCTAAAACTGTGTCTAGCGCTGTTCAACAATTGCTAAAGTAACGTGCAAGTACTCCAATTTGTTCAGTGTTCTTGTGAATTATTTGCGATTAATGAAATATTGTTTACCTGTTTTTAAGATCAGATGATCCTACTTTAATTTGGAAATGCTCATGTCCTTTTCAGATATCTCCTCAAGTGAATACGTTTATTTTTCTAGGTATCTTTTTATTATATTGATATTCTAAAGTGAAAGATGGTGGCACTGTTTATGACAAGACAACTTAAATGTCGGTTTAAACACTGCAATGTCACAACTTAAAGCTCATAACATTGAGTTGTTTTTGCTGGCTCATTTGTAGCGCTTCATTTTCTGAAATTATTTTAGTAATGTGGCCTATACTGTGACATGCCTAATATATTTTTTAGGAATGTGCACCTTTTTATATGTACAGACGGATGAATTGGCCGCGGAGATACAGCAGCCGATCTGTAATTGCCAATACGCTCGAAGAGTCCCGCAGTCACTCAAGGAAATTTGTGAAAATGTCTGCCAGCCGTCTTCGATCCATCAGGCAATGAGTGCTGTCGGTGCGGCGTCCTCGACATGTGTTGCAACGGCCACAAGTCTTGCAGCAATGCCATGTAAGTCGAAGATCGTTTTCGCAAATGTGGGCTGGCTTTGTATTCAGATTTGCGGAGAAAATGTGGATGTTTTCAGTTTCAAGGAGGGTTCCAGCTTGTGCTTCTTGGCCATTCAGCTTGGTGGGGCTTATATGTACAAAAAAAAACCAGGGACACCTGATTTCGTTGCAAACCTGAATTTGATATAGAAAAAAAAAAGCGTGAAAAAACTAGAGACCTGACGAAGAACTACACATACAGAGCACCCTTGATGTATACTTCTTCGTTTGAACTCTCGTTTTTTTTTGCGCTATTTCTTTCTTCACTATGTAGTGCAAATATGCCCAAGCAACCACTTTAGCTACATTTATTTGCAACCCAAGCAACCACTTTAGCTGATTGGGCCCTTTCAATTGTTTCACCGTTCACAGTGCTCTTTATGAGTACTTCTTTGTCCAGTGTCTCGTTTTTCGAGCTGTTTGTTTTTTCACTACGTCGTACCGAAACGCCCAAGCTGAATTTCAGCTGAATCTGAAAATTGTAATCGCAAAGAACCTAAGTGAGCAACACACCTAATCATGGAAGCTCACAATACATCATGTCTCACACCTAAATGCATCGGTATGTCATCTATCCCTGTACCAGCTGAAGAAATTGTATATCTCACTAGAGCAACACGTGTGTGCTGTTTGTCCTTGCTTTTCTTCGTAATGCGCAATGAGTTTTAGACGTTGGTACAAATCAGGTCACATTTATTGCTAATAAACTGTGGCTAGTTTGCGCTTCGTCTGTTTACATTGATTTTTCTGCCCCTGTCTTGGGCACATCAGTCCTCATCAACATGTTTGTGACTACAAACCGTGTTCCGAGCCAGCGTACAAAAAAGTTGACGTTGTCTGAAAAAAAAAAGGATCCTTAATGGATAATAATGAAACTGTGCATGCGCTTCGTGGAGATTGATGCATATAAATGTGCTTCTAAAAGCTGAACTAGAGAGAAGACAAGCATGAAAAAACTGAGTGGCTATTTCAATCTCTACCTGCGAAAAATCCTTCAATATTACCTTGTTAGTGTCGTTTTACAATTCCATGATGCCCGATTTCATATTAAATTGTATATTCTACTTCCAGTATGCCGTAGCAGCAACATTGGCGTAGGTTCTTGATTAATAAGTGAACACTAATTCAGAAGGGAAAATCCTATCTGGTTAAAGAGACAGAGCCAGGTGATCAGCCCAGTAAATGTAGTCATGGCTTGCGTTTTCCGACTTTCACATCAGCTTAAGAAAGCAGATAAGACTTCTAATGTCAGTGTTTTACTTTCTTGAAACTTGAAAAATTACGGCATATTCACGGGGTGAATGATGATGAATGGGCGAAGCTCCGGAGGGATTCATCGGTAAACTGTGAATCTTCCGTGTAATTCGCCCAGTCGATCATCATGTAAAGACGTGAGAAACGCTGTGTGTGTATATACACAAATCAACTTTTATTTGTTCTTAGACGATGGATGGCTTGCCTCGCGCGCTCGCACATCGGGATTCTGTCTGCGAGCGCGCGCTGCTGCCACTTTGCGCTCTCTCCGCTGTGCAGCCTTATCCATCCGGCGACTCCGAGCGCGCGCCAACAGCGAACGGATTTTATTACAACGCTCCCCCTAGCGTACGTCGCCGCACTAAATCGAACGATTGCCTTCAACCAATGACACGCGCCATATGTGACATGACATTGCAGCACTCTTTTCTTGTTTTGCACGTTGTAGCACATGTTATGAAAAAATTACATTTATTGAAAAACGAAAACGTACGCTGAAACATCTGTAAAGAGGAGTTGTTTGCTTGAATCAACGTTCTGACAAAGAGCTTGTGTTTTTTACGGCTTTAACTGATTTCCTCAGCCCTAGTGTGTTATACCTTAATTCTGTGTTATACCTTAACTCTTCCCCTTGACACACACAATTCCTCATGGCAGCTTCTCCCCCACCCACAAACCCCCCTCCGCAGTTTCCTTTCATAATCATTTTTTTTGAATTCGAGGTATGGACACAAAACGCCCCCACTTGCGCTAAGAAAATCAGTTCCAGCCTTAAAAAAAAAGACCAGTTCACACTCGAGCTGAAACAATGGCTCGAGAACAGATTTCTACGTCAGTTCATAAAGCTCGCACACAAGACCAAGGCGTGTGGTGAAAGTATTTTAGTGCTTTGTGGTAGTCACTACGCAGAATACATTTTACAGGGAAAATAAAATTCTGACGACAATAAATGCAAAGCATTTTTTGGGTACTGCAAGCACTTGTAGTGTCTATCTGTCTATATATATATATCTATTCAGCCGCTTAAGTCTAGGTGCTCTAGTCAAAACCCACTTCACTTGGCATGAACGAAAATTAGTACGAGACGTAATATAGTTTCACGATTATGACGCACTGGTGAATACAGGAATAATAGCACATTCCCGTCGCGCACGCCGTCAAACACTTGGCGCCAGAATGCGACACATACCCTCGAGAAGGTATGTGCCACTGGTATGCGGGTATGTGCCACAGGTTATTGACACTTACTTACCCAGGAACGGCGATAGCACACAAAATTATTTTAACGCTTTAACGTTAAGAAAAAGCTCACATCGGCTGCGTTGACGTGCCGAATGCAATGAATAATATCAGGATGCCAGCTAAAAATGAACCCTACCATTTTACGTGGCATTCAGGCGTTCTACCACAGAGACACGCCAGGTATCAGAACTACTTCTTCAAAGAAACCTTAATATTCTTCACGCGTCTATTGTGGTTTCAGGGCTGGCCACGCAGTTTTATAAACATTACAAATGCACTCTTATGATACGGCCGTCACGTCGAGTTGACGTCAACTGTAGATATAGGTGTCATCTGCTGAAGTTGATTTATCTATTAGTGTCCAGCGTTAACATCCTCGCGAGCACCAGCACTATAAATGAGCTTACCGCGTCTGCTGCTGTTAATACTCATGTTCGTGTTGGTATCATTGCGCAAGTAAGTACACACAACTGGTTATATAACCATCGGCGACTGTTCAACATATAAACAATCTTACAAAAATTTGCATCATTTAGTAACGTTTTGCGTAATAAAATCATTACCACAAGGTCCCCTTCTCTGCGCATGCTTCACATAACGTAAATTCAAAAGTTACGTGGATTCTGCCGAGTATCTTTAAATAGGTTTATAGCAAATCAAGGAAGTGTACTACTCTTCTGTGAGTCGGTCGTGTAAATCTGTAACAGACCATCTCCATGAGAGTGACGTGATGCATAACAAAATTTGACAGTGTTTTGAGGCGATCCCGTAAGGCACAACATGGTGTCTTTATTGTAAGCCAAGCTTATACAAGCTAGCCGGCTCTGCGGCTGCTGCAACTCAGATTTTGAAAAAAAAAATAGCACACGTTGTCTTATATAATTTTTAAATATTTTAACGTAAGAATACGTACTGTAAAATGGTGGTGTCCACTTTAAGGCTTCATTTTCACCGACTGTGCCATCGTAAAGGAATGAGACAAAAAGACAACGAACTTGCTGCGGGCCAGCTGTCCTTTATGTAACTTTTATCACTTCGTCCTCTATCACTTGCCCAACCTAGTTATCCTTGTCACCACCAGAATATTATGGACTTAATGAGGTGCATTAGGAATAATATTTCAACATAAATATGCACTCACCAAATTGCTCTGCAGTTGCTTTTTATTAAAATTACTATCTCTTAATTTCATTACATCACAATTGCTTAGTCCGAAAGCCAAAATACATCGCTACTAGCTTTTTTTATGACCTCAAGCCACTTTTTTTGAAAGCCGTAACATTCATAGTCATCCATTAAAGACAGAACATTTTTGAAAAACTCTCGGGTTTGCATGACTCCGCAAGGCAACTCGAACATTTCATAAATTTAATAATTATACATTTCTTTCTAAGAAGTTGACCCCAGTTTCTATGTACTTAGGTATCAAAGGTCCTGAACGGTACTTAGATGATCAAAGCCAACCTTTCTGAGTAAACATGAGACTTGCTGCCAGCCTAGCTTCTGCAGTATCGTTTGAATTCGATGCATATTTTGTTTCCGCCAGGGAGGTGACCTTTGTGTGATGGCGTGCCAAGTTCTGAAAACGAGAACACTACTTATTTCATGGATATAGCAATAGGCAGAAAATTTTTTTCGATGCTTCTGTGGCTACTTTTTTCCCTCAATCAAGCAGGTCAGTGACCAATGAGGTGTATCGCATAAATGATTAGAATGCCGTTTTCAGCACGTTCTGCTGCTGAGTAATAACTTCAAAAAAAATGCTTGGGCAATTGCAGAAGGGTGACTTTGTGATACAAAAAATATTTAGTCAAACTAAATAGCGGTTTTCCGTGGTGCGTGTTAGAAATGAAGCGTCTAGTACAATGGAAACTAGGGCAATAAGTTAGCTCAATTTCCCATTCAGAAAACTTCATAAAGAAATATGACAAGTATGGTGTACAACTACGTTACATAGTTTGACACAATGTTTAGTCTAATTATTACGCTTGACCTGAACCACCTAGAGAAAAGTAAGGTAAAACGGGGAGCGTGGTTGAAGCAATGCTGCGCTTGAAGGACACATATACATAATTTTTAACAATTTTTGCACCTACGTTAAGTTCAGGTATTTCCTGTTATATATTCTTCCAAACAACAACTGCGCGGAGGTACTGTTTGTGCAGTAAAAGAAGCCCTGCAAATGCAATACTAGTGAGATCTTGCCGACAATCATGCCAAGGAAAGTACAGGGCTGTTACTAGAAGTAGTTGTAATGTAAAATTGAAGAGAACGTGGGTTAAAAGGTAACTCTATGTCAGATGGGACCATGCCTGCGCCTTTGAATAACGCGACCGATGCTCCACCAACGGAGCTACCATGGCGGCTATCTTCCCATCAACTTTACGGGGTATGCATGTGCACTAAACGTGGGAGCGTTAGTCAGCGCTGGCAGCAGTGATGGCGGTGTGTGTGGAACACTGTTTTTCTGCCTGTTAGGCGTCACGTAACAGGTGATCTTGGGTGCAGCGCAGGATGGCCCGAGCCTCTCGGGCAGCCGAGTTGGCTCCGAGTGCGGTGGCCGTAGCATGAAGACAGTGTGAAGCGCGTCATAGCAGCGTTGATAAAAATGGCTATACGGACGCGCATGGCGTTGGAAACACACGTAGGACATTTGCGGCGGTTATTAAAGAAACACCGCGTGCAAGCATTTCAGCGCCGCCCACCATTCACTCAACATTTTAGCAGTGCCGCGACGTCAGCGTGATTGTCGTGCTGTATTTTTGCCAGCTCAACACGCTGCTCCCACAGGCGTGTTCGTGGGCGTATGCATATAGTTTCCCAATATGCACTAGAGGGAACTCAGCCGTTAGTGTCTATGAGAGCTGCAACGCACGGCGCTTCAGTGAGCATGAAGATGACGGGTAGTACAAACATTTGTCTAATCTTCGTACTTCTGGCCTGCTTTTGGCTACCTGTGTGTTCGTGAGGCTTGGAGCTGTTTTTTCACGAAACAAAAATCACCAAATGTTCAGTGGTTGCGCTTCACTACCTTATTCCTTTAGACTTGCCTTTCCCAATTGAATCACGAAGTTCAAAAGGGTTGAATTTTTCTTTCAAAACAAAACCGAAACACAGGAATAAATGAAGCCGCATGTACGATCCGCCACCCGCAAGTACGAAGAGTATAGGCAAATGTGTGTATTACCCATGATACCCATGGTCGCTGAACGATCGCAGTGACAGAGTCCCCTCTAGTTAATTTTAGGAAACTCTATGGGCGTCTATCCTCTTTCGCACAGGTTCTGTCATTCCACCTGTAGCATGAAAATTTCTACTCTCGAAGTCGGCAAGGCTGCACACGCAGCCCTCTGGTGCTGCTCGTTTCGTTTCTATCAAGTATTGCGGATAAATACAAGAGCAGGTGGTCATCAGGGGCACTCGCATCTTGTCGGCAACGCGGCTGTGACTAGATATGTCGTGAGCGTGGTGAAATTCAATACAAGACATAGGGAGGTTTAGCATAACGTGCGCAGGTGTTGTGGGCGTTACTTTAGTTGCAGGCGCCGTATGGGCTTTAGAATAGCGTTTGCTTACCCTAGGGCAAACTGTAGGACTTTCGCCCCTACCGCAAACCTAAATTTACTGGAGATACACACAGCTCTTTGCGGGCCTCGCGGGCCGTGATCGCCGCACGCTATATTGGAGTTTCTGCGCGTGGGCCGCAACCGCGAATGGTGGCTCGCGTTATGACGCATGCGCAGTGGCAGTGACAGCACCGCTAGGGCTAGCTGTTCTAAACCTCCCTATAACCTTTACTTCTGCATGCGTGTGTGCATTGTCTGAACGATAAAGCTGGTAGATGAAGTTATGAAGCGTGGAAACTTGGGCAAGTTGGTCGGAAATAACTGAATATAGGAACGGCGCAAACTAGGAGTAGTAACTTTATAACTACGGAAGCGAAAAAAACAATGACAGAAAAGAGCGCTGTTGAAAGCCAGCGCTCTTTTTTGTCCTTGCTTTTTCGCTTTCGTAGTTACGAAGTAACTACTTCTAGGTTGCGCTGTTCTTACATTCAGCTGGTAGATGAAGAGTGCACACGCGGGTGTTGCGGCGCGAGCACTGCTCCTCCGCAAGAGCAAAAGGAGTGGGGGTGGGGGGCTCGATATTCGCCTCATCATAAAACTCATCGACGCGTAAACCCGGATACAAACTCGTTCATTCTGAGAAGGCCCGAGTTCAACTCGTGACTGTGATGGTGCCGGTGTGACTGTCAGGCGTTTGATGCGGTGAATGCTACGCGGCCACAGAGGGAGAGAGCGCACCACTGCACACATGCGACGCCCTTTAAATTCAAAGCATTTCTTTGCTAACTTCGGTGACTTTGAGCGAATCTATCTATCTATCTATCTATCTATCTATCTATCTATCTATCTATCTATCTATCTATCTATCTATCTAGCCACCTGAGACCTTTAGCTCTCCTGTCCATTTCATTAATGGTATTCATACCAAACTTCGTATGGCATAATATGAATGTATAAAGAACATATTTGACTAGTCATAACACGAAAATCATGGCATGTGTCATGAACGTCATGATTTACATTTCATGGTCCTGCAGCACTTTCGGTGATTTCGTCCACATAGCATGTTGCAAAACTCGTAAGGTATGGCATAATTGCAAGGTGAACACAAGCGACAGACCCTAACATGAAAATCATGACAAGCGTGTCATGTAACGCAAGACTACATGTCACGCTCATGATGCGCTCACGGCTGTTTCGCTAGCGTAACATATACCAAATTTGGTATTACGGGACTTGGATTTATGACGAAGGTGTAATACTGGTGCAAACATGATATATCTTAGATGCGTGTCGCTGCATGCTACGCTCATGATGTGCTCGCGGCTGTTTCGCTAACTTGACTTGTACCAAACTCGGTATTTTGTGACGCGACCGGACGACAAAGGTAAATGACACATCCAGACATGATAATCATGACATGCTAGTCATGTAACAACATGACTACATGCCACATAAATGATGCTCTCGCGGCCGTTTAGCTAGCTTCAAGTACGCCAAATTTGGTAATACGTGACGTCAATGGATGACGAAGGTATCTGACTGGTGCAAACGTGATAATCATAATATGCTTCACATGTGAAAACATGACTGTGTGCCACAGTCGAGGCGCGAATACATTTCGAGGAGACGTGGTGCGCGTGCAAGCCGGCATTCATTTCGTCGCATTACGGCGGCGTGGCAACGCCGCCGTAATGCGACGGTCCTGCCGTATACTCCCAGGTGCGTGCTGCGCGGCGTTGCTTTGACGCATGCGCGTTTCGGCACGTCTGGCATTCGCCCGTCATGAAAAGAGGGAGACGCAGTGTTGCCTGGATAACTATTCAGCGCAAAATGCAGCATGTCGCATTTCGCGGCGGTTGCCGTCGGGCCTGTAGAGTGCTCGCGTATTGCCAACGTTGCGTCAATGTGCCCAGCGTGCACGCGCGTCAACGCTACATTGGATTATATTGGTCCCTTCATATTGGTACACGACATCGGCAACGAAAGAGCATCATAGACGATGAAGACGATGAAAGCGACCGTGCTCGTGTTGTTGTTGCTGCTGTTCTTCCATCTTGGCTGCAACTGCCTCTGACTCTCCCTGTATATTTTGTAAATATATTTACTTCATTCATTCTCTCACCTCCGTGACATTTGGTGGAGGTGCGGGGTACAACACGATATAACGGAGCTCCGCAGTGGCCGATGCTTGGATTTTTCCACCATGGCGAACCAGGGAGCGGCTCCCGGCGAGGCGATTACAACAACAACTGTTGTCCTTCTGCAGCTAAAAGATCCTGGCACGTTCTGTGGCACGGATGATGTCTACATCGAAGAATGGCTGCCGTTGTACGAACGTACAAGTAAGAATTACCGCTGGGATGAAACACCTATGTTAGCCAATATCCTGTTGTACTTGAAAGGAACAGCAAAAGTCTGGTTTGAGAACCACGAAGATGAAATTGGAAGGTGGGATGCGTGCAAAGAAAAGATGCGCGCCCTTTTCGGCAAGTCTGTGGATAGAAAGGCAGCGGCCAAGAAGGAGTTGGCATCTCGTGCACAAACTTCATCAGAGTCATACGTGACTTACATACAGGTCGTGCTTGCCCTTTGCCGAAAAGTGGACAACGAAATGGAAGAAACCGAAAAAGTAGCTCACATATTAAAAGGCATTGCAGATGATGCATTCAACCTTCTCATGTGCAAGGACTGCAACACGGTCGATGTCATTATGAAGGAGTGCCAGCGTTTTGAGGCCGCAAAAAGTCGACGTATCGCCCATAATTTCACCCGACTACCAAACACAGCAGCAACCTGGTCGTGCGAAGACAGGCCTGCGCTACAGACGCCGTTAACTGCAGAGCACGTGACCAAGATCATCAGACGTGAACTTGAAGCTCTGTCTCCTGCGTCCACGTGCTCCCATGCCTGTGACTTTAGCCCTCAAATGGTGCCACTGGTACATGCCATTGTGCGACAAGAGCTTTCCAATGCTGGACTGGCCTCCGAGTGCACTACAGCTCCCTCTCAGCCGATCAACCATCATCGACCCCCTGTTTCTTATGCCCAAAGCCAAAACCTTCCGGCGCGACCTCGCAATCCAGCCGAGTGGAGAACTGTTGATGATCGCCCGATTTGTTTCAACTGCCACCGTATCGGACACGTGGCCCGCCATTGTAACACTCGGTGGTATAGGCATCAGGCATCCTATGGGTACCCCCATCGGCCAGAGAGGGATCATGGACGCTTTCAAACTTACCGGGAGTCACCTCAGGCCACCAGTGAAGACGTTCTTTCTATGCCGCCATATCGTCGTCACTCTCCATCTCCGCATGCTCACCAGTCCTGTTCACCGCTCTCCCGTCGCCCATCGTCTCGCTCGCCCCAATTTCGCCGACCAACGTTGCCGACTGACCACCTGCCGCGGGAAAACTAGATGATGCAGCTCCCGGAGGTGATGCTGCATCGACCACTTGCCCGCCAAATCCTCTGACCATGCTCCCGACTCGACGCAACCTTATTGACGTTGAAGGAGATGACACACACGTTGCTGCACTTGTAGACACAGGGGCTCACATATCAGTGATGAATTCAGAACTTCGTTGCCGCCTTAGGAAAGTTTTAACGCCACCCACAGTGCCACTCATCCAGGTCGCCGACGGTAGCACGTTTCCTGTACTTGGAATGTGCTCCGCGCGTATAAGTGTGGCCGATCGCTCCACGACAGTGCTATTTGCTGAGCTCGAGAAATGTTCCCACGAACTTATCCTCGGCATGGACTTTTTATCCGCCCACTCTGCCCTCATTGATTGTGGAACCGGCATGCTTCAACTTGATTTACCGTGTTATCATGACGACCCAACACCAGCTCAACCCCGTCTGTGTTCTGCAGATCACGTTCGCCTAGCACCTCAAGCCGTTGCTTCCGTGAATCTGAGATCTGTCCCTCCTGTTCCCGATGGTGATTACACGTTGACACCTATTGCTGACGTTCTGCTGGCCAAAAATGTTGCGGTGCCTCACACACTTTTGACAGTCACGGGAAATACAGCGTCTCTTCCGATCTTAAACTTCAGCTGGTGCGCTCAAATTATCCCAGGTGGTATGACTTTGGCAAACGTTTTTTCTATACATGCTGCCATTTCGGCGTTCGTTGCTCAATCTTCTTTGTCCTCTGCTCCATTTTCATCCTCGAAGAGCGCAGTGGAGGCCACCATCGACAAGATGATCGCTTCAAACCTTCTTCCAGCACAGACAGCTGACATCCGGCACCTGCTGAAATGCTACCGCGACATATTTGATTTTGATGACCACCCTTTGGGTCAGACATCCTTTGTAACTCATAGGATTAACACAGGAGATGCCAGCCCCATTCGACGACGTCCTTATCGCGTGTCTAATGCTGAGCGACAAGTTATCCAGCACGATGTTGAAGAAATGCTCACAAAAGACGTAATCGAACCTTTCTACAGTCCATGGGCATCACCGGTCGTGCTAGTCAAAAAGAATGATGGCAGCTGGCGCTTCTGCGTAGACTACCGTCACTTAAACAAAGTAAAACGTAAAGACGTGTATCCACTGCCGCGGATTGACGATGCTCTCGACTGCCTACTTGGTTCTGCCAACTTTTCATCTATCGACTTGCGATCAGGCTACTGGCAGATTTCTGTCGATCATCGAGACCATGAGAAAACCGCATTCATCACACCGGATGGACTTTTCCAGTTCAAGGTTATGCCATTCGGATTGTGTAATGCGCCAGCTACATTTGAAAGGATGATGGACTCTCTCCTGCGTGGATACAAATGGACCACGTGCCTGTGCTATCTCGATGACGTCATCGTATTTTCACCTACATTCGAAAGCCACCTTAGCCGCCTAACGGCTGTTCTTGATTTTTTCCGGAAAGCAGGACTTCAGCTCAACTCTTCCAAATGTCGCTTTGGCCTTCGGAAAATCACTGTGCTGGGCCACCTTGTCAGTGCCCAAGGCGTGCAACCTGATCCTGACAAAATTCGAGTTGTCAAAGATTTTCCCATACCACGTTCCGCAAAAGATGTGCGGAGTTTTATCAGCTTTTGTTCTTACTTTCAACATTTCGTGAAGAATTTTGCTGGCATTGCCCGACCACTTACGGAGCTACTGAAGAAGGACATGCCTTTTTATTGGGGTACCGATCAAGGGACTGCCTTCAGCACCCTTACAACATTACTTACTTCCCCACCCATCTTGGCCCATTTCGACCAGTCAGCCCATGCTGAAGTTCGTACCGATGCCAGCGGACATGGAATTGGTGCTGTTCTCGCCCAGTGGCAACGAGGACAGGATCGCGTCATTGCTTATGCCACTCGCCTCCTTTCTCCTTCGGAGAGCAAGTTTTCTATAACAGAGCGTGAGTGCCTCGCACTAGTCTGGGCAGTTGGAAAATATTGACCATACTTGTATGGCCTCACCTTTTCGGTAATTACAGATCACCATGCCTTGTGCTGGCTGTCGTCCCTTAAAGATCCAACAGGACGACTTGGCCGTTGAGCCTTGAAACTACAAGAATACAGCTTCGACGTGGCATACAAATCTGGCGGAATGCATCAGGATGCCGACTGTCTATCCCGTCACCCCACGGACCCACCTAACCTTTCAGCACATGATTCTGACCCTTGTGTCTTCGCCATGTCGGTTTTCACTGACATACGCAAGGAGCAGCTCAGCGATGTCCACTTGTGGTCTATCATGCAGAATCTACGCTTGCCCCATGTAGACCCGTCGCTACACTTGTTCGTTCTACGCGATGGCATTCTTTACCGACGCAACACAAGCGCAGAAGGACCAGAGCTACTACTCTTAGTTCCTGCGACACTCCGTTCCGCTGTACTTGAACAGCTTCACGACGCCCCAACCGCGGGACATCTCGGGGTCACGCGCACGTACGATCGCGTGCGACGTAGATTCTTCTGGCCAGGTCTTTACCCTTCTCGTGTTCGACCGTGCTCGTGTTGTTGTTGCTGCTGTTTTTCCAACTTGGCTGCAGCTGCCTCTGACTCTCCCTGTATATTTTGTAAATATATTGTCGCAGTACAACGCGAACAAAGCACAAGTACGCCTTGAGGCAGCGAAAGCAGCGTGTTCTCAACAGCTGAGCCACAAGATCTTCTTCGTTCTCGCGTCAAGCCAGAGGCCCACTACCTGGTGTCCGCTAAATCCCCCATCATCGTTTTTGTCCACATGTAGACACGGGTCATTTGCCTCCCTCTCAAAGAGCATCGACCCGATGCGAAGTCAATAATGCAGTTTTTGTTAAAAGATAAGTCTCACGCAATCACTCGCTGACGTAATGCTTCATGCGCACTGCGTGAACGAGTTCAGGATGGTGCTGGCGACGATTGGTACTACACGAATTGTCGGGAACAACTTCGTAAGTGACGTCACTCAGTTGTCGCAGCACTCGGTATGGCCCAAAGTATCTTCTTAAGAGCTTTTCTGATAGTCCTCGTTTCCGTACGGGTGTCCAAATCCATACTTTGTCGCCAGTTCGATAGACAACTGCTCTGCGGTGAGCATTGTAGCGGCCTGCATCGTACTCTTGCTGCTGGCGGATCCGTAAACGTGCCAGTTGTCTAGCTTCTTCCGCGCGTTCCGTAAACGTGTTGGCGTCTGGGTCGATGTCGTCACTTTCGTGCAGCAGCATCGCATCTAACCTAGTTCGTACTTCTCGTCCATGAACGAGGCTGAACGGGGTCATGCGGGTCGTTTCTTGCTTGGCCGTGTTGTACGCAAACGTTATGTATGGCAAGATTTCATCCCAATTTTTGTGTTCAATGTCTACGTACATCGAAAGCATGTCTTCAATGGTTTTGTTCAGACGCTCCGTCAGCCCGTTTTTTTGTGGGTGGTAGGATGTGGTCTTACGATGCGTTGTTCCACTCAGCATCAGGACGTGATCCAAGAGAGCTGCCGTAAATGTGGTTCCTCTGTCTGTGATCACGACGGTTGGTGCACCATGCCTCAGTACAATATTTTCGATGAAAAATCTTGCCACCTCCACTGCTGTACCTTTCTGAATAGCTTTTGTCTCGGCATAACGGGTCAGATAATCCGTCGCGACGATAACCCATCGGTTTCCTGCAGCGGAAATAGGAAGTGGGCCCAAAATGTTCATGCCTATCTGGTAGAATGAAGCTGTTGGGACCTGCACGGGTTGCAGTAGGCCAGCTGGTTTAGTCGGTGGTGACTTGCGTCGCTGGCAGTCGAGACAGGTACGAACGTGGTGCTTCACGGCTGTGGTTAGTCTCGGCCAGTAATACCTTTGCTGTACTCTGGCCAACGTTTTCATGTAACCCAAATGGCCAGAGGTCACCTCGTTGTGGCATGCTTTGAGTATTTCGCTACGAAGGGCTGCTGGTATGACGAGCAGATAGGCGGATCCTGTCGACGAAAAGTTTCTTTTGTAAAGTACTCCGCCCCGTAAACAAAACGATGACGATACTCTTGCGAAAACTCTTGGCGCCTTCTGAGATCTGCCTTCCAAGTAGTTAATTAAGCCAAGCAACTCAGTGTCGTCACGTTGTTGCTGCGCAATGGCGGTCGTGTTGAGGACACCGAGAAATGCCGTTTCCTCCTCCTCGGGTAGGGTTGCCGACTCAATGGGTGAACGGGACAGACAGTCAGCGTCCATATGTCGCTTGCCTGACTTGTGCACGACCGTCATGTCCAACTCTTGCAGTTTTAGGCTCCAACGCGCTAATCGGCCGGTGGGATCTTTTAGATTAGTTAACCAGCAAAGGGAGTGATGGTCACTAATAACTGTGAAGTCTCGGCCATACAAGTACGGGCGAAATTTCATTACTGCCCATACTACGGCGAGGAATTCTTTCTCTGTTGTTGAATAGTTGGCCTCTGCGCGTGTTAGCGTTCGGCTTGCGTAGGCGATCACTCTTTCTGTGTCCTCTTGCCGTTGCACAAGCACAGCCCCAAGACCTATATTGCTAGCGTCTGCGTGAAGCATCGTTGGGGCTTCTTCGTCGAAGTGGGCGAGCACAGGGGGCGTTTGGAGACGTTGACGCAGGTCATTAAAGGCAGCTTCCTGTTCTTCTTTCCACTCAAAGGCAACATCAACTCTTGTGAGACGAGTTAGTGGTGACGCGATGCGGCCGAAGTCTGCGATAAACCGCCGATAATAGGCACAAAGGCCTAGGAAGCGTCTGACAGCCTTCTTATTGGAGGGTACTGGGAACTGTGGGACGGCGGCAATTTTTCCAGGATCGGGCCGGACGCCTGCGTTGCTGACGACGTGACCGAGAAACTGAAGTTTGTGAAAACAGAAATAGCACTTTTCTGGTTTCAATGTTAGGCCCGCTAACCGTATGGCACGTAAAAAAACTTCCAGCCTTTTGAGATGCTCGTCAAAAGTGGTCGAAAACACTATAACGTCGTCCAGATAGACTAGACACGTCTTCCACTTCAATCCCGAAAGTACCGTGTCCATAAGCCTTTGAAAAGTTGCGGGCGCGGAGCACAAACCGAAAGGCAAGACTTTAAATTCGTATAAACCATCTGGGGTCACAAAAGCGGTTTTGTCTCGGTCTCTTGGGTGTACCTCGATCTGCCAGTAACCACTCCTCAGGTCCATGGGAGAAAAGTAGCGAGCGTGCCGAAGTCTGTTAAGGGAGTCATCAATACGTGGGAGCGGGTACACATCTTTCTTGGTCACCCGATTCAGCTTCCTGTAGTCCACGGAAAAACGCAGGGTGCCGTCCTTTTTCTTCACTAGCACTACAGGCGATGCCCAGGGGCTCTGCGACGGCTGAATGACGTCATCAGCAAGCATTTTCGCGACTTGTTGTTGTATGGCTTCGCGTTCTTTTGAAGCTACGCGATAAGTGTTCTGGTGGATAGGTCTCACCGTGTCCTCGGTAATTATTCGGTGCTTTGTCAAAGGTGTTCGACCAACTCGTGATGTCGTTGAAAAGCAGTCGCGGAATTCGGCTAGCAGCTGAAGAAGTCTCTGTCGCTCGTCCTTTGACAGAGTGGTGCCAACATCGAGAATGGGTTCTGGTTCTTGCTAAGGCTCTTCGTCCTACACCGACAAACATAAACTACCTCGCATTTCTACAATATTGTCGTACGAAGCGATAGCTGTGCCCTTCGGAAGGTGCCGGCGCTCAGCACTAAAGTTCGTCAGAAGCAAATTCGTGCGTCCACCAGTGAGACGGACGATACCTCGTGCGACCAAAATGCCATGACTAAATAGCAGCGAGCCAATTTGGTTAGCAATGCCTTCGCCATCAAACGCTTCGTCGCCTTCTACTGAAACAAGAGTACATGACCGGGGCGGGACGACCACATCATCATCAATTATACGTAAAGTGTTGGTTATTGCGTCTGAACACTCAACTAAACCAGGGCTGTTGCCGAATGTAATTGAACGGTCCGGGATGTTGATGATGGCACCATATTCTCTTAAGAAGTCCATCCCTATGATCAAGTCCTTGCAACACGAGGTGAGGATGACGAACGTCGCCACGAAAGAAGAGCCACCGATGTCGAGTCTTGCTGTACACCTTCCGACAGGCATCAACAGCTGGCCGCCTGCTGTCCTCAGGTGAGGTCCCGTCCAGGTAGTCTTCACTTTTTTGAGGCGTACGGCAAGGTTTTCACTAATGATAGAAAAGTCGGCGCCGGTGTCAACTAAGGCTGTTACTTGCTGTCCGTCTACCGAAACGGTAAAATCTGTGGTCACAGTTTCGTCAGTGTTACAACTTCTCGGCTTTACGGCGTCCAGTGGTACAAGTAACGGGGGCTTTTTTTCGTCGCCTTGACGGCCTGCAACCTCACCCCCGGAGGTCGCCGCCTTCAGTTTCCCCGGCGTGGACTTGGTGACCTCCTTCCACTGACGTCGGCTGTAGTTCGGTGGCGCGACGAAGGCGAATATGCCGGAGACGGAGAGCATGGTTTACGTCCCAAACCTGGCTGGTAATCAGGCACACTGTCGTCATTATTGGCACGGCGGTTGTCAAAATGGGACTGAGACAAGGGGGAGTCCTTGAGAATGAGTGCCCCGGCGTGGTGCGTAGCCGTCGTTGGCGCGTCGATCGTCAGACCATTGCCGAAGAGGTCGAAATATATCTACGCGGTGCCAGCAATGGCGGAAAATGTGGCCCACACCTCCGCAGGTAAAACAAAGCGGGCGCCTATCTACAGTGCGCCAGGCGTCTGTTTTACGAAGCTGTGGACGCCGCAATGGCTCGTAATGTGGCAAATGCCGTGTCTCGTTGGGAGACGGCTCTTGGTACGACAGCATTTTGTACGGCGGTACGACGGCAGGTCGTCGCGGTGTCTGTTCTTGTGGCGACCAAAGAACGGCTGCCGATGATGGCTGGCGGTACGACGGCGCAACGGGCGGCGGGCGGCGAAGCGCGGCTGCGTAGCTCATAGGTCGCTGATCGTCAGTAGGATCAGCTGTTGAAAACGCTTGGCGTATTTCTTCGCGGACGACTTCAGCGACAGTCGTTGTGGGTGGTTCCGTGACCAGATTCCGGAACTTCAGCAGCTCTTCGCGAACAATCTCTCTTATCAAATCGCGCAACGAGCTTTGATGGTCAGATGCCGTAGCGGCGACTTGCATGTGGGCGCTGCTGGACAAGCGATCGTATTGTCGGCATCGTAGGTGAAGCGCCCGTTCGATAGCCGTAGCTTCTTTGATGAAGTCTGTCACGGTGCTTGGCGGGTTCCGCAAAAGTCCGGCGAACAGTTGCTCTTTAACGCCGCGCATGAGGTTTGGTTTGGTTTGGAAAAACTTTATTGACAAGTCCGAAGGCGTGCGCCCTAGCACACGGCGGGCCGCTCCCACGATGGGACAGTAAGGCCGAGCCCTAGCGCCGCATCGTGGGCCCTCTGGACAGCCCAAAGTTGCGATGTTATGTCTGGGCTCCGGAGAGCGGAGTCCCACTTTCTGGACGATGCTGTATCGGTGCCACGTACCGAAGGGCACTCCCAGAGCATGTGGTGTAAGGTGGCTAAACCGCCACATTTTGTACACGAGTTGGTTAAATAAACATCAGGATAAAGCTTGTGAAGAAAGGCAGGGTTAGGGTACGTTTCTGTTTGAAGTAATCGCAATGTAAGCGCCTGCGCTCTATTTAGCTTCGCATGTGGAGGTGGAAAGATTCTCCTATCCATAGCGAAATGTTGGGTTATTTCATTATATGTAGTTGGCGGATCCCTGTTTACGAAATCTCCAGTTCGACCCAAAGGTCCTCCATGGCCGCGGACAGCTAACCCTCGCGCCCTGGAGTGGGCCAACTCATTGAGATTTATGATCCCTCCGTCCATGTTTCCCATATGAGCTGGGAACCATGTAATGGTATGGGTTGTAAGCAACTTATCACCGAGTATATTTTTGGCCTCTTTGCACACAGCTCCAACACTGAAGGCACGAATGGCAGCTCTAGAATCGCTAAATATGTGTTCATTACGCTGATCTAAAAGAGCCAAGGCGATGGCAACCTGCTCAGCTGCATTGGCAGTTCTGGCGCATACCGACGCCGCATTAATTGTAATGCCTTTGTGGTTGATTGCCACTACCGTGAATCGGTCTCTCTGGCCATCATATTGCGCCGCGTCCACGAAACAGGCCCCCCCGTCAAGATCCGCAACTTGGCGAAGAAGGGCCCGAGCGCGCGCTCTCCTCCTTCCAACATTACGTTGGGGATGCATGTTCCGCGGGGCAGGCGAGACAATGATGTTTTCCTTCTGATCCCTCGTCAACCCTTGGTACAGAGCCTCAATCTGAGCTGGTGGAATACCCATTTCTGCGAGAATCATCCTCCCCGCTTTTGAGCCAGACAGCCTAATTACCTGTGTTCTTTCTTGTGCTTCCGCAATTTCCTCCAATGTATTGCAAAAGTTGCGCATGAGGTAGCGCAACTTTTTGTCGTCGGTCATGTGCGGGTCAGCTTTACGGAAGAGACGGGCCATGTCCTCAGCGAACATTGCGACCATTTCATTGGGTTTCTGAAACCGTAGCTCGAGTAAATGCTGCGCACGTTCGCGCCGGTCGACATCGGCAAATGTGTCAATCATCCCTCTTTTAAAGTCGCTCCATGATGACAAACTGCCTTCTCTGTTCTCGTACCAAGTTTTAGCGCTGTCGTCGAGATAAAAATAGGCGCGGGAAAGCCTTTGTTCAAGGGACCACTGGTTGGTGTTAGCGACACGTTCATAGTGGTCAAGCCATTCTTCGACGTCTTCATGTGCTCCACCACCAAAGCGATCAGGCACCAGCGGTGAAAAAAAGGTTACCTGAGATGGGGTTGGCAAACTACTGTCTCGTAGTAACTGTTGTGGATTGGCGGTGGCCATTGGTAGATCTGAGCGGTGCTTTGTAGAGTGTTCCTGTGAGAGAGTGAACTCTGGAAAGAGGCCTCGCAAGCGACGGCCGAAGCGATGCACGGGAGTGTTCACAAGTGCTTCTGGGCTCGATGAACGGCTCCCCGTGGGAGTGTGGAGCATCAGGCGGGGTCGCGGGCCAGCACCTCCACCAGTGTCGCAGTACAACGCGAACAAAGCACAAGTACGCCTTGAGGCAGCAAAAGCAGCGTGTTCTCAACAGCTGAGCCACAAGATCTTCTTCGTTCTCGCGTCAAGCCAGAGGCCCACTACCTGGTGTCCGCTAAATCCCCCCATCATCGTTTTTGTCCACATGTAGACACGGGTCAATATTTGCTTCATTCATTCTCTAAACCCCGTGACAATATGATGCGCTCGCAGCCGGTTTACTAGCTCCACATAAACAAAATTTGGTGTTACGAGACGTGAATTGATGACAAAGGTAAACGACACATCCAAACATGATAATCATGACACGGAAGTCATGTACGGCATCATTTATATCCACCTCCTAACTTTGTGCGGATTTTCAAGTCACATATCGACATTTCTCATTCGCGCTTCGCATATCATCGATTGCTGCTGTACGTGGGATCTCCCAATTTCTTATCACCTGTCCGTGCACGCGCTTCTCCTGAAATTCCGACAGCGTGTGCAACGAAATTGAAACAATTGAACATTTCTTTTTATTCTGTCATCGTTATTCATATCAGAGAAAAAGATTTTTAGTAGCCCCATTTCAAAAGCTAGGAATACAAGTAAATTTACCAGTAATTTTATCACTTGGCGGAACTTCATTTGGTTACTGCCACAGGGATGTTCTCCACTGTGTTTGAATACACCTACGCAACTAAAAGATTACCATGCTAGTGAACCACTACCTTTTCAGATCTTTAGTTTATAATTCGTAGTTATGTCTTTCAAAAACAAAAGATGGTTTGACCGCTTGCTCAGCACACATTTTGTTTTTTGGTAGTATTATTTTAAGCTACTTTTTCACATTGGTTTCATTTTCAGTTTAGTTTCAATTAAGTATCCTGCCGCCCGGTTCTTGGCCCATCCCCCTTTGTGGGTAAGCGCCATCCATCAGAGGTTATCAGCATCAGCCTCAGCGTGTCGCAGCGTTCGTGTGCGACGCGGACCGCGTGTCGCTGTCACGTCGCTGCGTGTTCCTTGCAGTGAACTTGGGAGAGTTCGCGCGTGCTCTTGTGGGACGCAGACAGCGTTTTCGTCGACGAACACCGCTTCAGAGAGCTCAGGTGATGGGCGTCTTTTGCAATGTCATTCCCCTGTCATGACAGGGTGCACTTCGGCACTCAGTGGAACGACAAACAAAAGAAAGAAGACGTTTCAGGTTTGTAAACATCGCCCAACTTAGTCGACCATCCTAGTCGTGATGACTGGTTTCATCGTAACCAATGAAACGCAGGGGTGTAAGACTTTTTGGTACAGTCAGCTGGTTCATAAAATGGTGTCGCCTGAGCTCGGGAATATCCCGAGTTTCACGAACTCGGGCGAAACTCGGCCGATACTGCATAGCGCTCCTTATTTCGAGCTAGCAGCTGACTGATAATCTCGCGTATACTAACTGAAGATACCAAGACTGGCAGAACGAGACCCTCGCTATAAATGAAGAAAAGAAGTGTACGTTTAAGAGCTCATTGTCTGTGTTAGAAATCACCTTCGTGGCTACTGGCAACGCTGACTACCGTTTCACATTGACTGCATATACATTTCCCATAATGTGGACGCGGGAAAGCCAGAGTGGTTACTTAGTTGGTAGAGCATCGAACGTGCTAATCGGAAGTCGCAGGCTCAATTCCTGCCCATGGCAAGTTATCTGGTCGCCATCTTTTCATTCTTCACACATACATTACAAATATATCTCATAACTTCCCCTAACTTTCTTTGGGCCGACTGTCTTTTAAGCACATTAGAAGTGTACACTACCCATAAAAAAACTCCCAAGCATTTCCCCGAGGGTGAACATGGTTAAGTTCGAATACACGGGGTGATGCTATGAGGAAAAGTGAAGTTAAAATACGTTGGCATTCGCCAGTGAGTTAACGTAAACTCCCCCTTGTGATCACATTGCAATTCCCAGGAACCATTAGACCCTCTCGGGAAGTCTTGGTGAGTTTACGCGTATATCTGAGAGTAAATTGGACTATAATGATATATCCGTGGCCCGCTTCGCCCGCTTGCGCTCGGCATCACGGGCCCTTCGCCACGCTGCCTTGTCTTCAACCGGCGCGACATCTTCAACGACGCGACATCTTCAACGACGCGTGCAATGCTCGCATTCGATTGTTTTGTACATTGTACGATTGTATGATTGCGCTTTGTACATTGTGCTTTGTACGATTGCTTTGTACGAATTCGATTGCTTTGTTGGAGGTATCACAGTCGAGGTTGATGCCTGCGATGGATCTATACCTATGACGACTTGCCGATTTCGAGCGAGTCGTGCCTGTGCGGGCGCGCGCAGCCACAGAGCGGAGGGCGGAGTGCCTGCGATCACGTGGTGTGTGACGTCGCTGCGCCGTTGCTACAGTTGCTCCTCTCCGCTCGTTGCGCCGTTGCTAGAGGAGAGGAGGAGGCACACCGTGGACGGCGGATTCAGGGTCGCTTATAAAGTGCATTCGCTCTTAAAGAAAAAAAGCGAACCCTTAAACGTTCTCTTCAATCCTTCATTCAGAGCTAGGATCTCTATCTGGCAGACTTGGTGCCTTGAGGTAGAGCACAAAGGATAATTGGTCAGCTGCCAGCTTATAATAGGAGCATGCGCTACGTGACACCAAACAGGCAAAAAAAGTGTTGCACACTCACCTAATGCCTACTGGCGGCGCTGACTGATGCTCCCACGTTTAATGCACCTACATACCCCATAAAACAGGCGGGAGATAGCCGCCACGTAGCTCAATTAGTAGAGAATCGGGTGCCTTATTTGACGGTCACAGGCTCAGTCCCTGCCCACGGCATGTCATTCTTTCGCCTATTTTTTTTCTTTTCATTCGCATAGCTGCATTTTTACTGACACTACCTATACTCACCTTGGCATGATTGTCTGTTATATTTCATTAATATTGTGTCTCACTAACAAAACGAGTCCTTGAGCGTAGACTTCTTTCCTCGCGAGTGCAAGTGGTCTAATTAACGTATAGAGTGTAGTGTGATAATTTTATGCACATATGCACTTCAAAAAAAAAACAAAAAAACGTTTGCGGACCTGGTGTTCAGTGTAATTGCTTAATAAGAATACATGATGATAATAAATGTTGTGAGCAGCACTTGCTAATTTGTGATTATATACTTGGTACCATTATGATAACCATGTGTCTTTAAAAATGGAGAAGAATTTACAGCCGCATCTTCATGTTTACATAAACCGCAGCCACCAATAATAATAATTGCTCTAAATTTTATACGCATTTACCGCTTAGATGCCTCGTCATGACAACGTCAAATTTAAATGTGAGTCAAGAGGAAGTTTGCAGTTCTAATTAGGCAATTTCCCCAAAAGTTTATTGATAGAAGTGATTTGCCAGAAATATCCGAGAATTGTACACTACAAAACAGAGGAGAATGGACTCTTCAGAGAGCTTTTCAAGACATGCTGAATACAAAAATCTTAGATTTTGTAATGCTGTAAGCCTAATTCTGAGAAGCCTCAGGTTTTTTTTGGAACATTACCGTGTTTCATAGACTAAAATTCGCACATGAGCTATGTCTTCACACTGCCTACGCCAAATACATAGAAACCTTCGCGAATGTTTCAGAACGTTATTTCAAGGTGATGCACACGATGCCACTTGTTGAGTTGATTCTAGAACCTACAGAAGCACCAGTTATAAAGTTGAAATGTAGCTTGCCACCACTAGTACCCCCTAATGCGACGATAATCTGTCGACGATAGTCTCATGTCGACGATAAACTGTGGACGATAATCTCATGTATGAGATTATCGTCGACAGTTCACCATACATGCGGCTCCTTGCGCTTTGGCAGCATTTTGTTGTGTTGAACAGGTGTTTGTCTAAGGAGGAAGTCAGTCCTTAACGTTTTTTGACTGCTGCACTCCTGAGTCACAAAATGACATTGTTGCTTGAAATTGTCCCCAAAATATAATTTATATGCTCCTCTAATGTATTTTGAAATGTTCGTGAGGAAGAAACACCTGTTCAGAGGTGCGCGCTTGACCGGTCTCCAGTGGCTTTAAATCAATGAACTTTAGATAATTCAACGCCTTGCTCGACTGGTACATAATAATATTATGTTAGATTTAACGTCTAACACCACCATATGATTATGAAAGACGGCGTAGAAAAGGGTTCCAGAAATTTTTACCCCCTGGGGTACTTTAACGTGCGCCCCAATCAGAACGCACGAGCCTACAGTAAAATTGCCTTCATTGAAAATGCAGCTGCCGCAGCCGGTATTCAATCCAATGACCGCCAGGTCAACAGCCGAGGGCCTCAGCCACAAGACTACCATGACAGGGAGACTGATTAAATCATTTTTGAATGCAAATACCACAATAAAACCTGCTCAAAGCACCACTGCAACAGCCAGAAAACGAGAAGACGCAAAATAATCGAATAGGTACAGATGTAGTTCTCACCAGCAAATTAAGAATGCGTTAGGACTACAGGACTATGCAATGTAGAACTGCGCTGAAGCAAAGGCTAACAGATGAGGTAAACGAGCACTGTCCTCTGTTCTCGTTCGTCGACATATCACATTTTATTGCAATGTATACTTATAATATTAAACCTCGTAACGAGTGGACTGTTCTATATTCTTATAATTTTTATTTCGCTTCTTCACAGCAGGCGTTCCTCCAACAAAGGACAAACTTGACACAAAGTACTGCGTACGGTAAGTCCCAACATTTGCATGCACGTTGTCGATTCTATGCGATTTATCGTGGCTCTGGCTGGATATAGAAACTGTGGTTTACTCATTGTTGCTTGTTTGCTTCATCTCTGCTTTAGTAACAGAGCCCTCTCTAATGAATCATTGTCATCTTTCGTACGATGGGTCAGCAGAGTGCGTCAGGATACAAACGGGAGTCAAACATATCATAGTTGAAGTCAAGAGTAAATGAACATGGGTCAAGAAAGTAGCGCCTATTTAGGCAGTATAACCACGAGCCATAAGGGTAACTGACTAGATTCTAAGACAGCACAAACGTGTGAGGAAGAGATAGAAAATTAGGTAGGCACATGAGATAAGCAAGTTTACAGGTACGATGTGAAAGCCGAAAGCGCAAGACCAGGTCTATTTGTGTAACATGTGAGAGGCCTATGCCTTGCAGGGAGCACAGCCATACAGTTTCCTAAATACACTATATAGATCAAACCCTGACGCTAGTGTCTAGGGGAGCTGCAACGCCCGGTGATTCAGCGAGCATGGGACAGATCGGTAGTAGATGGATTTGTCCAATCTCTGTTCTTCTAGCTACGCGTGTATTCGTGAGGCTTGGAGCTGTTCTTTCATGAAACGAAAATCAGCAAATTTTCAGCGGTTCCACTTCCCCAATTTTTTTAGGCTTTTCACTTCAAATCAGGACACGAACTTTAAGGGGTTTGTTTTTTCCTTTGAAACGAAACCAAAAAGCCACAAGTGCGATTCGCCGTCCGCAAGTAGGAGGGCTAGGAAAATCTGTGTACTACCCATCATTCTCGATGTCGCTGAACGATCGCACTGCTGGAGTCCCCTCTAGTTAATTTTCGGAAACTGATATGGGCGTAGTTACAATGATTATGATGACGATGATGATCTATCAAACAGCGAGCATCTCTAAAAGACAAACGTTTCCGTTAAAGTACAGAAAGACGGCAAACAAAATAAGAGAAATTCAATCGGTTTCAAACCATATAGGCAAAGGAAACGCTGGAATTTAATTCAATAAAATTGAATAGTTGAAGGCCCATGTTTTAGCCGGTAAGTGTTGTCCTGCTGTGCAGTATTAGAGAGTTTGGTTAAGCAACTTGGTGCACATCAACTGCAGACGTGCCTAGAATTGCCCAATAAAACAACAATGAAGATAAAGACAACAGACAGGACGCCGCGGTAAGCTTCTCCTGTGTAATTTCTGTCTTCTTCTGCTTCCTGCTATTCAGCTCAAGACATGGAGGACAGCCGTTATTTTTGTCCACGCAGCTACGTGTGTATGGCTGTGTGATGTGCCGGGTGCTGCTCAGCAGCTATAGCAGTAAGACTTAGTTTTAGAAGAAGTAGTAAGACAGTTTTGTTTGCATAATTATGAAAAACTGCACACATTGTACTTACTGTGATACTTCGATATGTAAATGAATTCCATTGCATGTGGGCATAGTGAGTACTGAGGCGGTGGAAGGCTTGCTAGGAATGACCTATAACGTAATCAAGTAGAATAGTCACTTAGATATCCACAACGGCGTTTGAGAGAAACTGTCATCAAGCTTATTGCTCGTTGATTCTTCACCAGTTAGGCTGAGCGAATCATTGAAAAGTTTCAATAAGAGATGAAATAGTGACACGTTAGATTCGGAATTCGAATGCAACAATACATAATAAAAAGTATTGAAAGCACCGAGCATTTTTGGAGTAGTTATTCAATGTTCAGCACCGACCACATAACCGCAAAACAGCGAAGCTTCGTAACAGGTCACACTTCCTCTTTTAATTCCACTTACGTTTGCTACAGAGACCATGTTGTGATGACAGTTTTATTTCTGCCAATACATTTTTAGCTGTGTACGTGGTGTGTAGTGTTTTTTTTTGTCTTTGTCTTGCAAATTTATTTAAAATGAGGAAATAATGTCTGAGATTGAAAATGTTAATGAATGGTGTGTCTGAATCTATACAGTTACAACTTATTACGAAGGCTCTAGCTCCTGCTGTATGGAAGGTTACTGTAATCTTGGTAATTGTAATATTTTCAGTATAATAAAACTAACTCTAAGTGACTTTGGTGAAAAATTGTGACTAGTTGTTAGAAGTAAAATTTATAGTTGCGATACTGTATTGAGAATGATCTCTTATTATTCGAAAATTATTCGAACGATATAGGGTGATTGTTCGTATTACATTCAATGCCATCGCTATTCGACTTCACTCCAAGACTCCTTGTTCGCACATCCCTATCCACCAGCCATGCGCGATAAAAGTAATAACCAGGCCAAATGCATCACCTAGACGAACGAGCATGCTTCTACAAGACCAAAGTTGCTGCGATGCCATTTTGTCCAAAGGTGGTACTGATCATCGTTTTTTTTTTTAATTAGAACGGTCCTTATAAAGATCGAAAGTGTTTTTTAGAGGGAGTACCTCATTTGGCACATTATATGACACAGTGAAGAATGTGGTGCTTCCGAATGGTCATTGGGCATTCAGAAAAGAGGTCTATCGAGTACCGTATAAATTTTAAACGCTGCATATTTCGTATGCAAGTGGTGAGGAGTCGCACTATACTGGATTGTTGTGGGGCGAAGTGGGAAACAAGCGAGAAGTCGTCCTATAATTGAGAGAAATTATGGGTCAACAGCTTGTCATTTGCTCCACTGAGTCTTACTCTGTATTTTTTAATGATTTCTTTTTTTGCAAAGTAATTTTTAAATTAAGAAAGCAGACTATGTGATTCACTGCATATCTCGTAAGACTGCACATCCACCTGCAGCCCCCTGCTGATATAATAGCCCCTCAAGCTTGACTTGTGTCTGTATGACAAAATGTCCTAGTTAAAGGAACCCACGCCTGCTGGATAGCACCAAAGTAACATCGCTTCTTTTCACTTTTAACAAGATAGGTAACAAATATTCAGCCATTTAAAAAGAGCTCTAAGAAAAGCGTCAAGGCGATAACTGCAGCTGATCGCGCCAAAGCACGGACACAACAATCCATTGCTTTTTAAGTGCTGATAAAAGCGTTTTTTGTTCCTGGGTCGTGGCAACATGAACAAGCACTAGCGGATATATATAGGTCGGCTGAAGAGAGACACCATAATATATCTAATGCACTGGGTGAGTGGCATCACACGATACAGATTTGATATGTCGCGGAAGCCTGAAATACATGTTCAAAATAAACTAGTGTATGATTAGAAATAATCAAGAATGCAATCACCAAATCACTGTTCTAGCTTCTGTTGATCTCCCGTGAAACTTTCGCCTAATCTTCTGTCATGGCAGTCACTTCTTTCCCCTCTAATTGTGCATGCACCCCGGCGTCCTGTGAGGGTGCCGCGCCCATTGGGCCATTCATTGACTCTTCGTCTCATTTATATCCTTTGCCATATGAATGTTCTTACGTCAAAAATGTTTGCTGGTGCGATCACTGCAAAGCTGAAATAGAAATGCAGCTCGCACGCATAGGTGACACTGTCGGCTACTTCAAGGACCTTGAGGACATACTTACAAGTCGCGCCTTAAAATACATTTTACTGTCACAAAAGTGAGTATCTAACAAAACTACACCATGCATTCATAGTATCTATGCGTTAATCGGCTATTTAAATACGCTGCACAAGAGATATTTTTGAAATCATGCCAAAACAAAATATACATTGTATGTGGTATATACCACTCACGAAGATTTCTCGGGCTCGCAGATAAAGTTAGAGGTTGGATGAATACCTTAATTTCTAGCAGAGCCGTGAGTCTGAAAATTTGGAAGTATCATAATTAACAAATATGGTCAATGTTAACTTTTCAAACCGATTGAAAGCAAATGAGTATTTAGTTGCTGGGGTGTAACGCCTCCAAACCACCACAAATTCAATGCGATTGTATAAAACAAAAACTAAGACACAGTCTAGCACCAAAGAGCAAGATAGAGGCTACAACAGATACATTGAAAATACTAGAGAAAAGTCGAGTAGAAAAGCTGCAGGTCAAAACAAAACTTACCAATCAAGAAACTACTTCACTGATTCGTAACCGTATAGCCACCTGAGCAATTGATGAGCCACCTAAATGTGAATCACAATGTTTCTTGCAGAGAAAAGAGCCACACGCCTCTTTTTTCTGCCGGCGACATCAGCCCGCGGCGCATCTCCAGTGAGCGCCGACGCAGTGTGCACGAAGCGTTGGCTCGGGTGCGCGAGGTTTTGTTCGAGGTTTTACGTGAAACGCCTCGCGCCGTGGCGACGACGACCTCGACAGCAGGCATCTTCGCGACCATGTTCCCGGAGCAGCCATCGCCCACCAAGATGCCGCAAGACTCCCCTCCCTCACAGGTGCGTCTATCTTCATTGAATGCTACGGTCATGTGCTATTTCAAAGCTTTAAATACAGTCACTATAACCTGCTGGATAAGCGGATCAAGGCAGATTCTTTCGTTGCAGCTGCTGAGAGCGCCGCTACGTTGTCTCATGATACATGGGTTGCATGTCTGTTGCTCCGCAGTGTTTATTTACTTTATTCATTTTGTTGCGTACTGCCGGGCCTTCCATGACGGCCTTAGTTAGGAGTGGGGCATAAATAAGTAAGACAACACAAGCTCGGAAAAAGTAAGATAAAAAAAGAAGTACATGAAGTCATACATTGTGAAATTGTGACATCGCAAAATGTGCCAAAAGAACAAGATCAAACAAACTTTGTGGCAGTAAGTGGACACGAAGCCCAAACGACCCATATTACAATAACCCGCGTAGCATATAGCCCAAACAAGCACTGATCTCGCACTCACATAGCACAAAAAAGGCAGATCCCACGTACAGTGGGAATCGACTATATGCGAAGTACGAACGAGGAAGGTTGACATGTCACTCTCAAATCAATACAATGTTACGAAGTGGAGGTAAATCATGCCGTATATGACTTCCGTGTCATGGTTAGCATGTTTGGATGGGTCGTTTGCCTTCGCCCTCTGTTCACGTGACGTGCTGCCAGATTTAGTGTATGTAGAGCTAGAAAAACGGCTGCGAGCACGCTATGAGCGTCGTGTGTTGTCATTTTCTTGAATGACACGCTTGCCAGCATTATTATGTTTCCACCAGTTATATACTTTTGTCATCTATTGACGTTACGTAACACCAAATTCGGTATATGTGGAGTTAGTAAAACGGCCGCGAGCGCATCATGAAGGGCCCATTGATTTGATTCATATGTACGGTTTAACGTCCCAAAACCACCATATGATTATGCGAGACGCCGTAGTGGAGGACTCCGGAAATTTAGACCACCATGGTGTTCTTTAACGTGCACCCAAATCTGAGCACACGGGCCTACAACATTTCCGCTGCTGGTCAGCAGCCGAGTACCTTAGCCACTAGACCATGCGGCGGGGCTCATGAAGTGCCCAATATACTCCAATGTAGCGTTGACGCACGCGCACGCTGCATGGGCACAGCGACGCTACGTTAGTAAAACACGAGCACTTTATAGTCTGACGCCAGGCGCGACCGCCACGACTGGTGCGTCGCGACACCAACCGGTGCGAAATGCGACATGCCGCATTGCGTGCCGATGCGTTACCCAGACAACAGTGCGTCTTCCTCTTTTCGTGAAGAAGGGACGGCGGACGTGCTGAAACGCGCATGCGTCAAGGCAACGCAGCGCGGTGCGGGCCTGCGAGTATATGGCAGTACAGGCGCCTGGCGAGGCAACGCAGGCGTGAGGCGACAAAATGAACGCCGGCGAGCACTCCATGGCACCGCGTCTCCCCAAAATCTATTGGTGCCTTGACTGTGACATGTAGTCATGTTCTCACGTGACATGCATCTCATGCTTATCATGTTTGCACCAGGCACATACCTTGGTCATCCATCGACGTCACGTTATACAAAATTGGGCATATGTGAAGCTAGCGAAACGTCCGCTAGCGCATCATGACCGTGGCATGTAGTCATGTTGTTACATGACACGCATGTCATGATTATCATATTTGAATGTTTTATTTACCTATGTCGTTCGTTCGCATCGCGTAATACCGAGTTTGGTACATGAGAGGTTAGCGAAACGGCTGCGAGCACAACATGAGCGTAGCATGTTATGTTTTATATGGCACGCCTCACACAAGTTTGTCATGTTTGCATCAGTCAGATACCTTCGTGATCCATCGACGTCACGTAATACAAAATTGGGCATATGTGCAGCTAGCGAAACGCCGCCAGCGCATCATGAGCGTGGCATGTGGACATGTAGCTACATGACACGCATCTCATGATTATCATGCTAGGGTTGGTCTCTTGTGTTCGGCATGCAATCATGTCATACCATACAAGTTTTTCAACATGCCATGTGAACGGAACTACCCAAGAGCTGCAGAACCACGAAATATAAATCATGACATTCATGACACACATGTTATGATGTTCATGTTATAACTAGTCAAATGTGTTTTTCATACAGTCATGTTATGCCATACCAAGTTTAGTATTGATACCATTATCGAAACGGCGAGGAGAGCTAAAAGTCGTAGGTAGCTAGATAGATAGATAGATAGATAGATAGATAGATAGATAGATAGATAGATAGATAGATAGATAGATAGATAGATAGATAGATAGATAGATAGATAGATAGATAGATAGATAGATAGATAGATAGATAGATAGATAGATAGATAGATAGATAGATAGATAGATAGATAGATAGATAGATAGATAGATAGATAGATAGATAGATAGATAGATAGATAGATAGATAGATAGATAGATAGATAGATAGATAGATAGATAGATAGATAGATACGCTCAAAGTCGCCGAATTTCGCTAAGAAATGCTTCGCATTTCAAAAGTTTTGGCATTCATTCCAACATGGTAAAACAAGGAAATACATGACGTCACATTACGCCCACATGCGCCGCAGCGCCAACGGAGTCACATCTTTTATCGCATACATAACATAATCAATGTAATGCAGCGCTACCACACCAGAAAGTAAGGCATTCCATTCAACGATTGTCCATGGAAAGAAAGAGTAGAGAAATGTGTTTGTGCTGCACTTCAGCTCGGCCACTTTTTTTGTGTGAGAAGACCAAGTTAAGCGGCTAATGGCGGTTGCTATGAGTTGAGACGGATGAACCCGTAACATTTTGTAATAAAATAAAGCAACAGTAGAATTGAAAGTTACACGAGTTGGTGGCCATTCATGCTAATACTTCTGCGTGCATAGAGAACACTGACACGGTGAGATTGGCATGCGCATATACACTTCATCGCCTCTTTTTGCTTCACCACACTGCGACTTCAACTTTTGCGTTTTATTTGGAAAGCCTAAACGCAGGTATATTTTCCGAGATTTCATACGTTGAATGTTTGTTCATTTCAATGGTTAGGAAGCATTTATATTCAATTTTCGCGAAACAGGCGTCGCTTCGCTGCCAAGCCTCGAACCTTCGATTTCTACATCCGAGGGCCCCAAGTCCTAATATCGTATACCGTTTGCTACTTGAACCGGTGCTTTCTAACGTCGTGTGATGATAGCGTCTAATCATTGGGGCCAGAATACTGCTCACAACTCGATATCATTGGTCATTCATTCACACTTGATTCAAAACAGTTTACAGTTTTTTTGAGAAACGCAGAAAAATGCCCGAAAGGTGACTGACAACGGTGCGTCACCCAGGCAGCAGCTGCATCACTGTCATCTGTCATTCAAAATGTACTCGACTGCAAAAAGCACACCTGTGATACAATACAAAAAAACAAACGAAAGTACTATTTTTGCTTTGAGAGGACAAAAGTAAGAACAGAAAACATGAAAAGCTACAAATGTACACATCTGCGAGGAATTTACTAGGAAATTTTCCAAGGCTATAAACCTGCTGGCTACCTACAAGATCCTCATCACTAATCCACACATGTGGCAGCATTTAGTGCTGTAGGCAGAGGCATGGCACTCGAGGTCCGTGCCCCTCCCCCCCCATCCCAATTTTTTTTCGCTCTAGCGTACAGGTTGAAAACTGACAATTCAAGGACATGGCCCCCCCACCTCCCCTGACTATCAAATAGTTGCCCCCCTCTCCGAAAACTGTCTGGGCGTACTGCCCTGGCTGTATCTATTTCGTGTAAGATTCGCATGTAATTTTTGTATTCCCATACTCCGATGTGTGAGAGAGCTCCTCTACGACGCTGTCTAATGACGAAATGATGGGGACTTATCGCAGGTCCAAGCCACACCAGATGCACCCGCAAAGGGGCAGGATACCTTGGATACGGCAGAAGACCAAACAATCCTGGACTTGTTTGAGGATAGCCTTAACCCACGCACGGATGCGCGGCGGTACACAGTCAGCGATGAGCTGTGCGCAATCTACGAGCGCATTGAGTCGCGCTGGGCGGAGGTCTGCAAAACCATCCGTGCAGATCTGAACAGAAGGTGAGGAGCACACAAAACACACTTTGTCAGACTGAATATTGTTGTAGCAGGACAAATTGTGTCTCGTATGCTTTTCCCCTACACCGTTTTTCGGCACACACGTGCACACGTGATGACTCTAGTCATGCGGTGAGCGCGAGTGTGATACTTATTCAGGCGTTTTCTAGTCATCTCTACAATATTGATTACTTAAGTGCTGTTGGCTCCATAAAGGTGCCCTGAAACACTTTTTTAAGCAACCATGGAATGAATTCACTGGAAAAGCTTCTTCTTCTTCATCATCTTCATTATCATCATCATCATCGTCAGCCTGACTACGTCCTCTGCAGCACAAAGGCCTCTCCCATGCTCCACCAGTCAACTCAGTCCTGTGGTTGCTGCTGTCAAATTATAGCCACAGACTACTTAATCTCATCTGCCCACCTAACCTTCTGTCTCCCTCTAACCTGCTTTCCTCCTCTGGGAATCCTGTTAGTTACCCTTAATGACCAGCAGTTATCCTGCCTACGCTTTACATATCCGGCCCATGTCCATTTCCTCTTCTTGATTTCAACTATGATATCATTAACCCCGGTTTTTTTCCTAATCCATTCTGCTCTTTTCTTGTCTCTTAAGGTTACAACGACCATTTTTCTTTTCAATGCTCGCTGCGTCGTCCCTAATTTAAGCTGAAGCCTCTTTGTAAGTCTCCACGCTTCTGCTACGTAGCTAAGCACTGGCAAGATGCAGTTATATACCTTCCTCTTGAGAGGTAGTGGCAATCTACCTGTCATGAATTGGGAGCACTTGACAAATGGGCTTCACCCCATCCTTATTCTTCTAGTTATTTCCATCTCGTGGTTCGGCTCCGCGGTTATGAACTGCCCTAAGTATAGATAGTCTTTTAAACTTTAAGTGCACTATTACCTATCTGAAAGTGCTGCTCTCTTGTGAGTTCGTTGTACAATATGTATGCCTTCGTTTTCGGCAGAATATTTTAGGACCTAATTTTCTACTCTTCTTGTCTAACGCTGGTGCCCTGAGCTTATCTAATATAGCCCCGCGGCGGTGGTCCAGTGGCTAAAGCACTCGGCTGCAGACCCGCAGGTCGCGGGATCGAATCCCTGCCGCGGCGGCTTAATTTTCGATGGAGGCGAAAATGCTGTAGGCTCGTGTGCTCAGATTTGGGTGCACGTCAAAGAAACCCAGGTGGTCAAAATTTTCGGAGTCCTCCACTACGGCGGCTGTAATAATCATATTGTGGTTTTAGGACGTTAAACCCCACATATCATTTGCTGAGTTTGATAATTTATTGTGAATTCTAGGCCGCGTGTTGCGCAATAATATTTCTCTCATGTGTTTTCGGGAGCCTCTACTATTGATCGGCAACATTTTCTGACCATGCTAGAAAAGTGTTGCGGGGCCCCTTTAAATCCGCTATTTACCATGTTATAGTCAGTGTCAACCTGATCTACTGAACGGTACTACAAAAATATTATAATAAAGGTTTCCCCCTTCCCCTTTTCAATGTATACTCCCAATGATTACCTTTCAAGTTGCAATATTTTAGTGGTTCAATATAATTGATAATTTTGTAAATATTTTACTTACATGCAATTTTCATAGCCCTAGAGTTTTGAAACAATGCAGGCGTAACAGTCACTATATTCTCAATGCGCTCGCTTTGTCGTCGTGTTAAACTTTTAAGCTTGCTTTATGTCTTTGTTAAACAAGCCTAAAATTTGGGCCTGCCCTTAACCACACCTGTTAACATCGCTACGTTTGCTTTCTCACATTCTCAATAACATTAAGATGCTCTTTCTCTGTGATTATTTCTTCCTGTGGTGCTTTAAGCGTCTAGAATTAACCCTCCGTATTAAAACGTACCTTTAAGCCTTTCTGAGAGAGTTGGTGCAGGCGTAATTTTGCTAAGTAATCATTCTGTTTCACAGCCCAGCTGCTTGTTTCACATTATCTCTGAACTCTATATGTGTCATCCACAGAAACGAGGTCTACGCTGAATACTGCTCTGCAAAGTAACTCTATGAGTGTGTGCCTAAACAGACAACTGTCTACTACACTCCAAGTTAAACATCAGGTACATTACTGTTCAGGCTACCTAAGAAGTTCAGTCACGAATGCTCGTTACTTTATGGGCCTCTTGGTTAGTTTTTGTGGTTGCAAACGCTCGTGCGAGCCTGGAATCAGGTTTCAGGCAATGAATCGCTACCGTTTGCAAATTAAATACCAAAATTCGATGATAAAGTAATGCTAGTCAAGTGGGAAATCTTATTGACAGCGAAATAATCTAGGTAATTTTAATTAACAACTTGCATCGGCACGCCTATATTAAGGGAAGAACTGGGAATTTCTGCGGCTTCTCGTTTTTTTGTTAGACAATATAATGAGAACTAAATTACAAGAATGCCAGGGAAGGCATAGGGAATGATATCAGTAATAAATGTAGCGTAAATGTCAAGAAATAAAAGTAGACGAAAATTAAACTTGCCGGGGGCAGCGTCCGAACATGCCACCTTCAAATAACGCGTCCGATGATTTACCTATGAATTAGCGTGGTGGCTACTAGGAAGCCTTTATGTCCCCCTCGCCTCGGAGGCGGTGCACACATAAAGCCTCCTTAGCGGCAACGTATCTCCCAAGTCCCAAGTTTTCTGCCGCAAATAACCTGTGCAGCTCTCTTTTCTACCATGTCCCAATCTTTTTTTTTAGATTTTGGCGCAACAAAATTCACTGCCATGAACCAAAAGCAACTAGTCCATGCTTCTACGCTTAGGAAGTTCTTCATAGTATGACAAACCTTGACATTCTTTCTCACTGCATGCGACGCTCAAAGTGGAGACTGGAGGTGCCGGTACCTAGAGTATATGTTTCGAGCACGCATATATATCTATTTAGAAGAATGAAGCATCAGAGCTGGTAAACCATCTCATTAGTTTCTACCTACAAATCGTAACGCTAATTTCAAAATTTTTCGCTTCATCACACAGATACAATCAGTTTGTGGAGGGCTGTCGCGAGTGCCTGAAGCAGCAACCCGGCGAGCCTTCACGTGACGAGCTGCGCCAAGATATGTCCAATGTCCGGCGTGAGCTCATCGCCGAAATGAAGGAAGTGTTCCGTTCGAGCTGCGAAGAGTTCGACAAGTGGCGAGTGTGGTACTTGGAGCGCGAACTCCAGCAGTCTTTCAGCGAAATGCAAGATGGCGACCGACTCAGTGTGACGGCCGCCGTTCTCCGGTACGAGATACTAGAGGGCCTGCCGGAACTCGAAAAGTGCACGCGGGAACGAGCTGCCGCACTTTGGAAAGAGCTCGTTGAGGAGCAATGGATCGACGTCGACGCATTATTCGATTCTTAGTTCACCTATACCTTGCCTGTGCTCATGTGATTGTCTTCAGAAGGCTCCCACTTCTGTCTCACACTCGGCATGTCATCAACATACTCCGTCATCCTTTGTCATGTCGATGCGCGACAGTCACTAGGGGTTTCTAGAAATCATGTATAAGAATAAATCACTTGAAGAATTCTGAATTGCTTCAGCTTTTAATATTTCACATGGTCATGACGTACATTTCCACAGAATTGGGCAAACATATTGGTAAAGGCCTGCCAGATAGAGCAGGTACTGGCAGCACTGATCGTCCAGGTCATGCTGACATGTCTGTTCAGCTTCTCCTACGGCCAGAAGAAGGTGTACGGACACTTTCTAAACATTGTGGTCTAGAAACGTGTAAAAGCTTGCCTGTGCGTCTTGGCAGCAGTGATAGCGGATTCTCACTTTTGCACGTGTCGTCAGATTGTTGTTTGTGATTTGGGTGCACTTTATTCGCTCGTCTTCAATAAAACTTGTGCTTTTTCATCTTTTTATCTACAACGCCCACCTCTTGATTGCCAGTCTTCCTGTTATATTTTCATTTGGAGTGCATGTACGTTAGGCCCATCAAGGGAAACCGTATAACAGGTGCTTATGCTACCTGACTAGGCTCCTCACCGTACGTTATGATCATCTTGAAAACAACGACACAGAAAAATTATTGATGCATGCTTTACATGTCATTGACTGTCACGGTACGAGGTATCTGCCGGACCTTTGTCTATAAAGTAAGTGACCTTACCTATAGGATGGTGCCCTTAGTTTCAGGGCTCTACTGTCTCGCAGCACTCTACATGCCCACCCGATCAGGCGACGGTGAACAACTCTTCCGATGCTGCCAGCTGCCGAATTAGCGCATTAATGACAATGAAGGGAGGCTCGTTCAGGTGCACGCACTCCATGTAACAATGAAGGGAGTAGTGAGTAGAGGTCGAATTTAGAGGCACTAAAGAGCGTGTTTTAGGCACCAAAAAACAGGTAGGCAAAACGCCGTTTTAGGCTTCAAAAATCATGGTTATACGCTCAATACATGCTTCCATAGATTCAAAATACTTTTAAAAATGACGTACGAAACTTGCATTCACGGCAGGAAAGCAAAAAAAAATTTTATTGGTAGTGATGGCACAAAAGCGCGAATGAATAAACTTAGCTATGTAGTTATCTTTTTTTTTTCTTCTCAGTTTCTAGAACAGCGTGTCTTTTTTTTTCTACATCATGGTAACACAAGCGTCCACCTTTGGATCAACACAGTCTTGGACCTCTTTATTTTCGGCCGCGGACTGCAGTCGCGAACACGATCGCTGAATGGCAGGGTTCTAGCAACAGCACGGTGTTGCGGTGGCAGGTAGAAACGGACGCATTGCGAAGGCTTGAGACGCACGCTCGCACGTCTTTGAAGTCGGGCAGTGTCACGACATACCCAAAGAGAATTCAACTTGAACCTTCACAGACGAACTGTTCGTTCACAGCAAAAGCCGTATATAGCTATAGGCGAAACGTAATGCCGTTCGCCACGAGAGACAAACTTCGGCATTGACTGCGGCGCAGTTAGATTGTTGTCTACGTCGCACCCAACAGAGTGCGTCAATGGATACACAGCCAGTGACGTCGTTCATCCCTTCGTTGCCATTCCTCCGAGCCCACTAGTTTACACTTCAAACGAAGCGGCTTTGGAAAAAAAAGAAAATGAAAAAAATCACTGCCCAAAACTCCGTACAAGAAGGAGCGTAAATGTGTAGCCCGCTGTTTAGCAGTACGTTCAAGCCGACGCAGCGCTTATGCCTTCCAAGTTTACCGGTGTCATGTTCATGCTTCTTAATGAGGTTGAACACACGTCTGGCTTGAGTTCACCGAAGTGTTTATTACACATGCCGCGCACTGTGCCTCGCCTGATCATGGTCATGGAGGAGTGTAATGCGTACTTAAATACGGTTCCCGATTTGTTAATCACAGCGGATGTTCTCGAACAGAAGGCAGTCACAGACAGCGCGGTCGAAACCAAAGTGTCACTGGAGAAACTGCCGCCGAAAGCGAGCGTTCACCCCGAAGAACGCGCTCCCGTATTCGTCACGGTGATGCGGTCCTGCCCACAAGAGGTTTTTAGTTTGACGTTTTTGTGGTCCGCCCCGCTCCGGGAGCACCCGCGAAGCCGCATCGCAGCGGCGGCCGAATTTTCTCTTTTAGTTATTCGTTGCCGCCAGCGAAGCAGACTTTTGTAAGGCCCCTGTATTTTTCAAAGGTAGCACAAACCGTTGTACAAAAAGCGGAGGAGAATTTCCTCCCCGCCTTCTACGTCTCTCCTCACTCCGGCGCGCGTTTCTGCTACCCTATCGGACCAGGCGCGACACGTGACCAATGAACCTTGTTGACCCCTCGTCAGGTTCGGCTCCGCCGGGCAGCGACGCCATGAGTGAGCGCATTGCATCTCGCTCCCACGTCTGTTGCCTTTAGCAAGGCGGCCTCGGATGCAGCGCAATGCCGACCTGCTGTGCCATTGGCTGCTCCAGCAGCATTGCAAAAGGCGACAAGCTTTTTGTGGTTCCACGAGGAAAAAATAATGAGGAGCGGAGAGCGGTATGGCTGCATCGCATCGGCAGGAAAAACTTCGATTGTGACCGAGGGAGGCTTTGCGAGGTAAGCACTCACTACAGAACTTCTTCGCGTAGACATGCCTCCGAAAGGCTTTCAGATAAAGCTCATCCTTGGTTCAGGTTCATGTTAAACAAAAGCAGCTTGAAGTTTCCGTCGAGGCTTTCTCGCACGATTTCAACCACGATGACAGCTCGATCGTTTTTAGCTTGCTCGAATATTCGAATACGGCCACAACATAATTACTGTTGAATGTTGGGCGTTCGCGATTTGCTTTCTAAATGGAACCATTTGCAGCGGAAGCAATTATGCTTCTCCAGAGATCAACCACGTCTTTGATCGTTTTTCCTTCTTTTTTTTTGCTCGAACTTTGATTACCTGTAGGCAAAATTTCGGCGTTTATTGTTTTATTGTGGTTTATTGTGTTCTCAGTTTGTATTCTTTCATATTTATCTCACTTTTGCGCACTTCCATGACCGAATTTTGTGCATGCGTTTACAGCTAATATAAGAGAGTGTATGGTAAATATAATGTTGTATAGTTGTTTATTTCAGAAATGCATAGATACTTTCGTTCAAATTTCGAACATACTTGCTAAGTTGTACACTTTCGATTAACAAAAAGAAAGGCACCTACTAAATGCAAGAATATCATCTGGCTTTTGTGGCTGTTTTGGATTTTTAACGTAATTTAAGAAGCAAAATATTTCGCTTCGGCAATATCACATCAGCCAAACTGCAAAAATTCGATAGAGGATGTCGGTATTTTTCAGAAACACTTCACGATGGATCAGTATGAGCCAGCAATTCTGGCACAAACTGGGATCAAGAAACTCAAGCCAAATGCTGTTCCTTCTGTATTTGTGCATCGGCCTCTTCCGAAAGAGCGCAAGCCACCCTGCAAAAGGGGAATGAAACGGTTCCTGGTGAGGCCCCATTGTAGTTTCTATTCCTCTCTTGTGTTGTAAATGCGATTATGTTTTGGGGTTTATATGACAATACAGTGTGCTTAGATCGCTGGCAGGTAGCATATTTGCTGCATTTATCTTTATGACCTGTGAACCTGATTAATTCGGCATCCGATTCTGTCTTACTGTGGCAGCAAACATCCCCGCCCCTACACTGTACTTGCTCAACTCTTGCTTACAGCTGTATCCTTGGATGAGCCAGAAACGTCAGTGGGGAGGGCCCCGGATGCTGAACCAGTGAGCAGTTTATTTTGTGAGTTGACTGCGCTGTGATGACAAATGTTCGCGCCTTTAGACTGTGTACTTACGCAATTCATGCTTACAGCAGCCTACTCGGACAACACAGCAACGTCAATAGACCGCGACCCTGAACCAGTAGGCAGCCCATTTTGTGAGTTAATTGCACTGTGATGGCAAATGTTCACGCCTCTAGCCTCTGTATTTACAATTCATGCTTACAGCTGCCTCCTGGGACCGGCCAGAAACGTCCACAAGGATGACCCCTCAACCAGTGGGCGGCTCATTTTTTTTTCTCTTTCCTTCGAATGCTGTAGAGGCTATCTGATTTGATAGCGAAATTGTTTCGCCCTGTCGTCGCTCTATTGGAATGTTTTGCAGCGTTCGTGATCATTCGATGCTTCCCGCATTTCATTTGCGCACTCAATAAAATCTACTTTCATCCCACTAAACGTTTGTGGTATTTTATGGATGAATCGTTTACACACGTCCCATTATGGAAGCAGGCATGAATGTCCCGAATTTCAGTAGGGCTCTGTTGTTCCTGTACAAACTCGAGCTCTAAGAGCGCCCCGCCACGGTGGTCTAGTGGCTAAGGTACTCGGCTGCTGACCCGCAGGTCGCGGTTTCGAATCCCGGCTGTGGCGGCTGCATTTCCGATGGAGGCGGAAATGTTGTAGGCCCGTGTACTCATATTTGGGTGCACGTTAAAGAACCCCAGGTGGTCAAAACTTCCGGAGCCCTCCACTACGGCGTCTCTCATAATCATATAGTGGTTTTGGGACGTTAAACCCCACAAATCAATCAAGCTCTAAGAGCACTCATATTAACTTTTGAGGGGCTGTTTCACACTTATAAACCAAAGAAAAATTACACGAAGACCAGATTTTTCTATCTTATGAAGCAGGCAACAGATTAAATCGACCATGAGTACTGCAAAGGCAGATTATAAACCCAAGAAAAATTACACAAAGCCCAGATTTTTCTATATTGTGAAGCAGGCCCCAGATTAAATCGACGATGAGTACTGCAAAGGCAGATTGCGATAGGGCGGCATTTCGTACATTTGGTTCCCCTCAAAACGCGAGATGATGGCTAAGGCACTGGCCGATCGCACACTGTTCTTCTTACACAGTATTTGCGTGCACCGTTGTGCATTTACGCCGAGAATTGGCACGTTTTAAGCAAATACTTCAACGTAAGGTCCCTAGGGGCCTTAGGGTACGCGCACACTAGCGGGAAGCGTGCCGCCGCGGCATGACGCGCGTCTTCGCCGCCGAGCGGTGAAAAGCGGCACGCTGGCCACATCTGCGGGAGTCACGTGACAACAGTCTCGAGCGGTCTCGCAGCGGCTTGCGAGATTTCGCGCGCCTTTTCGTCGTCTGTTCTGAGCTCTCCGACTTTACGGTGATATCGTGCGAACAATGGCGGGCGACGACGATCTTCTCGCAACGCTCAACGTTACCATGATGGCGTGTCTGCTGTTGCTTCAGCGTCGCCGCTCTCGAAAATGCGCCGCAAAGATATTGGGTCCATCCGCTTTGGAGGTACAGAGATACTGAAGGACAGGCCCACACACTGCTTCCCCGTCTGCGAGCAAGGGATGAAGTCTATTTCCGAAAGTAACTTATATCATTCAGTGTTTAGTGCTGTTAAAAATGAGTTGACGGCAAATTTTCAGGTGCCAAGAAGGGGCAATCAAAACCAGGTTCTATGCGTCCAACTTCGTCAATATAAGCATAATAAATTTGTACATGAATGCAAATCTTTTCGAGGATTGTACAGGTCGCGCATGACATCGCATGGCATTCATGGTCATGTGCACGAGGGGAAGGGGTGCGCGGAAAGTCTGCCTCTTTAATTAACTGCGTTATGGCCACTCAGGTTTTTGATGATAATGGTCGACAGCCAAAAGTCCGTGAATGAGACGGCGGTTTCTTGGCTGTTTACTTCCCGTCTTTACTTCAGGAAGGCCATCGGCCGAATAGTCTAACGAGGTCCCCCTAGGTTACTCTGTGTACACCTATGCGCACATTCACTTTTCAATGGCCACTGTTGATTACCCGAGTATTGCGTATGGTCAAACATACATGAAAAATAATACTTGAAAACTCAGAATACTGATTCAGAAGCACTACTTCATGTCCTACTGATGCGATGAATTAGGAACAAATAATTTCATTTAAATACATCAGCATCATCATCATCATCATCATCAGCCTGACTACGTCTACTGCAGGACAAAGGCCTCTCCCATGTTCCGCCAGTTAACCCGGTCCTGTGGCTGCTGCTGCCAATTTATACCCGCAAACTTCTTAATCTCATCTGCCCACCTAACTTTCTGTCTCCCCCTAACCCGCTTGCCTTCTCTGGGAATCCAGTCAGTTACCCTTAACGACCAGCGGTTATCCTGTCTACGCGCTACATGCCCGGCCCATGTCCATTTTTTCTTCTTGATTTCAGCTATGATATCCTTAACCCCCGTTTGTTCCCTAATCCACTCTGCTCTCTTCTTGTCTCTTAAGGTTACACCTACCATTTTTCTTTCCATTGCTCGCGGCGTCGTCCTCAATTTAAGCTGAACCCTTTTTGTAAGTCTCCAGGTTTCTGCTCCGTAGCTAAGTACCGGCAAGATACAGCTGTTATATGCCTTCCTCTTGAGGGATAGTGGCAATCTACCTGTCATTATTTGAGTGTGCTTGCCAAATGTGCTCCACCCCATTCTTATTCTTCTAGTCACTTCAATCTCGTGGTTCGGCTCCACAGTTATTACCTGCCCTAAGTAGACATAGTCTTTTACAACTTCAAGTGCACTATTACCTATCTCGAAGCGCTGCTCTTTTCCGAGGTTGTTGTACATTACTTTCGTGTTCTGCAGATTCGTTTTAAGACCCACCTTTCTGCTCTCCTTCTCTAACTCCGTAATCATGAGTTGCAATTCGTCCCCTGAGTTACTCAGCAATGCAATGTCATCGGCGAAGCGCAGGTTACTAAGGTACTCTCCATTAACACTTATCCCTAACTGTTCCCATTCTAGGCTTCTGAAAACCTCCTGTAAGCACGCGGTAAATAGCATTGGGGAGATTGTGTCCCCCTGCCTTACACCCTTCTTGATTGGTATTCTGCTGCTTTCTTTATGAAGCACTATGGTAGCAGTTGATCCCCTGTATATTTCTTCCAGGGTGTTTATATATGCTTTATCGACGCCCTGATTCCGCAGTGTCTGCATGACGGCTGATATTTCTACTGAATCAAACGCCTTCTCGTAATCTATGAAGGCTATGTATAGTGGTTGGTTATATTCTGAGCATTTCTCTATTACCTGATTGATAGTATGAATGTGGTCGATTAATGAGTAGCCTGTTCGAAATCCTGCTTGTTCCTTTGGTTGATTGAATTCTAATGTTTTCTTTACTCTGTTAGCAATTACCTTTGTAAATAGCTTGTATACTACAGAGAGCAAGCTAATCGGCCTGTAATTCTTCAAGTCCTTGTCATCTCCTTTCTTATGTATTAAGATGATGTTAGCGTTCTTCCGAAACTCTGGTACTCTTCCCGTCAGGAGACACTTCGTAAACAGAGTGGCTAGTTTTTCTAACACAATCTGTCCTCCATCTTTCAGCAGGTCTGATGTTACCTGATCCTCACCAGCAGCTTTGCCTCTTTGCATGCTCTCCAAAGCTTTTCTGACTTCTTCTATTATTACTGGTGGGGTGTCATCTGGGTTACTGCTAGTTCTTATAGTATTAAGGTCGTGGTTGTCTCCGCTACTGTACAGATCTCTGTAAAACTCCTCCGCTATTTTATCTATCCTATCCATATTGGTAGATATTTTGCCTTCTTTGTCCCTTAGTGCATACATCCTATTTTTGCCTATCCCAAGTTTCCTCTTCACTGCTTTGACACTTCCTCCGTTTTTCAGAACGTGTTCAATTCTCTCCATGTTATACCTTCTTACATCGGATACCTTACGCTTATTAATCAACTTCGAAAGCTCTGCCAGTTCTATTTTGTCTGTTGTATTTGAGACTTTCATCATTTGACGCTTCGAATCAACTTCGAAAGCTCTGCCAGTTCTATTTTGTCTGTTGTATTTGAGATTTTCATGATTTGACGCTTCTTAAGGAGATTCTTCGTTTCCTGGGAAAGCTTGCCAGTGTCCTGTCTAACTACCCTGCTTCCAACTTCCACTGCACACTCCGTAATGATACTCGTCAGATTATCATTCATTGTATCTATGCTAAGGTTGGTTTCCTCACTAAGAGCTGAGTACCTGTTCTGAAGCGAGACTCTGAATTCCTCTGCTTTCCCTCTCTGTGCTAGCTCATTGATTGGCTTCTTGCTTATCAGTCTCTGTCGTTCCTTCCTCAAATCTAGGCGAATTCGGGACCGTACCATGCTATGGTCACTGCATCGTACCTTGCCAACCACTTCCACATCCTGCACGATGCCTGGGTGTGCACTCATTATAAAGTCTATTTCGTTCTTATTTTCGCCATTAGGGCTCCTCCATGTCCACTTGCGATTTCCTCGTTTTCGGTAGAAGGTATTTAAAATCCGTAAATTATTGCGTTCTGCGAATTCTACTAGTAGCTCTCCTCTGGCGTTTCTAGTACCGATGCCATAATCTCCTACTGCCTGGTCTCCAGCCTGCTTCTTCCCTACCTTTGCATTAAATCTCCCATCAGTATTTTATACTGTGCTTTACCTTACTCATTGCCAATTCCACGTCTTCATAGAAGCTTTCAGCTGAAGCATCATCATGGCTGGATGTAGGCGCGTAAGCCTGTACCACCTTCATCTTGTATCTCTCATTTAGTTTAATTACGATACCTGCCACACTTTCATTAATGCTATAGTATTCCTCTATGTTGCCAGCTATGTTTCTGTGAATTATGAAGCCCACTCCCAGTTCTCTTCTGTCAGCCAAGCCCCGATAGCAAAGGACATGCCCATTCTGTAGCACCGTATAGGCCTCATCTGTCCTCCTAACCTCACTAAGCCCTATTATATCCCATTTAACACCCTCTAGCTCCTCGAATAGAACAGCTAGACTTCCCTCACTAGATAAGATTCTAGCGTTAAACGTTGCCAAGTTCAGGTTCCAATGGCGGCCTGTCCGGATCCAAAGATTCTTAGCACCCTCTGCTGCGTTGCAGATCTGACCGCCGCCGTGGTCAGTTGTTTCGCAGCTGCTGAGGACTGAGGGCCGTGAGTTATTTGACGTATGCGTGTGGGAGGTAGTGGCCAGATACTGCACCAGGGTGGCCAATCCTTCTCTGGTGAGGGAGTGCGTTCCCGGCGGTGGTTACCGGTGAGGCCGCACCCCAGGCCTCGTAATGCAGTTCCATCACCACGCGGATTTTTTTTTATCCGATTGGGAACTGCGCTGCACCGGGATTTGAACCACGGACCTTTTGAATGCGAGGCGGATGCTCTAACCACTACGCCATCGCTGCTACCTGTACTGCTATTGTATTTAAATACATACAATACAATAAGTTCAAGAGACAATGATTTATTAAGAATTTAACATGTTCTTGTGTGAGAGCTGTTAGGTGCACACTGGCGATTTTTGTGTGCACAATGGCAATATTGGAATTGAACAGGGCATTCATCCTAACACTGCCAAATACAGCCCATTTGATGTTCAAAAAACACGTTCGGTGAGCATGAGGAACGTAGTCTAGCAATCGCTGTGAAAATTGACAAAACAGTAGGGAACTGCCACTATTTCCCAATTTAATGTTGCGCCTCCCATCACTGAAAATAAGTGCATACACTGGTGAAGTACGCACAGTGTTAACAGATGCTGCTGAAGTGAAGTTGTATTAGGGGACATTCAATGACTGAACCTACACTGTGGTCCTAGAGTGCTGAGGCTTAAGAACTTCTGTAGCTTATTTAGGAACAGGTCTCTAGTTCTTGTCCAAGATCCACTGTAACTTTGCACATGCCCTTTCAGGCACTGGTCATTTAGGAACAGTGGCTATTCTTTTCTACATATATACTGTATGCAATTTTTGCAATTAGAGTTCCTCTACAATGTCAGAGTTTCCTGGTACTGTTTGTGAAGAACATGTAGATTTCGACGCACAAGTAGGCAACATCTCCTAGCAGGCTATCCACAAGGAGGGCAGCTTGAGCCTTCCTGATAATAGTTCTCTCGACACCTGAAAAGCTGTTAATACTGACCGTGATGTCTGAAGAGTTGCAGCTATATTACTCAAGAGCTTCTAGGTATGCTCATAAACGTTCGATGATGGGTGCTGGCATAATGGTTGCGTAAGGCAGCTTCTCATCAACTTTTAGCGTACTCTCAAACAAGACAGAGGACAGAATACGCTTGCTTATCAGTGTGCTAAAATAAAATATATTGTAAAATGGATTACTAACATCTCCAAGCCTATGCTCTGTCAGGTTACATTCTCGTTGTATGAGCTCGCATGAGAGGGTGTCCTGAGAAACATGGCCCTGTCCTGGCAAAGTAGTGTTCGTAAGAAGACAATTTTCATATAAAGAATCGGTCAATAGGGGTTGTGTGCTCGAGTAGATGTTTTGACAAGCAAACTTGTCTTTTTCAAGGCTAGAAGAGAACAGTTTCGGTCTAGCCTTGAGCAAGACAAATCCACTTGACAAAATGTCGGCTCCAGCAAAGTACCTCTGTTTAGTGATTTTTTCTATTTTTCCCTACCCGCCATTTTCATGCATTTAGGCAAAAATGGCCATATTTGGTATTTATATACACCATAAAAACTACAGAAAAGCCCTCAGTAGCCTTTAATTTATGATCCTAAATGAAAGCAGCACGATAGGAGTGCAAGGAACAAAAAAAAGCAACACCCTAAAATCCGGTTTCTAGTAATCAGCCTCGTTTTTCAGTTTCCTCCGAACGCCACCAAGGACTTTTGACACATTGCTCAGTCTCGTTGGACCACTGATCGAGAGAAGAGTGACGCCGTTTCGGCTGCCAATTTCTGCACATGAAAGGCTGGCGATGACCCTGAGGTAAGGCAATCAAGAGAAAAGTAATAATCAATTAACGCGTTTGCAGCTCTGTACTGCATGCTAAAGCATAGCTACACCAAAACCTATGTTTACTAATATAGTAATATTCATGCTTTATGCTCAATAACATACACTCCAAGTTAGCACCATAGAATACTTATTAGGTTATGGTCTTAAAATGAAAAAAAAACAGTTCCATGTTTATGTAACCTTAGCACATAGCATAGGTGGAAACGGCACCACTTGGCGAACGCAGATGAAGATATTCTGTCATCATCTCTGTCATTTATTTCATGCCCATTCATCTGTTTATACACATTTTTTATTGTTTCTTTCATCTTTATCTCATTATGTATTGCCCTCTTCCTTTTCCTAGGCGTTGAGCCGTGCTCCCTATCAGGCTGTGGAAATTAGGCGCTTTCTTCTTCTAATCATGAACACCTTTCCTTTCCCTCTTGTTCACTCTAACATCAGTCTGCTACACCCACAGTCACTTTTCGAATCCCACATTTAAACTAGATTATGTGAGGCTATGCCATACTCTATTTTCGTCCCATTTTGCTTTACTTCCTCCTTGCTTTTACAGCACTTCTCCTCAGTCAAGTAAGTTTTCAGGTATACTAAATGACAAAGTTTTTCACATGTCGTTTGACACCTAATGAGAACATACACTGAAAGCTTTGTTAAGATCACTAGAAAGAGAAAAATCACTAGTTTTTTTTTTGCTTGGGGAAGTGCCTGCATGACCTGCCTCCCTAGTTCAGCATTGCGATCGGTGTTTTGAAGCAAGAGTCATTCATTGTCTTCAGCAGCATTAAGCATTCAGCTCAGTGGAACAAAAGTAGATGTGTTGCCTTAAAAACATTTCAGTATTTTCAGATTTCTTGCTAATGGAGACACCTTCCGAAGTCTGTCATTCAACTTTCTGACAGGACAATCCACGGCAGGCGAAATAGTAAGGGAAACAACCGCCATGCTGTGGCATGTTCTTCAACCACTGTACATGAAGTTTCCTCAGACAACTGGAGAGTGGAAAAGGGTAATGAGAGGACCATTCATACTAGATTTTTTATTTTAGTGGCTGATGTGTATCAGTGGCATATGAGGATTGCTATGGTTTCATCATTTTTCTTTGAAAAATACATTCACAAGCAACTTATCTCAGTGAACTTTTCATTAACTACATTAAGTAGCCTAAATTGAGTGCTTTTTTTTCCAAATGAAGAAGTCAGTGTTCCTCATGGCCATGTAACGTGCTGCAGTTACAAAAATAATCAGAAATAAGTTATTCCTCTCAGTCAACTGGAATTATGCAAGCAGTTGGCCACAGCAAGGAGAATGATAAAGTGGTTGCTTGGTAACATTAAAACATCAGCAAATGAGTGGCTGGCAGTGAACTCCTTTGTGAAATGACAACAGGAAGTATACACTCAGGTTGCAGTAATGGTAAAATAATTTGAGCTCGGCTTGCAAAGTATTTCATTTTCAAGAGTAGTACGTTGTTACTTGTCGAATTCATTTAAAAAATTGCTATAGAAATTGCTTGGTGCCCATTCAGGTAAATGACTCTGATGCAGTAACTGCTTTTTGAATATTTAAACATATTCAAAATTTAATTTCATTGGTTCTGTGCTGGTACGTAATATGTTTCAAGCAAATGGCCTATTTTAGTCCGATTTTGTGTGTTGTAATGCTGTGAATGTTTCAATTATCTGCAAGCCACAACTCAGCTCCAACTAGGCATCTGCATAACTTTGTTTAATTGTCATATTTCATGTTGCATTCCAGTGTTTATCATTGAACAAGCATTTTGTGCCACTGAGTTCATTTATATTGTTATTATTTTTTGTGGCTCTTTCTTGATGGATCTAGATTGCTGCAGATATGGAGAAATTTTGGAATTTTCCTAATTGCTTGAGAAGCATAGATGGAAAACATGTCATCATTGAATGCCCAAGGAATACCGGTACAAGAAACTTAAACTACAAGAAAACCTTCAGTGTTGTTTTCCTTGCAGTGTGTGATGCACATTACAGGTGAAATTCTTTTTCTTACTGGCCTTCTCAAGCAGTAATGACAACGAATAGGCAACTTGGTTAAATTTCCTCTCATGTTAATTCTTGACTTAATCATGTGGGCTTAAGATATCATAATAAGCAGATTGTCATACTCATTCAACATTATCTTCAATGGTGTTACAGTCACTTACGTTCATGCTAAACTGTGGGGTTCCGCCCTTGCATTATTATTACACTCATAGATGTTCATAACGATTTCAATTTGTTTAGACTTTATTAATAGTAATACTGTTATTCCTTCCCTCTCTCTGGTACTCATTACCACTGCCACTGGCATGCCTCAAAACCTGTCGCCAGAAAGCAGTTTTGCATCTACGACAACACCATCACTCGCTCTTTTTTCACCTCTCGGATGAGTGAGGAGGAAGTGAAGTCTGGGTGGTGTGCTGTATAACTATGTCTACTAGATTTTCTTTTTGGTTCTCCCACTGTGTGTTTTTCCCTTTTTAGCGTGAATATGGCAACAATAATGATGAGGAAGTGAAGCCTTTGGCGGGGAGGCTATGCCTCATTATAATACGTGATTAAAAGAGAGCAAAGTAGGTACAGGCCAGTGTCGGATATCACACGTCTAAGTGGAAGGCTTCAAAGTTTCGGCTGCTTGGCGTTTAATCTTTCACGTGCCTTGACATCACACAGACATATACATGTAGCGTTTCACTTACATCAAAGCACTGCGACCACAGCCCTGGTCAAACACATGACTTGTACGTAAACAGCCACATGTAACAAAAAGGTGTATAATCCTGCACAATATTTACGGTATTCATTTGCGGGGTGACCACTAAGCTAAATAAACTTTTATTGTACACTGTATGCTCATTTTCGGAGGATAATTACATTCTACAAGTTTTTACAGATGGCCAGTACATGTACTACTGGACTCGCTATGGAAAACCAGTCCTTTGCACAAAGGGAACAGTATGTGCTCTCATACAGCATTACCTATCACTGTATTTCAGATTTACATACGTTGACTCGGGCCACCTTGGAGGCGAAGGAGACAGTGGAATTTTTTAAGGTCCCGTTTGCTGGATTGCTTCAACAGAAGACTGTTTGGAGTTCCACCGCCAGCAAATGTCGCAAGCATAGGACTTATACCCTATGTATTAGTAGGGGATGAAGCCTTTCCCCTGAAGACTTTCATGATGCGACCCTACCCCCAGCAAGGCAAGTTTCGTTGTGCATGTGCAGCACAATTTCTTTCTTGATGCTGGACAACTATACAAATACAAAGAGAATTCTTATAGAAGATTCTACAAAAAATTAATATAGAAATAGAGTTAACAGTTCATAGACACTACACAAGTCAAATGGGAGTAGTTAGACAATATCTGCACTACTGAGGCATATAGTTACTGTAAACTATGCGGAGAGATAGGAATGTCAAAGGTAGCGTATACTACGGAAGTGTGCAACTATGTATACCAAAGCAGACTGCAGGAGCTGAGTGTATTTGTCATGCCATTGAGTGGCTCTGCAGAAGGGCCTCCTACATTTGTGGGGATTCTTAATTGGGCTGTATTAAGCAGATGTTGATGGTAGTGTAGTTGTCATAGTTGTGCTTAGTGCTTTATTAAATTTTCGAAAACTGACTTGTGTTTAGCCATTTCAATGATATACGCAACATTTTGACCTTTTAGCTAGTACTTGTAACATATAAAAAGAACCAATTCTTGAGAAAAGGGGCGGTGCAATCAAATTTCGGAGGTAAAGCAAGCATGTTGTGGCAAATCACCGTCCCAATGCTTTGCCAGTTGGTATGTGGCAGAGGTTCTCGAAAGTTCTCGTTTGTTTCGTAGGTGCTTGTATGACGTGCGTGCGAGAAAGCCAGCGAGAGCAGACGATAATCAGCATGACATGCTTCACAGCCTTGCGTAGCCATGTGACCAAGCTACACAGCCATGTCACATGCTAATTCTGCGCCTGGAAACCGAAACCGAAAAAAGGTCTGCATAAAAAATGATATTAATCTATTTAGCAAGAATAAATTAACCTTGATGAGTATATTATGCTTGCTGGAGAGCAAATAAAGCGCAAGCCACAAAAGTGGTGGCAGCAATGCAGCTTCTGTGTACTGCTTAACTGCTTGCAATATCGCAGCCAGAATATTACAATACAGGATGACAATATGTATAAAACTCATGCCGAGTTCTTACATTCAGCGCTTGTGCTACGTACACATACACGGAAAGTTGTTTGCACAAACATAAAGCTTCAACTTTGCACGCAGAAGCTTTTGCTTTGCACGCCTGCTGTAATGAGTAATGATACCTCATTATTTTACGTTTGATGTTCTTACGTGCGCTTCTTTGCTTACTTAATTTTCTTTAGAACTTCAGAAGCACCGGAGCAACCCTTGTTGCGAAGCGCACCTCCGACGATGTTACGAAGGGCGCCTCGAAGTCTCACCGCTGCAACCACTGTTTCGAAAGACGGCGACGCCAACACGGTCCCGAAGGCGCCACTGCTTCGAACTCCACCGGGAAGGTCACCAGCCGTTTGGTAGCGTAGTTTTCTCAGCTCGCAACTGCTTCTGCGCAGAGCTGATAAACGAGCGGACGAGACGACGGTGAGTTAAACAAGGTTTATGTACAGCATATATACAGAGGCGTTACAAATTCGGCACTGGGGCCGACAGAGACGCGAAAAGCCGAGCTCTTCTCTCTAACACATAGCTCTACTCCCAAATGGGTCTGCTGTCAAAGGGGTCTGCAAACACATAGCTCAACTGCGACACACATGTCGGCTTTCCAACAAGTCGGCTAACACATAGCTCAACTACGACACACAAGTCTGCTCTCACATAGAACTGCTGCTCGCGCCGCGCCACAGGGCTTCTTTTATATGCACCGGGTCCAATCCAAATGTCCAACCAGAAGCGCCGCTGGTCGCGAGGTCAGAATCCTCCAATGCATTCGCCGCTGGGCCGCGTCCTTCTTTCTCATCAAATCTGGAGAGGCTGCGCTGCAGGTGGCTGCGCCCAACGACGAGTGACGTCGCCGCGCATTGCGTCAGCCGCCAAACAGGAAGACGCTGGTTGTTTACTCGACGGGCCCGCGGCTGCGCTGACTCACTGCACGTGCGGGCCAGAAAGGCGCCACGCGTGTTTACGCCGTTGAGTTGTTCGCGTCAGGCGGGCTGGCCTTGACACAGATTGCCTTTTTCAGAGGCACGGACGTTCGTTGTGGACTCGCAGGCATAACAGCACCCCCGCCGCCAGACAATGCGCCGAAAAGACCAGCTGCTTTCACGTGGCTCGGATGTCAGGCGTGCTCATTCACCAGGTCCCTCCAGGTTCGCCTCCAGAGCCATAGGGAGAATGCAGCTCCAGACTCTGTTCAGGGAACACATCCCATTCTTGAGGACGGATCCCAGCTCCACTGGCTTGTCGCCACAACTTGCCGGCCAGCTTCACTCGTCTCTTTTGGCGATCTTTGGTTTCAGCACTTGTCGATGGTTCTGCAACTTGTCAAGAACGGTTCGACAACAGACAACACACGACACAAGCAAGTGCCCTTGGTCACCTGACAGAACACCAGACAAAGTTTATTACAACACATACCTAGCTACGCGTCTATCGGAATTTCGTTCCCTCTACATCAAGAGGCACATGTGGGACACAAGACTCTTAAAATAAGAGCTCAATTTTTTTACATGTACAACAACGCAACGAATTAGAATACCACATAAAGTTGGCTCTTTGAGCTCATTCTGGACGAGAGCGCTCAGCTAAGGTCGTGATGAGGTCAAAATTTTGCCCCAAATCACCAGTGATAAACCGAAAGGTAGAGAAGGTACTAACTAAACGCACTGCTCAATGCACCTGCATTAGCGTTTAGCTTTCCTTTTTTTATTAGCGAACGTCAAAGTTGCGCTGTTGGAGTATCACGCTCCATCTCAGTAACCGGTCACTTTTAGGCGACAATACCTATGCGGTACCAACAGCTGCTCATACTTGCGACGTTGCACGGGGGAACAACGATACGGTTTGCTAGGGATTGGCTTCTCACAAGTTATCCCTATATCGTGTTCGATCACCGTCGTGTCTCCGGGATGGTCCGAAAACACGTATCCAAACTCGGAAACAATCCTTTTCAGGTCCTCCTCCTGGACTTCACTTAACCTAGGCTCTAGGTTCAACTCCTCCAAGATTACCTCCGATCCCCTTTCGATTACATCACTAGAACTCAAAATTTCTTCTCCCTCTTCCTCTCAAGCATTCAAAAGCAGATTTACGACTGCTTTCAAGTTACTGTGGTAAATTTTGTTCGGCCGCCTTCCTAATTTCACTTCATAATTCGTATCGGAAAGCTTAGATATTACATTGGCGGGCCCTTCCCAATGAATCTCAAGCTTGTTCCTTTTAAACGGCCGCAGCAGCACTACCTGACTTCCTACTTCAAAAGCGCGCTTTTTCGCCGATTTGTCGTTATACTCCTTCGACAACACTTGTGCAGCTTTCATGTGGCCTTCCCCTAGCGCTTTAATCGAGAGGTCCGCACGCTGCTCTCAAATGGGCGTTTCTCGATCAACCCTCGACAGCTCACTCCAACTTTCCGCTACAGGCGAGAGCGTTGCAACCCTCTCGCTTTGACTCAATGGCGCCATCTCGTCTCCCCCTACGCATACCGCGCCGGTCGCTTCGGCGACGGACCGCTCGAGTGACCGCTCAAACGACGCACACGGAGAATTTCGTGTTTGAGGTTCCGTCGACTCGCCACTAAGATCACACAGATATGCTGCTTTTGAACTTGTTTTATCACACAGAACAATATCAAGCTCCCGCGAAAAGTTCCGTCGACTCGCCACTAAGATCAGACAGATATGCTGCTTTTGAACTTGTTTTATCACACAGAACAAGATCAAGCTCCCGCGAAAGGTTCCGCGCTTGCGATCGCGTGAGGGCCATGTACGCTAAGTTGGAGAAGAACGATTTACCTTGCTCTTTGAGAAGCTGCTCCGAGTTGTTAGAGAAAAGATAAAGAAAACTATCGGGAAGCCTGGCGTGCTTTGATATCCTCCCAGGCCTCATCGACTTCCTCAGCCGACACTCGTTCATCCTTCATGATCTCAAGGATTGCCTGCTTTTGTTTCGCACGGCCCAAAGTAATGCCGAGTTCCTCACAATTTCGATGAGTTCCTTCACTTTAAGGTTCTCCATCGTTCACACTAGCCTCTTTTTGTTTGCCCCTGTTAACAACTTACTTGCCGTACCCACTATAAGTCAACTAGCAAGACGCGCAAGCAATTTTTCACACTTTCGTGTTTACCCCCTCCACATTATTCTGGTTTCAAAGCACTTCGACTTTGCTTGAAACGATCAAAGCTCACTTCAATGCTTCACACAGCCCTTCTCTAAACTATTACAACCTGAGCTAGAGTAGTCTGGTGAACTGAGGGGAAAACATCAGGCACTCACCGCATCGATGTCGTTGACGCCGGCCGATCCCGCAGCTGCCAACCACTGTTGCGAAGCGCACCTCCGACGACGTTACGAAGGGCGCCTCGAAGTCTCACCGCTGCAACCACTGTTTCAAAATACGGCGACGCCAACACGGTCCCGAAGGTGCCACTGCTTCGAACTCCACCGGGAAGGTCACCAGCCGTTTGGTAGCGTAGTTTTTTCAGCTCGCGACTGCTTCTGCGCAGAGCTGATAGACGAGCGGACGAGACGACGGGGAGTTAAACAAGGTTTATGTACAGCATATATACAGAGGCGTTACAAATTCGGCACTGGGGCCGACAGAGACGCGAAGAGCCGAGCTCTTCTCTCTAACACATAGCTCTACTCCCAAATGGATCTGCTGTCAAAGGGGTCTGCTAACACACAGCTCAACTGCGACACACATGTCGGCTCTCCAACAGGTCGGCTAACACATAGCTCAACTACGACACACATGTCTGCTCTCACATAGAACTGCTGCTCGCGACGCGCCGCAGGGCTTCTTTTATATGCACCGGGCCCAACCCAAATGTCCAACCAGAAGCGCCGCTGGTCGCGAGGTCAGAATCTTCCAATGAATTCGCCGCTGGGCCGCGTCCTTCTTTCTCATCGAACCTGGAGAAGCTGCGCTGCAGGTGGTTGCACCCAAAGACGAGTGAAGTCGCCGCGCATTGCGTCAGCCGCCAGACAGGAAGACGCCGGTTGTTCACTCGACGGGCTCGCGGCTGCGCTGACCCACTGCACGTGCGCGCCAGAAAGGCGCCGCGCATGTTTACGCCGTTGAGTTGTTCGCCTCAGGCGGGCTGGCCTTGACACAGATTGCCTTTTTCAGAGGCACGGACGTTCCCTGTAGACTCGCAGGCATAACACCCTGCACAGCGTGCAGAGTACCTTCAGAGGGCCACCTTCAATTACAGGCTCAGCCGCGCACGCCGCCTCATTGAAAATGCATTCGGCATTATGTCAAGTCGGTGGCGGATTCTCCGCAGAGCCTTTAGGGCCTCAGAGACCACCACCGAAAACATCATGCGGGCATGCGTCGTGCTGCACAACTTCATGCTCCAAGAGTCGCCACATGCAGGGCTGACACATAATCCACCAGGCTATGTGGACCATGAGGACTGGCAGGGCAGCTGCATGGAAGGAGCTTGGAGGGACGGTGACGATGACCCCTCTATATTCAGGGAGCCCACTGCGTCTGGCTATCACTCCACTAGGTAAAATTTTGAACACCCTACCCTTCATCTTTCATATGTTTGGCATTATTATATGCAATTCATTTTCTCAAAATAAGGTTTTTGCTGAAAGGCATCTTGCTGTCGCAGTCACACTCTTTCTTACATCTTAATTTTATAAAAGTACTGCCATTATTTTTGTAGGACTCATGTTCCAATTTGTAAACGACAGTTTGGAGCAAATGTCAATAATTCTGTTCACTTTTATATTGTGTGCATCTACTTTGCAGAGTGGCGATAGATGTCCGGGAGAAGCTCGCCAAATTTTTTATGAATGAAAGCCAAGTTCCGTGGCAAGAGCGCATCGTCACTCTGGCAGGTCAGCGGGTAAACTGAAGCCTGAGTAAAGGTAGATACCCTTTATATCACATGTTCAAATTGTATCGTCAGTATAATGCCGCAGAGACTGCCTTCTACCAGGAGAACCAGCGCGACGCTATGCAAGCGTCTACAACGTAGCGCACCTGCGCGCGCTGTAGCAACGCGAGTCATTGCTCCTCGTGCTTGGGCTCGCGACGGTGGCCTGATCGACGGGTTGTGAAAAAAGGTGTTCGAGAGAGACGCTAGTGTGGAACGCTTTAGCGGACTCAGTTATTTACCTATTTTTCTGGGCACAAGTTCGCCCTTTAATAAAGCTATTGTTTGTGTCACCCTCTTGCAATACGTGACATTCTGGGAAAATAGGTAAATAACTGAGTCCGCTAAAGCGTTCCACACTAGCGTCTCTCTCGAACACCTTTTTTCACAACCCGTCGATCAGGCCACCGTCGCGAGCCCAAGCACGAGGAGCAATGACTCGCGTTGCTACAGCGCGCGCAGGTGCGCTACGTTGTAGACGCTTGCATAGCGTCGCGCTGGTTCTCCTGGTAGAAGGCAGTCTCTGCGGCAATATTGTATTGTTCCTCCTTAAAAAGAACGGGACAGCGTTATAGCCTCAGTATGGAACTGGCATCCATCTTAATTTGCTTTATTCCCAACTTCATCCTTCTTTTCTTTCCTGCTCCGGCTCTCATGCTTTTTCTTCTCCTGTCCCAGGGCTCGTACCACTTCACCTAGGGCTCATACCACTTCCCCTTTTCCGGTTTCTTGTAATTACCCCTACAGGGGTAATATTTGCAGACTTTTCCAATTGAAGCATATTCAACCGATCCACATTCACCAGTGTACCAGACAGTCTTGAAAATTGTATTCTGGGTGGCTGTCTTGGTCACAGAGTAAGGACCGTAAAATTTGGCACTGTCATCTCTTCCAAGAGTGGAAGCTTGGGCGAGGTGGTGCGAAGTCATATTTGCAAGGTGTTTCAGCGCGCGAACAAAGGAAAAAAGGACAGGGTAGACAGAAAGAGCGTTGACTTCCAACTAACTTTATTTCGCAGAGTGGCAAGAATTTATACGTCTAAAAAAGAAGATTACAGAGCGTGAAGGTAAAAAAACAAGCCCGATCTACACACCAGTAACAGCACGTGTGACAGGTCCTCTAATGCCTCAAAGCCCAGCCAGGTAATCACGTTCAGCCTGGGATAAAGCAACCGATGAAGTGCTTACGCATTTATCTCTTAGCACGTGTATTTTTTTTGCTTCGATAATTTCTCGCGTAAGTTGCTCTCCGTGTCTTGCCAATATAGAGCACTGATCAAAGAGGGGGGTGCACCCACAATCTCGGCAATGAATGCCAAGATGCCCTTGTACCACATTGTGCACATTGTTTCGGTGTTCTCGCAGGCGGTCGTTTATGCACCTGCCGGTTTGGTTTACATAGACGCACCCACACGTCAGTGGAGTAATACAAGTCCTTAATATCCACAGACATTGCCTGGAGTCTGTGGATATTAAGGACTTGTATTACTCTTTGCCGCACGATCAACTACTAAAATGTGTAGAGGAATCCATAGACAACATCAGATCATCAGCGTTCCAAACACGCACTGGAATTCATAACAGCAGCTTATTAGAGTTACTCAGCTTCTATTTGAAGGCCACTTTTGTATCATGGGATGACAAAATCTACTTACAAAAAAGTGGAGTATGTATTGGTTCATGCTTGGCACCCATTCTCAGTGACATATTTCTAGCACATAAGGATCGTGTCTTGCCAAACACACTTGATGACTCTGTGGTTTTTAAAGTCTGCCGTTTTGTTGATGATTATTTAGTGTTATTGAAATGTGACAGTCAAAATTTTCACACCATTTCCTCTGACGTGTTGACTGTTTTCCGAGAGTGCCTGAAACCGGGACGTCTTCGGGACGTCATTAGTTTTAACGTATGAATCACCCACTGATAACAACCTGAAATTTCTAGATTCGAAGCTTTTGCTAGAACCCCGACATGTTTGCTGGATGTATGAACCAAGAAGCGGCAAGCCACTTCTGCCTTTCGGCTCAGCGCACTCAAAATTGGTCAAGCGGGGCATTGCTAACCTCTGCCTTGCCAACGCCTTAAAGAAGTCTTGCCCCCCATGGTACACCGCAGCTTTGCTCTACAAGTGGAGCGCCTCAGCAAAGCCGGTTACCCCGCACACGTTTTCGTTTCAGTGACGGAAAAGCTGGTCACTGTCGTGAAGCGAGGCAACAAACCAGAAAAGCGCGACAGCGTCAGAAAGAGCCGGCCTGTCGTACTACCGTACGTGCACGACGTCTCACACAGGCTAAAAAAGATTGCTCGAGACGCCAACGTTCTTGTTGTTTTTTCAGCACCGGAAAAATTGCAGAAGCTTTGCAAATGGGCAAATACACCTCGGGCAACTTCTGCCGCGTGCTCTGTCGCGCACAGGACATGCTACGTCCCATGCGCAGTGGGAGTCGTATACTTAATTCCACTGACGTGTGGGTGCGTCTATGTAGGCCAAACCGGCAGGTGCATAAACGACCGCCTGCGAGAACACCGAAACAATGTGCACAATGTGGTACAAGTGCATCTTGGCATTCATTGCCGAGATTGTGGGTGCACCCCCCTCTTTGATCAGTGCTCTATATTGGCAAGGCACAGGGAGCAAGTTACCCGAGCAATTATCGAAGCAGAAAAAATACACGTGCTAGGAGATAAATGCGTAAGCACTTCATCGGTTGTTTTATCCCAGGCTGAACGTGATTACCTGGCTGGGCTTTGAGGCATTAGAGGACCTGTCACACGTGCTGTTACTGGTGTGTAGATCAGGCTTGTTTTTTTTTTTACCTTCATGCTCTGTAATCTTCTTTTTTAGACGTATAAATTCTTGCCACTCAGCGAAATAAAGTTAGTTGGAAGTAAGCGCTCTTTCTGTCTACCCTGTCCTTTTTTTCTTTGTTCGCGCGCTGAAACACCTTGCAAATATGTCATCTCTTATTCCTTTCCTCACTATTACGAGGTCGGTGACTTGAATGTCTGGCATGTCTGCTCGATGCCTCATGTCGAAATTTTTTTTTATTCATTTTCGGTATCTCTCCTCCTGTGATTTTTCTTGCCTCTCCTCAATGATCTTGATGTTTTTTAAGAGTCCCAACTCATGGTCTGCCTACAAAAAGGGGTTTACACTGAAAAAACATAGTGTAGATTGCACCCAAAGCCACTTGTATAGGATCGGTTATGATGTATCACGGTGGCTTCCAATGAACATTTCCATCCACCAGGAAAACTATCGTACATCTTGATGTACTGTTTCACGTTCCGTATGGCACGTCCTGCCTGCCCATTCGCTGTGGGATGGTGTGAAGCACAGAACTTGATCGATATATTGTGATCCCGAGCCCATCTTGCTAGCTTTTCGCTCTTGAACGCAGGGCCCTTATCGCATACTATTGACCGCGTAGTCTTTGACCTGCCTTTTTCGAGGAGGCCTAAGACGCTATTTGCATCTTCTTTTCCTACTTGTGCCACGACCATCCTCGTGTATTCATCTATGGCCAGAAGAAAAGCTTGCGTTTTATTGACTCCGCCCGTTTCTTATTTAGTTTAGCAAAATCCAGGTGAACTACTTTAAAGGTACGTCCGAGTGGCAAGGTAGTATCATAGCATCCGTGGGCTGTTTATACTTGACTTTGTGTACTTGACACACATGGCAGGAATGAACGTACTGACTGGCATCTTTCTTCATGTGAGGCCACCAATTTGTTTTAGATACACCGAAATCCGTTGTGTCCTCCAGATTCTGGGCTATCGTGGTACAAACAAAGGACTCTGGAAACAAGTTTTGATGGGACTTCATAACAACTTTCAGTAAAAACCAGTTGTCCGGAGCCTTCCAACAGCTTCACTTCATTGATTTGTTTGGATTTTTCTGTGTTGCTTCGTACCATCAACCTTGATAGAGCATCTGCATCGGTTAAAAGTGGCCCTGATCGGTTCAAGATTGTAAAGTCGAATTGCTGCAAGTAATTCACCCATCTAGCAATACGTCCTTTAGTTTGGCTCATATTCAAGAGATTAGTGAGGGCCTGGTGATCGGTGAACAAAGTGAACTTAGTACCTTCCAGGTACAAACGGAAGAACTCAGTGGCCTTCAGAACGGCCAGGACTTCCTTTTTTGTAGTAGTGTAGTTAGTTTCAGATGGCTTAAACGTGTAACTGTAGTAACCTACTACAAGTCGCTTTTCTCGGCTAGATGCTTCAACATATTTTTGATACAACACTGCTCCAGTCCCATAATGTGAGGCGTCATTGTTCAATTCAAAGGGTAAAGTGAAGTCTGGTAGGCATAGAACAGAGTCGAAAGAGATTCTGAGCACCAAGTCACGGTAGACTCTCTCACATTCGTCACTCCATTCAAAGGGAACATCTTTATGTGTTGAAACATGCGAGACATCTAGTTTTGACAGCAAAGTCCTTAATGAAAGTTCGGAAATGTCCTGCCCATCCCAAAAACACACGCAGTGAATAGACGTCATAAGGTTTCTTCAACTGGGAGATCTTCTCAACGAACCCTTGTTTCGTGCTTTTGGTGTTCCCATCGAACACCAAAAGAGGGCACGAGGGAGCGTGCCCACTTTTGAGTGGGCACGAGGGAGCGGCAGGCATGTGTTCGTCACTGACCAAGCCGCTGCTTTTTGTTGTGCAGTCTTTCCTGGTTGGCGCATGGTTTCTACCACAGCATGACGTATCGACTGTTCCAGTCCTGCAAGTTCAGCTGGTGCCTCCGGCGCCGATTTTCGACGAGCCATGCTTTCGTCACCAACCGGATCTTGAAACCACCTTCAAGCCCTTTCTTGACAAGCAAGCGTCATCGACATGGTCAACACTAGACACCGACTACTTAAAGGACGGGCATCGTACGCCAGCCTTTAGTGGGCACGAGGAAACGGCAGGCATGTGTTCGTCACTGACCAAGCCGCTGCTTTTTGTTGTGCAGTCTTTCCTGGTTGGCGCATGGCTTCTACCACAGCATGACGCATCGACTGTTCAGGTCCTGCAAGTTCAGCTGGTGCCTCCGGCGCCGATTATCGACGAGCCATGCTTTCGTCACCAACCGGATCTTGAAACCACCTTCAAGCCCTTTCTTGACAAGCAAGCGTCATCGACATGGTCAACACTAGACACCGACTACTTAAAGGACGGGCATCGTACGCCAGCCTTTAGTGGGCACGAGGAAGGGGCAGGCATGTGTTCGTCACTGACCAAGCCGCTGCTTTTCGTTGTGCAGGTTAGTGAAATCCCGTCACTGTACCGTAAACGTTCTAGTAACGTTTGCCTGCTGCTCTTTCCGTGCCCAAGTGTCCTTTGCGAGATGTTTTGTGAATGCGTTCTTGTATCAAAACAGTTGCTGCTTTGCGGCGATGTGGAGACGAATCCGGGGCCTAATTCGGAAGTCCTAGCGGCTATCGCCAATCTTTCCGCCAAACTGGAGTCGCGTCACGCTGATGTTTTGCAGCAATTTGCTGACCTTAAAAAGAATCAAGAAAATTTGACACGAACGGTTTCCGAGTTAGCAACTAGGATGGACGCTCTTGAGTCAGTTGTCGATACCCTTGACCACGGACCATGTGCCGCTGACATAACAAACATTGTTTCTGCCGCTGTCCAAAGCGAAAATGCGGAATCGAAGTCAAGGATGGACGAGCTTGAAGACCGGTCCAGAAGGGACAACCTTATCTTTTATGGAATAGCTGACAATGAAACGGAAACATGGGAGCAATGTGAAGCACACGTGTGTAACCTAGCCTCTCAGCTTGAAATTCAACGTTCTGAACTTTCTGGTAGTATCTCGAGAGCACATAGGTTGGGCGCTTTTCAGCCACAAAAATGCGACCCATCATCGTCAAGTTTTTTTCTTCCAAAGTGAAGGACCGCATCCTTTCACGAAAAGCCAAACTTAAAAGCTCAGGCGTGTCAGTGGGGGAGGACGTTTGCCGAACCACTCGACAGTCGCGTAAGAAGCTAATTGAATTTGGCAATGCAAGCGGTCAGCGTTTTTCACTGCGTAACAGCAAACTTGTAATGAACAAGAAAACGTACGTATACTGCGCGGTGACTGATGAGGTTTGTGACGTCACCCCTAACCAAGTGTCGCATGCATCAAGCGGTAGCGCGTCAGTGCATACTCCCCGCGCCAGTCCCCATCCATAGCTATCTTCATCGCAGCCACATGTCGAGCACGTGTCTGTACTTTTCACAAATACACGGAGCATGATGAACAAGCGGGTGCAGTTATCTTCTACAATTGATTCATGTTCAGCAGATATTATTGTTTGTACAGAGACTTGGCTGTCAGCCAAAATAAAGAACAGTGAAATTTTTGAATGCGAAAAATCGTTCAACATTTATCGTTACGACCGTGACGTACGTTCTGGGGGAGGTGTATTGATTGGTGTCAGCAGTGCTCTGAACTCTTATGTGGTTAATGTATCTTCCGGCCTAGAACTTATCTGTGTACGAATCTGTCTGCCAAGCCAAGATTTCATTCTCTGCGCATGTTACCGGTCGCCCACCGCCTCGCCATCGTTTTCTGACGAACTACATGATGTTTTAAACAGTGTCGTTATTAGTTACCCGAACTTGCCCTGATTTCTTTTGGGAGACTTCAACCTACCAAACATGAAGTGGCAAAGCGATATTGTAACCTTTACTCAAACTTCGTCTGAGTGTGTTGAATTCATAAACGTATGTTCTGACCTCAACCTAACTCAACTCGTACACAAAACCACACGCTCTACAGCTACTTGTTCCAACACCTTAGACTTGATCCTAACAAACAAGCCAGACTTGGTTACTACACTTTAATCTAAAGGCACGTGTTTCTTCTAACAAAAGTGTTAAAACCATCCGGGATTGATTACTCTAGAGCAGACATCAGGTCAATAATAGAAGAAATGGAGCGATTCGTCGATGAATTCATGGCGAACTTTGAAGAACGATCAATAGAAGAAAACTGGTCTATTTTTAGGAATAAACTTTTATATTTAGCTGACCGTTACGTTCCACAAAGAAATGTCCGCACTAATCCCCGTTCGCCATGGTTCAATGCTACACTTCGACGCTTACGCAACAAAAAGAAGCGATTGTTTCGCTCTGCCAAGAGAGTAGACAGACCCAGCCGTTGGTCCGAGTACCAAAACGCTAACGCCGAATACCTCCATGAAGTTGCTAATGCAAAAAATGCTTACTTTAACGTTACTCCTCCCTCTTATCTACAAAACAATCCACGAAACTTTTGGTCTCTTGTGAACGGTAACGAAAACAAGATAGTGCAATTAACACAATGTGGCGAAACTGTTTCAAATAATGAATGTTGCAAGCTTTTAAACGATGCATTTTGTTCAGTTTTTCTGCGCAGTTTTTCGTCTTCTGTTCCAACAGCCCCTAGCCATAATTTTTTTCCTATGGACTATATTGTAATAGATTGGGTAGGAGTTAGAAAACTGATCAACAACTTGAATATGTCTTCTTCTGCGGGTCCTGATGCCATAAATTCCAAAATATTGAAATGTACAGAGTTGTACTCATCACTAATTCTTTCGAAGATTTTTCATCAGTCTTTGCAGTGTTCATCCCTACCTGGCGACTGGAAAAAGGGCAAGGTGGTTCCGGTTCACAAATCGGGTAACACTGATTCACCAGAGAACTACCGTCCCATTTCATTGACAAGCATTCCATGTAAAATGTTAGAGCACATAATATATTCACATTTAGTTAGTTTTCTCGAAGAAAATTCCTTTTTCAACAACTGTCAACACGGCTTCAGGAAGATGGTGTCATGCGACACCCAGCTTTTGTCCTTTACTAACGACCTGTTTGTTAACGCTGATCAAGGTTTCGATACTGACTGCATTTTTCTTGATTTTGCGAAAGCTTTTGACACTGTATCTCACGACTTACTAATTCTGAAGCTTACCAAACTCAACATTGACCCTAATGTTCTCTCTTGGATTAAAGACTTTCTTTCTAACCGAACCCAGTACGTAACCGCTAATGACTGTTTATCCCCCTCTTGTGCTGTAACGTCTGGCGTACCTCATGGGTCAGTACTGGGGCCGTTGGTCTTTCTTATTTACATTAACGATCTTCCCGCCTGCATCACTTTTTCAACCAATAAACTCTTTGCTGATGATTGTGTATTGTATCTGAAAATTTCTACCCCAGCTGACACCATGAAACTTCAAACCGATCTTAACAACCTATCCGAGTGGTGCAATAAATGGCTCATGCGTCTTAACGTGTCCAAATGCAAATACATGCGAATTTCACGTCGTGATAATATTGCTAACACGTGCACGTATAGTCTTCATGCCGCTTCTTTATCACACGTCGATTCATATAAATAGAGAGTTTTAGTACTGCGGAATGATGCTACGTACGCATCACGCAAGTGCCTTGCGTTACGTGGTGTCCTTTGCCACTAATCGGCTTTTAGTACGCCGTAGTACCCGCGTACGTAACGAGCGTCAAGCGTGTTGCGTCATCTGGTAGATCAAAATAGAAGCACGTGTTCTTGACAGCCAATGTGAGCCAATCCAAGTGTTATAGCCAGATTATGGCCATATTTTAAGCCACAGAGCTGGTCGGTGCTTGCCTTCGATGCCGCCATTTTGCAAAACGAAGTCTCGCGCTGTCGCGAACTTGTTCGAGAGCGGCGCGATCACCTCATACGTACGAACGCACGCATCTCATGCGTGCATTCGTACGTATGAGGTGATCATGAGATGCGTATGAGGTACGCATGAGATGCGTAGAACGCATCTCATGCGTTCTACGCACGCATGAGATGCGTGCGTAGAACGCATGAGATGCGTTCTGCGCACGCATCTCATGCGTGCGTAGAACGTGGCGTAAGGACGCCACGTTCTACGCAGAACGTGGCGTCCTTACGTACGCAACGTACGCAGTACTAAAGCTCTCTAATTCCTCAGTCTTCATATCACAAATAATCTGTCTTGGCAGATGCATGTTGACTATGTAACTAACAACTCTAACCGCATGCTCGGATATTTACGTCGCAATTTTTCATCTGCACCTTCATCACTAAAACTAACTCTTTACAAAACGCTAGTACGTCCGAAATTAGAATACGCATGCGCCATCTCGGATCCTTCCAAACATACTCTTATCCTCGCCCTCGAATCGATTCAAAACCGCGCAGCTCGTTTTGTATTTTCTAACTACTCCCACCATTCTAGCGTAACTGCAATGAAGATGTCGCTAAACTTGCCCGATCTGTCGTTGCGTCGTAAATGTTCTCGGCTTTCACTTTTTCACAAAATATTTCATCACAACCCCATTTTAAAAGAACAGCTTTTCACAAACCCCTCCTACATTTCATCCCGCTTGGATCATGGTTTAAAAGTTGGTGTGCCATCTAGTCGAACTAATCTTTATTATGACTCTTTCATTCCACGAACAAGCAGGGACTGGAACCACCTTCCCGCCGCCATCGCCTCCATCACAGATGTAAATAACTTCAAGGTCATCACCCACCAAGAAGTGCTTTGAATGTATTGTTGCGCGTTTTAGTTATGAAACCCCACTCCTTTCTGTAATGCCCTCGGGCCCTGAAAGTAAATAAATGAAATGAAATGAAGACTCATTTAAGAAACACAACTTTTTGTTGAAAGAATGCACTCTTAAAATTTACCTTGAGACGTGTCAAGCTCGAGGCATTCCACACCTGAGACAGTTGGTCCTGATGCTCAGCCTTTGTTTTGGAGAAGACTATTATGTCGTTTATGCACACATTATAGAAAACACCAAGGAATAGCTTTAGCACGTCATTCATGGTCTTATGAAACCTTGCTGGCGAGTTTTTCTAACCGAAAGGAAGCCAGTTATACTCGTAGAGATTAGATGGTGGGATAAAAGCTGTGCACATTTCTGTTTCTACGGTTAGTTGGATCTGCCTTCCGAATGCGGTCAAAAGTTTCTTCTTCCACTGACTCCAAAAGCCACCACTGTCTTCCTGAATGCAAATTTCATACCACTTGAGCACAACACCTCTCAAGTAAAAACGCATGTTAGTGATTTTATCATCATCAGAGAGCCACCTGTTTTTTTTTGTTTTTTTTAGCGGCATATTCATAGAACTCAAGCAAACTTTCTGGATTTGAAGAGATACCGTCGAAGGCATCAGGCTCTACGAATTTAGGCACCAGTTTTCAGCATTCAGAGAGCTTATAAAGGATGTCATTATTTCGTTCTGTTTCATAATCTGTTCATGTTGCAGCTGAAGAGCCTTCAAAACGAGGCTCATCTTTTTCGTCAAAGACCGTGATCCTGAGTCTCTTCGACGCGCTGCTTCAAGAACTAGGTTGTAGAAGGTCGCCACATGCAAGTTCTCTTTTACAGCACCTTTCCTTTGTAGTTCAGTAACGTCCACAGCTGCCTTTCCCACAACCAGGTTTACGAGTTCTTCCGAGCAGAGCTCACGAGGTAGGTCCACTGCTGCTTCATCTTGAACTTGGTACTTCGAAAAGATGATCTTGTCCGTGGAGGTCTCGTCAACAAAGAACGTCACCCACATGTTGACTTCGATGGCCCGCTGCGCCAAAATGTAGTGTTTCAACTTAAAAGAACAGAGCAGCATTATAGCCTCAGTAGGGACTGGCGTCCATCATTCCCAACTTCATCCTCCTGTTCTTTCCTGCCCCAACTTTCGTACTTCTTCTTCTCCTGTCCCAAGGCTCATACCGCTTTATATATATGTACCTGTTTTTCTTAGCTAGGATCCTTTTTTTGTTCTTTTTTCTTATGTTGTATGTCGCGATATATATGCTTGTTTTTCCCAATAAAATTTATTTTTGAGTCAGCACCCGTACTTTGTTCGTTCTCGTTCTATGTGCGCTGTTTCAACCAAGATTAACGCGTACCTACTCACTCAAGCTTTCATTTTTATGAAGATGCAGTTGTTTTATTCAAGCAACAGCTCTACTTTAATAATCTGCATGCTCTGAGAGTCCACAGTGTAGGTTCACTTTGAACACAAATAAACGATACTTTGTTTATCATACTATCCTAACAAAGTGTCTGTGCTAATGTATATCAAAACAGAGTATCTTTCAGAGCTAATTGTTATTTATATACAACGTGACAGACGTATCCCAAATAAGAATTTGAGAAATGTCGTTGATACAGCCATGCTCTAGCAGCTCATTTTAGTGTTAATCAGAGACTGTTAACCAGGAAATGTCCAGGCTTGCCTTTCTAGCCACTCACGGCCAGAAAGACAAGCATGGAACACATTTTCTGCCTGCTGGTATCATGTAGCACAAGAGATATCTTTTTACCAGCTGGCAACTGACCAATAAGCTCTCACACACTACTTTAAAGAATGAAGTCTGCCATAACTAGACCTTTCCTATCAATTATTGCGACATGGAAAATTTTAAGGGATCATTTTTTATTGTGTAACATGTATAGAAGCATTTCAGTGATGCAGTAGTGAAGTAGATGTATCAATGGTTCACCCATGTCTGCTGGTACTTTGTTCTTAAACATGTCTTTCTCTGCATCAGTAGCGCTGCCACATTGCTTTGACATGAAGATCAGAATGTGCTATAAATAGGTTCATGAGTGCTCCACCAATATATATAAATGATTTACTTGTGATTACTATGGCTGACCTTCTCTGCTATAGAAAAGTTTTGCACAAGGACTAATTCACAACTCAATTTTGCAAAACATCAATGTGTTGAATATATTCATATGTGAGAGAATCCATACGAATATTGCAATGAAGCATCAATGTGACTACAGAAATACGAAATATTGCACTGAAACACAATTGAAATCACAGAAATGCAAATGCTGCACTGAAACATAAATGGGACTGAGTAAATACAAAACAGTGCACTGAAACACAAATGTAATAAGATACAATGTGAGCTTTTTGTACTTAACATTGACACAAATGGCATACGAAAGGAACAATACAGTATTTGCATTTTACCTCTGACTTTTTTTTTGTTTACGTGCTTTAAGTGCGACTATTTGACCATATAAATTCCAAAAGTGCCCTGAAAAAAAAAGACAAAGAAATGCGAACATTGAACTGAAATGCAAATGAGCATACACAAAGACAACTAATTGGACAGATTTTGAAATCGTATCGATGGTGATGTTCCATTCGAAGCAGTTTTGAAGCTTGTACTTTCCATAATTCCCGTGGGGGGTACAAGGGCTCCTGAAGAAGCCCGCGTAGACACTAGTGCCAGATCTCCCTCTAAATATTACTACGGAACTCTCTGGTAGAGTACAACTTAATAAATATGCAGAGGCCTCATCTAGGTGACCAAAGCACAGCAGCTGACCATCTTTACCAGTAAAGAAGCAGTCGTTCTCATGCACTTTCATTTTTCGAAACCGGGTATCCCGGCCATCCAACCCATGACATCAGTCTAAATTTCACCCCCATTGGTGAAGGCTTGTGGCCTTTGAGGAGTAAATGCTACAGACATCTAAAGCTGTACCTGACTATATTGTTCGGGCTCTGCCTAAGCTCAGTGATGAGTGTACTACCTGTGCAACAAAAAAGGTCCCCATCGAGGAAATCATTGACAGTAAACTCTAAACGGCTTATAAATAAAGTACACGACTTTTTGGAACGATTTCAAACAAAATACCAAACACGAAGAGGGACATCTATAAAAACAATATCGCAACTTTAAAATGCAAACTTACACTCGTAGTTTTTTTGAAAACAGAGAAAAATGCCTGTGGTTTAAAACACATCTGAAAAGGAAGGCTCCTCACCAGGAAGAGGCTTCATCACAAATCTAATGGGACAAGGAGCTTCTATCAGCAAAATAAAAACAAGAACCTATCGAGAGAAGTATTCACTGACTATAAATTATGAATTGCTTATAAACAAAGTGGATCACTTTTGACAACAATTTTAGAGAACATAGCAAACACTGTGGAAAATCGATAAAACATTAAGAAAACCTTGAAAATTGAATCTATACTCGTGATTCTTGTGAAAACAGACAAAATTTACCCATGGTTCTCAAAAAACAACAGATCAAAGCACTTTCGCAAATCTAGTAGGACAAGCAGCTCCCGCTAATCATAAAATCATTATTGCCAATGTGTGAGAAAAGCAAAAACTGGATTCTTCTAGTTTACTCAGCACTGCATACAAACCCTAGACAATTCTGGAGTGTTGTTGTAACCGATGGTCGCACACTAAGTTACGCTTATTAATGACGATATTGAACTAATCAGATTTGAGCGATGCATAACAGCCACTGATAATTACTTCTTGGCTGTTTTCACTGTCACTATCGGCTCTGAATTTGTTTTATTCCTACATCTGAAACCCAAATAATTGTACATATTTTATCAAAACTTATATATAAGTTAAAGGGGTACTGACACCTTTTTTGGGAGGCAAGTTTACTCTGCCATACAAATCTCCTGTATACAGAGACTGCTCTGAGCAAGTGTCACACTCAGCAAATGCTGATAAAATATTTCATTTTCATGTGAAACTTGTTTTTCTCGTGTCGAATCTACAAACATTGACACAAACTTGACGTCGAGCTACAGTACTAATCCTCGTGACTTTACGTAGCAGTGTGGCTAGTTGTGATGACGTCGAGCACCAAAACAAAACAAAAAAGCTAGCTTCCGCCTCACCTTCTCAATCACCTGCTCGCGCCTTCCAGTCACTATCATTCAGCGTACCTGTGAAGCCAGCTAGTGGACTCTAGAACAGGGTATGCACACGCGAATGCAAGATATACGCTTATCAGAGGCCAGAGAAATCGTTTGATTTCGAATTGCTACGACAGCTGCGACAGGTGCAGCATACAGCAGACGATTGAAGAAGCGATCAGCATACAGCAGACGATTGAAGAAGCGATGTGTGGACAAAAATACATCGCAAAAACTTATGCACGCATAAACCACCTGGTGGCGCTGCTCGTACTATGCCATGATGCCAGGGTACAGTAGAATCAAAACTAGCTTTTAAAGGCCTGCTGTAAATTAATTTTCCGGGGTGCACTCATGCTTACCGGTACATTTCTTACGCTCTTGGGGTGTTGGCCTGTCATTTGACACATAAAACAATAGACAAAAAAGTTTGTGTCAGTACCCCTTTAAAAAAATAGCATCATCAGCTTTTCACCAATCCCTTCATTGTTTATGACCCTAATCATTAACAAAAGAAAGAGAGTAAGGGCTAGTTTTTTTAACGAATAGTATAGGGGAGATTTTTCGTAGTAGTTACAGTTAGGTGTGACAATAAAAGTGGACAAAAAGGCAAGTTGCTGTCTATAGCAACCGAGCCTGCAACCTTCGAATAAGGCACCTGATGTTGTACCAATTGAGCTAAGGCAGTTGCCCGTCAGGCCATTCACTTCATCAGGTGTATCTCTGCATGTAAACCTGGGATTGCTTGTCAATCCTTCTCGTACTGCGATGGCGACGGCGTGGTTTACAAGCACAGATACATCAATAAAGAGGACGGAAAAGACGGTATTATGATTTGGTCGACCTAATTGACATTAGGTTGACATAATTTCGATAGAATCGCTATATGATGTGATGAATGATTTATAATTGTACACTTGTCCAAGTTTGAAGTAATGCCAGTCTCATTAATATGTACCATAATTCCAATCGAAATCCTCCAGACATTCCATCTCAGCTTCATGTAGAAGCTTGTGGATCTCAAAAAGCACCTGTGAGCGCTTTCTCTTTGGTAATGCCTTCAGTTTGACAGCTACAAGGCTTCCAGCTATGTCGCACTCATCGGGCTGCACTGCTTCTTTTTTCTTTGCGATCGCTTGAATTGAGGTAAAGCAGCTGCCAAGAAGGTCTTTAATACTCGCATCCAAGTCCTCACTGCGTGTTTTTCTCTTCCTGCAAAACAAATTTACACTTACCGCTAAGTGCCATCAAAATGTTTGCAAAAAGTGTGGAGGGTGTAATTACCGAGATGGTGTAAAATCTGTGGGTTTCCCGGTGGGCCTGCAGAGGAAACAGAAACAAGGCACAGATTAGAAAAGCTGTCGTGAAGTTCATATGCAAGTCTTGGCAGCTTAGTTTCACATGTTGGCACAGAGAATGATGCTAAGGAAAGGGAAAGAAACTGATTATTGCCAAGTGAGTGATTATGCCTGTAGAGTACAGGTGTACTAGCAACACAACATTAACAAAAACAGACAATTAAGTTGAATTGCGTGATGCAACCATACATTGACAGCAATACTAAAAGCATGTGATTGCCAACCTGCAATAGGCAGTGCAAGCAGAGCATAGATGACACCTGTCCTACGCAAAAAATTGGAGGCTGCTCATGCAGGATGACTGAAAAGATATGTCCAAGCTGCTATTCATTTGTACAATCGAAAAAAGAATTAAAATGTGTGCTGCCAGTGTATTGTCATCATTTTTCTTGTATGTTATCTATCTCTTCTGACATCACAAATTCGTACTTGCTCAAGCATGATACCTCTAGCTTGAACAAAGCCTAGCAGATTTATTATTCAAAGTCCACATAGGCATTCTTACATTGAAGGCGTGGTAGGTGGCACAGCCGAGCAGTTGTTTATGGTCGTAGCCTGCGAAGACCTGTAAGAACCGTAATAATGATACGTCAGTGACATCTCGCATACTGCATGAAGTCACACATGAACAAGTACAACATGAAATTGTAATTATTAGAAAAAAGAAACAAACATTGCTAAATTTGCAGTGTATAAAAGAAACAGACACTTATCTAACCCATGTGATTAGATATTCATGAAAATCAACATACCGCAACTCATACAGTGACATATTCGAGCATCATTTTCATGAATTAAGAAAAAGTAGATGTATCACTTGCATTTATATGTCACGAAAAACATGGTACGTCACACAGCCAGTCACGCTACACTGTGGCTTTGAACATTCGCTTAGCTGCATGTAGGCTGATGCTCTTATGTGCACCACAATTACTGTCCAAGATTACAGTGTGTTGTTATTATTTCTTCCCACTATATTCTGAGCTGCTTACAAGGTAAAAGGAGTTAACACTGTAAATAGTCGCTGTGTTTGCGCCTACTAGTGGAACACGTCAGTTATAGTGTATGCGGCAAAGGTGTATAGATATGCAGGCAACTGCACAGCACAAACCCGAGTTTCATTATTGCATTCACGTTCTACTGCTTCCAGCATGTATTTTGCATGCAGCTCCCCGTTACCACTGAATGAGAGATTCTGCTAAACGCGGCACATTGTTTTCTATGTTACCATTCCACGATTAGATACTGACTGCTAGGCTTTCAGTTGCACAAAGAAAACAGGTACCAAAAGGCTTCCTTGGCAGTCCCTATAAAGGGGTTCTAGGGCATTTATTTGACGTAAAAGAACATGCTTATAAACTACTCAATGCTCCTCTCAGCATGTGGACCAAGTATTGCACTTAAAAAAGCAAGGATTCACAATTATGAGCAAAAGACAGCCACGATTTGCTTGCTGTGCCGTTAGCAAACTATGTTAGAGGTACAACTGTCACAAGCAGATTTTTGAATGCTTGTTTTGATTGGATATATAAAAACAGATAAAACTTTTGAAATGTGGCTTACCCTTCAGGGCATTCTTCTTCAAGGCATATTTCTCTAATAAAAAAGAAGTAAAAGAATCAGTATGTACCACTAGTGAAAAAGCATCTGTGCGTGTTGCTTGTTATTTTTTAGCATACAGTGTGGGAGTATGCAGATACTGTTTTTACAAATAAATATTCCTGATTTCTTCATGTCATTCTTTAAAATTTATGAAATGTCACAGTGATGTCCAAGTATCGCAGCCTACTCAAGAAGACAGCTGGCACTACGTAGTTGTTCAGATTCACCTGTTGAACAATTATTGTTCCTTAAAACTTCAGACAAGTTCAATAAAAGCTATCCTGCATTTAGGTTAGCAGCTCAAAAACTTTACTTATGAGCTGTGCCAATAGCACAAAGGTTAGAAGACAGAGTAAGCAGTTCTATTTCAATGTGCTTGGATTAGTAGAGAACTGCTTTTGAACACTGAAAAATATAAAAAGCAACTCGCGGAGAAGCATAACAGCAGGATTCTTCACCCTCATTGGCACTGGCATAGCTGCATGTTCAGAGCCAAAAGTTAGCATATTTATAGCAACATAAGCCTGGAGACAAAACTTGGCCCATCAAGAAAACAACTTGAGGCACTTACATTCCGTTTAAAATGCTTTGTGCAGTTTGTGGAACGTCTTGACTGCTGCAAAATAGAGAATGAAGTGTCGCAATGTTGCTTGGCCTGCTGCTGCTAGAGTAGCATGTAAGCTTACACCCATGCACACAACCCACAATGTCTCTCGCAGACACATAAACGTAAAGACTGTCTTATTATGCAAGTATAGGATATGTATTCATGATAGCAAGAAAGAGTGGATGAAGTTTATATTTACCAATCTTCAGATGTCTGTGGCATGTTGGTTACAGGCCTGAAAATGAGCATTTGCTGCAACAAAATTGGCACACATGATGAATTATAACATTTTTTGTTTATTATAATTTATTTTCATTTCATAAATACGATCATAACACGAGTAATATAAACAGTGTAGTTGGTACATGGGCGACACAGGCCAGTTCTTAAAAGAAGACATTTTGCAATGCTGTCCTGACATATTTTAGAGTGAAGAAAGCTGTCTATTTATTGGCAGTAAAGCAGATGTGATTTATTTGCATCCCTGTAGAGCTCCACAAAGGGACAGAAAAACACTTGGGATCCTGTCCTGAACAGCCAGCTGTTACTTCAAAGCAAGCGATCACTGAAAGGTGGGGGGGGGGGGGGGGGAGGCACACTCTTTATCATGTACCTAATATGTGTGCTCGCAACACTCACTCACAGTTATGAAATGAGATGTGCTGTGTCTTGCAACAGTTGGCTTGCCTCGCCGCCATTGTAGGCCTCACCGCATGACTTTACAGTATGAACCGGTCTGTAGCACGAATTCATTGCAAAAAGTAGAATCGATAAATCAACGTACAACGCTTAATTTACGTAGAAGCACTTTTCATGGCCTGCGGTGTTTGAAACAGCATTCACACGAACGGCGGAAAAAAAAAACGCTCGGCTATGAGTCGTAAATAGTTTTTTAGCAGCACTTCTCGTGTCATTTCTGGTTCGTGCCTTCGTCCTAACGCTGCCCCACTCAATTCATTACCAACTATTCCACCTTTCCTTATTCTGTAAATAGTTTTCTTTGAGCGACAGCTCGGGGACGTGCACGTCGACCCGGAGGGTCAGTCAGTATTCAGGAGTCTCGCAGCAAAATCAAGATAGTCGGCAGGCATGAAACAGGTATCCTGCGTGTGCTGCAATATGAAACGGCACGTCATTGATCACTTACTTTTCCGCATAGTGAGGTGTCTGCCTCAGCATGCTATCAATAATTGCGAAGAGGGGCCACTTAATTTTGCAATGATTGCCTGGCGCACCGCTCCGAGTGTTCGCCTCGACTTCCGACACGAGCTTCATCCTCCGGTCCGTAATATTTTTAAACTTCAGCATGGCCTGTGTTCCTGCACAAGTGAGTGAATAAAACATACAATTCATTCGCGCTCAACATGCAATGAGCCACGCAATCACCACTTACCTGTCAATCCAAACATAGATCCTATAATGTCCCATCTGTTCATTTTCGCTTCCTTATCTTTATAATCGGGCATCGTTTTGTCATATAAGAAGTGGTACAGTCTAATCTCTTCTAAAAAGCGTTCGGTGTCCATGGTGCCATTGTCAGCGTGCTTCAGAAAACGACGGCGTGAGAAAAATGACAGCCGCAAAAAAAAACTCCCAAGCATTTTCCCGAGGGTGAACATGGTTAAGTGCGAATACACGGGGTGATGCTATGAGGGGTATTTATTAATTTGCACTATTATAATTATTAATCACACTATGGTGCCTTTATGGTGTAATGGTTCCTGGGAATCGCCATTTGATCACACGGGGGAGTTTACGTTAACTCACTGGCGAATGCCAACGGATTTTAACTTTACTCCCCCTCACGACCCGCTCTCGACGGGAGACTGAGAGAGAAGGTGGGTGCAGGAGAGAGAGGGGTGCGCGCGCAGCTGCAGCGAGCGAGGAGAGCGGAGGAGCGAGCGAAGGGGGAGGGGGTATAAGGCGCGTTTTACTGACACCGTTATCAGCCTCGCGTCCGTAGCTTATTCGGTAGAGCGGTATTCGGTAGAGCTATGACATACTTCTAAAGTGTTACAGCTCATAACTAATTTAGTCTGGGATCAGCACTATCTTATCACATTCGGGTATGATGAATGCCAAGCCTCGACTTGGTATTGAAAAAACAAGCAAACGAATCACATGTAGCGCATGTATGTTGTTTCAATGCAATGAGAGCTATGCATCATCTGGTGTAACTTGAAAAACCATGCAAGTTTGATTTGCAATACCTGTCGAAACAGCAGACTGTCTGTAACGCTGCCGTTCCGGCGCACGAAGGGGCCCTTGAGCATCATGGGCAGCGTTGCCCCCCTGAGCGTCCTGGTCAGCGTCGCTGTCCTCTATAGTGTCTGTTTCCAAGGTATCCTGTGCTACAAGGGCATGAATCATCATCAGAAGTTAGGCACTGAGCTTATTAGCTAAGGTATTGTGTATATCACTTTTTAATTCATGTTTTGTATTATATTGCACAACGATTACACGGTGCAACTTACATTGCAGCATCGTGCATAAACACTTTCATGTGCAAATTTCTGCTAGTAGTAGTATTAAAGAATATACATTTGCATAGTAGTAAGGGTGCACTTGCTTCTCATGTGTTTTTTGCCTACGAACATTTGTTTATTGTGCCTTGTTGTACATGTTGTGACTAAGTAAATAAAAATATATTTGGCTTCTAATGTACTTTGCACATACCTGGTGCAGCAGCCGGCACCTCTCCAGCTGGGCTGGTTGTGGTTCTGTCGCCTGCTGTCCCGTCACCTCTATGTGGTGGCTCACTGAGGTCATCCTCATAGATTGCCAACAGCATATTTGTTGCTGTTGCCTCATCTGCACATAGAAAGCGAGGCACATGAGTGAGAATGTCATTAGTAATACTATAGGACCCCTGAAGAAATAATTCACACAGAATAAAAAACTACCTTTGTTCCTTATATCTTTCAAAATAGATATTTGTTCTCCCAGTTATTGAGCTTAATTCACAAATATGTTCACTGAAGTTATGAAAGAAATTCAGCAAGCTGAAACAAAGCATTCGATTATTTTAAAATTCACTCATTTCTCACTGAGTGCCGATTAAGTACATCACACATCCACAACGTGGGACTGTAGTATATTGACTGCCTGAGGATCAATGCCATACAATGAACAGGCACAGTGGCCAGCATATTACTGAATAATGTAATATTTATAGTGAAAACTTTTAGCTAAGTAACCTGTCTGACTACTGTGTCACAACAATTCATTCTGTGAACACTGCCATTGAAATACATGCCGTCACTCCCGATACAGAAATCGCTAAGATGAACACTTCACAGTTTTCATAGTACAAGTTTAGGGGTGGGTTGCTGTTAGCCTCCTCTCCAGATTACTTGCCATTTTTCTGTCCGTCATCTGAGGCCCGGACAGCGGGTAAAGATGCCATTGCAGCATCCCTAATTAGCAGAGCCTGGGCGCTGCGCGCCTTGGCCGATGCTAATTGTTGAGCGGGCTCTCGCAGCCCCACGCCGTTTTTTTTTTCCAACAGCCCCATGCCGTTTGCCTTCCGTGGCACGGTTCTGGGGGCATAATCGACCTCCCTCATGAGGTCCGATACGTCTTGAAGCAGCTGCTCCCGCTCTCCATATTGTTATAGAGGCTAGAAGGTTTTCCTAGTGTCGGAGCGGGCGTCTCTTACTACGGCGCCGCTGAAAGCAGTTTGGATGAGTGGAACGGCGGCCGGGTGGTGGCGCTAGGTGTCGGTGGCGCGCTGTCAGCAGCGGCTCGCGCAGCAGTTGAGGGCACTTAAACGTATACCTTTATTCGGTGTGGTTAGCACGTGCGTTGTTGGCGTGCTCCTTGCTTCTTCGCTGTGCTCAAGACACGATGTGAGGCAGCGTTTTGAACCGTTGTATGCGCCATAATGCCATCTAAAAAGGCTAGAACGTGTTTCGTGCCGCTATGTAAAGGTGAATACAAGTCGTCAACATGAAAGGTATCGTTGTTCCGTGCTCCGACCGACCCTGCTCGCTTGAAGGAATGGGCAAGAAATATCAAGCGGGAGGACAAAGTTTTGGATAACACTTGTGTTGTCTGTTCGTGCCACTTCGATGAATGATTTATCCGGAAAAAATTTACACACGTAATCAATGGAGAAACTGTGCAACTTGACCGTGAACGTCCAGCGCTTACAGAGGACGCCGTCCCTACTATATTTCTTGAGGCTCCTTCGTATTTCACGAAGCAGGTGCCGAAGAAAAGGAAACCTAGAGACTTCAGTAACACCAAAGCCGCACCGGCGAAACGAAGTGCTTCCAACACCGACGTTGATGTAGTCGTTGAGATGGATGTCTGCCTGGAGGAAACGCCGCAGCCACCCAAGCTTGGGGACATCATTTTGCCGTCCCCATTGTGCAGCAACGTTGTCTTGCCAAGTGAGCCTACAGCCCTCTGTTTCGCATGGCACACAAGCTCAGAACCCGGCGACTTGCGTGTTATGAAACACGTTACGATTTCACCGTGCACAAAAGCCACTGCGGCGCAGGAAAACTCACTTCTGTGCACCGTGTTCTGCCGCGGCATTAAGGCAGATGAACTGCCCGTAAATAACGAGCGTGACGCTGCGGGGGTGCTGAAGAAGGCCGATGGACTGAAACTTTGCCCAGAATGTGGCATTGAGCCAGTAGCAAATGGCCAGTGCGTGAAGTTTGGTGCAGCCCACTTCGCAAAGAACTGCCTGGTGACCAGCCCCGACGGGAAACCCTGTTTGCGCTGTAAATACACTCGGAAGCTGGTGCAGAATCACATGTACAGGCTGAAGAAGAAACGCAGCACAAGCTTCAAACAGTGGTTGGCCAGAAAGTCGCTCGAGTTGTTCCGAACGAAAAGAAAGCTGACAAAGGCACGCAGAAGCCTGGAAGATCTTAGGATAGTGAACCAGAATATCGCTAGTTCAACCTTGGATGAGAGGATCGAAGGTCTGCCTCCCAAACAACGCCTTGCTGTGAAAACATGCTTTGATGCTGCCTCCAGAAAGTCGACCAGGGGCATGGTGTACGACCAACTCTGGGTTTTGGAGTGTATACTCATGCGCATAAAGAGCCCCAAGCTTTATGAGCACGCGCGGAGGCATGAGATACTGGCTCTGCCCAGCAAGTCCTGTTTAGACCGACACATGGCCGGTTTTAGGAGTTCGTTTGGCTTTAATGCCAGCGTTTTCGAGGCCCTGAAGAAGAAGACTGAAGGCACGGGTGCACAGACCTGCCATGGTGGTCTTGTGTTCGGCGAAATAAAACTCTCAGAGAACATCAGTGTCAAGACCTCTGGAGAACTGAGCGGCTTTGAGGACCTCGGCCCATTTACTGAAAGCAACGAGACTACAGTGAGTGACCACCGCCTTGCCATCATGTTTCAGCCTTTTTCATGGTGAGTTCTCTGTAGAGCATGTGATGATAGTATAATCTTTTTCACGTTTTGATACTTTATACTTTGGAACTAAATTCTGCTGCACAAGCATTTCTCTTTGCAAAGTTGTTGCACTTAACAAAGCCCTTTTGTTTCCTTTTCCAGGGAACTGGACCCAGATCCTAGGGGTTTTATCTTCCAAGGGAAACGTGAAGGCGAACATTTTTTCGAAAATTCTTCTGGAGGCCACAATTCTGGCTGAGAAGTCTGGCCTTTTTGTCGACCACTGGACCAGTAATGGGGCATCTTGGAATTGCAGTTTATAGAAACTGTTTGGGATCAAAGGTAGGCCAATTTTTATCATGACACTTGTATTTAATGCCGTTGAGCCTGCTCAGTTGCCCTAAGTAACAAAGTTTTGTTACCTCTGCAGCATCCATCAAAGAAATAAAGTGCAAAGTTCCCCATCCAGTGGACGCAACAAGAAGCCTCCATTTTATTTCCGACTTTCCTCATTTGGTCAAATGTGTGCGAAATGCTTTCGTGTCAAAAGGTCTTCAAATTCCAACTGGTCATGCCCATGCCGATGTAATTAAGGAAGCCTGGAAAGAGGACCAGAATTCTCTAACACTGAAAGTTATGCCACGCATTACCAAGTCTCACGTTCAGCCAAATTCGTTTGAGAAAATGCGGGTGAACTTAGCTTTTCAGTTGTTCAGTGAAGAAGTCCTTAAGGGGCTTCTTTTCTATAAAGAACACTTGAACAAAACATTCCGAGCAGTCCAACCTACAGAAGAGCATGTAAAGCTCATGGAGAAGCTGATTTTTGTCATGACATCTAGAACACCATCGAAAGGCCTCCGACCAAACTCGCCGAGTGCGCAGTTTCTCGACAATTTCATTGAATTCCTGGCTGAGTGGGAACGACACGCTGCTGAGCATGGTGGCGGGTTTTTGAGTCCAGGAACTGCCTGTGGGCTGCGTGCGACTTTAAAAAGCACGCTCTCACTTCTTTGGTACTTGAGTAGCTCTCTTGGTTTTAAATATCTCCTAACGGCAAATTTAAGCCAAGACAAAATGGAAAATGTGTTCGGCATTGTAAAGCAGTCTTTCGGATGCAATGACCACCCATCACTGGAGCAGTTCTTGATAATAATCAACAGTCTGTCATTCTACAGCCTAGCACCGTCTCCTAAGAATGGGCACTCTCCTGAAGAAGTTGTCACAGCACTTTTGGGGCCATCTGACCTTGGTAGAGAAGTCAGCCCACATATCAGCAGCAATTGACGAGATTTTGGATGATGGCAACTTGGAGCGTGCAGAATATGTGTTGCGAACACAAGGGCTGCTTGATCACAAAAGCTGCATTGAAAAGCACAGTGACAGCCGCCTTGTATTTTACATAGCAGGCTATGTTGTGAAAAAATCCCTCAAAAGGTCTTCATGCCTTGAATGTGCTTCTTCTCTTTGTATTTTGCCTGTGCAAGCAGAGTGCAATGATAATGCTTCTTTTACGCGAGAATTCGATCATGCTGGGTTAATTTACCCTCTCAAGCCGGTCGAGGAGCTCGTTGGGAATCTTGAAAACACCTTTACTGTGTTCTTCAGCAGAAATGAGCTTCACGCTGGAAGCATGATGGCCTTTTTGCAGTTTTTGCATGGTGCAGCGAACACGGAAGGGATGTTACGAGGAACATAATTAAGTTCTATGCCCTGGCCCGATTACACTTTTTTGCAAAAGCAAAGAACCTCGAGAGGAGCACTCAGAGGCAAAAACAAAAACTTCTGAAAATGAGGCGATGTCAATAAAAACGTCTGCAGTTCAGCAAAGTGACCTAGCCTTGTACACGCACCGTCGTGCATACTTTTTTGGAGTGTAAAATGTTCTGTGCTCGTGTGTATTTTTTGTTTTTCGCATGACAATGTGACTTTTTGTTAAATTATGTATCTATTTCTTGCTTTGCTCCCAAAGATGAGAATGTGTGTTAATTTTCAAAATGTGTGATTTTTGAAGTTTCATTTTGTAACGCTGCAATAAATGCTCATTGACAATCTTGACTTCTGTTATGTTTGGGGTAGTTGTGTGGTAGTTTTTGTATTGGAAACTTCAGCTGTATTTCATAGCTCGTTGCTTCCGCTATGTTCTTAATAGTAGTAATATTTTAATTACTACTCAGGGTGGCTGGAACCACGCGTACAGGGCCAATAAAGGAAAAACTGCCCCTTCCACTTGCTGCAGTGGCATAGTGCATGGCTAAAGCGTTGTGCTGCTGAGCACAAGGACGCGGATTTAATTTCTGGCCGCGGCGGCCGCTTTTCTGAGGGAGTTGAAAAGGAAGAACTCCCGTGTGTTCGAGATATCGGTGCACGTTAAAGATCCCCAGGTGGTCGAAATTAATCGGGAGCGCTCCACGAAGGCGCAGTTTCGGCACGTTAATCCCCGCAATCAAACTACCCCTTCCGATGAGGTTTGCGCACCCAATCGCGTAATGTGCGCTTGTCAAGCTCACAAGATCGCCATCGTGAGTGTATGTAATCGCATGTTTGATTATTTTTTGTGTGTCTGCGGAGGACTTGGAGTGAGCGGCCAAAAAAATATGCTCGCACGCGAACAGCCGCACAAAAGCGCGCAGACGCCCTCGAAAGCCGCGCGCCAGCGAGCCGTGGCGCCATCTACTGTGGATCATTGCAGACTATTTCGCTTCGGCGCGCCCTTTCCCGGCACTAGGAAAACTTTTCTAGCCTCTATAATATTGTTCTTCGGTGCCGGTCCTACGGAGCAATCAAGCACGTTACGATGCGACTGTTTCATCTACAGCACTTGAACAGCGTTTACTAATGAGGTAAGCAAGCACTCACTTCCTCAGGTTCACTGTGTCCTGCTGTCGGAAATAGCCGATGAGGAGGTCCACTCGCTCTTTGATGCCGCGAATTGTGAGCTCGCGATTTACCGCTCTCATGACGTTTCGCAGCACGTCCTCCCACGCGGCGGGATTGCTGAAGGGATCAGCACACACCACTTCTTTCAAGAGGCACAAACCTTCATCGAAGCGAAAGCGTTTTCGCGGCTTGCGCTGGGCAGGTGACAGCCAAGCTGCAGCACTCGCGGAAAGCATGCCATCTCCGGAGGCAGCCATCTTGAAATGAGCAAAGTTGCTGCACGCACGAGAGAGGGCGCGCGCGTTGTCCCTAGGGTTACTAGATCTTTGCGAGCAACATAGTCTGGAGATAGTTAACACGGGGCCTAAATGTGACGGACAGATCACATGGGAAGTCGGAAACAAGCAATCAAGTATTGATTATTGTCTCATGACTGAAGGAATTTACCACAAACTGACAGAAATGAGGATAGACGAGGAAGGCATTAACAGCTTGGGTAGTGATCATAAACGAATAACATTACAAATGGGATACGAAACTGAAAATATGAGCATGGAATCAAAGTCTGGCAGCTCGTATTTAAATGACAAACAAATAAAAAATATAGCCGAAAGAGTCGAGGAAGAAGTTGGCGAAATACCAGGCAAGGACTGGGAGTATAGTGAGCTGTTACATCTAATGACGAAGGAGATAGGGAAAGAGAAGAAAACTGTTTGCTGGAAAGGAAAAAGGAAGCCAAAAAGTTGGTGGAACAAGGAAATCCGGGAGGCGATCGAGAAGCGACGCGAAGCATCACGGGAGCATAGAAAGGCAAAAAAGGAGAAGCGGCCGCAGGACGAAGTCAAAAAAATATGGGAAATATATTTAGAGAAAAAATCACTTGTACAGAAATTGGTAGAGGCAAAAATTAAAGGTGAAAGTGAACGCTGGATGACAGAGATACACGAAAAAAAGGAGGCCGCGCCTAGGATTTTTTGGAGCCACATAAAGGCGCTAGGTAGGAAGTCTGTCACAACGCAACAACATATTCTAGATGAAGGAGGAAATCAATTGGAAGGGTACGAAGCGCTAGGTTACATCCAAAAGGTAACAGCCGATTCGTTTCAAAAGAGCGTCCAGGGGATCTCCCCGGTGAGTAAAAGTGTGGCGGAGAAAGCAACAGAGGAAGAGCTAGTACTTGATAATTTCAACTGGAAAAAGGCCGAAGGAAAAATTCCAAAGCGCACTGCCGCGGGTTTAGATGGGATTCCCGTTAGCCTCATTAACGAACTAGGACATAACACTAAAGAAGCATTGTTAAAAGCAGTAGAAAAAAGCTTAAAGGACGGGCAAATACCGGACAGTTGGCGACAAAGTAGAATGAACTTAATCTATAAAGGCAAGGGAGAAAAGGACAAGATTCGCTCGTATAGACCACTAACCATTACATCGGTACTATACAGGATGGCGATGCAAGCAGTAAAAATGAAAATAGAAACATGGGCCGAACATAACGATATTTTGGGAGAACTTCAGAACGGATTTCGAGTCGACAGGCGGTTAGACGATAACCTGTTTGTTCTCACTCAGTGTATAGAAATATCTAAAATAGAGAATAGGCCCTTGTACGTGGCTTTTCTAGACATCACTGGGGCATACGACAACGTTAATCAGGAAATTTTGTGGGATATATTGAAAGGAATGGGCATGGGCGACGACTGTATACAGCTTTTGAGGGAGATATACCGAGAAAATACAGTTTGCATAGAGTGGGAAGGAATGCGTAGCAAAGAGAACGTTGAGGTTAGCAGGGGTCTGAGACAGGGATGTCCTTTGTCCCCGCTGTTATTCATGCTGTACATGGTGAGTATGGAAAAAGCGCTAGAAGGTAGCAACATTGGTTTTAATCTGTCACACAAACAGGGCGGCATGATGATTGAGCAGAAGCTTCCAGGTTTATTTTATGCGGACGATATCGTCTTATTTGCGGACAGTCGAGATGATATACAGCAGCTGGCGAATATATGCGGAAGGGAAGGTGAAGCTCTTGGACTAGGATTCAGTGTAACGAAGTGTGGATTGATGGTATTCAATGATCCCTGTGATCAGACGGTGTCCATACAAGGCCAAGAAATACCGAGGGTAAGTGAATACAAGTACCTTGGAGTATGGGTAAATGAGAGTGATAGATACATGGAGGTACAGGAAAAAGCCTCGGCAGCAAAAGGAAAGAGGAATGCGGCAATAATGAAGCACAGAGCGTTGTGGGGATACAATAGGTATGAGGTGCTTCGAGGTCTGTGGAAGGGTGTAATGGTTCCAGGGCTCACTTTTGGGAACTCAGTGGTGTGCATGAGGGCAGAGGTGCAATCGGGAATGGATGTAAATCAAAGGACTGTGGGACGCCTCGCGTTGGGTGCTCACGGGAAGACGACAAACGAGGCTGTAAAGGGCGATATGGGGTGGGCAGGTTTTGAGGCGAGGGAAGCGCAGAGCAAAATAAGGTTCGAAGAAAGGCTAAGAAATATGAAGGAGAGTAGATGGGCAGAGAAGGTGTTCCGTTATTTGTATAGGAAGAGCGTGGACACACAGTGGAGAAAAAGAACTAGAAGACTCACTAGTAAGTATACGGCTGGTATTGTAAGCCATATGTCAACAAAGAGCGTTAAGGGAAAAGTCAGGGAGGCGGAGAGGATTTACTGGATGGCAGCTATGGAGAAAAAACCGGCTTTGAGTAACTACCGAAAGGGCAAAAATGAAATAAGGAGGGAGGCATTTTACGATAATTCAAGGGGAAGCGCTTTACTGTTTGAAGCGAGATCGGGTTGCCTTAGAACGCGTAGTTATAAAGCAAGATTCAGTAAAGAAGAAGAACAATGCACATGCTGCGGGAAAGATAAGGAAACGGCGGAGCATGTTCTAATTGAATGTGGAGATATCCACCCAGGTGTACGTTTGGGCACGAGCCTACAGGAAGCTTTGGGTTTTAGGGACAACAATGGAAAGCTGAACACACCCGCGATTGAAATAAGTAAGAGACGGTTAGAGTATTGGTGGCAGAAAATTAGAGAGAAAGGACAAAAATAAATATTGGAAAAATAAAATATGGACAGTGTGCCGTAAATGGCAGAGAACTTAAGCTGAAAATTTACCTTTTTTCCATTAAGATAGAATTTATCGAAGTTGAGGCATTAGGCCAACATAAAAAAAAAAAAGATTTTTTTTTATTTTTTATTTTTTTTTGTCGAGCCTGGTGGCATACTTGTCACCACCCCGTTATAAAGGGGACGCTCATAGCATCCATCCATCCGGGTGCCTTGATGCCCGCGCGCTCCGCTAAGCGAGGGCGCGCGCATCGAGGCACTCTAGTTGTCCCCCTTCCGCTTGCGAAAACGGCAGCGACGCACCACGCTCCGCTTAGGCTGCTCGTAAGCGGACCGTATTCCCCGCTCCGGTAACCCGCTTAAGGCCTTAGCGGAGGGCGCATGCGCACTCGCGTTCCCACTCCGCTTAGCTGCTAAGCGGAGCGTAAAAACGTCAAACTAAAAACCACTGTTTGTTCGGCGTTGTGTTGTTGGACGCGTTTCAACGCGAGATATAAGTCAGTGGCATGGTTTGCAGGGTCCGCTGGCCACCGGCGCTTTCATTCTCACTCGCAACTTAACGCGGCTTGGAAGGCTGCCGGATCCTCGGCACGCAGTTGTTGCTAGCACTCAACCTCCCGGGCCTGTTTCTGTGCCCGGTATGCAGCATCGGCCCTGCAAATGCAAGATCTCTCACATTTCCCTATTGGCGCTCTTCTACAGTTATCAGTGGCTCACCCATATGGAATCTCTCAGGTGAAACTGATGCGTGCGTGCTCGGCGCCATGTCTGCGACGGGATGGATGGCGTCACTCACAGCGCAGCCAATCGCGCGCGTGGATAGGTAAGGCGCTCAGAACGACGTAACTGATAGCAGGCCCCATGTAGCCCATCTAGAACGATGCCTGCTGAACTGTTTTTCGTTTCTCGTAGCCATACACTGCTTTCGCTGCAAAAAGTGCAGCGCCTTAACTGTCTCTTGCAATGGAGTTCAATTAAACCACGCTGCACAGGATAGGGGAGCAGGACAGAAAGCAATGTAGGAGATAAGGAAAAGAGTGAGGATTGAAAACAAGTTAATTCAACCCTCCCTGTCCGTCTGCGTGTGCGTCGCCTCTCAGCCACGGAAAGCCGTCATGCGGATTGTATGAATGCCCGAATAGCAGGTAGCTTTCCAAAAACACCACCGACAGCTAATTCATGGGATAATTCACATTCACCAGGCCGATGCAGAAGGACGGCAACAAGAACAGGTCTGTGTGGCAAACCGCAAGCGGCAACTGTGCACTGAGTATACAATACAAGAAATACAAGAGTAAGCAAGTAACAGACAGAAAAAAAGGAAGAAAAAGAAATAGACGTAAAAAGAGCGACAAAAGAAGGTACGTTAGAGATAGAAGAGCATTGAAAGAAACAAACAAAGCTCAATGTAAAAAAATTGATCCCAAAAACAGCTAAAGAAAAATAGAGATATAAAAAGAGAAACTAGAAAGGCCGCACCACTCCGCTTTTTCTTCAAGCTTGGCAGTAGTGTTTCAAGGATGCCGCTTTTATGCCGCCATTCAGGTATATTTTGTGTCTACAAAAGTATTGCCCGGCAATGTACAAAAACATTTGCGTCATCTTTTGCATTACTTAGCGCTCCTCAAAGGATGGTGCAGCCATTTAGAAGTGGTGCCCTGAAGTATGGCGCCCTGGTTCTGCGGGAGCACGTCGGCGTGGCGGGAGCTTGAACATTACACTAGGCGGCTGCTTCTCTCATAACGAAATTGCGGGGCACATTCTCTTTCTCGTCAGATTAGCTTCTGATGTGTCATTTCCTTCGTAGGGAAGTTTCAGCAGCGCTTTACTGCTTCTAACGAGGGAACTCTCGAATTTCTGTTTAAAGCAGCTCTCGTGAAAGTGGGCTAAACTATAGTTCCTCTTTTATATGTCGTCAATTTTTTCCTACCTGAATCAACATAGAGCCCGTAATGTTCACAAAATGTTTACAAAACCTCGTTTTTCTGAGAACCACCGAGGAAAAAGCACGTGAATTGTGCACGTATGTTTTTTTTTTATTCTTTCCAACTGACCCCCGAAATGCCCGACTCAGAGAGCACCTGCTTAAGAGGCATCTGATATCGTTGGCATTTCTTGCTGCAAGTTCTCATCATTCGTTCATTCAACTCAACTCGAACTTTCCACCATCTCCTCAACTGCCTATGAATGGAATAGCTTTATTACTTGCCCTGCAGGTTAATTACCCTGGCTCTGGTCTCTCACGTCAGGACGCCTGGGCCTTGCCTTTCTACCACTTTATGGTCCTGCTGGACTGCCCAGAGCTTTTCGGCGAGCTTGGAAGTCTGTAGAGCGGCCTCCCACCTCACCGGAAAAACATCGGAAGTAATGCGTTTCACGTTATCAACGCATTCCCAGAGCATGTGTGTTAGCGCAACTGGGTCTGAATGTCAGACCTTACAATTCGTGGTGCTATAAATATCAGGGTATATTCGGTGATGTAGCAGTGGATTGGGATAAGTGTTAGTTTGCAGCTGTCACCAGGTTACTGCTTTGCATAGACTGCTAAAAGCACAACAAATATTGACGGCAGTAGCATGGAAAGCCGACCTAGTTGGTACTGCATTACAAAATACATTGCATAACAACTTTCTCGTTGGTAACAATACAGAGGGGCGTGCATACCGGCGAGGCGTCATGATTCCCTTTGCTTTTTTTTGTTTCCTACGTCGGTGTAATCTGCACACCAACTTCGGCTCCACTACTTTTTTCTTCTATCCAGCATATTTTTTTACATCCCGCTTTTATCGTTGCTTGCCCCTCTCCGCCACTGAGCCGATTGACGACCGTGGCTTTGGACGAACCACACTCACTCTACTTTAAGCGCTCAAAGCGAGCAGAAAATAAATCACTGCTACAACTGGGTACATTCCGAATGCTGCATTTATTGACAGATTTCTTTCTTCGCTAACACTCGCAGTCACGGCGTTTCACATTAACCAGAGCCACACTTCTTTGTGAATCCAGATGGTGATCTGTCTATCGATCCAAACAATTTAGAAATAGGCGTAACCGACAAAGAGGGCTCCTAATTACCGTTTATGTACTGCTCGCACAGTAATTTTAGTAACATTTTTCACGCAATGCCATCGCAGGAACTCTTAGAAGTGCTTCGATCAGCTGTCAAGCGTGTGCCTGTTAGATCAGTTTTGGTCCCTAAAATCCCCTTATGCATTTTACGCACACGCGATCACGCTTGCTGGAGGACCAAAGGAAGCAGGTGGCGACAGCATGTGAGCTATAATGGAAGCCGGCGTATCGATTCGTGGGATCGAGAGCCCCGCGCAGTAACTGATTGCAGAGGCCTACGTCAATCTCCTCAGAATTCCCCCACGTGGCGCTGCTTGACCATCGGTCTGTTTATGGAACCTTGATTCACGTGCATTCAAAAAGCACGCCATTCGTCTAGCCGTGCTACACTGTTCTTTTTATAAAAAAAAAACATTCATAGCTTGCCGTGCCGCGGTCTTATATATAAAACACGTCAGCAGGTATACACACACACATCTCATTGGATAAACGAGCACTCTTCGAGAGGAACCGAAGTATATAGCTAAATGTGGTATACGAATAATTTATACTTTTTGTGTGCTGTCCCGGCGTGTCACACATTGTGTACAGGGGCACATGTGAAACGCAGTAATTTGACACGTAAATGGAATACGGTAAGCTACTACAGACATTAATAACTCTGGAATGAACAAGTGTTGCACTAAGTTGTGTGCCCTGTGGAACACTTTTCGAGACGCAGCTATCTTGTGCACTGCTATCTAAAGCCATCACAAAAGTAGCTTCTTCCCCTTCTTATAGGATCCTAATTATATTTGCTATGAAGATGAATTTCACTGCCAAGATTGTCCGCCTACCAAAAAATGGTTCCCCTTTTCACGTTTGCGACGTCCAATGCGCCTTTGTCCAAGACAAACAGTCAGCCATAAATGCATCTTGCTAAACTATAGAAACAACGCCAATCACGTTCTTGATAAGGGCCCGCTGAAATGCTGATCATTGTATTCCCATTTTCCTGGTAAGAAGTGCAAATGTAAGTGGTCGTTTTTTTTCTGGGGGGAAGAGGGACACGAGAATCTTGTATGAGAGCTGAGGGAAAATAATGCCAAGGGAAGAATGGGTAATGTTATTATACGTAATTATAATGTACACGTCACGATTTAAAATTGGGCAAAAAATGACTCGCCACCAGCAGGGTCCGGTAATCAATAGCCTTATCTGTCGTTAAAGAATGTTGTGGCTCCTCACTACGGACCTTGCGTATGTTGCGCATTCCGCGCGAAACCATGTACATTGAGTGCCTTCCGGGTGAATCCGTGGACCACATGTTTGAGACTCCTGCTCTAAGACATCGAACATTTTTGTAAACGGTGATGTGGCTGGAGTTTCAGTATGCTGTCGTCAAACTATCCATGGGTGTGATCTGAACTTCTGTTTTCGTTTAGAAGACAATACACACTCCATCTTCTCGGCATCTTCATTAGAAAGTAAGTTATGAGATATAGAAATGGGCGTTTCGTGGCTTTGAGATTGCTTTAGTTAACCAGTCAATGGTGAAGTTTGCGCCAACAACGCTCTTTATTGGCGTTGAAGTAAATGCTTCCTAACAAAAAACTAAAATTTTAAGGATTACACAGTTATGCAACAATAATAACAAGTGGAAAATACAACTTCAAAGAGCTCTGCATTTACTGTTTGTCATGGCCCTGGCATAATGCTAGGCTCGAGAGCCCACAGCCTCGTTTCTGGGACAATCGTGCAAGATATCCAAGAGCCTCATTGATTTATATGTGGGGTTCAAGGCCCCAAAACCACCATATGTTTTGGGGCTTCGCAAACTTCGACCACCTGGACCACCTGGGCAAATTTTGACGACGCGCGATTGCCACTGCTGTTGCCTATCAAATACTTATATTTACATTTTATAAGAGGTACAATGTCAGTGTATACTACGGGACCTCCTTCTGATATTTTCGTGTACACTGCAATATGAAACAATATATTCGATGTGATCTTCATTTGATTTTGATTTAGTGTGCGCCCGAATCTAAGCACGTGGGCCTACATCATTTTCGCCTCCATCGAAAATGCAGCCACCGCAGCCGAGATTCATTCCTGTGACCTGCGGGTCAGCAGCAGAGTATCTTAGCCACTGGACCAGGACGGCGGAGCACCCAAGAGTTTCAGATTAAGGCAAAACAGTATTACCTAAGTTAGTGGACTTTTCATCAAATGATTGCTATCATGTCTTTATCTAAAGACACTTAGAGTTCACTAAACTTCGAGTTGACGAAACATTGCTCTAGGTCCCGAAAGGCTTGAAACTGGAAAATGGTGGACTAAACTCATAAGCGCTCATTTTGTTTTTGTGAACCTTTTGTCAAAAAGTGCCTATTTTTGTTGTTGATTTTCAGTGTGATTGAACTTAAAGGTAGCTCATCGATGTTGGAAAAAATATTTTCATCACACACTGGGTGAAATCAATGGATGAAAGTTTACTTCTGAACAATACATAGAAAATCACCTAGCACTGGGAATAAAGTTAAAAATCTCATCAACAAAACATTTCACAAGTCACATCTTTGTTCATTTGTGTAGGTTAAGCACCGCTGGAAATTTCGCTCGGAAAGCTTCAGGAGCTGGGTGAAAAATTCTAAAACTTGGAATAATGCAAAGCGGTATCACTGGCGGGCACTCGCAACGTTCGCGTCCGGGCTGTCTTCATCATTACCGTAGGAGCTGCTCAATTCACTGCCACTGCGGTCTTCACTTCTGGACACACTCAATGAATATCACGACAACGAATAGCTTCTTTTTCATGTTCCCGGGCAAGCTATGCATGGGTCAGCTCCACCGCATGCTATCTCTAAATACAAAACGCGCTCCTGCCCAAGGAGAAAACTTTAAAAAACAATGAAGGCAAAAGACTAAACGGGTAGAAATGACAAGGAGGAGGCTAACTGATTGGTAGCTACAATTGAGGCGCGAGTGAAATTCAATCCTTAAACACACGGTGATAGTACTTACCTTTATGGCCAGGTGTCGTGAGCCACCGCCCGATCTACAGGGCACAGCTGGATACATCCATCCATTCATCCATTGGCTGCCTTTTTAGTAAAAACCGGCCGCTCGGTACCGTGCTCCCGCCTCCTGCTTGCGCTCTCTCTGCACGTCCTCGCGCTCTGCACGCGCTGTTGTGTGGCTGCTTTGTTCGTGCAGCGTCACGTGTGCCTTGCTCCTAAAGTGTAAAAAGATTATATAAACGTTTTTACGGTGGGAATCTCATCATAATTCAGACCAATTCATTGACAACCTTTACGGGACCAAACAAGTCAAACACGATGTCTTTGAGCGAGTGCTATGTGCATGTCGATGCTGAACAGCTGCCTATGTGTTACATTAAAAGTGAGGTGACAGCGTGAATTCTCGATGTATGTTACCCGTAAAACGGGCATTTGATGCGGCAGTAGTGTCTTTTTTTCATACAGTCGTGTTTGATTTTGATTGCTTGGTAGCCAAGTTTGTAGCGTTGTTTTAAATTTGCTAGAAGATCAGTGTGAAAAGACTTAACTTACGCCTGCCCTGTTCAGTCCCTGGCATCATTGGAACGCGCACAGTTCAGTTTCCTAAGGCTCTCACTTTTGCCGAGGTTTTCATTGGATGTTAAGAACGTCGTATCGTAAGTTCAAGGCGACATTTGTTTTTTCCACTGCTCCTTTGAAAGCCAAATGATAAATTATTTAATGCCCGCTGCGACCATACGTGTTTCCTCCTGCGCATGTTTAATTTCGAATAATATGAATGCCATTGATCGCACAGCATGTTCAGTGATCCGAATGTCACTTTGGTTGTTTTCGGTGCAGCTCGCTTGGTCTTCGTCATGTTGTACAATACCCACTAGCATCGAGCATGTTTTTCTTACGCCGAGATTCGCCGCTGATAACAGCGCGTAGTTTCACGACACCACCGAAAATTTTATTGCCGTTGGCAGCTGTATATCACCCGCGGCTTGGTTAAAGTAGCTCAGGTGCATGCAAGCAGGAGGAGGAGAAAAACTTTATTCATACCAAGAGGGAAAGGTGTGGTGGTGGAGTGTCGGAGGAGCCTACCCAGCGTAGGTCTCCGCTATCCTCTTGGCCCAATCCAAGATCTGGTCCTGGACCTCGGGTGCCGAGCTGCACATAGCAGCCTCCCACTGCTCAAGGATATTGTCACGGCTTCGTGACATGGACGAAGGAAGCAGACTGGAATTACGAGATGAAACTGTTCTCGAAGTGGGCGTAATCTTAACAAAAGTAAACTACTGCAGTCCTGAAGCTTCTCTAACACTGCAGGCGTGGTTTGCGCTGAGGATCACTGGCAGTAAAATGGGTCGATAACAAAACCTTAGGACGGAATGTAGCAATAAAATATTTTATGTATCCTAACCATGGTACCATTGGGAAGCACGTTGTGGTGTGAGACTCCAGATTAGTTCCGGCAACCTAAGCTTTTTTAACGCATGCACTTAAATATATTTAAGGTGCAAGGCACGACGAGGGCAATGGTCAGAGCATGCACACACACCGAGCGCCACTTCTGTTTGCACTGAGCACCATCCCACCATACGCTTGAAATATGCAAAACCAACATGCCCTTCCTGCCATTCTTACACCTAAATCTAAGCACTGTGTTACTACGTTTCGCTCTCATGTAAATGCAGCTGGATTATGTGGCAATCGAACTCAAGAGTTTGTCCTTACCATCACAACACATAAGCCTGCTAACTTATCGGTGGGTGTGCTTGCAAGACCTGTACGTATAAACAAACTGCTCGAACAGGCAGCATACATTTGTTGGCATGGAATGGCGACGAAAAGTCTACACCCATCTGCTGAAATAAACACTTGCATGGCTGACGGCATGGTATTTTAACAGTGGCGTATTAGGCTGGCAAACTCAGCCGCTTTCGCACTATAACATGCTTGTCTCGGAAAGCCGGTACACAAACTCGAAATGTACAGCGATTGTCTATTTGCTGTAGCTTCAGTTTTCAAACGTACCATCACGTTTCTCCCCATAATAGTTGGTAATGCTGTGCACAACAGAAAACAATTTCAATATGACAAGACCATGGAATTATCAGCAAACTGCCATAATCCACTCTTGACGCCTTTGCTCCTAGCATTGCTTGCATTGGACATGGTAGAACTTCACGGAAAGGTTTCAGCTCTGAGACATTTTTAAACTTTTGTAGCAGCTCACATTGCAGCACGCATGTGTGCCTGCTCTCCAGGATGACGAAACAGCGGTGCCCATAGCGGGCGAAATTAGAGATGAAAGCCCAAGCAACACGTTTTCAGTGCGCGCAATGGGAAAACCAAGCAAGCACGGCCCGGCCGAGCGAGCGGAGCTTCGCCCTTTCTCCGCTAGGGCAGTAAGTGGCGCGGCGCAAACTTGAGCCTGTCTTTCTTATAGTGGATGACACGCTATGTAAGCCGTATATGCCCGCTTTGCCGCCTGTACACTTGAAGACAGTACTTATCTCGCTAAAACAAGTTTTGTCGTTCAAAGCAGTTTGAGCAGGACGATCTTTCCTTGTCCAAAGCACTTAAAGAGTTATGAAGTGTAATCTAGTTTCTTCTAGGTTGTTAGTCCTAAGCTTGGTTATGGGTGGTTGTTTGTTTAAGCTGATTTTCAGCGCAGAGAGTATATCAATAAACGACAGTCAAGACACGGCATGGTCGCCCAAAGTACGGAAGTGGAGACTCGGGCATTCACGCCTCTCATATATTCAAGGATACGTCATCGGTAGCACAAAACTTTGAATGATTCAAACAACTTTATTTTGAGATCCGGCTAGTTGATGGTCCGAGCTCAACCACTGAGATTTAGGATGGAAAAACGTGTCTCCCAGTAGCCTCCCTGACCTGCTAAATAGCCAAGGTTTGATCTTCTCAATCGCAGCTGAGCAACGCTGTACGCCATCGCTCCCGGAGAGGTTCTGCGGAGTCTGTATGCTACTTAGGACACCCCCATAGCATGTGGCTTAGGGAGAGCGCTTCAAATTTACAGGCTTTACATATCGAGTCTGGGTAGCTGAGCGAAGCTAAGAAAATAATTGGTTTGTAATTTGCGCCAATCTGTCGCCTGTTTTCTATCTAATTTTGGGTCAGTTGGAGGGAATATCCGCCTCAAGTCACGATGATACTTGGCGTGCTCTGCATAGCAGGTGATTCTGTCTTTTATAACAGGCTTGGTTTGATGAGGGTACCCTCGGGCTGCGCGACTGTTTAGATCTCGCAACAGCGCATACACAGTCTCGTTTGGGCAGTAGATGGCTGTGTTTGTTTGTGTTTGTAAACAGATTAAATAAGAATTCCTGGCTCTTGACTGGAAGCTTTAGGGCACTTTGTGAAATCCGTAGGCACGCAGTATTCCTAATCGCGACCTGGGGGTCGCTTTGTTTTGCGGAAGTGAGAGCCATGGCGATGGTCACCTCTTCAGCTTCCTCAATATCTGTCGTGAAGACAGTGATGACATTAGCACAGTGTCCGGTTGCCTCTACAGCAGCTGCAACATGTGCTCTCTTCTTTGAAATTGAGCTCGCACCTACAAACAGAGACTTTTACCAAGCACCTTGTGCCTTGAGCAGAGATTTTGCTCGGTGGCGCCAGTGTTCTGCATTCGTGGTGGTGTTCATAACTCTCGGAAGCGGGTTTATCACGGCAATTGAAAAAGATATGAATGGGTACGATGTCGCCTTTCTCTCTGTGCTTAACGTGGTATGTGATACCCAGTTTCACTAATACCTTCCTGTTCAATTTAGTTGCTGACAGCCTTTCTAATTGTGACACGGGATGGGCTTCGGCAATCGCCTCTAGCGTTTGGAAAACGCTCTGTTTGCGGGGTAGCTCTGTGCTTGTATATTGTGAAACGCCAAAGCCTGTTTGTACATATTATTTATCAGGGCGTTAATTTTTAACGTTGTTTACGGCGCGAAAAAAAAACCACGAGAGAATTACCAGCGCTATAAGTGATGATAAGAATGAACCAGCTCGCCCAACAAGTCATTCTGCAGTAATTTTGTTGCTCTTCGTTGTGCAACAGTTGTGGAGAGCCGCTACGTGTGCAACATGGCTTATTACAAGCGCCCGTATCAGGCGCATGACGATGGCCTCCCGCATACCTCGGTGTCTGTTTGTAACCTTGTGCCCTAACTTGATGGCGTTGTCGACATTGGTTTGTAGCTTGTGGGTCATTTTCCTATTGGTTCCCTTAGACTCAATCATCAGTCTGAATACTCGTATGCGCTGAAACATTGGTATACGCGTAAATTTGTCATGAGCCATGCTGACTCTAATCGCTTCGTACTCATTACTGCGTACGAGTTTGGTGACACACCTCTAAGCATGGGTCTATATGTTTGAATGACATATTTATTGCGAAAGTTTTGTTCAAGAGCACCCTGGGTGGGTCCCTATTCCAGCACTCCATTGGATTGCGCTGCAATTCTCGCCCACTCCATGAGTTTCCACTAGTCATTGAAATCTCTTCTGGACAAAGCCTCTCCTCACCTTTCCCACGTTGGCTGTGTAGTTTGCTTGATGCTTCAAATAAAATGACAGGCGCAAACCGCGTGAAACAGGTCAGCGCGGCTGCCACAGAATTCGCATATGGCGCTAAATTGGTCTGGGTCTGTTTTTGCTCTTGTGACCGGACTGCTGTACGACATGGATTGCACGCCGGCGCAGACAGGTATAAAGAAGGAGCTCTGATTTTTTTTGCGAACATGCATGGCCCGTACCTTCTATAGGTATCTGTTTATCAGTGCCACGGCTTCTTGAAAACTCTGCTCTATGTTGCCGTCACTACCGTTGACTATCTAGATGACTATCTAAGTTGACGTTGACTATCTAAGCTGGCGCGTAGGTGGAGTCATGAATTCCAGGAATTTTATCAAGTTCCATCGTTACCATTACCAAACCAAATAAAAAGCGTTGGCGAAATCATGGAGCGCTGTAGCGTTGCTGTGCTGCCGAACTCGTAGAGGTTCAATTTACCATCCTTTATGGTGATCTTAATTTTCCTGCTTGACAGGAAGTTTCTGACGTAGTTTTACGCTCTCTCTCCCATGTTTAGACTAGAAATGCGAGTTAGAATAGTGCTCTATGAAGCGTTATCAAAAGCTTTTTTGATGTCCAGTTTCAGGATAGCCCGAGAGGTTCTGAAAATATGGTCGAGTACTTGGTTCTTAAGTTGCAGCATGGCGTCCTGTGTTGACAAGTGCCGTCTAAAGCCTAGTGTTATACTGTAACGGGTGCAAGAGAAGAAACACCAAAAACTAGTTTATTATGGGTGAACTTGTGCCCTAAAAATTCTGTGCGAAAAAATTGAAGAGTACGCTAGAGCGTTTCAAAACAAAAAACTTCATCGCCAACGCACCTTCTTCTTCTTCGCAGCTCCAACCCACTCTGACTCGTGCTCGCGAACAAGAGGCATGAATCGTGCGGCCACAAGCAGGAGTGTGCACAAGACTGTGGACGCTGATTCTTCATACTATCTGATATAGTAATTAGTCTCTGTGGCAATTTCTGTGAAGTGATCCTAATGATCTAGGTAGTCGTTTACTCCATAGAAAAATGCGTGCTCCCTCAGATTTTCAACGCGCAACTTGAGCGAGATGGGTCTGATGTTTGTTTTTTCCATTGGTCTGCATGTTTTAGGGATTGAGATTGTTGCTGCTTTTTTTCGCGACCCGGGTATCTCACCGCTGATCAAGCACTAGTTTATATACTCGGTGAAGAATTCTATGGAGTCTTCATCGAGATTTCACAGCATCCGGTCCGTCACACTGTAGGGCCCTGGTGCTAATTTAAAATTTAATTTGTGAAATACCACAGTTATCTCCACCATGGTGTATTTCTGGTCTAGCGTTGGATTGGCGTCTCCCGAGTAATCTGGGTGTCGTACGGGTTGGGTCCGTTAAACGAATAGAACTTTTAGGTCTTCGATTAACTGGTCCTCGTTTTTCTTTTAATTGTGCATTAAGTAGCGAATGGTGTGCCACTGTTCTGTTTTCGTGTTTTTCGGGTCTGGAAGCCGCCGAGGCAACTTAAACGTTTGAAAATCTCGAACTGCCTGCCTATGTGTCTACATATTTATTCCTATTGTTGCTAGTTTAGTTGCTGATGATGATTAACCTCTTGTATTGGTGGCACTTACTCACAAACGAGCATTGGCGAAGAACCGAGCGTTAGGATATTTAGGTGAGTTATTTATGTATTTGAAAGCATTAAATGGAGTTTCACCTGAATGCTTCTGTTTCTTATTCTACCACAGAAGAAGATACGGAAGCACTCAGGCTTGTTCAGGCTCTGTTTACTTGTTCGATCATTTACGTAACCTTACTTGGTGCCTCTGCATCGGTTCAGGATTTTCGCGCATCCGCCATTGCTTTTCCCGTTCCCGGGAATTCCCTCGTTGCACTTGTGTTCTTCGGCCTGGCGACATTGCTTTGAATGCTTTTTTTTGCTTTGTCGCCTAAAATATCTTGACTCATAACCACAAGGGGGATTGGCCACACTGTACTTTATAAGGAATATTTATTTACAATGTTTGTATAAAAAGAGAAAGATATATTATAAGAACGAGATGAACAATAACGTGCTATAAAAGAAAACAAACAACAAGAAAAGGACAAAAGTATCCGACAAACCAGATTTGAAAGAATAGCGGAAAAAAAGATGGGGGAAAATACTAAAAAAGCGGGTTGACAAGTAATTTTCCAAACGTGAATAAATATGAGACATACATCCCAAATAATCAATTTCGGCAAACTCAGCTGTCGGGTCAGCTCCCAAAGTGAAAGTATAGTTATTATAATATTGATTCTTGTGTTGTTGTTTTTCTCACTCTCTGACTCTTTGTTTTTTATTTACTGTCTTCCTTCTACAATTCCTTTTTGTAAGCAATTGTGCAGTTATCGTTCATATGATATTATATGTATTCTTGGTGAATCCCCCAGAGTGGGTATGTGCCATAGATTCCAGGCTACAAACAAACAAGCAAATCGAATTCGTCTGGTGTCTTGCTTTGTTTTGTCACCCAGAAAATCTTGGCTAATACCGACAAGAGGACTGACCACACTGTACTTTACAATGTAGACTTTGACACAATACTTGTGAAAAGACAGAGAAATTATCTAAGAACGACATGAATAATAACGTTAGTTGAAAAATGAAGTGAGAAAAACAAAAGAATTCCGCATACCGGATTTTAAAAATAGCAAAAAAAGAAGGGCGACATAGGCGTATCAGCCGAGAGCTTTGGGGCTCTAGCCCCACCATTCAAAAGAGGTATGGCCCCACTTCCGACAGAGGTCAATGTTGGCTGCACGCTTGGGAAACCAACAACTAAGACGGTGTTTTCTTTGACCACTGTAATCACTTAGTTTTAATGTTACGAGGACATGAAGTATTACGAAAAAATGTTACATATAAAGAAATATGTTCCAACAATTCTGCTGTGAAGATTTTCCTAGTAGGCTCTTGGCATGCGGACCTCTACGACGTTTTCGCGCCTTGTGCTGTAGCATTGCAGAGCAAGCTAACCCTGAAAAGGGTTAGTAAGGTTACATCACTGGCTCATGCTTTTATTCTCCTTTGACTGGCTGATGCAGCTACAGATGGGAATAAGCAAAGTGTTTATGGACCAGTGAGAGCACTTGCTGCATCACGAAAATAATGTTTTTTTGTGTAGAAGAAAAATGGCATCACCGCTGCTTTGTCGAAGCTGCTGTGAGCCTATGAGTGTGATGAATTCATTATCAACGTTTGGTTTTGCCCCTCTGAAAGAGCAAAAAAACACAAAAAAAACAGAAGGTTTGCGCTTCAGTCTTCGATCAACCAAATTAGTGATCAGTTTTGCCACCTTTTGCCCTGCCGCGGCGGTCTAGTGGCTAAGGTACTCGGCTGTTGACCCGCGGGTCGCGGGATCGAATCCCGGCGGCGGCGGCTGCATTTCCGATGGAGGCGGAAATGTTGTAGGCCCGTGTGCTCAGATTTGGGTGCACGTTAAAGAACCCCAGGTGGTTCAAATTTACGGAGCCCTCCACTACGGCGTCTCTCATATTCATATAGTGGTTTCGGGACGTTAAATTTCACAAATCAATCAATCAACCTTTTGATGGTGACAGCAGCTTGCAAAGTGACGAAGAATAAAGCGGCGGATTCGAGCAGTGAAAAGCTCAGCTTATAATTTTTCTCTGAAACTTGATCCCACGAACCTTGGAGATAGTAAAAGTCCGTAGTTTTTTTTTTTTTTTCACAAAGTAGACTTAACCAAAAGTCGCGCTTGTGGGTCTTCATTCCACTCGAAGAGTTTTGCAGCTCCATATGCAACTCTCAGAACAAAGAAGCATACACATGCAGCGCTACCTATTCCTCTAGCTTTCTCTCTTTCTTGGGTAGGATGAGCTAATTGTGTTTATGCAGAGACTTGTGATGTGAGGCATAAAAATCCCTGTTATATCCACAAAGTGATGTGATGTGAGAGGCGCTGGCTCGGAGGGCATCGCGCAACCCCCGAATCTTCCGTGCACGCCTCCCGCCATCATATGTAGACGTCTCAATGTTGGTATGCATCCCAGCATTGTCCATTTGCATGTTTTTACGCATACCCCATACTATGTAGTAGAAATCTGTGGCTTTCTCGCAATTTTTTCATGCAGTCATAACCACAATGCACTAGTGTCTATGTTTATTGATAGTGACATAATATATATGCCATATCTATGACGATAATAGTGAAGCATGTGGGCGGGGTTCCCGCCGTATTTATCTACCTGTAAAGTACGTTTTCGCGTGCACAATATATTCCTTTATGAAGGCAGGCTCTCCTGGCGCATCTTTGGAAGAAATAAACATTTTCGAACGGTTGTGCGTTGCTTCTCGATGCATATATATATATATACTCCAGGGACGAGTCAGGTCAGCTTGCCCCTCCAATCGCGATGGAGTAGTTGGTACGCGAAGAATTGGATTCATCTGGTGGTACCACTAGCAGCGTATCCTTCCGGTTGCCTGAATGAATTTCGGTAGCACTTACAAAATAGTACTGCGGTCCGCACTCAACTGACTGGCTCCAAACAATAATATAGTGGATGTATTACGGCCGATCCAGTCATTTCTTGGGCTAACTCAAACCTTCTTCATTTTTGGTGCAGTACTGGTCATTGGTGGGTTTTACCCGATATGCATAAACACTTTTCGCGTTTACTGGGGCTTTTTTTTTTCATTTTTAGCGGACCAAGGTTGAGCAGTGTTAATTAGCCAGATTGTATGACAAACACGCATTCAGGATTACGATGTTTTTTCTACTATTAATACATTTAACCTCGACCTTTCATGGCTTCGCTGTTAAAATAAACTCAGCCGACTGTCAGTAAAGGAGTTTACTGCCAAAAAGTGGCTACTTGGGTGGGTTGGTATTGTATTTTTGAAAGTAATGTGCTTTTTAAGTGCGCAGGGAATGTTTTCAGAAGAAAGATAGAGCCCAGAGATAGGAAAGTGCACTTTGTCCTATATCTCGGCTATATCTTCCTTCTCTGAAAACATTCCTTGCGCACTACGAAAGTATATTACTTTCAGAAAAAAATGACTGCCAGTATTGCCACACGTAATTCCTAGGATACATTCAGCCAGTTTCATGTAGGGGTTGCTGCATAAAATTAGAAAGAAAACACACCTCTTTCACTTTTTTCTCCTATGGTAACAGCATGGGCTCTGCCTGTCGTGTATGACCTGTTTTCAAGGTAAGCGGTGCCATGATCACCATCACCAACAATGAGTCACGCGCTCGCAGCGCGCCCGGCAGGCAGTGCACCTTCAGTCACCAGTGCCTTAAGTCAGCTCATCCAGGTAAGCATGCATTTTATCGCTGTCCTCGTTTCTTGTTGAATTCTAATGGCATATCGCGAGCATTCGGCTCGATTGTGAATGGAGCAGGCCGATGCAACCAGGATTGCTGTCGCAAAATATGTGCTTGGAACGCGAACTCCTCGATGGGAGCAGCCGATACACAAAAATCTTGTGAAGAGGCAACGAGGGAGAGGGCGAAGCGTTTTGCTACTCGTCCATGGCTGTCCGCCACTTCAAACATCCGGCTTTGACGGCAGGAAAAGCTGGCGCACTGATTACATCCCGCGAACTTCTGGTAAAATCCACCGATTTCGGCGGAGGAAGAATTATTACTCCAGGAAGCATTCCGTAACCTGCAATTGCTCTCAATCTGCCTCTGGAACACAAAATTCATGCTCCCAATTTGCTAATGAAGCATGAACGCTCCACTGAGAGCACAAAACGTTAATCTGCATGGATCTGCCATTGAAATTCAACAACGTGCAAAACGCAGGTTCGCAGCAGTAACGTGTGCTTGCTGATGAGAAACGCGTCCGCCTGAGACCCAGTGCACACACGGGAGATGAACGCTTATGTTCAACAGGAAAATGAGCTTCATCTCATGGCAACTCGCTACAGCTGGAATCTACACCATGCTGCGCGAGTCGACAGGGAACACAGATGAAGCGTTCGTTTTACGTCGGGAAAAAAGCGTTGCTTTAGCCGTGGTGGCACTGCGCGAAGAATTTGTGGGGGAAAGGCCCAAGTACTGCAATCAATATCAAAGCAATCTCTCTCAGGTTATAAAAGAGAAAAATTTTGAACTATCGAGCATAGAAGGTTCTCATGCCAGCCATTCCAGCAATGAAAAGGAGTGTTTTTTTAACTTGCGCAAATATCATTTTACATTTCGCTCCATTTCCTCCTTCCTACTTACATTTCTTTTTTTTTTGCAAGGATAGCTTGAAGTAAACGTGCGTTGAAGGAGGAACGCGCTGCGGATTGAAGTTACTCATAGTACGTGATGGCTCAGCACCAGTACAAAAGCGAACAAAAAAACAGAAGATAGAACCATGGCCGCTGGTTTCATCCAGCTGCCGTCGATAAAACCAGTGGCCGTGATAGAACGGTGTCGTATTGTCGATTGCCTATAGTGAGGAGCGCTCAAAACCAACCAACGGGACGGGAACTCTCATTTAGCGTTCAATGATTTGTGTGCGTCAACTTGCGTTTCGACGACAATCTCTCTTTGGAGAAAGCAGCATTATTTATGAAAAGGATCCTCGCGAAGTTCGCATGCAGAGTTTCAGCCGGTAGCACTTATATTTATCGCTGCAGCTACTGCAGCGATGAGTCTCTCAAGCCAGCGGGTAAAATGAAAATTTAGTTTTACGTTTTAGATGCGGAAGCATCTTATACTCGCGCCTTGTAGTGCGCCGTCCGCGCCGTCCGCACCGCTTCTCGAACATTCGACAGCTGACGCGCGCGCATGCGCCGTCGCGCCGTCGCCCACTCTTCCACCATCTGTGCATCCCTTCCTCCTCTACACACCGCGCGTGCTTCACTCCTCCACCATCTGTGCACCCTTCCTCCTCTACGCACCGCGTTCGACATCTACAATTCTCCTGATTCTACAGTGGACGCGCATGTGGCGTCGCGCTTCGAGAACATTCAACAGCTGACAGTGCATGCGCCGTCGAGCTGTATATATACTCAAGGTCGGCGCTCGCTCACTCAGTTGCCGCTCGTCGGTTGGTTTGTACGGCGCGTCGACGTCCAAGGTCGCGGTGAAATGAATTCCAACGAATCCACAAACACAATGATCGACGTCCCCTCGACCAGCGCCGCCCTTTCGCATACGTGTGTACGTGTTCACTCATTTAACACCCCCTCCTACAACCACGTTAACCAATTTAGCCATCGACCCAAGTAAGTCGCAATTTAACACCCCATTTCACATCCACGTTAACCAATTTAGCCATCGACCCAAGTAAGTCGCACTTTAACACCCCGTTAACCAGTTATTTGCTCCACATCCTCCTCAGTGTTCCCCCGAGGGAAGCTGCGGGCAATTTTTTTACAGCCCACTCTACACTGAGTTGGCCTGCTAAGCTGCAGTGGAGCAGTGGACAATTTTCGCGTTTTAGTTATGCGTCTTCAGTCCAGAATTTAGATAGTTGTAGCGCCCTCTGACCAAGTTAATCCTCGTTAAACTGAATTAAAGGCCACTTTTACAAAGTCAAACCAGTATATATACCTTAGTGTGTCATGAATTATTCTTACTTCCTCTTACGAGGCTTTACCAGCTAATTCCCTCGAAGAAGAATCAAGCGTTGTCTTAAATACCGCCATACGATAGTCATCCAGGCTGAATTCCAGAGCCAAATCAGTCCATTTGAACGGCAACGCATCAGTGATGTTTTCTCTAGCTGTGCTGTCTTCCTTACTTCGTTTCACCTTCATTTCACGACCAAGCACAAATGTCTGTAATTGTTACAGCACTTTGAAGACTTGCGCTGTGTAGATGACCGTGAAGCTGCTGTGCACGTTGGAAGCAGGTCGAGCACTTGACGCAGCCATTTTGAATTGAGCCATCTCGCTGCACGCACGAGGGTGGAGGCGCCCTGCGTCCCCTATCTTCTTGCGACCACGGCAGTGATACTTCGTGTCCAGTTTAGCCAGCCCGTAAGCGAAGCGTAGGCTAACCCGCTTACGGCCGTAGAGGAGTACGCATGCGCATTAGCGTTCCGGCTCCACTTATCTGCTGAGCGAGGAAATGAAACGCGGTGCTCGCGCCTCTCTCTGCATGAGTAGGCAAACAACTGCCGGGAGAGGAGAGACGCGTGCAGGCGTCCCTTTTCTGTGCGTTCTAGCTGTTCTTCTTTCTTGTTCACGTCTTTCTTGTTCACGTCTGAGAAACAGACGAAAGTCGAAGTACGGAAGGCAAAGAGGACAACACGAACGCTGAACCCGAGCGCTCCTCTTTGCCTTCCGTACCTCGACTTTCGTCCGCTTCTTCTAGCACATTAGTGTTCGCGCTGCAACCCTTATTATCATGAATTCAAACCAACTAGCCCAAATCGCCATTCTTCGTCCATTCTTTCATGCTTCCGTCCGCCCATGCGTCCGTCTGTGTGACCGTCCATGCGTCCATTCGCCCATCCGTGCGTGCGTCTGTTCGGGCGTCCGTCCCTGCCTTCATCCATGCATCCGCCCCTGCGTCCGTTCTTGTGTTCATTCATGCATCTGTCTGTCCGTCAACACTTCAAGTACTACCATGTCGCATCTTTTGATCATATATTCCCCATATAGAAGCACCGCCATCCAGCGGGTATTCCTAGCACTAAACGAGAGGATGCACACGCACACTTTCTTACGGCTTGCGCTTCGTGTCTACTTCCCACCTTTAACCACCTCGAGTTCATGGTATGCACTAGTTCAATGTATTCATGGCACTGCGGCCCAACGCTCGCTAAACCTTTCTGAAAGCAAGGAGGTTACGCCCAGCGAGTATAACGTAGCAATATTTTCCTGTCAGATAGTGCTCAATGTACATGCCAATGGTTGCTAATGCGAAATGAGAGACAGGATAATTCGGCTTTTACATTCTTACGGCTTCCGCTTCTTGTCTACTTCCCACCTTTAACCACCTCGAGTTCATGGTATATACTAGTTCTATGTATTCATGGCACTGCGACCCAATGCTCCCTAAATCTTTCTAAAACCAAAGAGGTTGCGCCCAGCGAGTATAACGTAGCAATCTTTTCCTGTCAGATATATGCTCAATGTACATGCCAATGGCTGCTAATGGCAAATGAGAGACAGGAGAACTCGGCTTTTACTTTCTTACGGCTTGCGCTTCGCGTCTATTTCCCACCTTTAACCACCTCGAGTTCATGGTATATACTTGTTCAATGTATTCATGGTACGGCGGCCCTACGCTCGCTAAACCTTTCTAAAACTAAGGAGGTTACACCCAGTGACTATAACGTAGCAGCCCTTTCTTGTCAGATAGTGCTCAATGTACATGCCAATGGCTTATAATGGGAAATGAGAGGCAGGAGAATTCGGCTTTTACTTGGTTACAGCTTGCGCTTCGTATCTACTTCCCACCTTCGACCACCTCGAGTTCATGGTATATACAAGTTCAATGTATTCATGGCACTACGACTGAACGCTCGCTAAACCTTTCTAAAACTAAGTAGGTTACACCCAGCGAGTATAGCGTAGCAACCCTTTCTTGTCAGATAGTGCTCAATGTACATGCCAAATGTTTGTAATGGGTATCGCAAGGTGCACGTTACATAAAAGCCGAATGTTCCTATCTCTCATTCCTCCTTAGCAGCCATTGTCATGTACATGGACACTATCTTTTATTGTTCAACAACGCACAGAAGAAATCTCTCACCGGCACCACTTTGGAGGTCAAAGTGTTATACTTGTTACACACTACAACGGATACGAGGGACGAACGGGTGTCATTATAACGAGTTTCACCCCTAAAAGAAGAGACAACACGGTTGCCAATGAAACAAACCAGGGGTCTTAGATTTGCAGATGCACTCATAACGAATGTCCATTGACATTGTCGACGAGTAGAATTGGAGGTACCGATTTTGAAAAGTATTTTAGAAAATATAGTCGGCATTTATTAAAATCACACCCAATTAAACAACTGTGTTCGCGTTGCTCACACCATATATTTAACGACGGTAAGTGTTTACTAACCTGCATTGACACTAGTTTGAATAGTACTTCAGGAAAATAAAAGAAAAGCAAGACATGAAAGCCCGAGAATACAGGCAACATCTAATCTTTTTTATAACTGAAAGTTAAACGCGTGAAAAAAAGATCTACGAAAATGGGGGTGCAACGCGCGTGTTATAAAGAAGTACAAAAAGTCAAACAACGGCCTGTTTACAGTCGATTAATACAGGCGAATCTTGTAACAACCGCGAAGGTCAGCTTGCGCAAAGCTCGGCGTTGTTTGTGACATGATATGCTCCCGAAATGTCTCATAAAAATTGCTTACCAGCGCAAACGGCAGGGCAGGAGAGACAGGAGAAGAGACGAGACAGAGTGATGAATTGCCAACAATTTATTTCTTGTGAAGGTATTCGCTTTTGTACAGGTACCAGTTGCGCTAGTCATGCGCGAAACACAATGAAAATGCATAAGTACATTACATTGACAAGCAAAGGAACAAAATTTCTTTATCGGTGAGCGCGACAGAAGGGGTGCTAACACAAGCATCTTTCAATGAGCAAATCTTCTCTGCCTCTATGATCTCGCGTGTGGTACGATTTCTGCATCTAGCAACTATAGAACACTCAGAAAAAATTGGCCGGCAGCCACACGTGCCGCAGTGAGCGGACAGTTATCCTTGTTTATAGTGATCCACATTGTACATAATGCCACGTTCCGTTTCCCAAGTTTTTGTTATCGTCCCAAAACACCACACGATTCTCAGCGCAAACCGCGCTTGCAGTTTGCGAGAAGGTTCCGGACTGTAGTAGATTATTTCGATAAGATCACACCCACTGTGCGAGCGGTACAGATTGTTCTGGAACCTACGCCACCACCAGTGATAACGCTAGAACATTCGACGGCAAGAGTATAAATGCTGACGTGCTTCGCCGCTTGCCAGTAGTTGATCGAAGGCCGACGCTCCGTTCGCCGCTATCAGTCCGAGACTGCTATCTGTGCGAGACTGCTGCTGTAATTGGACTTTCCTTTTAATGGGCACAGGTTCGCCAAATAAACAACTAAATCCCCCACACGAAGTCTCCTGTCTTCGGCCACGTCACGACTCCGTGACATCTGGTGGAGGTGCTGCTTCGTTCATGTACCGGACGCTCCCGTCAAGCCGTGAACCCAGCCCACGTCGCGGAGAAGATACCGACGCCAACCAGGAGCAGCGAACAAGCCGCCGACAACAAGGGCTACCACCGGATTACGGGCTTCTACAAGACAAGGCGCGGAAGACCAAGGCCATGACCGCGACTGCAGCGACAATGACAACCGCTGCGTGCCAGCCCACGATGGTCATGCATCAACCCGGGGAACCACCAATTTTCCATGGGTCATCGTTCGAAGACCCCGAGTCCTGGCTAGAAACATACGACCGTGTGGCTGCCCTCAACCACTGGGACCATGACGAAAAGCTGCGTCGTGTGTTCTTCTATTTGGAAGACACCGCAAGGACCTGGCTCGAAAATCGCGAGTCCACGCTCCGAACGTGGGATGTTTTCTGCGGCGCATTTCTGCAAACGTTCGCGAGCGTCGCTCGCAATGAGAAGGCGCCTGCTTTATTAGAGACCTGGGTTCAGCTACCAAATGAAAATGTCGCCATTTCACAGAAGAAATGACCCGACTATTCCGTCACGCTGACCCAGACATGCCTGAGGAGAAAAAAGTTCGTTTCCTCATGCGTAGGGTCAAACAGGATTTCTTCGCGGGACTGATAAGAAACCCGCTGAAAACCGTTCAAGAATTCGTAGCCGAAGCGACCACTATCGAAAAAACCCTGGACATGTACACCAGACAGTATAATCGTCACCTGACTGCAGACTGCGCTGCTGCTCAAGCCAGTAACTCCGGAGACCTGCGTGAAATGATCCGAGCGATCGTGCGGGAAGAGCTGCGCAAGCTGTTGTCTTCGGTGCAGACTCAAGTGGATTCAATTGCCGACATTGTGCGAGAAGAAGTTCGGCAATCGCTTCAAATTCCCCACGCACCGCTGCCCGAGCCGGAAGCTATGAGCTACGCCGCTGCACTGCGCCACAATGCTCCTCCCCGTCCACGCCAAAACGCCGCCCATCGCACTTCCGTCGACAGACGCCACCGCCGCCGCCACCCCCACCGACGTCATACAGTTCGCCAGTGGCCCAGCGCAGTGCACCGAGGAAGACTGACGTCTGGCGCACCCCTGACCATTGCCCGCTCTGCTACCACTGTGGCGAGGCCAGACACACATACCACCGTTGCCAGTACCGACAGATGGGACTGCGTGGCTTCGCCGTCAATGCACTGCGTCCCCAGCCAGGAGAACGACCACGTGACATCGCCGACTACCTGACAGGAACTCGGGGGACACCACGAAGCCCTTCGCGTTCGCCGTCACCCAGCCACCGCACGTCACCACACCATCGGCAGTACTCTGGCCCAACGCGGGGCCGGTCTCCTAGCCCGTATCCGGGAAACTAAGGGCAGCAACCGGTGGAGGTGCGGTTGCTGTGCGACGAGCTACCGAAGATCCTCCGACGACGACGACGCCGCGACGGAGCTTTCCGAACACCACGCCAACCAGGCAAAGCCCTGACGGTGAAAGCTCACTTACCGAAGGTGGCCTGACGACGCAACATGAAAGCAGCGGAACAAGCCGACGCAGCCGTGACCCGACGCCATGCCCTAACTGTAATGCAAGACGGCGAACTAGCGACCTCGACGTTCTTATCGACGGCCACAGTGTGACCGCTCTCGTCGATACTGGAGCCGACTATTCTGTCATCAGTGGGTCGTTCGCCGCGAAGTTAAAGAAAGTTAGGAGAGCTTGGAAAGGCCCTGAAATCCGCACAGCCGGAGGTCATGTCGTAACGCCTGCAGGAATCTGCACAGCGAGAGTCACCATTAACGGCCGTATTTATCCTACAGACTTCGTAGTCCTACAGCGTTGCTCGAGATATGTCATCCCTGGCATGGACTTCTTATGCCTCCATTGTGCTGTCATCAACCTAAAATCAAAGTCGATAACGTTATTCACAGAAGAAGCACTACAGCCGCGCACGCCGTCAGGACACCATGCCTTGAATGTGCTGGAAGAACAAGTCACCCTTTCGCCTCGCCTAAGCGTCATTATTTCAGTCGGCGCTCCTGAATTACCTGACTTGGAAGGCGTCGTTGAAGGCAGTCAGCATCTGTTGGTAACCCGAAATATTTGCGTCGCAAAAGGAATCACAGAGCTGCGGGGAGGCAAAGCAACGGTTATGCTCACGAATTTCAGCACTGAGTACAAACATGTGAACAAAGGAACAACGGTCGCATACATCGAAGAAAGTGTCGAAGCCACCAGTGCTTTCGCCCTCACCGATTCTGCGGAACCTGCTCAGAGGAACCAAGCCCCTTCCATAGCTTTCGACGTCAATCCCAAACTTCCGAACGATAAGCAAGAACAGCTCAGCGCCCTGCTCCTGCAATACGAAGATTGCTTTTCATCGTCATCGAAAGTTCGGCAGACCCCAATCACAAAACATCGCATCATAACCGAAAAAAAATGCCAGACCACTCCGTCAGAGTCCGTACAGGGTTTCGACGCGAGGACGTGAGGCCATGAAGAGACAAGTTGTTGAAATGCTGCGGGATGACATTATCCAGCCGTCCAAGAGTCCGTGGGCATCACCCGTGGTGTTAGTGAAGAAAAAGGATGGGACCCTACGTTTCTGCGTCGATTATCGCGGCCTGAACAAAATCACAAGAAAGGACGTGTATCCTCTCCCACGAATATACGACGCACTTGATCGGCTCCATAATGCCGAGTACTTTTCGTCAATGGACCTTAAGACTGGCTATTGGCTAATCGAAGTCGACGAAAGAGACCAAGAGAAGACGGCGTTTATAACACCGGACGGCCTCTTCGAGTTTAAGGTGATGCCCTTCGGCCTTTGCTCAGCGCCTGCAACTTTTCAACGTGTTATGGATACAGTACTGGCCGGATTGAAGTGGCAGACTTGCCTTGTGTACTTGGACGACGTCGTCTTTTTTTCCTCGAGTTTCGACGAGCATCTTCGGCGCCTTGAAGCTGTACTTCAAGCCATAAAAACTTCCGGACTCACACTGAATCCAGAAAAGTGCAGATTTACGTATGAGGAGCTCTTGTTTCTGGGGCACGTTATCAGCAAGTCTAGAGTTCGTACCGATCCACGGAAAACAGCCGCCATCGCTGACTTCCCGCCGCCCACTGACAAGAAAGCCGTGCTCCGATTTCTGGGCATGTGCGCCTATTATAGGCGGTTCGTGAAAAACTTCGCCCCATCGCCGATCCTCTCACTAACCTTACCAAGGCCGACGTAGAGTTCAAGTGGGAAACGCCACAGGAACACGCTTTCCAGCAGCTTAAACATCGCTTCCAGATGCCTCCGTTACTTGCCCATATCGACGAATTCGTCGAGACAGAAATACATACTGACGCAAGCAGCGTTGGTCTTGGCGCCGTTCTTGTGCAGAGGGCTGACGGACTTGAAAGGGCTATTAGTTACGCCAGCCGATCGCTATCCAAAGCAGAAGCAAATTATTCCACAACAGAAAAGAAGTGCCTCGCCATCTTCTGGGCTACGTCGAAATTTCGCCCCTACCTCTACGGCAGACCCTTCAAGTTGTGAGCGACCACCACGCCTTGTGTTGGCTAGCCACCTTGAAGGACCCTTCAGGTCGGCTCGCACGATGGAGCCTGAGACTTCAAGAATATGACATTACTGTCATTTACAAGTCCGGCAAAAACACTCCGATGCCGACTGTCTCTCTCGTGCGCCTGTCGACCAACCGCTACCCGACGACCCGGATGACGACTACTTCTTGGGAACGATAACTACCGAAGACTTCGCTGAACGACAGCGGGCCGACCCGGAACTTAAGGCAAGGCCCTAATAGAATACCTCGAAGGCAGGACCACCGAAGTCCCGAAGGTATTCAAGCGCGCACTTGCGTCGTTGTTTCTACGAAACGGTCTTCTACAAAAGAAAAAATTTTCACCGCTTCGAGCTAAGTACCTCCTTGTGGTGCCTTAAGCTCTGCGGCCAGAACTCATGCAGGCCCTGCACGACGATCCGACGGCAGGGTACCTCGGTGTTTCTCGCACGCTCGCGAGGATACAAGAAAGGTACTACTGGCCACGTCTTACCACTGACGTCACTCGTTATGTGAGAACATGCCGGGACTGTCAGCGACGCGAAACACCGCTGACAAAGCCAGCGGGACTTCTGCAGCCAATTGATCCTCCTTGCCGCCCTTTCCAGCAGATTGGTATGGACCTACTGGGGTCGTTCGTTCCCGACGTCGGCTTTCGGAAACAAGTGGATCGTGGTAGCTACCGACTACCTCACCCGCTACGCCGAGACAAAAGCCCTGCCAAAGGCAGTGCATCCGAGGTAGCTAAGTTCTTCGTCGAAAATATCGTCCTACGTCACGGCGCCCCGGAGGTCCTTATCACCGACAGAGGAACGGCATTCACTGCCGACTTAACTCAAGCGATCTTGGCATACAGCCAAACAAACCACCGCCGGACGACAGGGTACAACCCACAGACCTACGGACTCACCGAGCGGCTTAACAAGACGATCGCCGACATGCTGTCAATGTTCGTCGATGTCGAACACAAGACGTGGGAGGCCATTCTGCCGTATGTGACCGCATACAACACGGCGGTGCAGGAGACGACGCAGATATCTCCATACAAATTGGTCTACGGAAGGAGCCCAGCAACGACGCTCGATGCCACGTTATTCAACGTCACCGACGAAGAAAACCTCGATGTGAGCGAGTACCTTCAACGCGCCGAAGAAGCCCGACAACTTGCGCGTCTCCGTATCAAGAATCAACAGGCGACTGACAGCCACCGTTACAACCTTCGACGACGCTTCGTGGAATACCAGCCCGGTGAACGTGTTTGGGTGTGGACGCCGATCCGCCGACGTGGACTAAGTGAAAAGCTTCTGCGACGGTACTTCGGACCGTACAGGGTGGTTCGACGTCTCGGCCCACTTGATTATGAGGTTGTCTCCGACGGCATCACTAACTCTCAACGAAGCCGATCGCGACCTGAAGTCGCCCATGTCGCGCGCCTCAAGCCGTTTCATGCGCATTAACAAACTGAAACAGTGTTTTTTTGTATTATTGTTGTATCGTAATTTATTCATTGTACTTTCTTGCACTATTATTGTACCTTCATCTTTAGTTAAAGCATCGGGACGATGCCTTTTTTCAGAGGGGGGCAATGCCACGTTCCATTTCCCAAGTTTTTGTTTTCGTCCCAAAACACCACACGATTCTCAGCGCAAACCGCGCTTGCAGTTTTCGAGAAGGTTCTGGACTGTAGTAGATCATTTCGATAAGATCACGCCCACTGTGCGAACGGTACGGATTGTTCTGGAACCTACGCCACCGCCAGCAATAACGCTAGAACATTCGACGGCAAGAGTATAAATGCCGACGCGCTTCGCCACTTGTCAGTAGTTGATCGAAGGCCGATGCTCCGTTCGCCGCTAACAGTCCGAGACTTCTATCTGTGCGAGACTGCTGCTGTAATTGGACTTTCCTTTTACCGGGCACAGGTTCGCCCAAATAAACAATTAAATCCCCACACGAAGTCTCCTGTCTTCGGCCACGTCACGACTCCGTGACAATATGTTCCCTCAGCCTCTCATTTATACAACGACCTGTTTGACCGACGTAATACCTTCCACACGATAACAGCAGCTGATACACCACATTACGGATGCAATCTCTGAATTTATTTGCATGTTTTATTTGCATGTTTTTTTTCTGCACGCGTTGTTCACCCTTGTGTCTTTTACGAAACCGAGACGTCGCCGGAGAAAGGAGGTGTAAAGACAGCACCTGTTGTTTTTTTTTTTCATACTGTGTGAGTGGATACTGCTATAACAATGACTGGGTCAGATAGCTCAGTGCCCTTGAAGACACACAACTCTTAGCCGAGTGGAACGAGATCTTAAAGCGAATAGACGCAAGACTAACTCCCGCGGCAGTCGTTTAAGAGAAACGTTTTTGTAATTGCTACATTGAGCGCTCGTTAAAAAAAACTGTTGGTGGAGTCATCAATGAAATTACCCGTGAAAAACTCCAATCTATCGTTTTGTCTTTTGTCTTGCTTGCAACTAGCACATTTTTTTCTTGCATGGGCAAGATGATTTCTCGCTGAAACCAGCGTCGCCATAACAGGCATTTCTGCGAAATCAGCTCCTAACGCTAACACGTTATTGTGCATTTTTTTTCTTTGTACATGTCCGCATATCTTTCAAGAAATGTGTCCAAAATGCCCCAAAATCAAGAAAATGAGATATTTGCCTTAGCTAGCGGAGCGTTAGTTATAAACATTCAATTACTTACTTTGATAAGCGTTAATGTCATGTAAGAATTTAAGTTCTTCATGCGACAAACTTATCTAAGTTTTGAGTAATAGAAGAAAGCGAGGCATAACCACGCAGTGAAAAATTATGAGTGGGACAAAGCGTTCATTCATCCGTCCGGGCGTCCGTCTGTCTTCTCATCTGTGCTTCCGCCCTTCCATTCGTCCACCCATGCATCCGTCAGTCCGTTCATGCTTCCATCCGTCCGTCCATGCTTCCGTTCATGCTTCCGTCTGCCCCTTGACCTCGCCGTGAAAACCTCTAACAAGCACCTTATAGGCCTAAGTACGTTGAATTTATATGTTTAGGGCGCTCCGGGAGGGCCACCTCACACATCAGTTCGCTCGACCGTCACAGACAGTAGCGGGTCGCCGCCTATTAGCCCGCATACACATTCAAAGTATCGGCATCACGAAAGATCGCGTTCAACTCCGATTCGAGTGAAGATGCGCAATCCACGTTCGCCCTCTTCCCGATAATATGACAAAAGAAGAAAACACTGGCCGCAGCCTGGCGAGGGCGGAAGCCTCGACCTGCTATGGATCGAAACCCCACATGTACCGTGCAGATGCTTCTAGCCCACACCATGGGGGATGGAACCAAGGAGGCTCTATAGAACCTCTGCAGTTGCTGTCCCTGCCGCCGCCAACGGGAGCAAGTGAAGCTGACGGCGGCCATATTGCTAGAGGAAAAACAGAGCGGAACCGCCTTAAACGGCAATGGAATACACGCGTTGCGCACGTTGGCTTGCTGTTCCGCGATCAAAAATTGAGATGGAAATCACTTTTAGGTTACACCAACAAAATATTGGCGCTTCTCGTTTAGGAAACAAATTATTTCATGCACCCATTGTCAACGGCACGCTTTCAGGACAATCTGTTGTCGAGGGATGCTTCGCATATCGAGCTTGCTGGCACACTCAATATGATTGCATATGTGTTACTGGGAACTAACTGGGAACTAGGTTTTTTGCTATGTAATATTTACATGCAGTGTTCAAAAAAAACAGCCAGCTAATGTGAAAAGCACTCATTCACTTTATTAGGCACACATTCATCACACCAATTCAAATCAGCATAAGGATGCAAGTTTTGGCTAGATGTCATTTCTGTCAAGCACAGCGCGAATTTTTAAGGAGAAAACGAAGAGAAAAAACACAAGACAGCGCTCATATTGTGCTTTCGCTCATGAGGGTGTATTATCTCATGAGGGTATAATATCGCAGCGCCAGATTCCCTCCTAGGTATTGTATGAAACTCTGTGGCCTATTCCCTTCAGGTGACGTAGTGGATGAGTAGCAAGTTTGAGAAGGTTTCCATGGACTAAGTATTTGAAGCACGCACAATGACCAAGATAACGCTGTATCACGCTCAACTTCTAAAAGTGAAACTTTGGTGTCTCTTTTTTTCCATTTTCAACCCTTTCAAAGAAAAGTAAAAGAAAGGGGGGACTGCTGAAGTAATATATTTGCCGCAGTTGCCATGTTTCACGGCTTACGCAGTTTTATGCCTACCTCCCCTATTTTCACGGCTTACTTTAGCTCCCTCTCTTCGTTTTAGCACTGAAACTGACTTGTGTATTTGGTGCTATAGAGCATTATATTAGCAATCCATGGTCAACCACATCTCAACAGTGACTTAAGTGATTCGGCCGTTGCCTAGCAGCAAATCCGCACTGATACCGGTCGTTGAAAACCCGGGACTGGCGGGTCTCCACATTAGCAGCTAGCCCCCAACGTTAAACCGATCGTCCAACATTGCTGAGAGGAGAGGCACTCTTACGAGAATAAATTTGTTGATTAAGTTTGGTTACAATGACTAAAGAGTAGAAAGGAACTTTAACAAAAGGTAATCGGCTGTTATAGCCCCACACCAGTGAACATTGAGGCACCACAACCAGTGTCAGAATTCTGAGCGAATACGATGTTCTGAGGTCTCGGTGCACCGCCTACGATAAAGGGGAAGGCACCACACAACACACCTGGTTAGAGCGTAGTCGAAGACGTCTATTAGGGTCTCGAGTGCACTGAATAAAGTCTATGCACAAGGCCAAGTGCTTGACCTCAAGAACTCTTCTGGCTAGACGAATGAGGCAGGCGTTAAATTAGTAATAACAAAGCTTACAGTTTATCAAGCCCAGCAGAGGAGGCCTGCTAGGAAATTCGTGAAGGGCATTCATGTTCACACTCTTAGAATGTGCGCAGCCAATGGGGCAGTGTTTTCAGCCCTACTACTTGCGGTAGAGTCGTAATAAATGGGGGAAAGGTCGTCTACCTCAACAGGTATGGCTCTCTCGAACACTTGCTGACTCCCATATCTGCCATGGAGTAGAATACTCTGGTTTGGCAAGATTCTTTTCAAAGCTGCCGTCTCACGCAGCCAGTATGACGAAGAGAGCAGGGGTTGTCCCCGAATCCCTCAATGTTTGCTCGCAACCAGTCCACAACGGCATTCCTAAGCTCCTTGGCTTCACTGTCAATAACTACGTCCAGGAACATGCGTTGCTTGAAAATTCATCCGATGCAATTGACTAACAGGATTACGCACAAATGCGCCCGCCAGAAGAAGTTTAGGACAGGTAGTAACTGTGCGCATTTGTCTTGCGTTGTCGCTTGTCACACAGGCAGCATCAAAGAAACCAGTTAATAGAAGACGTCCCCATTGCATAATTACCTAAAGTGACCGTAAACGGCCTACCGGTGGGAAAAGAAGGGCCCGTTTAGTGAATGCACGTATCCTGATAGTCACTGCCACCGATTAACATTTGCATGAGAAAGAGAGGTAGCAGATAAGCCTAGCGCAAGAAAGCTGTACATGGCGTTATCACGTTTCGTCACTTAAGTTATGCTGTTTTTCCTTCAGGTAAAGTTGCATAACGCTCCAAAACGGTCAGCGTTTTCTAAACGTTATGGTGCACATTGAATAGAAATATTGAGAGTGGTAAACGCGAGCAAGTATAGCGAATGGCTGTGTCGCAGTGTGTGAAACCTCATTTATTCTATACATCACCGTTGGAGTCGTACAAAACTCTCAAAAATGGAGGTAATATTCTAAAAAAAATACATTGTTGTCTTTCGTCTTTATTTGCTACAAGTTTTTACGGAACTCTGACTTCAAGGCTCCAATTATTCTTGATGCTCGCAGAGTAAAAGCAGAACGCCGACGTGCGAGAGAGCTATACCGTGGCACTCGGTAAAGCACACAGCGCACCATGAGCAGCAAGGAAGAGCCTAGTGATGTTGACACGAGAGGCAAGAAGGATTCGTTGCCAGCCATCGGTGAGCTTAAGCTCAGTGAAGCAAATGATGACCCTCCAGCGAAGCAGAAAAACGACAGTGGGTCCACTGGGGAGCCGGGTGCAATCCCTTCGACGTCATCCAACACCTGCAAGCAAAAAGTTGCCGGTGTCTCCACGTCCACCTGGTGGGACCCTGGAAGTGTCGACGACCCGATAAAGGTTTGTGTTCTCAAGAACTTTTTCATATATTTATGAGTCTGCATGTTAATCAACGCAGTAAATGAATCAGACAAACTGCGTAAACAAAACACTTGCGATTTCTTTATTGTATTTTTTTAAAGGCTAATCCACAGGCGAGTAAACCTTGTGCTCTATTTATGTATCTGTAAACTTCTTAAAAATGAGCAGGCGCCTTGCTCATGAGTAGCTTAGCTGCGCAACCTACTAGCCTTTTAAAGCGGAATATCATTCGTTCGTTTCTGACCGATCAAAGATTTTGGCGGGCTATTTTGAACCTTGTGCTCTATTTATGTATTTGTAAACTTCTTAAAAATGAGCAGGCGCCTTGCTCATGAGTAGCTTAGCTGCGCAACCTACTAGCCCTTTCAAGCGGAATATCATTCATTCGTTTCTTACCGATGAAAGATTTTGGCGGGCTATTTTGAAATTGCAAAAGCACGAGTTGTCCTGTATCTTTATGAGCACTTGTGATCTGGCAAGAACAAGTCAGATTTATCATATGATGGAGGCTCTGGCTTGCTCACTGATGCAAAAAACATGCAAATGATAGTAGTGTTTGTTCCTTTCTAACGCGCTAACACTGAGGCAAGCACACCCAATAACGAGAGTGTCTGCCAAATGACCATCCTTAGGTGGATGCTCCTGAGTTCCGCGAAGCGGTGTGATAGTCTATGGGCCTTGCGAATGGATAAACGTAAGATGTTTGGGTATATCTTTGAATATATACACTCGCGGTCATATTATTCAAATTTGGGCAACAATATGGGAATATGAAACGTTTGAAAATTCAGTACTTTTCAGCGCGCTGCTCGGGAATAACAATAAAAACCTATTTATCATATTCACATCAACGAGATTGCACTGTATTCAGCATTCACAGTTACCGCTGTTTGAGAGTTATTTTGTCGGAAAGTTTGCGCTTATATTTGACAAAGGTACTTCCCCATTCCACCACAACAATACTTGATAGCATTTATCACCTCACCATTAGGTAGCATATGATTGACCGGCATTGCTCATATATCCTCTCATATTATATCAGAACACATTCAATAAATTGCACCTGACATTGTAAATATGGCGGAATCGGACGGTGTCAATATTGGTCTTACTGAAGGCGCCCAATGTGGTCATCGCTTAGCGAAACCAGTTCGCTAAACGACGACCGGACCCGACCTCGCAGTATGCGCATTGAAGTTGTCCACTTTATGGTCGGTCATCATCGCGACGTAATTTGGGTACGCCAGTCACTTTGTTAGTGAATCACATTAAAATTTAGGCGGCCAACTTCGGATTAAAATCAGCATTTTCCTGTACCTCTCATCTGATGTCAAATTTAATATCTTAGTTAAAAAAACAGTTTGGCATATTGGCGTATAGTGGTTACAATGCCCGGCTTGTGATCGGAAAGTGATGGGTTTGATCTGTTATGGCAGTCGCGCTTCATTGAGCGTGAAGTGTGCGATATCAGTGCACGTTTGAGAACAACAGATGGGCGAAATTGCTGGCGCCTTCCTCCTTGGCGTGCCTATTATCATATCATCGTTTGGGCATTGGACACCCAGACACTTGTTAAAAGAAAAAAATTATGCACTAAATTTGGCTGTTTTTAGCGTTTAGCCAAGAGCGTAATATTGTTGACGAGACAGCACCCAACCCCCTCCGAACATAAAAATGTTTTTGACTGTGCCCCCACAGCTAATGTATTAATATGGCAGTTTTCCTAATGACTTTCTCGCGGCTCTGTATGAATACGTGTAAGCGAGGACAACTTTTCTTAGCAATGAAGCGCAGCTAAATTTGGGGAATGCTGCCGAGAACGAGTATAGCCCCTCGATTTTGTCTCTGTGCTATTGTGATAGAAAAAATGCTTCATATTTACCTTCAAGCTCTTCGGTATAGCACGAAGCACAATGAGTGAGACATTTATAATTGCTTTATTTCATATTTTTTGCTGCGCATTGGCGCTGCACCGCCAGCTATGAACAACATCTTTCTTTGAAGTTCGCGACGGTGCTCCCCTTATCTCTGCCTGTAGTGAAAGCGTGTGTATCCGCACCCTTGAATAAGAAAGATATGCGAAAATTGGAGCCGACATCATTCCTCGACCAAGGTGTATTCCTAGACTCAAGGGGCCCCATCTCGGTGATCTAGTGGTTAAGGAACTCAGTTACTCCGCTGCTGACCCGCAGGTCACGGGATTGAATCCCGGCTGCGGCGGCTGCATTTTGATGGAGGTGGAAATGCTTTAGGCCCATGTGCTCAGATTTGGGTGCACGTTAAGAAACCCCAGGTGGTCGAAATTTCCGGAACCCTCCAGTACGGCGTCTCTGATAATCATAAGGTGGTTTCGAGACGTTAAACCTAACATATTGTTACCACATACGTAATTTAGGTATGTGCACCTGTGTAGCGGGGAACGGTGTGGTGGAAGAGGAAGAGGACGTTCGGTTGACGGCAAGAGCTCGCTGGGGCGCGTTCACTGCAATATACCATCCAGTCGACCTTTACGTCGGCTCTAAATAAACCCCTCTCGTAGAGGAAACAGAGTGGCGGAGGGGCTGGGTATGGCACGTCAACGTACCACGGAGCCACAGCTGTTCGGAGTTCTTCGGAGCCGTCGTCTTGCCGGCCTGCCACCGACAACGACCGTCATGGCCGAGAGCAAAGGTCGGAAATCAACTGCCTCGACTTCGCGCAGATCTACGCTGGCTGCACCTAGGCACCACTACATGGAACCCCGCCCGTTTGCGGGAATGACAGAAGATGTTGACGCGTGGCTAACGCACTACAAAAGGGTGAGCCGGTACAACCACTGGAACTCTACCGATCAGCTGGATAACGTATCACTGTTTCTCACGGACACTGCCCTGATGTGTTATGAAAACCACGAAGAGTCCTTAAGGGACTACGCGGGCCCTCTTTTCTCAGGAATTGAAGAAGTGTTTTGGTGACTCCGACTCAAAGAAGAAAAGCGTGGAGCGGACTCTGGCCGGAAGAGCTCCGACTCCTGGGGAAACGTGCCATTCTTATATAGAGGACGTTTTTAAGCTTTGCAAGATTATAAACCCGCAGATGTCTGAAGAAGACAGGGTCGGATACCTCTTGAAAGCCATAGCAGAAGACGTTTACAATTTTCTGATAGGCAGGGATGACCTCACCTCTGTCTCCAACGTCCAACATCACTGCCGCACGTTTGAAAAACTGAAGACTCGTCGCAGTGCTCCGAAATTCGGTAGGCTGGCAAATGTAACAACGGTTGGCAGCGTCGACGTGAGCCCGCCCAGCGACCTTGCCGCTACTATTCGGGTAACAATGCGTGAAGAGCTACAGCGACCAGGTGGTGGGTTTGACGAAACCATTCCTTATCCACCTGTTAATGCACCCTACTACACGGCGGTGCCATTAGCTCCTTCTCCACCATCGGAATGTGTGACAGGCGTCAGCGAAACTGGAACTCCGTGGCCACGTCGTGACTCAGTCGTGGCCCCCCAGCGATATGGCCAACGCCTTCGTCACGGCCCCGCCACACAGAGGTGGGCAGCCCCCGCTCAGCAAGCTCGTCACCGACCCTTCCCAGGTGAGCGGTCTCAGACTGGTTCGGCGGGCGTCTTCTACCAGTCTGCTACAACTGTGGCTTCGAAGGCCACATTGCCAAGTAATGCAAATACCGGCAGCCGCCAATGTACGACCGATCACCGAGGTATAACAGTTTCGGCATCACCCGAGCACCGACATTCCCGGGAAGCACGTGTTACGGAATCTCAGGACCGCTACAAAACCAATCTCCGGCCTCTGACCGCAGTGTGACACCACCACCTGCCCCTCGCGCCAACCGATCACCGTCTCCTCGGTGCCGCCATTCGACGCCTCTCACGGAAAACTGGCCGGTGCCGCCGTTGGAGGTGAGATCGCCGGACAGTCTTCGATTTCAGCAGATATACCCCGTTAGCTTCCATGTTTAGAAATAAGGTTCGAGTGCTTATCGATGGTGTACCAACAATGTTGAAAGTTGAAGCGTTGGTGGACACAGGTGCGCTCTTTGCCCTTAGTCGGCCTTGCGCCATTAAACTCTAAACATCATCATCACACAGCTGACACCGTGTCAGTGATGAGCTTAGTTTTCAACCGCTTCCTTGGACGAAAATTTATGTTTCGTTGGGACCGTCCTGATAGGTTTCGTTCAGTGAGCGGAGAGGTGTTACAACCTGTTGCTGTCTGCACTGTGACTGTTAGTTTGGCGTGCCAGAACTTTGTTGCAGAGTTTGCTGTTCTCTCTCACACTACGCTTGACGTTATTCTGGGACTTGATTTCTTGAAGCTGTGTGGTGCCACTGTCGATTGTCACACAGGACGAATTACAGTACATTCCGATATCCCAGTTGCGTTTATGGAAAACTCGCTCTGTCAGGAAAGTGGTCTTTGCGTGTCCGTGTATACAACTGTGCCGCCATTGTCTGCGAAACGTGTCCCTGTTTTCTGTTCATCTGCAAGCGAGAAAACATTGGACGCAACTGTGGAGCCCGTGCATCTCACTTGCATAAGGACAGTTTTAATACCCTACTGCACGCTATCGGTTGCACACGGGCATACTGGTTTATGGGTGATTAACTGCTCTGACGAACCAACAGTGCTACCGGAGGGTCTGAAACTTGCAGAGATTCGTGAACACCAAGCATTCTCGAATTCCATCTTTGCAGAAAGCAATGATTCCCCGGATAAGATCCGTTGCGATAATCTGCACGCCAGGGACACCACTATTATGGCTGTGATTGACAAGTTACTCAGCACCAATGAACGTACTGAACTGGCGAGTATTCTGCACAAACATGCCGTTATTTTAGGGCCGAAGCTCCTTATAGTGGCACCCGTTCGTTTCGCGTCCAGTCGTAGTATGTAACCAGCCTTAAGCTTCGACCTGCAAACATTTTGACCTCCAAGGTGGGGCCGGTGAGAGATTCCTTCAGTGCGTTGTTGAACAACAAAAAATAGTGCCCGATGTACATGCCAATAGCTGATAATGGGGTATGAGAGACAGGAGCATACGGCTTTTAGTTAACGTGCACGCTGCGATCCCCATTAGCAGCCATTGGCATGTATTCATAGCACTATCTGACAAGAAAGGGTTGCTACGTTATACCCGCTGGCTGTAACCACCTTAGTTTTAGAAAGGTTTAGCGAGCGTTGAGCCGCAGTGCCATGAATACAATGAACTAGTATATACCATGAATGAACTCAAGGTAGTTAAAGGTGGGAAGTAGGTACGAAGTGCAAGTCGTAAGAAAATAAAAGCCGAATTCTCCTGTCTCTCATTTCCCATGCAGCCATTGGCATGTACATTGAGCTCTATCTGCCAGGAAAAGGTTGCTACGTTGTACTCGCTGGGCGTTACCTCCTTGGTTTTAGAAAGGTTTAGCGAGTGTTGGGCCGCAGTGCCATAAATACAGTGAACTGGTATATACAATGAACTCGAGGTGGTTAAAGGTGGGAAGTAGACCCGAAGCGCAAGCTGTTAGAAAGTGTGCATGTGCCACCTCTCGTTTAGTCCTTGGAAGGTCCGCTGGATGGCGGGGTTTCTATATGGGGAATATATGATGAAAAGATGTGAGATGGTGGTTCTTGGAGTGTTGAATATATGGACGAACGGACACACAGACAGATGCATGAATGCACGCATGAACGGACGCAAGGGCGGATGCATGGACGAACGCAGGAACGGACGCACGCACGGACGGGTGGATAGACGCATGGACGGTCGCACAGACGGAAGGAAGCAAGAACGAATGGATGGACGAATGCTTTGCCCCACTCTCCATCATTCACTCCTTGGATATGCTGCCAATTTTTTTTATTTCGCTCAGAACGATTCACCGTCCTTCCCTGCTTCTCGTATAAAGCACCAAATCGACACATCTCACAGACCTCTTCGACAGTAACCATATAGTGTATCGCCTTCGGAACGTGCTGTGATCAACGAACAGGTTTGCGAGATGCTCAAGACAAATGTAATTCAAGAATCATGTAGTCCGTGAGCCGCTTCAGTAATTTTAGTGAAGAAGAAGGATGGGACATGGCGATTTTGTGTTGACTACTGCCGTCTCAACGCCATCACCAAAAAAGACGTATACCTACTCCCACGAATCGAAGATGCTATCGACTGTCTATCATCGGACTCTGACTTTTCGTCTGTGGATTTGAGGTCAGGCTACTAGCAGATTTCAATGCACAAGGAAGACAAGGAAAAAACGGCATTTGTTACAACAGATGGACTATTCGAATTCAATATGATGCCTTTTGGACTCTGCAACGCACCTGCAACTTTTGAGCGCTTTATGGACAATATTCTGCGTGATTCAAGTTGGAAGTGTGTATGTGTTACCTGGACGACGTTGTAATTTTTGGGCGCATCTTTTGTAAGCACAACACACGCTTTGGCCTCGTGCTGGACTGCCCAAGCAAAGCTCGCTTGGTGCTCAACTCGAAGAAATGTCGTTTTGGAGAGCGCCAAACACTCGTTCTTGGACACTTAGTAGACAAAGAGGGCATACGACCGGATCCCGCCAAGACGGCCACAGTGGAAGCATTTAGGCAACCTCACTCGGTGAAAGAATTGCGCAGCTTTTTGGAGCTTTTTTTCATACTTTCGCCGATTCATTCCTGGTTTTGCCAATATCGCATACCCGGTCACGTGTCTGCTTAAGAAAGGTGCGCAGTTTGACTGGACCCCTGAATGTGAGTCTGCTTTTTCGGAGTTGAAGTTTCCTTTGACGTCTCATGCGATTCTTCGACACTTCAACTTTCTGGCTCCCACTGAGATTCACACAGACGCCAGCGGTATTGGTGTACGTGCTGTCCTGGTTCGACACTTGGATAATCAAGAACACGTCGTAGCGTATGCAAGTCACTCGCTCAGCAAATCCGAGCGTAGCTACACTGTCACAGAGCAAGAATGCCTTGCAACAGTCTTCGCAGTGCAGCGCTTCCGGTCCTACCAGTACGGACGCGTCTTTACCATCGTGACAGACCATCATTCTCTCTGCCGGTTGGTCAACCTGCGTGACCCGTCTGGTCGGCTGGTGCGCTGGATACTTCGTCTTCAAGAATATGACTTCACGGTTTCCTATAAAAGCGGCCGACGTCACGCTGACGCAGATTGTCTTTCGCGACTACCGCTTCCAACGACGGAATGTGACGCGGATAACTTCGACACCTACATCGCATCACTGGACTAACCATTTCCCAAAGCCAAGACCTGATTTTCATGTTATGACTAATCATATATGTTTTTCATACAGTCATGTTATGCCATACCAAGTTTGGTATTGATACCATAATTGAAACGGCCAGGAGAGCTAAAAGTCATTGGCGGCTAGATAGATGGATAGATAGATAGATAGATAGATAGATAGATAGATAGATAGATAGATAGATAGATAGATAGATAGATAGATAGATAGATAGATAGATAGATAGATAGATAGATAGATAGATAGATAGATAGATAGATACGCTCAAAGTCGCCGAAGTTCGCTAAGAAATGCTTCACATTAAAAATTGGCAGATCCCACGTACAGTGCGAATCGATGATATGCGAAGAATCATTGAGAAATGTTGGTATGTCACTGTAAAATCAGCAACGCGTTACGAGGTGGAGATAAATGATGCCGTACATGACTTCCGTGTCATATTTGTCATGTTTGGATGTGTCGTTTACCTTCGTCATCTATTCACGTCACGTCATACGAAACTTAGTACATGTGGAGCTGGCGAAATGGTCGCGAGCACGCTAATGGCTTGGTATGTTGTCATGTTCTTACATGACACGCGTGTCAGGATTATCATGTGTGCACTGGTCATATATTTCGTCATCAATTGATGTCACGTAACAATAAATTTTTTGGTATATCTATCAATCTATCTATCTATCTATCTATCTATCAATATATATATATATATATATATATATATATATATATATATATATATATATATCACGAAATTTGGTGGAGCTAGCAAAACAGCCGCGAGCACACCATGAAGGGGCTAATTATATACTCCAGTGTGGCGCTGACGCACTCGCACGCTGGTCACAGTGGTGCTACGTTAGCAAAACGCGAGCACTCTATAGTCCGACGCCAGGCGCGACCAGCCCGACCAGCGTTTGTCGGCGTGGCCAGGTGGCAAGCAGCGCGAAATTCAGCTGCTGCGTTACCCAGACTATATATTTACCTAAAATTAACTAGAGGGGACTCTGTCACTGCGATCATTCAGCGACCATGAGAATGATGAGTATTAGACACATGTGCCTAGTCTTCGTACTTACGGACGGAGAATCGTACTCGCAGCTTCGTTTGTTGCTGTTTTCGGTTTTGTTTTGAAAACAAATTCAACCCTTTTGCACTTTGTGACCTGATTTGAAAAGGTAAGTCTAAAAGAATAAGGTAGGGATGCGCAGTCGCTGAACATTTGTTGATTTTTGTTTTGTGAAAAAAAAAGCTCGGAGCCTTACTGGCACAAACGGAGCCAAAAGCAGGCCAGAAGTACGAAGATTAGACAAGTGTGTGTACTACCCATCATTCCCATGCTCGCTGAAGCGCCGTGCGTTCTAGCTCCCATAGACACTAGCGCCAAAGTTCTCTATAGTGAATATTAAAACTCTATGACCCAGACAACATTGCGTCTCCCTCTTTTCGAGACGGGAGGACTCCGGACGCACTGAAACGCGCATGCGTCAAAGCAACGTAGCGCGGCGCGCACCTGCGAGTTTCTGGCAGGACCGGTGCCTGCAACGTGGCAACGCCGGCGTGACGAGACAAAATGAACGCCGGCAAGCACGCGCACCACGTCACGTCCAATAATATTGGCGCCTTGACTGTGGCATGTAGTCATGCTCTCACATGGCATGCATCTCATAATTATCACGTTTGCACCAGTGACATACCTTCGTCATCCATTGACGTCCCGTAATACCAAATTTGACATATGTGAAGCCAGTGAAACGGCCGCGAGTGCATCATTAGTGTGGCTTGTACTCAAATTGTTACATGACCCGCCTGTCATGATTATTATGTCTGAATGTGTCATTTACTTACGTCGTCCGTTCGCGTCACGTAATACCGAGTTTTGTACATGTGAAGCTACTGAAATGGCTGCATGCACATCATGAGCAAAGCCTGTAGTCATGTTGTTACATGACACAAATCTCATGTTTATGATGTTCGCACCAGTATCATACCTTCGTCATCCATTGACGTCCCGTAATACCAAATTTAGTAAAAATGAAGCTAGCGAAACGGCCACCTGTGCATCATGATCGTGGCATGTAGTCATGTTGTTACATCATGCGCATCTAATGATTAACGTCTTAAAATCACTATATGATTATGAGAGACGCCGTAGTGGAGGACTCCGGAAATTTCAACCACCTGGGGTTCTTTAACGTGCGCCCAAATCTGGGCACACGGGCCTACAACATTTCCGCCTCCATCAGAAATGCAGCCGCCGCAGCCGGGATTCGATCCCGCGAACTGCAGGTCAGCAGCCGAGCACCTTAGCATCAAGACCACAGCGGAGACCCCCTCACGCCCCCACTCCCCAGAAGGAATTGGTGTCGGGGTGTCGGTAATCTAACAGCAGTTCAAATGTGTTTCTGTATTCAGTCAGAGCGTTATGCTGCCGAGCATTCACCTCTCATTAACAGCAAAAATAATGAAAACGTGGCCTCAGTATTGTACTCTTTCTTGTTGAAGGGCCACTCACCATGTTTGACGATTTTGAGCTGACAAGTGCAATGCGTAGACGAGGCGTTGATGATCACGTTTGCCAAAATTTGCAACGCTACGCGCCGCGGAATAGGGTCAAATTTCAAGATGAAAGCTGCTCCCTCTCCCCTCTGTCGGCGCACGCGTAGAGAATGAGGTTATGACGTAGGCGTAAGAATGACCCTACGTACACGGCAACGCAGTGATGTTGGTCCTCTACGTAGACGACTCTGTTCTAACGTTGTCACCAGTATACCACGTGACATGGCAAAAATAATTTATTACAACATGCTTAGTTCATGTATTTTTTGTTTTAAGAGATGAATAAAACTTGAAACATATAACGAGACGCAATAAAAACTCCCAAGCATTTTCCCGAGGGTGAACATGGTTAAGTGCGAATACACGGGGTGATGCTATGAGGGGTATCTATCAATTCGCACTATTATAATTATTAATCACACTATGGTGCCTTTATGGTGTAATGGTTCCTGGGAATCGCAATTTGATCACACGGGGGAGTTTACGTTAACTCACTGGCGAATGCCAACGGATTTTAACTTTACTTCCCCTCACGACCCGCTCTCGACGGGAGACTGAGAGAGAAGGCAGGCGCACGAGAGAGAGGGGTGCGCGCGCAGCTGCAGCGAGCGAGGAGAGCGGAGGAGCGAGCGAAGGTGGAGAGGGTATAAGGCGCGTTACTGACACCGATATCAGCGTCGCGTCCGTGGCTTATTCGGTAGAGCGTCGCGCTGCAGCCCGCCAAGTCCTCTTTCTTTTAAAGATAGAGAGAACACTGCGGATGCCGCCGACGGCGGTGGATGATTTGGGGTCGCTTATAAATTGTATTCACACTTAAAAAATTCTGCGCGTGTTTCTTAAAGTTTTTCCTGTGAATTACTACGAGATGCGGGGCTAATGGGCCAGCGTTTCACATGCATTCGGGTCCCCGTGGTCAGCGCACTGAGCAGGCGACCGCCGTGGAACGCTCCTACGTGTTCGCGAACTCATTGTGCTCATTTACTCTACCGCGTCTAAGCCAGCGTTTCCAAACAATCCTGCAGAAACAGGCAGAAGACCGAAAAATTACGCTGGTCAACAAAGCAACACCGCTCGCGTGCACTGGGGCTGCGCTTGTTCGGGCACGTCATGCACACGTCACCTCTTAGTCGGATGCCGGAGGGGTTGGGGAAGAGGTTCGGCTTGCGAAGGCTACGCGGAGGAGCGGCAAGGGTGTCGAGCTCACCTCCTCTCACCCTCGTTTCGCGCCGCTTCAAAAAACCTCTTTTCTCCGTCGTAATGAACCGATTCGAAACATTTGTGTGGCAGAACGTTCCTCATCGGACGCCCAACAATTTCCACTGTCTAACTAAAATTTGGTATGAGGCCTAGTGAGTGGCCCTTTAACAAAGATTTTGCTACATTCTATTCTTTAGGCCTTAGACCACTAGGTCGCACACTATCGATGCACGGAAGAGCTTACAGGCACAGCACAATGACCAGAGGGAGCTGCGTTGCTCACAATGCCCCCGTCTCAAAGTTGTTCACATTCGCCGATAGGAGCACGCAGAAAAGCGACGCGTGCGCACGTCCCCAATGTGTCCCCGGCACAATCTACCAAGAGATGAAGGCGCGGGACGTGCGTGTCGCGTTCAGTTTTCACCGAGGCCGTCTCGAGTTTGCTATTTTCATCCGCTAGGCTTTGTATTCTGGTGCTGCAGTCAGAGTGGAAAACTCGACTGAACGGTGCCTATCCGGGCAGATGGGAGAGCTTCTGATGGGGTCACGAATGTTTAACAATGTTCAAGGGACACGACATTGCGCTTTCTTAGTCGTCTTAATGATCATATTTTATAAAGAATCAGGGCACATATAATCACCGAACTTGGAACCACGCCGTTAGCACGTTGTTTCCTGTGAAATCAGCCGTACAAGTGGTTGCAGCCACCACTACTATTTCACAGATGCGTATCTCCATCTGGGCCGTAGTAGCGTGTTTTAAATATTTGGAAAAAACTAAATTTATAGATGTGAAACAATTATGTTACCTTTTCTTGGTAGACTTCCTGGAGAGATATGTGTAAGAGTTAATTTTTAGCACGAATATTGCTTTTTAGGCAGCCTTCGTTTGTCACCTACACTGCAATTATGCCGAAATAAAAGTGATGTCACTGTTCATATTTCAAAATAAAATAAAAACGCACAATACACGTGTGTTCCTATTTACACGACGGGCAAATTTACAAGCGTGATCACCCACACTTCCATTTGTCACCAGTCTAAAAAAAGGTTGACCTAAAGTAAACCTGTGACATCGAGCCAAGCACATTGGCCGACCTCTCTCTAACCTAGCCAAATGGCGTTGGCTGATGGTAAATCTACAATGTCGAACCAAGCACGGTGGCCGGCCTGCAGCCGACCTGGCTAAGTGGCGTTGGCAAATGGTAAATTTACGACGTCGTGCCAAGCACACTAGCCGACCTGCTGCCGACCTGGTCAATGGCCAGTCACGGGCCAACCACTTTTTTTGGTTGTTTTGCCTACTGAACTGGCCACTGACTGTTTTCCGTCTCTTAAAGAACCATTGGTCATTGCCAATGTCCTCTTGGGAATAGCGAAGGTTAACAACGAAGCAGCCGAGGCTCGATTGGTTCAGTGTTCGCAAGACCCGCGAAGTAGTTGTGGGGGTGGGAGGGGACAAAGCAGCCGGCGGTACAAGCGTAAATAACCTACAGGTGCAGGACACTCTAGCAGAAAAGTCCTAGCACGTGATAATTGCTGCAGACTCCAATTTAAATCGATCTGCTAAAGCAATCAAACAGAGCGTAGGGGCGAGTAGAGGGTTCAATAAGTACGTTCCAGGAACGTATATGCTAGAATCAGTGTTGAGGCGAGCGAGCGCAAAACTCACAACTAAAGCTAATGAACAACAAAACCTCGTGATAATTGCGGGTCGTGTAAACGTTGTCTTGAATGAAAAATTGGCAGGACTTGCAACGACATAGGCGAAAAGGGTCGATGCCATGCGCAACATTCCCTCCTGTATGCACAAGCATACCGGACGTAACAGTTTTGTTACGGCAACCTACAAAAAGTGGTTGTCGGCCAAACAAGGAGATAAGACAGGTGAGTCGAGGTAAAGGCTTTAAGGTAGTCTAAATAAACAGAGAAGTACATAAGTAGGGTGGTTTTTCACGAGACGAATTCGCTTCGATAAGAGGCTAGGCCATGAGGTGGGTTGGCGACTTGCTGGATGCGCAGTAGCTTCTTCGGGGGCACGCGGGCCCTTCTGGGTACAGAATGAATTGTAACAAGGAAAATACCAGAGGGAAGGGCTCTTTCGCAGGTGATAAACACAGATACATTTTGACAGTGCCACCAATATTTAAGACGCATAGAGTCTGGGGAAGAAATCAACGTAGGCACCAGGGCGGATCAAATTAAGACGTAGGGTATAATTACATGCAGGGTGGCAGGAATAGCTTGAAGTGGGAAGAGATGGAACAGCAGCTAAGGTACAAAAAGTTGATGGTATATGGGCTTGTAGAAACACATCTTAAGCAGAGGGAACAACAACCTAAAGATCCGTACTGCGCGTGGGACTATTGTAATAGAACAGAAGGCAGCAGGAAGGGGGGGTGGCTATAAGGCATTAATTCACAAAAGTAAAGACTGCCAAAGGGTCAAGCAGGAGTACACGGTACATTTATGACTAAAAGGGAAAGTGCCAAGGCAGGTGACGCTCCTGAGTTTTCTACACTTGTGGACTAGAGCAAAAGCCACATAAGAAAACCAAGAAATAGTGCTTTGCATAGAAAATGACATTGATGAGCTAGGAGAGGAATTCGAGGTAATTACATTGAAAGATATGAATTCGCACATAGAGTATATGAATGAATATACTGGATACGCACATAGAAGATACGGATGGATATACTGACCCAACAGGCAGAATGGTAATGATTTGTGTGAAAGGCATGATTTAATAACTTACAGCAGTACCGAGAAGTGCGAAGGGCAGGTAACATGGGAGGTGGGAAGGCTGCAATCGACGCTACATTACGCAATATTGTCACACAGGATGTATGATTGGCTAAGAGTGACGAACATGGAAAAATATAGGTCCGGAGACTTAGGTAGTGATCACAAACGTATCAAGCTCAGTTTCAGAAGAGAAATGAAAATGGGAAGAAAGCATTATGAGCAGCCACACGGTAATATTTATTCAGAAAGGCAAAATGAAATAGCCACTAAACAGATCGAGAAAATAATCACCGACGATACTGAAACAGAGTGAACGTACAGGAATCTGAATTGATTGTTTCAGTTAGCGCTTGCTAAGGCACGAGTCAAATCAACCGGGAAAAGGAGGCACATACCCAAGAGCTCGTTGGATGAGGAAGTTAATAGAGTCATAGTAAAACGCCAATAAGCCTCCAGGGAACAAAGGTATTCTAAACGAACGGGTGAACCAGAAGATAATGTCAAACATTATGGGATGACTTTTTTAGCTGCAGAAGGGAAGCGTTCAATCTGATCTGGGAAAAGAATCAAAGGAGACCCAATGGATGACGGAAGCAAACAAAAAAAGGATAGACAGGCAGCTGCAAAGTTTTGGAACCATCTCAATTCTCTGAGTAAAAAGACAAGAATGGAACAGAGGTTTATGACTACAGTTCAAGGTGTTAGACTAGAAGGGGATGAGGTAACGCAATATATTAAAACAATGATGATAGAAACGTTTAAGCACCAAGGACGTGCTGCATGCACCATACCGGATGAGGATGGACATTAGCACAGTGGCTCCACAGAGACAATAAGAGTGCGAAAGGGCATAAAAGAAGGTTTCAAATAGCGCATCAACAGGCACTGAGGGCATCCCAACTATGATAAAGAAGTTAAGACCAAACTCAAAGCAAGCATTAGGAGAAGCACCGAGCAAAACAATAGCGTGTGGTAAAGCCCCCAATGTTTGGAAACTAAGCAGGATGAGCATGATCTATAATGGAAAGCGGTACAAAGCTTATATAAACAACTACAGTCTTATAACAGTGACGTCATTAGTTTACAGGCTGGTGATGCAAATATCAAAGACTGCATACATAGGTGGAAAATTAGGGGGTGCTGGGAGAACTACAAAATGGGCTACGTAAGCTAAGGAGGTTGCAGGATATTCTGTTTTCATTAATGCAGAGTATTGAAATAGCGGGAAAAAAAGCACAGGCCCCTGTGGCTTGCATTTCTAGATGTCAAGCGAGCTTATGATAGTGTGATTCAAGAAGACTGGAGAACTGGAGAATCTAGATGTAAAAGATGGAATAACTAATCTTCTAAAGAATATCTATAAAAGTATTAAGGTAGTTATAAATAGAAAAGAACAGGTATCCGATCGTATCCAGGTATAACGCGAGCTTCGACAGGTATGTGTCTTGTAATCTTTGTTATTTATGCTCTATCTACAGTGACTTGAAGCAAAATTAGAGGGCAGTCGACTCGTTTTCAGCGTCTCGTTTGCCAAGAAAGTAAACACGTTGAACAGTTATTGTCAGCATCGATGTATGTAGATAATTTTTTGACATAGTATAATAGCCAATAACAAGAAAGATTTGCAGGGATTGACAGACATCTGGGGCAATAGGGAAATAGGTTACAATTGAAGTTCTTTATAGAACAATTGGCAATCATCACATTTATTAATAATGAAGCAGTGAGCATAAGATACAGAAAGTCAGGATAGAAATAGTGAATAAATACAGATATTTGAGCGCATGGGTGAAAAACGGGGCTGAGTACCTTAGGAAGCACGAAAGTTACGTAACCACTAAGGGCAAGAGGATTGTAGCTGTAATAAAAAATAGGGCACTGTGGAACCTAAATTGGTATGACATCGTGAGAAGGATTTGGAAGGTTGTCATGAACCCTGGCTCGACGTTCGGCAAAGCGGTTTTGTGCATGAGATATGAAGTTTAAGCAAGATTGAAAGTTAAACAACGTTGCATAGGTAGACATGCTTTGGGAGCCCGCGAGAACACCTCAAATCAGAGGGTAGAGGGTCACATGGGATGAAAACCGTTCGAGTGCAGGGAAACTAGCAGCAAGATGCTTAAGAAGCGATTGAGAAGCGATTGAGAAAAATGGGGGAGGAGCATCGGGCTAGGAATTATTATAGCTACTTTCACATGAAAAATACTAAATGTAGGAAGTGAACTGGATACTTGTCTAGCAAGTATTCAGACGACAGCAGAATACCAAGCTACAAGAAAACATCGGTTAAGACTAAGGCGAAGGAAACAGAAGAGGACAGGTGGCGAATTAGAATGCTTACAAAATTATCACTAGGGAGCCACCTAACTTTCAAGCAGGAAATTGCAAAAAAAAAAAAGATCCCCGATGATTGTAGCGGTAGTTCTCTGCTGTTCGAGGCCGGAACGAGAGTATTGTGGACCAAGACGACCGAGCCAATTACGGAGGCACAAATATGGTATGTAGCGCGTGTGGAGAGCAGGGCCAAACTACTGAACATTTGATAATGTTCTGTAAAGAACACTACCCTATAGTGCAAAATAATGGCGTGGATTTTTTCAAATCACTGAGGTTTATAGACAGTGAAGGCAAAATATACTTTAAACGGGTAGAAATAATCAAGAGGAGGCAAACTGATTGGTGGCTACATTCAAGGCGCGAATGAAATCCAATCCTTCAATACATAGTGATAGTACTTAACTTTCTGGCTAGGTGTCGTGAGCTGCCGCCCCATCTGAAGGGCAAAGCCGGATACATCTATTCATCCAGACAATATCGATGACATTAGGGTACAGTAGGAACCAACATTAGCTTTTGAAAGCCTGCTGTAATCAATTTTTCAGGGCGAACTCACGCTTGCCGGTATATACGCTCTCGGGGCCTTGGTCTATAATTTGACGCGAAAAATGATAACTGGAAAATTTTGTCTTAATACCACTATAAGTGGCGCTGATTCTGTGCTAGCAAACTCGGCCTTTTCTGACCAGTACCGCTCAAGTGCTCCGACTTCATTTTACGAAACGCGGCTACATTATTAATTTGCCAAGCCATACTTTGCTGCCTAAACAGTTTTTTCTTAACATTTTGCTATATTTGCCAACAAGTTAATCAGAAGTCTATTTGTCCAACGTCGCTATGTGAATAAGCTTGAAAGAACAATACATAATAGGGTTTTGTCTTTGTAGCATGGAGAAAGTTACGAGTTCTCTTAGGCTTCGCAGTTGTATACTGCGAGCACATCAGAGCAATAAAATTTTTACGTGCCACCGCGCACATCGCTCACACTTATGGGGTTCTTAAAACGCTAACCTTTGTCAAAACACTGCACAGTTTGTGCAATACCTACTACAGGTGCAGGATAACCTAACAACATTTTATTTTTTGTAAAACTGTGTAACTACGGTAACGCTATTGCAACTACGTTCCAAGGTTCTAATTGCGTCTGTGTATTTGTTTCCAACAGTGATATAGAGCCTTTTTAAGTTCTTTTATTTGTAATTACCATGCGAAATAGAAAATTATTATGCAATATTAATTTTTATAAGTTTAGTTACAGCTTCGTAATTGTAACGATGACTCTCAGCTATAATTATACTGGACGTACGTTCATGCATTGAGATCGTACTTTCCATAATGTTTTTCGTTTCTAGCGCTCTGACATTCGCTGAAATAAACTAAAGCTCTCTTATTTATTAAGCTGCCTTGGAAAGGGGTACTCACCAATGATTCCTGCTCTCTCCAGAACCTCAGGGTACCAGAGTTTAGGCACCGGCCAAACTGCGACTGTCGACGAGGCAGACGATCAGAACCGGAAGTCGGGTCAAGCAACGAAAGCAGTGCTTTCCGTCTGCACTTACACACAGAAGTACAAGATACCATCTGTAGTGGCTGTCTCTCGGAAATCTGCCGCTTCAAGGACCTCAAAACTGCTAAAAAAGACGGAAAACTTGGTGGGTAACGAAAAATGGCAGGGGTTCATTGCTCTGCCCCTGTTAACGGGCATCTCACCAATAACATTTCAAAAATTTGACTGTCCATCGGAGGGTGCAAGTTGCCCGAAAATAAGCTTTACTTTAGCTAACGAAACAAATTCACAACAACATGGTACAGGTGCCCTCACCTATGCAATTCTGTTGCCCACACGCGCCCTTGTAAACGTCCCGCAAGGGCCCACTATTGCTGTTGTCCATGGCGGCGTTACAAGCGCTCAAGGCCTGGGCCATCTGCGAGGGCGAGCGTGATCAGTAGAACGGTCACCAATTTGTGCCTAAATTGATTGAATACGTTGCTTGCACAGTTGATGCAACGTCTATACCCTTTTGCTGTTCATGTGTTATTTAAGGCTGGGTTAAACATTCATACAGGAAGCATTCACGTTGCCTTCCGAAAATTTTCCCATTAAGGTGTGTCTGGGATCCCTCTACCGCAATAATTTTTAGAAACTTTTTATTGCTCGAAACAGTAGCTTTTTATAACAGTCGTAACGAGAAGCGTTTCACTGCAAACGCGTAGCCTGGCGTTCACAAGGGGCATAGCTCTGTTGCGTTCTCTCAAGTGCCACATGAGTGAAAGCAGGTCACTGTGACGTGCCTAGTCCCGCCATTACTTATTTTTCCTTTTTCTTTCTTGGCGCACCAGCACAGACGATGTTATATTGAAATCGCTTGCCATGGTCCACGTCGTATCACGACAAGTCTTCAAGCTCTTTAGCAGACGTAAATCTACGCCAGATAAGGAAACTGAAGAATCTGCTGGGCTACAGATATGCGGGCTTGTTTCATTCCATGTGTAAAGAGTGAGAAGTCGCTGATTAATAAACAACGGCATGAGAAATGACAACTACTGGCCTCTCAAAAGTTACTTTTTAGGATGCAGAAATTACGAGTGCACTAAGGCAAATGACGCGTGCTTTTCATGGAAGCTAAACGACATAGACTAAGATATATACGGATTCTACTAGCAAGATGTGTTTGATCTGACACATACTCTATTCCCGCACAACTTTCGTTAATATAGAGACGTAATGAGTTGCAGAAGTTTAGGACATGTCTGCAAAGGGTAGTTATTGCCTTTTTCTGTCGGTTTCAAGGATTGCGTTCCTTTTTTATTGCTTCTTGGCATGCATTCTTCGTTTTTCTTGCCAATGTAGAGCCCGCTTGGAGCCACAATAACACATCTTCTATAACTTCCGCAATGTGTACCAACTATAAGAATGATTTCGTGCCTTGTTCAGTCATTAAATGCACGATGCAACGTGTACTTACGCAGTGAAGAAGGCTGAAGAAGAAAAGTGCAGACGATCGAAAGAGCGCCGATGGTGAGATCTCATATTTTCTTACCTCTATTTGCTGCAGTTTCCGCTGAGTGAAGACCTAGTTATTTAACTAAACACAAGCCACGTTATTTATTTCTCTATAACAAACGAAGAAAAAATATAATCAAAAAATGATTCTCTTCCTCTCTCTCAAAGCTTACGTCATCCAGAACTCTAAAGTAATTTAACAACGCGGACAGAGCAGTGACTCTTTGAAAAAAATACCTTTCTGTTTCTTGAACTTAACGTAATATCTCAGTATTGAATGATCCATTTTCCCTAGCTCCCCTCAGTGACTCCTCGACGGAAAGTCGCTATCGCTATTCTACGCTGCCTTTCTGCCTTTAGAAGCGAGCGTCGCTTATCGGACAGACGAGCAGGCGCAACAAGTCAGGCGGTAGAAACTGATGTATTTCGCATTGCCTAAAAGGACAGTATCCGGCGGCAACACATCTCGCCGACACCTTCTTTCTAATACCGTATCTGTAGCTGCTTGCACTTTAACCCCAATTTTTAATCAGCCGGTTTGGATCGCGCACCAGCTGTTTTCCACTTGCGAAGACTCCTGGCACTGCCCTAAACGTGACAGAATACAGCGACGACGTTTAACAAGGAGCAAGAGCCGTTGCCAAAGTAAGCCCTCTCGCGAAGCGCTCCGCTGTCGGCGGTGGTTTGCAACTTCTGAGCCTTCCTCCAGATAACCATTAGGCAAACCTTGCCCCCCTCTTATTCCCCTTTCTCTCTCTTATCTTCTCCCCCTCTAGTTTATTTTGTATATCAGAATGACTGGCAATAACGTTTTTGGTTATATAATATATATATATATATATATATATATATATATATATATATATATATATATATATATATGTGTGTGTGTGTGTGTGTGTGTGTCTGTGTGTGTGTGTGCGTGTGTGTGTGTGTGTGTGTGTATTATATTGTTACCAATATTATTAGTACCTAGTACTAAATAAACTATTTATTTAGGGCGAACCTCTGCCAGCAAACTCGAAACCAAAAATATCGCAGCCTATCCACAGAGTGAATGATGGATAATGGGGCGAAGCATCCGCCTGTCCATTCGTTCTTGCTTCCGTCCATGCGTGCGTCTGTTCGTGCGTCCGCATGTTCATCTGTGTGTCCGTCCCTGCTTTCTTCCATGCATCCGCTCCTGCGTCTGTCTATGCGTCCATCAGTCAGTGCAGCCATCTGTGCGTCCGTCCATTCATCTGTCTGTGTGTCCAATCGTCCACCTATTCAAAACCAAGTACCACCATCTCGCATCTTTTCATCATAAATTCCTCATATAGAAGCACTGCCATCCAGCGGACATTCTAAGGACTGAACGAGAGGAGGTGGTGGTGGTGGTAAAAAACATTTATTTCAGAAAAAGTCTACTAGAGAGTGCCGACGTGGCTCATCGGCGTGCTAGAGTGGCAAGACCCTATTCCGGGACGCCAGTGGAGCTGGAAGCTGCCCGTGCGCGCTCCACCAAGGAGCGTTGTGCAGCCAAGGTAGAGCAGCCGAGCAGGTGCTCCTCCCAAGCCTCTCTAGTTGGGATAGGAAAAGGGGATGAGAAATGGGCGGGATTAACTGGGCACGATGCTACGACGTGGTATGTGTCAGCGAGGACATGACAGGTCGAGCAGGTGCCATTGATTTCCGGCAAAAAGTGCCTGGCAACCGCCGGACTGATAAAGGTGTTCGTCTGCAGGCGGCGTAGCAGTCGTTCGTCCGCTTTCTCCAAACCGCGTGCGGGGTCCGGGTAGAGGCGGCGCGAAGCCCAGTATTAAGCCAAAATTTCGCGAAAGTGCGTCAGGTTGGTATTGCCAGATTCCGTCTCGGGACATGGAGGGGCAACGGCCCGGACAGGAGAAGCGCGGGCAGCGGCATTTGCCGCCTCGTTGCCGGGCAGGCCCGAGTGGCCTGGGGTCCAGACTATACAAATGGGATGAGAGTTAAAGCGCCAAGAGGCTGCCTGTAGTAGGCTAGCCGCCAGCGGGGCAATGGAACCCTGAAGGTACTGAGAACAGGCCAAGCGCGAGTCCGTCAGGATGGTGCGTGAGGCAGGGTGAGAGGCAGCCAAAGCTATGGCAACCTCTTCAGCGTGCGTTACAGAGTCTGCTCGAAAGGAGAGGCCATCTACGTGTTTGCCCTCTGTAATCACGGCAGCCGTGAAGTGACCCGAGGGGGAGGGACCCGAGACGTCCACGTAGAAAACACCAGGACGATCGGAGTGTCGCCTATGAAGGGCCGCGGCGCGTGCTTGTCTACGGCCAGGATGGAGGTCGGGGTTCATATTACGGGGTAGAGGTTCCACCCATAGCTTTTGACGCCAGAGCTCTGGTACCGCCTGCAGAGGGTCTTGGTCAGATATCGGGTTAAGGCCATGTCTGTGTAGAAGACGGCGCCCTGAAGGCGTCTGCGACAGTCGATTGATTTGGTTAACGCGATGAGCTTCGCGCATCTCTGCAAAGGTGTTGTGTACCCCCAGAGCCGTGAATCGGCGGTTGGAAGTTGCAATAGGTAGGTCCAGAGCGCGTTTGTATACTGAACGAAGAAGGACGTGCAGCTGGTGCTCGTGTCGACGACGCAGGCGTAGGTAAGGCAAGGCGTAGAGGACGCGACTGGTCACAAACGCGTGGGCCAATCGGAGGGACTGAGACCCGCGGAGGCCGCCGCGCTTGGTAGAAACTCGCCGTATCATGCGACTCACCTGTTCGCTGGTGCGTCTCAGGCCTGCTATTGTGCCCTTTGGATCTAAGGACGATGTGGGGTGAAGGCCAAGAACCCGAATATTTTGCACTGACGGGATGGGCCCGGACGGAAGAAAAATTTGAGGCGGCGGTAGCGGAGAGACTGAAAAAAGAGCCTATTTAGCTGGAGAGCACTCCAGGCCGCATGAACCTGCGTAGGTGTCCACCAGAAGGGCAGCCTTTTGCAGGCATTCTTCAATTTGCGCTAAGGAGCCGGTGTTGGTCCAGATTGCGATATCGTCCGCATATAGTGCGTGTTGTATTCCCTCGACCTCGCTTAGAAGAGAGGGGAGGTTCATCATCGCCAGGTTAAAAAGCAGAGGAGACAGGACTGCCCCTTGAGGTGTACCCCGCGTGCCTAATAAGTACAGGCCGTGTTCGGTAGAATAAGGGCGAATGAAGGTGGTGCGATGTGATAGAAAGGCGCGAATGTAGTTGAAAGCCTTCTGCCCGCAGTTTGTGGTAGACAGGTTATTGAGTATAGTGCTGTGTTTGACGTTTTCAAACGCCCCGCGGAGATCGAGAGCGAGCACGGCTTTATCGTTATGGCGCATAGTAGTCGGCTCTATGATATCGTGTTGAAGCTGGAGCAGGACGTCCTGCGCCGACAGATGCGGGCGAAAGCCAAACATCGTGTCGGCAAAGGTCCTCCTGGCCTCCAAGTAGGCGGAAAGGCGTTCGCGAACCATGGTTTCCATGAGTTTGCCTGCGCAAGACGTAAGTGAGATGGGTCTCAGTGCGTCAATACTAACGGACTTTGCCGATTTGGGAATGAATGTCACGACCGATGTGGTCCATTCCGTTGGAAGCGGAGAACCGTCCCATATCGAGTTTATAAGGTGGAGTGGCGAGAGGTGTGCTTGGTTGGGAAGATTTGCCAGGAGCGATACTGTGATTCCGTCGCGTCCAGGGGCCGTGCCCCGTCGCATTTTCGTAAGTGCAAATCGTAAATCAGAAAGCGTGTATGGGGCGTTCAGGTCAGTGTTAGGGGCGCCGGAATACGTATATGCTGGGCCTGCGGGATCAATTGTGCGGCAGATGTAGCACTCACAAAGTTCTCGCGCGAGTTCATTCGTAGTGCCCTGAAAGGCATGCAGAACACGGTGGAGCTGGCGTTGCGTTTCTCCCCAGGTGGTGGAGGGATCGAGAAGGCTTCTAAAGAGTCGCCACGCACTTTTAGAGCTTATCTGGTTTGCAGCCTTCGAACATGTGTCTGCCCAGTTAGCATCGGAAAGTTGTGCGGAGTATGCGGCCGCCTCTGCAGTGAGCGCCTCAATGCGAGCGCGAAGTTTCCGATTAAGTTTTTTGCGTTTCCAGCGCCTTATAAGCCCGCGGCGAGCGTGCCAAAGATGTAGGAGATGTGGATCGATTGCAGGAGTCAAATTAGAGGTTGCAAGGGTGCGAGTGTTCGCTTGTTTCATATGAAGAGCGTATGATGCCCATGCTGCATATTCGGTCGAGAAGAGGCCGGCGGGGAATGGTTGCATTCTGAACTGAGTCCAATCGGTGAGACGGGCTTGGCCCCAGTGTTGGCGCATTTTCTGCCGCGGTGTGAACGAAATGCGGAGTAAAAAGTGATCGCTGCCTAGGGTTTCGCCTAAATTTTCCCCTGTAGCATCGCGGATGTGACGGGTGAGGGAGAGGTCGGGGCATGTGTCTCGCGTGACCGAGTCCGGAACGTGTGGGTTGTGCCGGATCGGTAAGAAGCGTCAAGCTCAGCGAGGAAATGAGCTCCTTGAGCTCTCTGCACCGGGCCTTCTCGTAGTGGTAACCTCAGTGAGGGCTGGGGGCATTAAAGTCCCCGACAATCACCAGTGGTGTCGGGCCGCTATAGGCAGCGCCCGATGGAAGAGATGCGCAAACGAAGCCCTCGCAAGGCGAGGGGGACAGTACACGTTTAAGATATGTATTGATGGTTCGCCCCTCCGCTGAGACAGCACTGATATCATGCAGTAGTCGTAAGGAAGATCCAGATCGAGGTCAATCTGTATCGCAATGTAAGCTTTACGCACGAGGAGGCATGTGGTGGTGCCGCCTACCTAGGAGCAGTATCCAGAAAGGGATGGAGCAGGGCCAGATTCTTGGAGCACCAAGACGGCCGGCTGAGAGCCAAGTGAGCTGAGGAAAAGGGAAAGATGTGAACGCTTTCGCCTGTTCCCGAAGCCTCCAGGGTTCCACTGTATGATCTCGAATTTAGACGCAATGTTTGAACGGGACGTACGATTGGTAGCCATCGTGACTGTCTTAGGTTTTATATTTGGTCCTCCATGTCCCGCTCGGAATCCTCAGAGGCAGGGAGGGGCACAGAGGCCGGACTGTCCGACGGTGGGGTGGTGGTAGCCACCTGACGACGACGCCGTGGAGCTGTACCCTCACTGCTCACCGAGCAGGAGCGGGAACGCGATGCCTTGGGTTGAAACTGGGTGACTGCCCAGGCTTGAATAGCCTGGGTAACCTCTACTACTATGCGTTGGACCGAGAAGCTGGTGAGGAGGTGATTAATCGAAGCTTCGACGCGCGTGAGGCGTTCCTCTACGCGCGGGGTGCGCTCTTCGCTAGGGAGAGTTTGGTTAGCGGGCAAGAAAACCTGAGGTGCCCCAGGAGCCTCAAGAGCTTCTGGAGTAGATGTGGCACCAGTTTCGAGTGCCGGAGTACACATGGTTGCTTGAACCTGCGGTTTAATGGGAGTGGACTCCCGCTTGGACGTAGCTGGCGTAGCCGCCTGGACAGAGGAGGCAATACCGGAAGGCCTTGCAGTACACTGTTGTTGGGGTTGAAGTCGCTTATTTAAAAGTTCAAGTTGTTTAGTTAAAACAGAATTTTGCTTTTGAAGTGCCGCAACTTGCTGGCGAAGGACCGCAAGTTCGGGAGAAGGAGGATCGACAGAAGGGGGTGAGAGAGGCTTAGAAGCAGCTTTCCCTGCCCAACTGCTCACCTGAGGTACTGCCGCTGGTGCTTCGAGCGGTGGGAATGCTTGAGCGTCGGCGTGGAGTGATGGAGCCGAATGATGCAGGTTGGTGCGGCTGTCTGGCTGTGACGAACATGAGGTGGTCCCTTGAGTAGATGTTGAGGGCTGCTTGCGTTTCCGATATTTTCGATATTTTGCCGTGTAGCCACTGGTCCCAGTCTCATGGGCGCCGTGGCAGAGGAGGCACTTGGGGTGGCAGTCGTGGGCATTGAGACCTGCAGGTGCGGGGGTTCCACATTTGGCACACTGGGTCGGAGTGGGGTGAGGACACTGAGGTGGTCGATGAGAGATGGTACCGCACTTGGTGCAAACAGGGACCGTTTTCTTGTAGGCGCGGATATACGTCGCTACGCAGTGGTAGAAGAGGAAGCGGGGTAACTTCGTGCCCTCGAAAGTCACCACCGCCGCCGCGGAATCTCCGAGTTTGCGGACAGCAAGGATAGCACCTCGAGGCCAATACAGTTCAGACTTTATCTTCTCCGGGCTTTCAGCGGGGTTTACGTTGATGACGCCCTTGCATGTATCCCCTGGTGCCTTGGCGTGGCCTCGAACGGGTAGCTGCTGATCCCCCACTTGCAGCTGGAAGTCCCCGAGGAGTCGCTGTGCCATAGGCAAAATGGTGGTGCTACAGACCAAGATGTTCTGTTCCCAGATTGGCCACACTTGAATTTGCGTGGTAGTCCGGTCGCCGAGGTAGCTGCGGATGGCGTCGCCTGCGCGATCGGCCGAAACAAATGTGCGTAGCTCGCAGGGAACGCGAGGTTTCACTACCACGATGTAGTCGTCACGAGAGAGGCGAGGAGTTTGACGCGGACGCCACTTGCGTTGCTTCGCTGGCTGCGAGGACGGAGTAGAGGTAGGCACACCACCGGAGGGATGGGGCGCCGGCGTTCCTTGCAAGGCTGGGGAATGGTGGCCCGCCGTGGCGTCTCGTTGTTGTTGAGACGCAGATTTCAATTTCGCTTGCTTGCGTTGCCACAGTTTCACCATGTCGTCGAGGTATTCATCTTCTGATGGCATAGTGTTTTCGGAGGATGAAATCTCCATGAACAGCATTTGGCTTGAGGTAGGATCATAGCCCGTAACCACGTTAGCGGCCGCCATCACCGGGCTGAGAGCCCTTAGCGAGGCGGCGTTGTAGCCGGGAGTGAAGGACGTCCCTCAAGTTGTCAAAGGTGGACCCACCTGGACAAAGGTGTTGTCTAGGCGAAGCGAAGAACTTGGCGGTGACGTTAAATCCAAGTTTCAGGGGTACCAAGGTGGATGTCCGCAGAAATAGCATAAAATCTACGGAGGCGATGTGGAGTGCGTCCGTCACCATCGAGCGCTTGCAGCGCCCCCCTCCGAGAGGAGGCACACGCACACTTTCTTAAGGCTTGCGCTACGTGTCTATTTCCCACCTTTGGCCACCTCAAGTTCACTGTATTCATACTTGTTCACTGTATTCATGGCACTGTGGCCCAACGCTCGCTAAACCTTGCTAAAACCTAGAAGGTTACGGCCAGCGAGTATAACGTAGCAACCGTTTTTTGTCTTTTGTGCGTTGTTGAACAATAAAAAATTCGCCGCGTGCGCGTTAACTAAAAGCCGAATTCTCCTGTCTCTCATTCCCCCTTAACAGCCATTGGCATGTACATTGAACACTCTCTTTTATTGTTCAGCAACGCACAGAGGAAATCTCTTACCGGCACTCCCTTGGAGGTCAAAATGTCATACTTGTTGCACACTACTACAACGGTTACGAGGTACGAATAGGTTGGCTGCTATATGGAGCTTCGCCCCTTAAAGGGTCAACTAAAATGTCCCTTGCTCGCTGACTCCATGTTCGTCGGTCTCTTCCTCTGATCCTCGAGTCTCGTGCCGGTTCCGTGGTGTAGCATCGTGGCGCGTGCAGAACGGCGTTCCATGGTGCGGCTATCTTGCTATTTGTGTGGCGGATTTTACGAACGCAAATTGTGGCACGTGTCTTCTGCGATGGTCGAACTGGGGCAATAGTCCCCCTCCTAGCACGCATCGCCCCGATGCGTAGAGCCGGCTGACAGCTTGTAAACAATAGGACTTGTCTTTGTGTTAGACGACGTGAGTCAGTTCGTTTGTTCAGTTTCTGTTGTAGTACGGTCTCATCCATACTACATGAACAAGTTCCGGGATATTCCTGCATCGTGTTGTGCATACTTAACTTTCAGGAATCACTTCGTAGTTTACTGGGCCTAGCTGACGAAGAACCTTGTAAGGGCCAAAATAGCGCCGCATAAGCTTTTCTGATAGGCCACATGCACGTGCAGGCGTCCAGACCCACTTAGTCTCCAGGAGAGTACTGAACGTCCATTCGTATTAAATTGTAATGGTGCGCGTCGGCATCCTGCTGTTGAATGATGCGGTTCCGTGCTAGTTGTCGCGCCTCTTGGGCCCTTTCTACGTATTCGCTGATGTCAGGGTCCTCTTCATTCGTGCTGTTGACAGGCAGCATCGAATCTAACGTCGTTATTACTGTCCGACCATAAACAAGTTAAAATGGCGTGAAGTTGGTTGTCTTCTGTACAGCGGTATTGCATGCGAATGTAGCATAAGGTAATATGGTGTCCCAAGTCCGATGCTTGACGTCCACATACATCGCGATTATGTCAGTAAGCGTCTTATTCAGCCTTTCAGTTAACCCGTTAGTTTGCATGTGGTACGCTGTAGTTATTCTGTGGTCGGTGTGCGTTAGTTTCTTGACAGAGTGTACTAGCCTGGCAGTGAACGCAGTTCCATTGTCAGTTATAAGGACTTCAGGTGCACCATGTCACAGCACTATTTGGGTCACAAAAAACAGAGCCACTTCTGTTGCCGTTCCTTTGGGAGAGATGACGTATGGGCATACCGGGTCATGTAGTCGGTTGCTACAACTATCCAGCACTTGCTGAACGATGACATAAGAAATGGTCCTAGCAAATCCATTCTGACCTGCTCAAATGGGTCTTTCGGTGGCTTTATGAGTTTCAAAAGACCTGCTGGCTTTAGAGGAGGAACTTGGCGTCTTTGGCATTCTCGGCATGATCTGACACAGTGCTGTACTGAATTCATCAACATTGGCCAGTAGTATCTCTGGCGGATTCTTGCCAAAATTTTACTAATGCCCAAGTGACCTGCCGACGGGTCATCATGACACGCTTCTAAAATTCACGCTCGCAGTGGGGATGGTATAAGCAGTAGGAACGTTTCACCGATGTGTTCAAGGTTTCTCTTGTAGAGAACGTTGTTGTGGAGGACGTAGGAACGCAGTCCATGGACGAAAACTCGTGGTACTTCGACTTGCTGCCCCTCTAAGTATTGAATGAGCATAACGAATTCTGGGTCCATTCGCTAATCATGAGCCATCTCCGACCCATTGACAGCTCCAAGAAATGCGGAATCTTGTTCATGTTCAGGACACGAGGTCTTGACTGGTGCTCGTGACAAGCAATCCGCGTCATCGTGCTTGTGGCCAGACTCGTAGACTACGGTGATTCTTGTAGACCCAGGCTACATCTAGCAAGTCTTCCGGAAGGATCTTTCAGGTTCGCAAGCCAACTCAATGAATGATGGTCACTGATGGCTCGGCATGGTCTACCGTATAGTTACATATGGTCCATAAAACTGCGAGACATTCCTTTTTTGTAGCTGAATAATTATACTCAGCTTTGACAGAGTGCGGCTTGCGTAAGCAATAACTTTTTCTTCCCCGTTCTGCTACTGAACAAAAATAGCACCGAGGCCAACGTTGGTGGTGTCCGTATGAATGTCTGTTTTGGCATCTTCATCAAAATGAGCGAGTATTGGTGGTGACTGCAAACGCCGTCGTAACTCAGAGACGGGGTCTTCTTGCTCTTGGTGCCAGATGAATGGTACACCTTCCTTCGTAAGCCATGTCAGTGCTTCCGCAATTTTGGAGAAGGTTTCAACGAAGCACCTATAGTAAGCACAAAGCTCCAGAAAACGTCGCATAGCCTTTTTGTCTCTTGGCCTTTGGAAACTTTCAACCGCAGTGATCTTATCTGGGTATGGACGGACACCGTGAAAACTGACAATGTGCCCGAGGAACCGAAGCTCCCAAAATCAAAAGTGGCACTCTGCGGGTTTGATTGTAAGTGCAGCTATGCGAATAGCGTCCAGTACCGTTGTCAATCTCTGTACGTGCTGCTCGAACGTAGTAGAAAAAAATTACTATGTCATCAAGATAGACAACGCATGACTGCCATTTGAAGCCGGAGAGCACAGTGTCAATCATCTTCTGGGAGGTAGCGGGAGCCGAACACACACAAAATGGGAGTACTTTGAACTCGTAGAGTCCGTCGGGTGTCACAAACGCCATCTTCTCACGATCTCGATCGTCGACTTCTATTTGCCAGTACTCGCTCTTTAGGTCTAACGATGAAAACAAAGTTAGCATCGCGCAGTTTATCCATCATATTGTCGACTCGTGGGAGTGGGCGCACGTCCCGCTTCGTGACGAGTTGAGTTTTCTGTAATCAACACAGAACCGCATGGTGTTGTCCTTCTTCACAAGTACTATCGGCGATGTCCATGGTATTTTGGAGGGCCGTATGACATCGTCGTGGAACTTCTCTTGTACTTGCTTCTTTATCGCCTCCCTTTCTTTCGGAACTACACGGTATGGATGCTGACATACTGGTCTAACATGTCCTTCGATTACTATGCGGTGCTTTGCTACAGGAGTACGTCCGACTTTCGATGAAGAGGAAAAACACTCTGCGAAAATTTTGATCAACTCTACAACCTGGTCTTTCTGCAGAGATGTAAGCTCTCAGTCGATATCTATTTTCTCGAGGACACTGTGCGCTGCTGAGGATGTTGTGGGTACTTTTTCTATAGTGCAGACATCTGAGACTTGTACGTAGTCAGGAAGTGATGCTATGTCTGCTCCCTTCCCCACATGTTGTACCTCGTTGGTATAGTTAGTCAATAGCACATCAGTATATCCGTTCCGCAGGTTCACTAGACCTCTCACCACGCGTTTCCCCCTTGTGAGTAGGAGTTGATATTTCCATCAGCTAGACCAGCATATTCACGAAAAACGTCACTTTTCACAGAAACTGTCACGCTGCTACGTGGCGGTACTGTCACACCTTCATCCACAATACGAAGAGACGAAACAATTGGTTGCTCCGCATGACACATGGCAACAGCGTTATCTGTAGAGAAAGAAACTTGGGATTTTTGCAAGTCGATGATGACACTGTTTGCTTGCAAGAAGTCCATGCCCAGAATTGCCTCACGGGAACATTTGGGGAGAACAATAAAACTGCAGACGTACACATGGCCTCTTATTGCCACTCTAGCTGTGCACAATCCTACGGGGCTGAATAAGTGCCCTCCAGCGGTGCGTTTCCGCAATCCGGTCCAATCAGTGAGCACTTGCTTCAGCTTCTTTGCGAGCATGCTACTCATTACTCAGTAGTCTACACCGGTGTCTATTAACGTTATGGTCTCGACCTATTCGATTCTGACTTGTAGCTCGGGTGCCACATCGCCATTACTCCGCTTGTTCATCATTGTGTTAGTGCCATCGTCTGATCCGGTTAACGATGGAGGGTTTTCAGTTTTCCGAAAATCAGCGGCCCTGCTTCCACAGGTCACTGGTTCTAGTTTTCTTGTCGCGGGCTTGGTGAACGATGCCGCGGGAAAGTAGATGATGGGTGTGGACTCGGTGACCTGTTGTGCATTGGTGCAATCGACCACTATTTATGTCGCTGAGTGTTTGGAGAGGCATAGCGCGAAGATAAAAATTCTTCGATTTTGTAAGGGCGCTCACCAATACGAGGGCAGGATACATTCACTGGGAAGCCACGTAGCCTGACCCGATGGTAATGGCATGTCCGATAAAGATTACCTGCCTCCCCACAGTGGTAGCAGAGGGGCCGCCAGTCTGCAGTGCGCCATATATCTTTTTTGTGGGGTCTCGCTTCTGGTATCGGCGGTGGCGTACTGCAAGGAAACATCGGTTGCATAACGGTAGCTTGTGCAAAGTTCGGGCATCTGATGTCTTGCCGCAGGACTTGCGCGTACGACAGCTGTGGCTGAGGTTCCGGTTGCGTGTGGTGGCTGTTTGAATAATTACCTAATAACGCCACACCCATTCTAAGAATAATAACGCCACACCCACTCTCCTCCACACTGATTCCAGCAGACATGGGCTGGGTGCTTTACTTTTGCAACGAACAGAGCGTTATGGTGAACGTGTAATCGCATACGCTAGTCACACCCTCACAGCAGCAGAGAAAAACTACACCACAACCGAGCATGTACAGAAATAGATAGATATAGATAGATAGATAGATAGATAGATAGATAGATAGATAGATAGATAGATAGATAGATAGATAGATAGATAGATAGATAGATAGATAGATAGATAGATAGATAGATAGATAGATAGTAAAACATGACCTCGCTTTATATTGTTGCAGCTGTAACATGTAACCGCTCTCTTCTTGTGCTCAATAAACACACACTTTCGTTTACTGTTTGCACGCGTGCGTTATCTTTACATGCATATACATATATATAACGCTTTCTGTTTATTATAATTCAATTGTATCTTTCCTCGTGTATTTCTGCCAACTCGATATGTATATGTACATGTATCTAGTGTATCACCCACCTTACTCAATGCCACCCCCCCTGGAGCCTGTAAGGTACCTTGAAATATAATAAAAAATAAAGATAGATAGATAACCACACCCATAGAGTTTCATACGATAATACCCAGAGTGGATTCTGGCGCTAGTGTCTACATGGGCTTCTTGAGCGGAGCTTGTACCCGCATAGGAATGATGGGAAGTACAGGCTACGGATCTGCTTCTGACGGATCACGCTCTTGAGATTCACGACACTTCTTTCTGAGCGTACAACAAAGCAATATGAGGTTATATTTATTTGAAACCTGCTTCATTCTTTTGTACGCAATCTTTTTTTGGAAAAAGTTTTCGTGATCATGGCGTAGAAGTGAAACATGGACAAATATAACCACCAGGGTACGCATCGCTCTGCCATTGCGCTTCAGATTTGGCACCAAGATAAATTCATTCTTTTTTACACCACTTGAAAACAAACCTGCTTGTTTTTGTCTCAAAAGTATGCATTATCTATATATGGAAACAACAGTTCAGTATCAGGTGAGGAACACTTATCGTTTCGTCTTCTGCGATGTTACGTGCGTCTGTCCAAGTGGTCTGCTCCCAACGCACCTCTGATTTTGATGCGAAATTGAGTCAGCAGCGCATAACGTTTCGTCTATTCAGCTTCGTCATCGTTTTGCAGTCAATTTAAAACGAGTTTGTGCCAGACGCGCTCTTAAAAAACATGAAACTGCATGTGATATCCTGCACGGGTATTAGCCACTATACCTATGCACAGCGGTGAGTGGACGATGCTTCGTTTGAACTGTGAAATACGACTAATAAAGCTCCAATGTCGCAGCAGATTTCAGACCTAGTAGTTTTCGGCCGTTTTGAACAACAAAGATGCTGATTCAGTGCTTTTGTCTGCACCACACCAACCGCGCTGAACGAAGAACGAAACTGCAACTGTAGAAAAATGTCTGTGGACAGTTCGCTAGCTAACTCTATCCAATCCGACACCTGCACTTTCCAAAATTCCCATGGGGATACACGGTCGCAGCGCCGGATTCCTCTCTAGGCATTACTGTATGAAACTTTATGACCGCAACAATCGACTGGGACTCAAACCTGCCCCACCTTTGTCCGCTACACGCTGCTTTTAAAAAATCTGCCACACCCCCCCGTTTGTTTAGAATCGTCACAGTGCCGACACCACTTAACGCTAGTGTTCTGCAGAGCTCGGAAGTGCTTCTGACTGGGCTGTATTATACGTGAGTAAGATTGGAGGGCGCGCTTTAAAGCAACGTCCCGTCATTTTTCTTCAATTTCAGAACTGCCTTCAGTATAGCACACTAAAAGTGACTCGATTCTGCAGCCCCTCTCATTGTATAACGCCTAGGTAACAAGACGTTTAATGCCACTTCGTGGCTAAAGACGTGTAGGGGTCACTTCATATGTCACAGTTATCTCCAAAGAATTATCATATGCCAAAGAATTATCTAAGATGTTCGGGCTGTTGTGCACTGCCCAAACACGAAGTAAGAACTGTAGCAATTGTTAGTTCACACTTGTTTTGTCCATACTTGGGCTATATTTTGAGCATCCTTTCTTGTATTTGATTAGTACACTGCAACTGTCGAGCTATGACCGTCGAGCTACACTGCAACTGTCGAGCTACACTCTCGCGCTGAGATTGTTCTATAGCACTTGAACGATGTGTTACAAGTGTCGAACTTCTTGCACTTCTTCGTGTGACATTATCCTTTGTAGCTATTGCAATGACTGATTCCCCGTTGCGGGAAAACCGTGGCTTTTTTTTTTTACTCTGGGACTCGAGAAGCACACGGGTGAAGCCCGACGACATTCAGGAACGCCCACGCCGGTTGGCGATGGAGCGCAAGCGCAGCGTGGAGGCATCTCTCACCGAAGCAGAGGAAGCGCTCTACGAAGACGTGCTGGAGGTCTTGACCGAAGCGAAAGAGGCTGCCTGCGTCTCATCTCAGGACGACATCGTCAATGATGACAAGTCGAAGAGCGATGGACAGCCCTCCTCAGACTCAGCGTCCACAGACGGCGCTGACGCGAAGCTCCTGGAGTTTAAGGTAAGTGCACACGCCATTTTAGAATTTCTTCAGCTCTTGCAACAGAGTAAGAAAATGCTAAAATATTGTCGTGCTGAAGCTACAACTTATTGTAGTTCTGCTAAGCAAAGCAGGCATTATTCTACTTTAATTGCACTTGATCACTGATCAGATATATATATATATATATATATATATATATATATATATATATATATATATATATATATATATATATATATATATATATATATATATATATATATAGGCGAAAACTGGAACAACTAGAACTTTTAAGGCTTTTTGTCCGCAATGTTTATTCGGGTAGGCTTTCCTTGAGCGTTAGGCTTTCCTTGATCAAAACCATTGATCTTTGTAGCTAAGTTCATCAATGAGACATTTGCACTGTTGCCCCGCCGCGGTGGTCTAATGGCTAAGGTACTCGGTTGCTGACCAGCAGATCGCGGGATCGAATTCCGGCTGCAGCAGCTGAATTTTTGATGGAGGCAGAAATGTTGTAGGCCCGTGTGCTCAGATTTGGGTGCACGTTAAGAACCCCAGGTAGTCGGAATTTCCGGAGCCCTCCACTACGGCGTCTCTCATAATCATAGGGTGGTTTTGGGACGGTAACCCCCACCTACCAATCAATCAACATTTGCGCTGTTTAATCAATCAGAATATTCCGCTTGGTTTACGCAATAGCAAACGACGTGGTATATCCGCAAAAACAGTGGGCATTCAAGGAAGAGTTTTCGTACCTACAAATTTTTCCCGAAACGATGTGAATCGACTACTGTGAGTGGTAATGAAGGGCCAGTGTGGCATATGGTTCATAATATTTATTATATGTGATGTTCACGATTCTACGTCACTGTGCACGTCGACCTGTTAAAAGCATGTGCGCCTTTTCCTTGAACCTTTTTAACCCTTACAGTTCCTTTACGGTGTCCTACCCACATGAAAATCATAAACCAGACAGAAGTTTGGTTCTGGCCTACACTAACCTTCCTTGAAGCGTTATGCCCTCCTTACCACTTGATCTACTACTCCGAAACATGTGGATTGTGTTTTATGCTTGGCTAGTCAGATTATATGCTTTTTGACTACAGGCTGCAAATCTCAGCTTGTGCATTCGCAAACACAGAAACAAAGGGAATGAGTTCACTGCGCAGGATAGTCATGCCAGACAAATGAGAATGGTCAGGCGACTGTATGGCAAAGCAAACTAGGAGACAATTCACAGCCGATATCTCTCATGTATCGACTAATCGAGTGCTCACTTCACCCTCAAGTCACGTAACCAAACTGCTGGCGTCACGGATTGTTCTTCAAATACGGGGAACGTCGACCCAGAAGAACAGGATTGCTTTTGTTTAGAAAAAATTCATTGCCACAAACGTCAATACAATTCAACAGAACATTTCCTTCTTAGACATACTCTAACGATGATGACGAAACAGACGTCATACACATGAACTTGGAAATGGGTTGAAAGAACATGTATATTCGATGGCTCCCACAAACACAACCACAATATATACTTTAAGGTAAGCAAGAGACACAAATAAAACATGAATATGTACATTTTGCATATTTACATGTTGGCATGCCATTTCTGCCAGCGCATCGAGACATCAACCTACCAATACCAGGCTGGCCGAAAGACAAGTTCCACTCGTCCGTAACAGACCGACACAAAAGGGCAGGACCAGTGCCGAATAAATTCCTCTTCACCGATGAAGAAGAGCTCCTACGACCGCAGCTCCGAGTACAATCGCTCTAGGATCGGGCCCGCTGCAACCACCTCGCAGCGGTTGCGCCAGAGGCAAAAAGAGCCGGCATCAATCAGAACACAAGTGAAGCGGCCTCGCGAACAACGCCCGGAAAAAATGAAGCGATTTACTCTGAGGCAGAGAAATCCGGTATGTACGGCTCTCCAAAAAACGCGAGCAATTAATGACCCAATGCCTCAGAAAATGCTGATTTGTTCCCCGAAGGAAGCAATTCTGACATGTTGCTGGCTGGACCATTCTCCACCTTTCGAGGCGGTTGAGAGTGGGAAGCACATTCCATCCCAGGTGCCACATAAAGTTCCAGAGGTGTCCAGGCAGAAAAGAAGCCCTTAACGTGCTCCAAGACACCCGTCTAGAGCGAGCACGGCGGGCTGGCGGGACCAACGGAAGCAACAAAGCAGGAGTTGTCTTAACTATGTGGTTGTTAAAAAAATCTACGCCAGGACAGCTCGACTTGACACGGCGAAAAAATGCAACAGTTGTTGCATAAAATGCAGGCAGTGTTATTGACTGCAGTCCCTTGTTAGGTTGCACATTAGGCATCAAATGTCGAAGGTTAGTACCCAGAAAGTAATATGCAAGCGTTCGTGCGGAGGATTCCTCTCTTTGCACTAGGCTCAAAAAGAAGCGCAGTGCCAGCAGCCGATATCATATGGACACTGAAGGGAAAGCAAAGCCTCCCTGAGAACGCTGCTGTCCCAGTGTCGCGTGAGAGACCAACTCAGTGCCGCCTGGCCAAAAAAAAGGAACACAAAGCAGACTGCAGTGATCGTACGATACGTAAAGATGGTTGCACGACGTGAGAAAGGTACCAAATGCGACCGCAAGATACAGTCTGCGCAAAGTACTTCCGCTCAAGAAGCGGGAAGTCAGAACACCGTGCATCCTGAATTTTCAGTCTTACTTTTCGAAAGCGTTTAACCAAACGGATTTGCAAATGCCGTAGTGGTTGTATAAAATACCTAAAATACGAAGGAACGCGGCCGGCTGAATGGGAAAACCGGCACTAAGCCTGGAGTTTGGAGAGTAAATGAAGAAATACCGGGATTTTGAGATGTTCAACGCTGCACCTGAAATGTCCCCATAATGGAAAAATACACGCAGGCTGTGTGAAAGGCTATCTTCATCTAAAAGGTACAAGGTTTTATCATTGGCGAAAGCTTTGAGTTTCACGATACCGCTACCAGGAAGCGCAAGACTCCGCACACGTGAATCCGCGTCAAGAGCACGCAAATATGGCTCAAGGCTGAGGACAAATAGCACAGGTGACAATGGACATTCCTGTCGGACCCCAGGTGTTAAGGAAAAGGCGGCACTTTCCCAGTCATCCAGAACAAGTGTGCTTTTCAGACCAGTGTATGTATTTTTGATCACTTCCACAAACGAATGAGAAAATACGAAGCCTGTGAGCGCATTAAGGATATACGCGTGCTCTAGTCGTTCAAACGCTTTTTCCTGGTCCAAAGAGACTAGGATACCACGTGCAGATCACGAAAGAGTATAGGCTATGATATGCCGTGTGGTAAATGACAAGATGTGTATTTCTCGTCTAAGCACTGATGAAGTCTGGTGATGACCTACCAGAGTGTTTAGGAGACCCCTCAAACGTTGAACAGCTACCGCCGCGAATATCTTATAGTCAATGTTGAGGAGCGTGATAGGTCTGAAATCTTCAGGATTAACAGAGGAAGCATCACCTTTTGGAATAAGCACAATGCGTCCTTCTCGAAAACTTGATGGAAAGACACCGTCCTCGTAGCCTCGCCGGATTACCGCGGTAAAGGTAGCACCAATCTCATTCCAAAATGTCAAATAAAACTCAACAGGAAAACCGACTGGCCCAGGGGCTGTTCCACGTTTCATAGATTTCATTGCCGCTTTTACCTCTTCAGCCGACGGAGGGATGTGCAGGATATCCGCAGCTTCTTGAGGAATACGGGGCAAACTTCTAAGCATTGGCGGTGTTTCATCACAGTTAGTCCGCATGGCCGAACACGACATTGCTTCAAAATGCACAAAGAAAACAGATCGATCATGCGTAAGAAGCCGCTGCGCCGGTGGTGTTTTTGCTGTCATAAAGACATATGCCTGTGATTGCCCAAAAAACAAATGTCTCACGTAGCGCAGCACCTCCGGATGTGCACATGGGTTGTGTCTACAGCGCCATGCTGCTGCCGCCAGGGACGAAGCAGCAGTAGAGCGCTGAAAGCGTTCACGCAGTTCACGCTGCCAAGCTCGCATCAGAGGAGAACGCGTCTCGGCGCGCAAAGCAATGCGTAACTTCATCGCTGTATCAGCAAGCTCTTCAGTAATGCGTCGACAAAGCGAACGCCCCTCTACTGCGCAGCGCAGGTGCCACTGTGTTTTAAGCACATTCTAATCTTCAGGTTCAGACGCCTTGAGCGACACACGTATTGCGCGTGACAAATCTGGTCTTGAGCGCACGTCCTGCAGGACGCGAACATCAAGACGCCATGGTTTTTCCGAAAAAAAAAATGGAACTTCGAGCTTCAAGACAATAGGCCGATGATCACATACGTACACAGAAGGTGGGAAGGACGGAACGCATAAATCGGAGACAAACGTCTCTAACGCTCGTGGGATATAAGCCCGGTCGAGCCTTCTGGAGGATCGGCCGCGTCGCCATGTACAAACAAACGTATTTCTGTGCACTAGATTGTGCGCGTCCAGTAATGAAAAGTGGTGGACAAGGCGTCGCAGCTCGCGTGAATTTCAAGCAGACCGGCCCCAGCCAGGACCTTGTACATCGGTTCGCGTATTTAGAATGCAGTTAAAGCCGCCAATCAGAATGACATCACGACCATAAAAAAACACATCCACGTCTCTAAAAGTCATTAGACTGTCCAGCTTGCACTGGCCCATACACACACAGTATTCTTAATCTGAAAGAAACGTAGCTACAGTCTAAAGCCAAAACACTGCCCACACCATCGTAAAAAGCGTGATGATCCCGTAATAGAGCTTGAATAAAAATAATAATACCTACTGCCGTAAAACGAGAAGTAGCGAAAGAGAAATAACAATCTAGGTTGAACTTTCATTTAAAATCAAGCACGCCGGATAGCGAGAAGAAATTTGTTTCCTTGAGGCACAAAACATCACAATTTGCAGCGCGGGCGACTAATCTTCAGCTTGCTTTGCCAGACTGCGATCACCCTGAACGTTCAATGAAATATTATGCAGTGTAGTAGCCGTAATAAAAAGTAAAGAGTAACCTGGACGCATAGTTCTAGACGGTGTCCAGGAAAGTGTCCAGGGGACATTTCCTCAACCAAATACAAGGCACTGTACGACCCTCCAGAAGAGGGTCGAGGTTTTTGGGACCGTTGGGATTTACCACGGCCATCACTGCGTTCATCGGAGCAAAAGCTGTAAGTGTACCCTCGCTTTGTTTCACGTGGAGCTCCCATGTCGACGTCAAAATCGGCAAGGCTAGACAGCCCGATGCTACTATCAAGTCCAAGTCTGAAGCCGTCTAGCTACTACGGCAGGATGCGTGTTTCCTCGTCCTCACTAGTATTTTCATGCTTTGCATATATTTCTCGCTGGTATTTTACTGCCAGTTTCCCACATTAGACAAAAATATCACGCATGCATGCAACTAAGGTGAAGAACATGAGACAATCAAGTGATAAAATTCAAATTGCAATCTTCTTTATTTACACACTTCAGGAAACAACTGTGCAATTTCAAATAAGTTTTGCCTTTTTTCTCTCTCTTTGTGATTTGACTGCGGAGTCGTTCTCTTGGAACTTTTTGCAAGCAAAAAAATGCATTCGAGTAACTAAATAAAAATGGATGAGTTTACCGGTGAGTTCGCTGTAGTGTTTTAAACAGCCAACTGTGTTGGTGCCATTTTCAATAAGGCTATCAAGAACCCTCCAAAAAAAATCACCAAATGTAGCTTGTTCACTTGCTTGACTCACTTTCTTTTCAATGGTACTTATGCATGCAAATAATTTTCTGGATGGGTATACAAGGCAACCAGAAACGTGAGCATGCTCAATGATTAGCAGTGCTTCTGCAGGAAGGGCATCCTGGGAACCAACGTGATCTTTCTTGCAATCAGCACAATCTGCAGCTCTGTTAACTTTAAATGCGACATAGCCAGCTTAATAATTCTGTGCAGTCTCCTCTGGCGACAACACGTTGTACGTGTGATCGTCGGGGAGATTGCACAAGTCATTGAATGGTATGCAATTCAGTGGCTTCCACACCTCTTCCTTGACTGCGTTTTTTTTCTGAAGTGCCTCACGGCGCTTTTCACCAAGGCTGTCGAATGCACTAAGCAAAACTTGGTCATTGCCTCCCTCACAGTTTCCCTTTAATGCCAATAACACTTGAGTGTAAAGCGAAAGTAGGCAAAATAACTGGCCGAAGTTTGTTACGGTAGGATGGTCTTCGTCTCCCCCAAATGATCTGACAAGTCCAAAGAACCTCTGCAAAAAAAAATGGTGTTAATAGTGCCCCGTATCAGTATACAAAAGCTATATTACCTCAAGGGGATCTTGATTCAAGCTTGCTGTAAGCACGTAACTGACACCCCGGCTGTGTAGGAACTCAATTAAAGAAAGCACTGACATGAGGGTGACACGAAAAAATTTCATTGTCTGGGTGGATGCAAACTGCTTCAAATTTCGGATTGATTCTGTGTCATTCATCATATTCAAAAAGTCTTCCAAGACCTGCAAGCATATTAAAATTGCAAAGCAGTTCATGAGAACATTGGTCACAGTGCACTTCAAAAGTACCGGCACTGTCACTGAAGCCAGGAACTTTCAGCTGCCTGTACACCTTCAAGCCAATAGCAACACTTCGGCTGAAAAGCTGCGAAGTAAGGAAACAACCATATTGTGCAAATGACGCACTCAACAGAAACTTACTGAACAAGAAATGGGACCACGTATGCAGGACAGGTAGAAAATTTTATTGAAGTACAGTATCTGAGTGGCTAAACGCACATTCATTTTCTGGAGTGCCTGGGTTTTAACGTGGTACTCGGTGAGTTTTGGAACAACTCAAATGTTCACTTTCTTTTCAGCCTCATACAGCCGCACGTAATTCTCATAGCTTACTTGGTTGTTTCCTATCTGAAATAAATTCAAGGGAGGCAACTTAGAAAACAGAGTACGGCAGCACAGTGTACGGTTGAGAAAGAGAGTGGTGAGATTTTTTTTATCCTAGCTCACCTGGGCATACTTGTGCTTCATCAGATGATTTCTAATGCATTTCATTTTGTGGGGAACATCACAAATGAAGTGCAGGGATACATCTGGAAGACAAGGATGTTCAATCTTGCACTTGGGTTCTTCAGGTTTGCCGTTGACACCCAGGTGTGTCCACATGGATTTGTTGCTCCCGGCCCCATCACTGATGACTGCCAGCACTTTTGCACCATACTGATGGAGCTGCAAAACTGTACTTTTTACAATCTTAGCTAAAATCGAGCCAGGTGCCGGTCCTTTAGTTGCATATGCTGCAACTGGTTGAATCCATGGCTCGAACATTGGGTTAAACATCACAACCAAAGCATGATCTGCCAGCTCATCTGAGTTTGTGCTGGATACGTCCCCATAATTGAAAAAACCATCAAAGCAGTAAGATGTTCTGTTAAACTCTGTGGTATCTCTCAGTTTAATCTCATCGATGATGATTAAGCCATATGTATGGTGCTCTGGCTTTCCATTCATATGAAGCTTGATGGCCTCCAAGGCAAATTTAGTCATGCCATAATCGCATGGGAGACCCCTGAGCAACTGTGTGAGGCGATTAATGCTAGGAAGGGGAAGAACCTACATATCAGAGAGCGTCCTGTAGCACTTGGGGCTCTTTAGTCTCAGCATCAAGCACACTATGAGCCACTCTGTCGTGTACCTGTGGCCACGTGGCGACTTAGCTGCTTGCTGCATTATGGCAGCACGTAGGGCCATTTTCTGAGGCTTAGGCAAGTCTTTCACAATGTCATCAACAGTACTTACAAAAGCATTCTTCAGCTTAATGCTCAGTCTTTGGAATTCAGCCTTTTTGCGCTCTCTGGCAGCAGTGGCACGTACGAGACGCTTTCTGAGTATGCTGGCTGCAACAGCCATCTTTTTCCTCGGCTGCTTTGACAGAGCCTTTTTCTTCAGTATGTTTGCCACGCCAACACACATGGCACACATTCCTTTGTCAGCATTTGTCAAAACTGTACAGTCTTTGTGGTGCACAGCTTCACTTCCTTCTGCAGATTTTCCGGAACCGCGGACCTCGCTGCGGGTGCACCCAAGCCAGACTTTCATACTGTGCACAATTCGCACTATCGCTTCAACGTCTTTCTGGGAGCGTACCCGCACGTCAACAAGCGACTCTTGCAGCAGTTTTCTGTTCGCTGAAATAACGTACGTAAGATCTCGTATCACAACGCTCTTCATGATAGAGTAAACACCTGCGCTCATCCCTGTCTCGTAGAAAACTGCTTGCCGGCTGTTTTCTGGCTCATCTTCTACAATTGACAACTGCCAATTCCGAGGTAGCCGCAGTGAGGCACTGTTCTCCATAATGTACGCGAGATCAGTGCTCTCGCAATCACTCGGAAGCTCATTTGGCGTTTCGGGAGGTGGGTGGCAAGACACAGTCTCTGCACCCCGAGAAGCACTTGCTTTCTTTTTCGGCGACCGCCGCCTCTTCGGTGCAGAAGACAGATAGCTGGGTAAGTTCGGGAATTGCGTCGGAATGACACCACTTTTCAGAGCCCATGCACTCCGCTCAACCTCTACCACTTCACCATTGATGATATGTTCATATGTTTTAGTGATGTCTGCCGGCTGAAAGTGAACGTCGCACACCTTGCATGTTTCGCTGAGCAACTTATCAGAGCGGGGAATAGCCCTTCGCCACCTGTCAAGAAGCTCGGGGTCCGACGGTGGGGCAAAAAAGTGCCGCTTGTCGGGGTTACTTCTATATCCGCTTGTGAAGCCAGGCAAAAAACACGTCGGCATGTTGGCTCAATGTTATGGCATTTCACATGTGAAGCCTGGGACACGGCGAGGAATCGGACAGCACTTCGTGGGGGAGAGCAGCTGGCCTTGAACGCCGGCGACTTTGTTGACTGTTCGTAACAGCGAGCAAATCTATCATCAGCAGTCGCTCACTCACAGCACGAACACAGTTCACAACCTTAAAACAAGAGGAAAACAACGAGCAAATCTATCGGCAGTCACTCACTAACAGCGCATACACAGTTCACAACCTCAAAACCAGAAGAAAACAGCGAGCAAATCTATTGGCAGTCACTCACTAACAGCACATACATAGTTCACAACCTCAAAACAAGAAGAAAACAACGAGCAACCCCACAGCACGACCCAGAAAACCATGGCCACTGGCACACCGAAACGCTCGCCTGCACCGGCCGGCCCGACGGCACCGTGCAAAAGTCGACCGCAGCGCCCTCACACCCCCTAGGAGTAAGACGCGCCCGGCTTCGGCAGCGGAGTTTCGAAACTGCAGTATATATCTATAAACGTTGCTGGAGACCACGGTAGTCGAACGTGGCACGGTGACCGGAGATGCGCAGGTAGTTCGGTACAGGATTAGCGGCGTTCATCTCCATTCGAACATACCGCGTTCCAGTGAGTACGCCGCGTCGCCCGCTCATCAAACCACTGGTGACAGTGAGCACCTTGCCATGGAGAAATAACGCTTGGACGAGAGCTTCATTTGAGACGAACGATGTCAGGAACAGGCAGGCGACGTTGGTAACTTGTGGGCCAACGGGAACGACTTGAACACGCTCGCCACCAATCACCAGGCAGCCAGCATTGACGATTAGAGACATGGAAGCCATGCTCTTCACGTTGACTTGGATGTTTCGAGCTCCCTTATGCTGCACGCAGTATACCTCTGAGAGGCCGACTATTGAGGCCGTCGCATCAGCGACAGTCTCGGCACTGGTCCCCGTAGGAACAACAACGTCGAAGACAAGCGCCTTCGAAGGCATCCAAGACGCGACAGGCACCATGACTCCTATTGACAGACGCCCCTAATGTAAAACGATCAGGGACGTCCTTAGCACTTGAAAACCGGCGTCAGCAGCCGACGTGAAACTCCTTATAGCGGCACCCGTTCATCCCTCGTAACCGTTGTAGTGCGCAACAACTTCAACATTTTGACCTCTAAGGTGGTGCCGGTGAGAGATTTCTTCTGTGCGTTGTTGAACAATAAAAAATGGTGCTCAATATACATACCAATGGCTGCTAATGGGGAATGAGAGACAGAAGCATTCCGCTTTTAGTAAATGCGCACGCTGTGATCCCCATTAGCCGCCATTGGCATGTACATTGAGCACTCTCTGATAAGAAATGGTTGCTACGTTATATCGCAGGGTGTAACCTCCTTAGTTTTAGAAAGGTTTAGCGAGCATTGAGCCTCAGTGCCATGAATACAATGAACTAGTATATACCAAGATTGAACTCGAGGTGGTTGAAGGTGGGAAGTAGATACTAAGCGCGAGCCGTAAGAAAGTGAAAGCCGAATTCTCCTGTCTCCCATTTCCCATAAGCAGCCATTGGCATGTACATTGAGCACTATCTGACAGAAAAAAGTTGCTACGTTACACTCGCCTGGCGTAACCTCCTTGGTTTTAGAAAGGTTTAGCGAGTGTTTGGCCGCAGTGCCATGAATACAGGGAACAAGTATGTACTATAAACTCGAGGTGCTTAAAGGTGGGAAGTAAACCCGAAGCGTAAGCCGTAAGTGTGTGCGTGCCACTTCTCATTACGTCCTTGAAATGTCCGCTGGATGGCGGTGCTTCGATATGAAGAATATATGACGAAAAGATGCGACATAGTGGTACTTGGAGTGCTGAATAGATAGATGGGCGAATGGACACACAGACAGATGCATAGATGGACGCATGAACGGATGCAGGGGCGGATGCATGAACGAATGCAGAAACGGACGCACGAACAGACGCACGCACGGACGGGCGGATGGGCGCATGGACGGTCACTTAGACGGACGCATGGACGGACGAATGCTTCGCGCCACTCTCCATCATTCACTCCGTGAATATGCTGCCAATTTTTTGTTTAAGGCAGCTGAAAAGGCCTAGTACAACAACTGACGTCATTTGTCAACTCTCTGGACCAGGCTACCACTACATTTTCCTCCTCTTTTTATTTCGCTTAATTTATTCGTATTTGCCATAGCATTTGCTGTCGCCAAGATGATAAGTTGACTTGTCTAACAGTAGGCTCCAGTGCTATCCCCTGTTGAACTCTATTAACAACTTCATGCCTCGGTCTTCATATGTGCTTTTTCCTTGTAAATGAATGCTGCTACTGACGTTCCTTTGCTCACGGTGTCACCGTGAGTCATCAGTTAGCCGGTGGTTGTCTGACACAACAAGACATTACAACAATAAGCAATTTTCAAACAAGAGAAAGCTTATGTAGTTGCCCTCATCTTGATGTCTGCAAAAAGAGCGGTCCATTGATTTGTTTATCCCTTAGCGACACGGCGGGGGGGGGGGTGGAAAGAACTCATTAGAGAATTGGAGCATTTGGGACCTAAGAAATGTGTGACCGCCAGGGCGCATGCGCACAGTTCATGGCAATCTTGGGTTCTTGCGTTTGTGTTGACTCAAGGCCACGGTGCGAGACAGAAACAATTTCATGGGTACCCTTCTCTGCTTCCTTAAGAGATGTGATTGACCAGAGAAAGTAACAGCTACGTGTCCCTGTTGGACAGTTTCCGGCAGCGCATACCTGTCGGCAAGCCAGCGCAACTCCAAAACGAAAAAAAAATCAGATCACATCTACGGACTGAAAGATGATGAGTATGTGAAGCATCCGTCTGTTCATCTGTCCATGCGTCCGTTCGTCCTTGCATGCGTCCGTGCGTCCGATGGCGTTAGAGAATGCAGACGGCGCGCGGGTAACACCGACAAGACGCAAGTCAAGGAAGCCGAGTGTGAGGGTCTTGAACACGGCCGTCGCTCTTCTTCGTCCATATCCCACCAACAATCCACCACGTACGGCGACTATCTAGCAGACAGAGAGAGCCACGCATTCTCTGTGCACTCAGGCAAAGCGCGCGCAGCATCTAGTTGGAGAGCAGTGGAAGATTAACGCCATCTAGAAAATGAGATGAGAAATGGCCGTCCACTTCTTCTGCCTTCTTTTCTTTCTCGTCTCTTCACTCGGTTTCGTGTGATGCGTCACATGGATGGACTGAAAAAAGCTTCTCCCCTAAAAAAGTAACGTATCGTTGCCATAGCAACCGTTGAGGCCGGTGGCAATGCCGGCGATCGCCGAGCATCGCGCTTGTCCCTCCCAAAATACAGGTCATGCAGTAGCTTTAGTTGCCAGTGTGCCTTAGAGGCGTTCCCTAAGTGGCGTTTGATCATTCGTGTAGTTGACACAAGCTCGTACTGTAAAAAGCATCCATGCCAAAAATCTGATGAAAGAAAACGTCTAAGTGCATTGTTAGTGAATGCCATATAGGTGACCCTTCGTGCAAGAAAAAGCCAATTTTTTCAGTGTTTTTGTAATATTGAACACTTGCTAACATGAACTAAATCGGTGCTCTGCATGATTCATACGCTCGGCAAAAAGAATGCAGTTTGCAGTAAGCACTTCCTAGATGATATGACTCTAAAAAATAAAGATATTTCGAAGAGCTAGCAGGGAAGAACACTGAACTAGATGTAACACAGTCCATGAAACGCACGAAAAGCAGCGTATATTCTTTTTAGGGGCAAAGCTCCTTGTAGCGGAACTCGCTCGTCCCTCGTAGTCGTAGTCGTAGTGTGTAACCAGTCCTACGCTTTGACCTCGAAGGTGGTGCCAGTGGAAGATTTCTTCTGTGCGTTGTTGAACAATAAAAAAATGGCAGCATATCCACCGAGTGAATGATGGATAGGGGAGCGAAGCATCCGTCCGTCAATTCGTCCTTGCTCCATCCATCTACGCGTATGTCTGTTCGGCCACCCATGCGTCCATCCGCCCTTCCGTGCATGCGTCTGTTCGTGCGTCCGGACGTTCACCTGTGCGTCCATCCCTGCTTTCGTCCATGCATCCGCTCCTGTGTCCATTCATGCGTTCATCCATCCGTGCAACCATCCGTGCGTCCGTCCATGCATCTGTCTCTGTGTCCGTTCGTCCTCCTATTACACACTCCAAGTACCACCATCTCTCATCTTTTTATCATATATTCCTTATAAAGAAGCACCGCCATCCAGTGGACGTTCCGACGACTGAACGAGAAGAGGCACACGCACGCTTTCTTTTGGCTTGCGCTTCGAGTCTACTTCCCACCTTTAACCACATGAAGTTCATAGTATATACTAGTTAACTGTATTCATGGCACTGTGGCCCAACGCTCGCTAAACCTTTTTGAAACCTAGGAGGTTACTCCCAGCGACTATACCATAGCGACCCTTTCTTCTTTTCTGTGCATTGCTCAACAATAAAAAATTCGTATCGTACGCATTAACTAAAAGCCGAATTTTCCTGTCTCTCATTCCTCCTTAGCAGCCATTGGCATTGACATTGAGCACTATCTTTTCATTGTTCAACAACACACAGAAGAAATCACCGGCACCACCTTGGAGGTCAAAAAGTTATACTCGTTACACAATACTACAACAGCTATGAGGGACGAACGGGTGTCGCTATAGGAAGCTTCGCCCCTAAAATTTGCAGCGTGCGCGTTAACTAAAATCCGAATGCTTTTGTCTCTCATTCCCCATTAGCAGTCATTGGCATGTTCCAGTAGGAAGTAGAAGTGTTAGAAGCCGACTTCTGCTGTCTCTCATTTCCAGTAGCAGCCATTGTTACCTCCAAGGTAGTGCCTAGTGAGATTTCTTCTGTGCATGACTAAACAATAAACACTTTTTGTTCAAAACGCCATTGATTCATGAAATAAACCAACGAAAGACGCCAGATATTTTCTAATTGCAAACCGAAAAGACGCTAGACGTTTCTAGAGCAAAACAAAAACAAGACGCCAGCTGCTTTACGAAAGACGCCAGGTGTTTTCCAAACGTCAGTAACACTCAACGTCAGTAACACTCAACAGAATATTTTCTTCTTAGACATATATGTACTAAACGTGGGTAAGGAAGCCCCCGACACTCAGATGCACCTGTTCTTTCATAGGCGCTGAGACGCTTGAGGAGGAGGGCGCAGCCGCTGCCGTTGAAACACGTCTAGCGTCTCTGCCAGCAATAGTGCCGAGCGGTCGTAGTGTGCTTCCGCATTTATTTCAGCAGCAAACGACTCAGTACATTATGAGCGCACTACCCGTTGCGCAGTGCTATCTGACTCCCCCCCCCCCCCCATGCTGGCCTTCCTACAAGAGACACTAGATGCGTCCGTTTCTGTTTCTGGCTCTTAAACTCCTGTTTCTGACTGCTTAAGTCATTCAATGGCAACTTGAACAAATGTGAAGCTTTCTACGGAATGGACCGCATAATCTGAACTGATTTCAAGTGAGTGCTTCACATTTCGCATTCACAAAGATAGACTTTTTGGCAGTGTTCGGCAACCTCGGTGGGCCTACCGGCTAGGCCTACCAGTATGGTCATTCACGAAACAGAGGGAGAAGAGCTTCCCTCCGCAGAAGCTCTCGACCATGATGAAGGCAGCTGGCGTCAAGTGTATGCCAGGGCCAGAAAGCCCGCATTATTCCCAATGAAATCGATGCCTGCCATCAACACTTCGCAAGAACAGTCATAGAAACTTTCCCATCGACTCATCGTTGTGCCTCCAGACCCTCTTCACTTCCATCGGACAACTACAAAATAGTCCTGCGAATACGTGGAGGCCTCAGCTGTGCTGACACTCCCCTTCTCAAGCTCATACATGCCGTCCTAAAAGCGGCAGAACTCACAAGCTTCCTACGTGACCAATACTCCATCAACTCTGTAAGCAACGTTCCGCTCAAAAGCACACCGGACACGGAACGCACCGAAGCATACCGCCGTATCAAATCTATTAAGATGGATTAACGCAGCTTTGCAGTCGTCCCCCACATTACTGATTCATCGAATACCTGCCGAGGGGTTATCCGTAATAGTCCTATAAAACACACACCCGAAACCGTCTTGTCAAGTCTATTGAATTGTGACAGACTAGGCCTCATCCTGACCGGACGTCGCATGGGTTCCACAACGTCCATCTTGGTCACCTTCAGAGGTACGCGCGTGCCATTCTGCGTAAGCTATCAGGGTGGCTTCACCAGATGCGTACCCTTTCGTCCTAAGACAGAAACTTGTAATTTTTGCCGCAAACGTGGCCACAGGCCAGACATATGCCCAAGCATCCATCAGTCTTTATGTCCCATGTGTGGCATTCCAAACCCTCTCCTTGATCACGACTGTGAACCTAAGTGTGTGGTGTGCAACAGTGAACACCCCACCGTCTCGCCTCTGTGCCCAGAGCTCTACAAACCCAAACCAAAGCACGCACCCTGAACTTTCGAGCAAGATGCAGCTCTATTCCTCAACCCAAGCACATAGTTCAAGAACGCCCCTAGAGGACGCTCACCAAGTATCACAAGACACCAAAGCCGCAGCCGAAGTCGCATCAAAAGCATTTATCGAGACCCCAGCCCCCGGACTGGCTCTGGACACGAGGCTAGCTGGGCCGATGTAGCCTCCCCTGAAAGCTCCATTCAAAAGCAGCTCAAACTATTGTAGGATGAGGTGGCTAAATTGAGGGCATAAAATTTAGAACTATGCCTAGAGCGTCAGTCCTTCAGACAACCTCCCTGCCTCATCTCTCACCCCTACACCTATCTCACCACCACCAGCTCCTCTCTCAACCATTCCAATAGCTAGGGGCCTCGCTTAACCAGCTGCGCAAGAAGGAAAAGTCTCGACTCCCACATTGTCATTCAAAGAGCGAGTAGACTGAGTCGAAGCGAAACTAGTGAAGGTTGGCAAAATTAAGGATAAAGTAACTAAACTCGAAGAAAAACTAGGCAATTTTATTACCTTCACCACAGCTTCCTTGCAGAAACTACATGAATCCGTAACCTCGATACAACAAGCCATGTTACCGATGCAACAAACCCTAGATAGATTCACGCAGTGGATTGACATGGTCCACACTAACAATTCAGAGCTTGCCCAAACTAAGCCGAATCAATCTAGCGAAAATGGCTCCTCGTAACCGCACTGAACTTTGCGTATGGCAGTGGAACTGCAGGGAGTTTCGTCAAAGAAGACAAACCTCCTGCAGTACACCAATTAATTTACAAACTACCCCTCCCACAATCATTGCGTTACAAGAAACGTGTAGTGCAGCTGCCACGTTATACAACGCATCAAAATCCGGCTGATACCACACCTAACACCACTGTCTTAACTCAGAAGCACCTTACAGTTACCTATTCGAAATTTGCTGACATTGACATTGAGCACGACTTTCTCCAAATACTACCTGATAATCTTAACTGGCCATTCTTATACGTTCTGAATGTATATAGTAGACCACAAGAGAAAAGGCACCACTTCAATTCCATATTTGCCTGAGCTACATCCTCTGCAGGCGAACATACCCTCCTCATAGTGGAGGATTTTAACGCCTCCCTCCCAGCGTGGGGTTACACCACATCTACACCGAAAGGTAGAGCCCTCTAATCCCATATTCAGACACATCTTTTGACACTGCACAACGACCCGGAGGAGCCTACTCGTTCCGGGAACAGTGTGAACAAAGAGACATCCCCACATCTTACCCTCACTAACTATGCTGCCACAATGGTTTGGACTAATACCCTAACTAATCTTGACAGTGATCAATACATTATTAGCATTACTTTACGACGAACCCCAGACCCATTGCACCCAAACCACCGATGCTGAGAGAATGGAACAAATTTAGAGATACCTGCTACAACACCGCTCCCTAACGTATTTTAGACCTTACTGTGTGGACTGAAGAGCTTCAAAAAGATGTTTAATTTCACACAAAAATTCTACCCCCCGACACCAATCTTCTCAATATGTGCGAAGCAAATCAGTCGCTTCTGCGATGGTGGAAACACCAGCGCCACAACAAGAAATTCTGCATTAGGATAGCGAAGCTAGACCAACCAATCGAGCGATACGGGACTCAATTGGCGGCCCCACAATGGGGTCAGCTTTGTGAAGGAATGCATGACCACCTCAGTAATAACCGAACGTGCCAACCTCTTGGACATCTGCTAGACTCTGTACTTCTCGCGCACGACACTGCCACGCTATCACTAAACTGTTACACGAGCACAGTCTCACAGCTCTTCGATAACCTCCGCACATATCACTTACCTCTAATACGAAAGGATTCTATACCATCTTACCCAGGGAAACCTAATGAGTCATTAGATGCACCGATAATGGAGCTGGAAGTTCGGCACGCCCTCGCAACACTCCCTACGACGTCGGCTTAAGGCCCAGACCGCGTTAACAACAAATTACTTAGAAATCTTGACCCTATTTCTATTAAAGCTTTGACTGAGTACTTTGACGGCTGTTTTGAAACGGGCACCCTTCCACCATCGTGGAAAGATGCCAGAGTCATATTTATACCTAAACCGAACAAAGCTCTCTTGGTAGAAAATCTGAGACCCATTTCCTTAACATCGTGTCTCGGAAAAACTATGGAGTATGCTGTGCTTGCACGCCTCCGGAGACACGTGGAGTATATTGGACTGCTGCCTCCAGAAATGATTGGCTTTAGGTCCTCACTTTCGGCTCAAGCTGCGATGCCTCTCCTTCAACACGACATAACTTATAACCAGAGCGAGGATACTCGAGCGATCCTGGTCTGGACATACATGGAGCATTAAATAACGGAGCCCACTCAGCTATATATGCTGGCCTCAACCGCATTTCTTCTGGCTCTAAAATGTACTCTTGCATCAGAATATTCTTCACAGACCACACAGCTACATTAGTATTAGGTCCAGAACATTCCTCACCCTATACACTTGGCAGCTTCGGAACGCCTCAAGGGTCAGTGCTCTCTCCAATCTTTTTTTAACCTGGCTATGCTACCTATACCCAATGCTCTTCAACGTATCCCTGACTTGAACTTCTCATCTATGCTGATGATATCACCTTATGGGTGAAAAGAGGCTTAGATGTACACATTCAAGACACCCTACAAACAGCTGTAGGTATAATAGCACCACTAACATCTCCAATGAATCTCTATTGCACGCCGAGTAAATTAGAGTTGCTCCTTCTACCAACTCATCGTCGGAAAAAACACGTTCCAATGGTCGAAGTTCACATAAATGGGTGCGTCATTTTTAGACTCTAACGCATTTGTGTGCTAGGTTTATTTATTCAAAACAACTGAATTAATACACACACTCCAAGCTTCACGCAGTACTGTTGAAAACACCCTAAGAATCACAGGGAAAAATGTAGGGCTCCGAGAGTCAGAGCTATACCGTGTACTACAAGATTTCATAATTAGTAAAATGTCATATACTCTTCCTTACCTTCACCTTAAATTAGCAGAGGAAGAATCAGTCAACATCCTCCTCCGCAGAGTTCACAAATACGCGCTAGGCATTGCAACAAATACCTCTAACGCACTACTCCACAAGACAGGAGTCATAAATACCCTGTGTGAAATCCGTGAAGCCCATTTAACAGCTAAATACGCAAGGCTCGCGACCACTAGCGCAGGTCACCACATTTTATCGTCTCCCCAAATGAACTTCATCTCACTCACCAAAGCTAAATGCCACAATCCCCATCACAAACACAAACAATCACTCATACCGCCTTTTCCTAAAAACATGCATCCAACATATCATACTGCCGCGACAGGTTGGCCACGTTCAAGTAGCCGCTGCAATCATCATGGCAAGAGCACCAGCAAGACCCGGCTGGCATGCGTCACGCGTTCGGGCGCTCCAACAACGAGGAAGAGGAAGTTAGTTGACTCTGTGCCTCTCGGCTACTTGGACTCGGCGACCATAGTCATTAGACTTGTGCCCACAAGTCTAATGACTATGGTTGCCGAGTCCAAGTAGCCGAGAGGCACAGAGTCAACTAACTTCCTCTTCCTCGTTGTTGGAGCGCCCGAACGCGTGACGCATGCCAGCCGGGTCTTGCTGGTGCTCTTGCCATGATGATTGCGGCGGCTACTTGAACGTGGCCAACCTGTCGCGGCAATACTAAGTGTCAAATCGAAAGAGCAAAAGCTCTTCAGAAAAAAAAACTTCATGTGGCCAACGACGTGCTCTCAGTCGATGCGGCAGGATACCCATTCTCCTCATTCTATGCCCTCTCTGCTGTCGATTATAACGGCGAGCTGCTCACAATGGCATCCATCACTGTCAACTTTTTGGAAGAGACAGAGGAGGCTGCCATCGCTTTAGGTCTACCAATACCCAATATCACTATGATTGTGACTTCAAAAGTGCCATACGTAAATTCAGTGCAGGTTGCATCTCGTCCACTGCCCTTTCAATTCTTCAGAAACATCCTCCCATGCAAGACGTTGCTCTCACACGGACGCCCGCGCATGCGTGGTTGAGTGGCGATGAGGCGGCTCATACCTGCGCTCGAGTAATGACCGGCCGAGCGCAGGCCTCTGATGGCACCTTAGACTACGTTGCCCATTTCAGCGCGAGAGATCGTCTTTTGACCTTTCACCATATAAGAAATCACTACCACCTACAACGCACTATATACCCCTAATACACCATGCAGCTTCACGCTACCATGAAATAATAAGGCGCCAGTAAAGACGCGTACGTTTCCTACCCCATATTTTCGCCATCTTATACACCCTGCGATATACCCCTCCCCTTTGTGCATTTTCTGTCAACAAAGAGCTAACCTAGACCTTATCATGTGGGGGCGCACTCGAAACCCACCACCTAATTCTCTACACATTATAGTAAGTAGCAATGGGAGGCTGCTCTGTGCAGCTCAGCGCCCGAGGTGCAGGACCAGATCTTGGATTGGGCCAAGAGGGTAGCGAAGACCTACGTTTGGTAGGCTCCTCTGACACTCCACCATCGCACCTTTCCCTCTTGGGAGAAAGATTTAGGGGCGAAGCTCCTTAAAGCGGCACCCGTTCGTCCCTCGTAGTAGTAGTAGTCATAGTGCGTAACCAGTGTTACGTTTTGACCTGCAAGGTGGTGCCGGTGGGAGATTTCTCCGTTGCGTTGTTAAACAATAAAAAATTCGCAGCGCGCGCGTTAACTAAAAGCCGAATTCTCCTGTCTCTCATTCCCCATTAGCAGCCATTGGCATGTACATTAAGCATTATCAGACAAGAAGTGGATGCTACGTTATACTCGCTGGGCACACTCTCCTTGGTTTTAGAAAGGTTTAGCGAGCGTTGAGCCGCAGTACCATGAATACAGTGAACTAGTATATACCATGAACTCGAGGTGGTTAAATGTGGGAAGTAGACACGAAGCGCAAGCTGTAAGAAAGTAAAAGCCGTATTCTCCTGCCTCTCATACCCCATTAGCAGCCATTGACATGTACATTGAGCACTATCTGTCAGGAAAGGGTTGCTACGTTATACTCGCTGGGCGTAACCGCCTTGGTTTTAGAAAGGTTTAGCAAGCGTTTAGCCGCAGTACCATGAATACAGTTTACTAGTATATACCATGAACTCGAGGTGGTTAAAGGTGGGAAGTAGACACGAAGCGCAAGTCGTAAGAAAGTGTGCGTGTGCCACCTCTCGTTTAGTGCTTGGAATGTCAGCTGGGTAGCGGTGCTTCTATATAAGGAATATATGATGAAAAGATGCGAGATGGTGGTACTGGGAGTGTTGAATATATGGATGAACGGACACACAGACAGATGCATGGAAGGACGCAGGGGCGGATCCATGGACGGATGCAGGGACGGATGGATGGGCGGATGGACACCTGGATGGTCACACAGACGAACGCATGGACGGACGGAAGCAAGAACAAATGGACAGACGGATGCTTCGCCCCCTCTCCATCTTTCACTCCGTGGATATGCTGCCTTTTTTTTCTCCTATCCTCCTGTGCGCTTTCTGTTCTTACGTCGTCGTCAAACGTTCGCGAAGTGACACGTTCGCAAACTGAAAATGAGCCTTCCGCGGTGCGCCCAGCACTGCTATGTCTGCCATTAGGCCACAAGTGCGCTCCTGTATGTGTTTGTTCGAAGCGCGCAATGCCCAAAGCTCAAAACCGACTAAGCACCCATCAATCGCTTTTCCTTGTTTCACGTGAACCCGATTTCCGAAAACTGGCAAAAAGCGTGTTTCCCATGAAAAAAGCGGGATTCTTCTCCTGGAAATCGTGTTTGTCGTATGTTAGCCGACTACCGGTGGTCGGTCTGCCACCGAATTCACCGGCTGCGTCGGTCTATTGTTGCTCATCTGCTGAACCAACGTTTCCGCGAGCGTGTTTGACAACCGTATGCTGGAGAACGCGCGAGACAGGGGGGAGACGCCATGTCGTCTGCTACGGCGCTTATTGGCTACCACTTCTGCAAACGTCATTTCCTCGCCATGCCTGACGCACTCGTCAGTCCTCGCTGTCATCGCTGCACTCGCGGGTTGTGGGGCGGGTGATCGCAGTGCTGTGTGGTGTCAATATGCCAGTGATCGACTGCTTTGGGGTTGTTTCCAAACCACTGAAGCCGTAAGTAAACAGTGTCAGTGCTGACTGCGTGGACAGGCGGCATCTGCACACTCGTGGCATTACGAAGAGTAGTAGAGCGACAAGATTTACGGGTTGGAGCGAGACGAACGGCCATGGCCACGGGGTTTCACCACGTAGGGAGCTCGTTTTTCGCCCCGCGTGTTTAGCTCATGGCTAAGTTTTAACACCTCCCCCCCCCCCTTAGTTGCACTTTTAATCCCCCTTCTAACGGCCGCATCTAACGGCCGTACGCTACCATTCATGTTTTGAGAAGTTTCTAATGTTTGCTTCTACTTGCGAGTTTTAAACAGATCGGTACGACTTGTCTAAATCCAACATTTTGTAATGTACATACATACAGGCCCAGTTCAGTTCGCTAATGCAGGTGAACTTTTTTCATTCTGTTTCTGAAAGCACTGTTTACACTTGAGCACAGCGTATTCAAGCCAATATATGTCAAGTTTATTAAAACAGTTATGGAAGAGCTATATTGCAAAATAAATCACACTAGCAGGTCCCATAGTTCAGAAAAACTGCTGGGAGCCTATTGTGAATAAGCATGTTGCCTGTCTGAAGCCATCCGCATGAAGACAGCAAGACTGACTCACAGCGAAGGCTTAATGTGGAAGCGTAGAAATAATATAGTAAGTTGGTGGCAACGAAAAATGAAAAAAAAAGAACTTTTGCTCAAAGAGGAGGAACACGATGACATTATTCACAGGATCTTTACTTTCTCTGTCCATTAGTACTTGGTTACTTATAATAGAACACCTGATCCTCTCTGAGGCACGCAACCTTATATGTAACACTGTAAAGTTAGAAATTACTAATACTTACTTATTTGCGTGCATTGAGTTTTCTACTCCATCCTGCGGTGCCCTCAGGCCTTGGAGGTAATACAAATAAAACACCTGGCATAAACAAACGTACTCTTGCAGAAATTTATTGAAAACTAAAGTCCCCCTAACCATCATTCAGTTTTATTTTGCACCATCTACCAGTGATCTATCTTTTTTTTTTATTCATCGTTGTATAGTAAGCTGCTCAGTACCATCACAGTGACACAGTTGAGAGCTACGCACATGATGTCAACTCTGGTTTTTGTCTTGCACTGAAACTACTGTCATATCTCCCTGGTCTTGCTTCAAATATTACCAAGGGTCACCTGCAAGTTAGACACATGTTGTATATTGGAGAATGACTGCTGCACAAAGTCCGCTAAACTGCAGCAGGCACCAAGAACTGACACTGCAATGTTAAGTAACTAGGCAGTATATTTTAAAACGGGACATACTCAGTGATTGAACAACTGTTTCACGTTTTTGCGCTGCTCTCGCTGCAGGTAAAAAAATGACTGGGGCGTATTATGAATACTTGATAGTTTGAACTCACAATTACTAACAATATGCATGGATTGTGTAGGCAAGACCGTCGGTAACGTCGAAATTGCCCAAAACATGAACGGTGACGTACGACCGTGCCTGCAACAGCGTAATAAGCCAACCGGATTAAAGCTTGACATGCGTTTAAGAGCCGTGACGAACATGCTGCGGTATCTACGGGAAAAAGCGGGCCCTGATGCTATAGCGACGCTGCGGCAAACAAATACGTCCTATGTGCAGTCCGTCTACGCAATTTGCCCAAGACTATTTACTTACGCTATCAGTAGTTCGGAAACAACCCAAAAGCAATCTGATTCACCAAACACGTCACACTTACAGCTGCTCTCAGTACCGGTGCTACCGGTGAATTCGCGGTGGCCTTTGCTTCGGGCGCGGCAACCGCTAAAAACAGCAAGAACTCTAACTGAATGCGGAAATGACGTTCGCGGTAGCCGCTCCCAATGAGTGCTGTAGCAGACGACATGGGCGTCTCCCTTCTCTTTCGCGCGTTTTCTAGCATACGGTTGTCAAACACTCGGTTCGGCTTGATCCCTCGCGTATGCCCGTCCAACGCCTCCTAGATTTACCTTGCCGACCGGATGAGCGCAAAGCGCCCGTCATCTATGGCAGCGCTACCTACAGAGGAATAAAGGTCTTTGTACTTGGCCTTAGAGATGTGCAATTTTGGCGTTTGCAAACTTTGGATGCTATGCCTTGTATCGAAGTGGTTGCCTGTTGAATGAGCGCAAAACGCCTCTCATCTATGGCGGCGTCAATTATGTAGGAATAATTAAATTTACATTTGCGCCTTTTTTAAAACTTTTCTACGTCTTTTTTGTTGGATACAAAATCCAAAAACGTAAAAACTTATTTGAAGACACCCCCATTTAGGTGGCGCCGCCGCCATAGTTCCGACGACGGCCGCTTCCCAAGTGACCGCAGATAATCCGGCAGGCAAGAGAAATCTGGGAGGCTGTGGCCCCTCCGACGCCGACGCCGAGAGGCGCATTTGACGCTTTTGACGATTAGACGCGAGCATACACGTGCCAGTAGTTGGCACTTTAGTTCGCGCCATGACTCGCCGTGGCGTTGCAGTCACCGGCTGGAACGGTGCTGGAATGTAAAGGCGTCACCCGGACGCACCGAGTGAGGATATAAAATTACAGGTGCACCTATTATTTAGTTGCACCATGCAGAGTAATCTGTAGGACCTAAACCTTCCTTACTCTTACAGTTAGTTTTTTCCCATAGGAATGGCGGTAACTCGCAACGACTCACGCATTTTTTGCTCGGAAAGTAAACATTCGACAGAAGTCTGTCTGGTTGGGTATGAAACTGGGAGATGATTTAGACTCCAACCGAAGGTTTTGATGACACCCGACGTTTCGGAAGCGACTTGGTTCCTTCCTCAGGGGCGACTGCGGAGGCTACTAGCAGCGTCGTCTTCAAAGCGCTCGGGGTGTGGCTAATGACCCCCTTCTCTCTCTCTCTCTCGTTTTGCCGTGGCGCGCAGCCCGTGTGAATACACTGGGCGAAAGGTTCAGAGAGAGCGGTTGATATTATGGGCTGTCCTCTGTATGTGCCACGACTCGAGTAACAACCTTTTCCTCCAGTTCGGCTCGCTTTCATGGATGGCAATCGCTTCAAAATTTATTTTGTGATCCAACTTCTCAGCATTTTCGGCGACTGCGCTGCACTCTTTGTAGAAATTCCGCACATCTTTGGCGTGTTGCTTCAGTCGTTCTGGTAGGTTTTTCGTCTCGACGAGGGGCACTCGGCACAGGGAATTTTGTGAACAACACCGGGGTGCCTGTTCATTGTTGGCCGGTCTTTCGGGTGGGGTACGAGACAGCCCAGCGTACACGAAGGCACGTGCGCGATGTGAACCCCTTCCTTCCTGAAGGTCCGCACTAACATCTCGCTGGTTCCCTGAACGTATGGAACCGCTGGCGCTTCGGGGGGCTGCTAATTGAGGTTGATTGGTGTTTTCGTATCCTCTGTAGCTCTGCGTGGCGGGTGGTGGCTCGAATGACGTTTTTCGGGTATCCGTTTTTTTCTGAGGTCAGCAATCACGTGGGCCTCCTGTTTCTTTCGCTCGGTGTCATTAGAGCATACGTTCCTAGCTCTCTCTAGTAGCCTGGTCACAACCAAGGCCTCGTGGCAGGCGGGGTGGGGCTAAGCGAATTGAAGGTAGCGTTGGCTTCCTATGAGCGGAGAACTCCAGGCCGTTGCGCTTTCTTGCCACCTGTTTGTCGAGAAAGGGCAGGCAGTGGTCGCTTTCACACTCGGTCGTGAATTGTGTGGCTGGGTGCATGGAATCTCGGTGTTGTCTGAAGTTTCCAACTTCAGCCGTCTTAATGACGCAAAACCAATTGTTCATATAACGCAGAAAAAGCTTGGGTGGCGGCAAGAAGGGGCTGAGTGCTTTCTCTTCTATGTACTCCATGGTAAGGTTTGCCATTGTGACGGAGATGGAAGCTCCCATCGCGGTTCCACTGTTCTGCCTGAAAATAGTTCCTTTGTAGGAGAAGTACATACTGGATTTGCAGAACTCCAGTAGACGACGGAGCTCGTCAACCACCAAACGAGTCTTTTCACTCAAGCTTGCGTACTCCTCAAGTGCAGCACGGGCAGAGGAGACAGCTAAGGAAACTGGCACGTTGGTGAACAATGAAATGACGTCAAATGAGAACATGCTCTCGTCATCATCGATGCTCACATATGGCGCTAGCTGCACGAAGTGGCTGGAGTCACGGACATGAGTTGGTGTCTTCCAGGTTAGTGGGGCAAAGATACGGTGTAGAAAATTTGAAAGGGCTGAAGTGAAGTCTACCATTGGTCGGAGGGATACGTCAGGCTTGTGAATTTTTGGTAGTCCATAGAAACTCGGTGCGGATCCGTTACGGCAGATTAGTCGCAGGTAAAGTGTTCTGAGATCCGGAAATGCTTGAAAATTTCCGCGAGTAGCTTGTTCAGCTGTGTCTAGGTTTGCTTCGTTGGGTCCTTTACTAGCTGCGTGTATGCGTCCCCTTCTAAAAGAGCTGAAACCTTCCGATCGTAGTCCCCGCAGTCCAACACCACCGTCGAATTGCTCTTGTCGGCGGGCAAGATGACAATGCTTCGATCCTGTAGGAGTTCCCGAAGTGCCTGGTTCTCCTCCATGGTCAAGTTCTTCTTTCTTTGTGACGGCAATTTCGAAAGGATCCCAATTGATTTCAGCCTCATTTCTTCTCTGGCGCCCAGCCTCACGCTTTGGATGGCGTCCTCTACAGCCGCGACAAGTTTCGGTAAACGAGGTGTCGTTGACATGTTATAGCCAAGTCCCTTTGCCAGGACAGAAGTTTCCCGATCAGTGAGTGGGCGAGATGAAAGATTGGTGACAAACCTGGAATTTCGGGTGCTTTGGGTGGAACTCTGCTTCAACAGGTTGGAGAGTTTCTTATCCTGAGTGGTCCGGTGCTTTTTTGCCGTCGATGCCGCAACAGAGTCGCCTTATGTTTCCTAAGTGCTACATTAGATAACTGCATTGGAAGGAAAAGTAATGCGATGACATTTGTGCTTTCGCCCCAAAGCAGGCTTAGCTCAGGCAAAGGTAGTGAGGCCAGTGTCTGGTACTAAACACCTGCTCATCACACGAAATGAACGAGCATCTCCAGTTCCCTCGGCAGGATTCATCGTCGACTTCACCAAATGTGAGGACTCGGCAGTGTACACAAGGCCACAGATACAGCGAAAACACAGATACAGCGAAAACAATTTTAAGAAGCAGCAGCTATGGCATCCTTACAGTCCTTATGCATTCGCGCCTATGAACAACAAGGAAACGGCGTCACGGCTACATCAACATGTAGCACAAGCCTGCTATAGATTACGTGCAGTCTCACATCACCAGTTTTTTAGGATGTTTATTGGCCGGCAATTAGCAATAACGTTTCATTGCGACATTCTCGGCCAGCACGCACTCTCAGCGCGAGCGGCGTTCATTTTGAAGATGACTCACCCGGAGGCGTGGAATTGTGCAACCCAATTCTTTGTCGCAAGGCGTCTCTATAACAAGAACAACAACAACAACTACTACTACTACTACAATATTAATATTATTATAATATTATTATAATTACAATAGTAATAGTGATGGTAATGATAAAACCTAAATTAGTAATAAGTGTAAGAATTTGATGACTCAAAACTTTGGCTGCCTCTGATAGGGCACTTCTTTGAATGATGGTCGAGTGGATGTACGGACTCATGGTTTGCCACTTAACCTCCTGAGCAAGCTCCTTCATAATCGTTCACTTCGTGGATACGGCGTCATATCTGTAATGTGGCTCTTCTTGTGTATAAAACTGATGCAGTTGCAAAGTCTGCTTGATATTCGGGATAATTTATTTGCCTTTTGCGCACACAAAAAACAAGAGCTGAAAAACATTGATGACAGTTATTCCTGTAAAAATCCTGTGGTATGCCGTAATTCTATTTTATGAAAAACGCATTTTTTGCCGTTCATATTCGGGCGCAGCATTCAAAAAGTGATTTGCAGCTTGTAACAACATTTGCAATGATAATGTATCTGTTATTTATGTATTATAGTCCTTCCCAAAATGCAGTGAAGCCGCGCCGCAACGTGACCCCACACCCCCACCCTCCGGCTAGTTTCCTCCAAAAAGAATTTCTTGCTATGCCACTGCTTACTAACTCCCTTCCAATCTTGCACTGAAAACTTGGCGGAGAACTTGTCCCACTTGAGAAATTCCCTTCTAGCATAGCTTGACTTGAGACGTGTTCGCGCAACAAATTTTCGCTGAATGGTAATATGGAAATACACAGTCTTGAGTGTACAAACTGTTGACAAGTTATGCACTTCACCGCTTACTATGTACTTCTGCGACATTTCTGCGTTAGGCGCTCGTTTCTTGTAACCCACTGGAAAAATTGTCGGTACATAACAAGGGTGCTGGTTTGAGTCACTTCTGTAGATTCCCACAAAAATTCTGCTTCCAATTATACCCGATTTCTCGTCACCACACACTTCAATCGGCGCTGCGTAGATATAAAACTAGATAAGACATCACAAATACCACATGTGTGCACAGATATAACAAGTACGTTCCTAACAATATTGAATAATAGTAGCAGCATAGACGTATAGCTTCGCAATTTGGAACAGTACTCGAAAGACGTGAGGTAAACTTGTTATACAGATTTTCGCTTTTTATGTGTACACGTGTATCTCCATGTATCTGTATAGAAGGGAGGAGTGGTGACGCTGGAATTATCCCTCGTTAAGAAGAATGAATCGTATGCCTGCTTACTTTTATTATTAAAATTCTCTCTTTTTTTCCGGTGCACTGCTTTATTTGTACCATATGTTTAGGAATCGGTCAAACTTGACTGGAGTCGACCCGTCGGTATTTGCATGACCCTCAGGTCACGATGAGGTCGCATCAAGGAAAGAGGGTTCACGTACAGTGCGCGCTTCTCCAACGCGTGGAAACCAAAGCAATCGGAAGAGTTGTAACACCAGTCTGGAGGCTCACGGCTTCCTAGAACAAAGTGAGCGCACGCCTTCATACGGGGCAGTTGCACGGTTCTTCGCGCAGGTAAATGGCAAGTGTTGGCGTTCCCGGAAAAGATGAATACGCAGCCATACACAGAGTGCGCACACTTCCAAAGAACTGGAAAAAAATACAGCACGCACAGTTAGAGAGAAACAGGGCGAAAAGCGATCTGCTGCTGTTACTGTTGCCCTGATGACGCAACAACGTCATCTTTACGTCATGTCTACGTGATCGGCGCGAGATATTGGCGACCTTCGCAGAGGTCGTAACTGTACAGGGCTTTTAGCGCCTGCGTCAGCGGAGCGTTTGAATACCCCGTATCTATAGGAGTTATGGGGAAAAAATCCCCACCCAAGCACTTTGTACAAGTGGTTAACCAGCGAAAGCTGAAACGCGTGGCCTCGGTGCTCAGCAGCGGGTTAATCTGGACGTGGCCATGAAGCCTTGAACAATTATTGGTTGCACATTGGTGCTTGATAATAAGGTTAGACGCGCGTTTAGCTGGGGTTTGCTACAGTGTTTATTCACCAGCCACACATTTAGCTTCGCATGGTCGCGGTCGTGGAGGAGTGTCACGAGTGGTTAAATGCGGCAATTACAGTGGTCGTTCATGAATCACAGCCAGTCACAGACTTCGCCAAAGAAGCCAATGTGCCACTGGAGAAACTCCCGCCAAAAGAGGCCGTTCACCCTGGCCAACGCGTTCACGCAATCATCACATTGCCGCCGCTAGGATGTTGAAAGCACTTGACATCGCTACCTACCTCGATGGCATGGTGTGAGAGAGTCGCCAGCCTCCAGCTTTTGCATTTTCGTTCGCAATTTGGCGCGGCTTGAAAGGCTGCTTGATCATCGTTACGCATTCAATGCCAACAATCGGCCTCCCGGGCCCATTTTTATGTCCGGACTGCACGATCTGCCCGGCAAACGCGAGCTCTCTCGTTGCCTTTTCGGTGGTCTTTTAGAATTGTTCGTGGCGTGCCCATGTGGAGGTTTCAAGAAAAACTGATGAGCACGCGCTTGGCGGCACCGCTGCGACAGGATGGATGACGTCACTAAAAACGCAGCCAATCACGCGCGTGATTGATAAGATACTGCGAATGATGTAACTGATAACACAGCCAATGAATTCGTGTGAACTTCACAGTGCGAACGAGACGGATTACAAAAAAGAGGACACAAACAAGCACTGCGATAACACTGTCATCTTGCACAACCATAGAGACACGCACGGGAACTCTTGAAAGCGCAGATCGTTCAAGATGCGGAGAAGATTGCATATGCGAGCTGCCTGTTTGCCTTTTAGATTGTGAACTACGTAATTTGTATGCGTTTTTTTTTATTACAGGTGATTTCTGTGCATGCGCTTTTCATTTTCAAGGTGGTTGAAATTTCCTTCAATAAACTTCAGTTGTTCCAGCGCTTGTTTACCATCTTCTTTGCGCTCCGTCTCATTCGCACTGAAAAGTTTTCAACAATTCATCAGTTTCAGCCTCCCACCTTTCTGCTTTACTGCAGCCAAGGGAGACCATTTTGTGACATCGCTGCTGAATGGATTTTCGTTTCTCCTGCGATTTACAGTTGTCACTGTATGCTGTTAAACCGACCACTTCTTTAGCTCACAAGGTCACCGACAATGTCGCGCACTTCTCGAAACGTTATGGGATAGCAGTTAACTCTCCCTTAACAATCTGTGTTTGGAACTTATGTTTAATGATTTAGAGTACAATGTACTCTACTATGACACAGCTTTGAGCTGTCCCGGTGAAAAGTATGTGTTGAGGAAAAAAAGTGAGTAACGATTTAGAGAACCAGGTACTCAACTATGGGAGAGCTGAATGGGCTACCGTGGGCCTCACACTTGATTATTCCATAGCGAGCATCTTCCAGGAGAATTTGAGACTGCTCAAGTAATTCAGCTCTGCCCCACTACCATCAACGAATGTGGCAGTACAGACCCACAGTTACGTCGCTAGGTGCTTGTTGAGTTCTTTAACGCCATAGTGAACAATTTGAGCTTTTCCACATTGCTGCTCAGTCAAACGCAGTAATTTTAGCTGCAACGATGAACGTTTAACTAAAAATAGCTCTACACGCCACAGGATGCCATTTTATTTTGTTAGCGAGTGCCGCGCACAACTTGTTGGCCGGCCCGTCGACTTAAGCTTAAAATTGTTTTTGAGCCGCGAAAAATTGTGGAATGGCGTGTTTCTCTCCTAAAGCAGCTGATAAAGACGAATTCTTGTTCTGTGCCGCGGTGACAACAACTTTCCTCGAAAAGCTGCGATTAACGTTTTTAGATACTGTCAGTTAGAAAAGCTTGCTCCAGAGCCGGCTCAAACTCGTATCCGCTCCGAGGAGCTGTACTGGCGTAGCGTTGAGATTCAGCCACCGCTGCCACCGGCGTTCCGCGGTAGCGTTAATTTTTTTTTTTGGTGTGCCCTGAAGCACCACACTGTCATCTGGTTCCCCGCCCATCTCGGCCAGGTGCCGGGTGCCCTATCCAACCTCAACGAGATCGCCCGTGATGCAGCGCGCGCACTTACCGACCGCACTGCCACAGGGCAACCTCATCTTGCTGGGTTGGATACCAATCGGGATGCACCAATTACGTACAATGAAATTACAAAGCGCTTTTACCTGGAACGCCGCATTTTTCCACCCCCAGATCCGAAACATAACCGACCGCAGGCATTAACCCTACGCCTATTACAGATACACACGTACCCAAACCTTGCCACGCTTCACGTTTATTATCCTCATGCATACCCCAGCGACACATGCCCATCATGTGGACACACAGCGACACTCGTACACATGCTCTGGAAGTGTAGAACAACTCCTCTCGACTCTACCTCAAGCAAGTGGGAGAGGTCCCTCAGGAGCTCACTTCTCGCCGACCAGCAATGGGCCGTCCAGCAGGCCCACGAAGCGGCCGCCAGGTACTCCCTGTCGGTCCCTACGTGGGAGACGCCCGCTATACGCGCTAAGCGCGTCCTGCAGGACTGAAATAAAGTTTTTTCATTCCATTCTATTCAAATGCTCAGACCACAGCGGCGGGAGCTTGAAGAGAAGGTTAGAGTTCAGTCATCGCAATAGTACTTCACACGTTAAATGACAATCAAGCATGCTTGATTGAATTGGCAGTTTATCATAGTAAATATGCCGACCTGTGGCGTGCCGGGCTGTCGAAGTGGCTATGCCTCTGAGGAAAACACTTGCGATCGGAAGCACTTCTTCGAAGCCTCAAAATTACCCTGCAGTTCTCAGGACAGAAACAGCTGCTATTCCCCGAAAATCCTTTCCGGTGACAATCAAGACGTACACTTCCGACTCACATATTGAATCCGAGGACCTAACCACTTGCTGCGAGCACATCGTAAGGGGAAACGTGAATTTTTCATGTGGTATGTGTACACCTAAGGCCGGTGCATTTCCTCAAATTCACCGGATTATTCCTGCACACTTGTCTGAACCAGCAGCATTAAAGCGCAAGAAGAAACCACCAAAACTTAAAAAAAACTGCGAAATTCGAGGGCCGCGTGTCCACAAGAGGTGGCTTTGTGTCGAATTAACACGAAAAACAGCGATGTTGACGAAGCTACTGCGTCCCCTCTGATCCAGAGTTGTGTCCCCAGGAAGTAACTTAGTTCCCTGTATTACCATACCGAAGTATGTTCTGATTCTGGAAGGCCAAGCTTATGCAGGAAAAAGTTTTGTTTTTTTCGAATTCACTCTTTGTGCTGCGCTGAAAGCTTCAAAGCGAAGTCAGCCAGAGGGTTGCGCTATGAAACCGAACGGCTGATTACTTGCTTGCTCCTTAAAATATCGAGCCCTGCTGCTGCCTATAAGAAATATTTAACTCCTGCACCTAAATACAATGAAGGGCTGGATTTCCGTTAGCCTTCCGTGTTTGTAACACGGTTTGAAGATAACTAATAAGGCCTATCAAAATTTACAGAATAAGCTATGTTGAGCTAAAGCGAGCCATATTTAAATATTAACCTTTAAAATAATAATAATAATAATAATAATAATAATAATAATAATACCAATAATATTAATCATTTTTCACTTTCATTCCATGAGTTTAGCCTTGTCTTTTTATTATCAACATTTTGTGTTTATCTTTTTTGTCTGAGCGCATTTGCTCATTATATTTGATTTCTTTATCGGAAGGCTGTCTCTAGTGTATTGTTTATATTTATTGTTTTATTTTGCGTGCGACTACACAAAAACCTTATATTTTTGCCTTGGCACGTTAAGGTGGTACGCCACCTTCAAAAGTCTTTTTTTCCGCGAAATAATTCTTTAGCGTTTTGTTTTTCTTGCATGCCCAAACATTCACATATATGTTGCAACAAAAATTATTCTCCTAGCGTCATTAGTTTGCGAGTTACAGCAAGTTTTCTATACCCTATGCTCTAATAGCTAAACCGAAACCACATTTCCAACTGTGGCATCAGTTTTGAAAAATCGCTTTCAAAGCAAGTGTTGTTTCGTCTATGCTATTCAAAATAATTTAGGCATTTTATTGTGAGTGTTATATAAGATGATGTCTGTAAGGTCTGGCGTCGCAGGCCACGGGAGCAAGTCCTCTCGGTCTCAAAAGGGCGCGCTTCCCAAAAAACCTCATCTCAGGAGACGATAATCTCGGCGTAAGCGCGCCCCTTATGGCAAGAATACCGCGGTCAGTCGCCGCTTCTAGCAACCAGAAAATGGTCCCCGGACTGCGGATTGCCGGCAAGGGACGGGAAGACAGTGCATAGCCACCTATCCGTCAGGAGTAGAGTCCGCGGGACGGCTGTCACGCGGGACAGCGTAGTCATCTCGCGGTAATGCAGGAGGCCCGCAGCCGAATGGCGCCACCATTGTGTGCGTTCGCACAGTTCGCGGAACGTTGGGGGCAGGCCGGTCCTTTCGTCTCTCTTTTTCCGGCCGAGCACTCGAGTGCGGGAAGAAGAGAGCGAGAGGAGGGGACGGCAACAAGTGTGTTGTCTGTCCAATAAACGGACTAAATTGCTTTGGTTGGCCGTGAGGAGAATCGGGAGGGGCAACCGAGGTATTAAAACCTGGCTTCCGAGTCCTCGCGAGAGAGTCTGGTCGCAACAAAGAGTGCTCTGCACTATCGGCTCTGCCGAGGCAACATGCGACGGTTCCGACGGTCAAGTCTTGTAAATATGTACATAAGTTTCTGTATATAAAGTCGAGTTGTTGTAACGTTTGAAATGTGCTGGCCTCCATCCCCGAACAAGCAGCAGCAGCGACGACAAAACAGGACGGACACCGAGAAGCAACCAACCTTCCACTCCCTTCTGTAGCAACAGCCGCTACGCAGCTGGGGGAGCTCTGCTCAAGGGAACAAAGGGAGTGGGTAGAAGTAACCGGAAACTGGAGCACGCGAATAAGCTGCGCCCATATCAGTCCAGGGTTATGTCGGTAGGAGTAATGTTCGAGGAGGACGGTGATTTCGGTGAAGTAGAGTGCGCCCCACAGCCAGGGGCAATGCGTAGTGAAGAAGTTTTTCCATCGCGCGATATGGTAGCCCATTTAGTAGAACGGGAACGCGGGGTGATCTGCAAAGTGTTCAAGAGGCATGTGGAGCAGTTTGGCGGGAGGCCGACCGTAGCGGCAGTAAGGCCACATGAGATAAGTTTGCAAAACGGGTTTGTCCGCAGAAGCCCGCATCCGTACAGGGTGCCCAAAAGCTTACGGGCCGAGGTGGGGAGGCAGGTAGACGAGCTGCTCGAATTGGGGTTGATCTTTCCGTGCGAGAGCCCGTATGCCCATCCGCTGGTATGCGTTCCGAAGAAAGACGGCAGCATGCGACTCTGTGTCGATTTTCGGGCATTAAACGCGGGGAGGGTGGCGGACGCATTTCCAATGGCCTTCAGCAAGAACTCATAATGAGCGTAGGAAAAGCGAAGTACATAACGCTGCTTAACCTTCGAAGAGGTTATTGGCAGGTACCATTCGAGTCTTCTTCGCGCCTGCTGACAGCGTTTGCGTGTCATCGCGGACAGTTTGCCTGGACGGTAATGCCCTTCGGGCTTAAAAACGCTGCTCAGACATTCCAGAGGGCAATGAACGAACTGCTAAGGCCACACAGTGGATACTACTTTGCATACCTGGATGATATAGCCGTTTTTAGCGAAACGCTCGAAGAGCACGCGGAACACCTGGGGCAGGTGTTTGAGACCCTAAAGCGAGTTAACCTGAAGGTCAAGAGGGATAAGTGCTAGATAACTCGTCCATCGATCCGGTATTTGGGACATGTGGTAGGCTCGGGACGGCATGCACCTGACCCTGAGAAGCTTGCAGCGCTCAAAGATTTAAAGGCGCCAGAGGCTAAACTAAAAGAGAACTACGCAGTGTACTGGGCCTGTGTGGCTACTACCGAACCTATGTGAAAGATTACGCAGAGGTAGCGAGGCCCCTGACAGAGCTAACGGGGAAGCGAATCCCGAACCGAATTCCGTGGTCCGCGGAAGCTGAAAGGGCGTTTCAGCGGCTTAAGATCGGACTGTTTGAGGCAGCAGCATTATCGACCCCAGATCCCGAGAGCCCATATTGGCTGCTTACAGACGCGTCCGCGGTCGCAGCTGGAGTCTGCCTGTCGCAACGTGCGGACGATGGTACCGAGATGCCGATCGCATTTGCGAGCCACAAGTTCTCTCCAACTCAAACACGCTGGTCGACTATTGAGCGAGAGGCCTTTGCAGTCATCTGGGGTCTGAAAAGGTTTGATTTCTGGTTCTTCGGCGCACAGGTTACCGTGGTGTCAGACCACAACCCACAAGCTTTTCTCACCCAGGGCACTCTTCCTGGGGCTAAGCTTACCCGTTGGGCCTTGGCGCTTCATCGGTATCATGTAGTGGTGCAGCACAGGAAAGGCGTCGAGCATGGCAACGCAGATGCGCTTTCGAGGGTGCCTAATGAGTGCTGGGGAATCGGCAGCGGTGCTCCGGGGGTCGAGACACTAGAGGACTAGGCGCATGCCGGACACTCAAGAGTGACGTGCGCGAACCTGTGGACAATTGAACAGCACCACGCGTTGAAAGGTCTATGTGCCTCAGTGAAGTGTATTGTTTCTCTTGTGCGTGGGTGTAGCATGCAGGAGTTATTTGTATTTTGGTTGAATTTGAGCGGCACCATGTGCCGAACATGTGTGTGTGTTTCAGTGAAGTATTTTTTGTGTATATGTATGACTGTAAGCATGTAGAAGTTTGTTGTTGTTTTACTTGCCTGCTTTATAGATTGTACTTGTGTGCACAGTGACCTCGTGTCGGTTTTTTTTTCTTTTTTTGGTATGTGATGACGTCCGTTTGGTGGGGCCCCAAGGGTTAAGCAGAGAAAGTATTGCACGCGTTGCAGAAACGCCTCTGACGTACAAGGAACTGCGAAGTATGGCCACAGGGTTGGGGACGTGAGGCGCCGTACCTTTATGTTGTTATTCGCGCAGCTGCATTTGAGCGCTTGCGCGAATCTTGGAAAAGGCGTGTAAGGTCTGGCGTCGCAGGACATGGAAGCGAGTCCTCTCGGTCTCAAAAGGGCGCGCTTCCCAAAAAGCCTATTCTCGGGAGACGATAATCTCGGCGTAAGCACGCCCCTTCTGGCAAGAATACCGCGGTCAGTCGCCGCTTCTAGCAACCAGCTAAATGGTCCTAGGACTGCGGATTGCCGGCGGGGGACGGGAGGACAGTGCATAGCCACCCATCCGACAGGAGTAGAGTCCGCGGGACGGCTGTCATGCGGGACAGCGTAGTCATCTCGCGGTAATGCAGGAGGCCCGCAGCCGAACGGCGCCACCATTATGTGCGTTCGCACAGTTTGCGGAACGTTGGGGGCAGGCCGGTCCTTTCGTCTCTCTCTTTCCGACCGAGCAGTCGAGTGCGGGAAAAAGAGAGCGAGAGAAGGGAACGGCAACAAGTGTGTTGTCTGTCCAATAAACGGACTAAATTGCTTTGGTTGGCCGTGAGGAGAATCGGAAGGGGCAACCGAGGTATTAAAACCAGGCTTCCGAGTCCTCGCGGGAAAGTCTGGTCGCTACAAAGAGTGCTCTGCACTATCGGCTCTGCCGAGGCAACATGCGACGATTCCGACGGTCAAGTCTTGTAAATATGTACATAAGTTTCTGTATATAAAGTCGAGTTGTTGTAACGTTTGAGATGTGCTGGCTTCCATCTCCGAACAAGCAGCAGCAGCCATGACAACTCAAGAAGGACACCGAGAAGCAACCAACCTTCCACTCCCTTTTGCAGCAACAGCCGCTACACAGCTGGGAGAGCTCTGCTCAAGGGAACAGGGGGAGTGGGTAGAAGGTTGAGTTTTACTATGTCAATAAATACAACTTTGTGTTCAAAAGTCTTCGTTAATCTCTAACAGCCATAAGGGGGACGCACGATGCTCGTCGAAATTTTTTTGTTTGCCTTGGTCTTGTTCAATCACTGAGTATGCCCTGTTTTGAAATAAACTGCCTAGTTACTTGACATTGCAGTGTCGGTTCGTGATGCCTGGCGCAGTTTTGGGAACTTAGTTCAGCAGACATTCTCCAAATACTGCACGTGTCTAACTTGCAGGTGACCGTAGGGTATACTTATTTATTTATTTATTTATTTATTAGAATACCCTCAGGGCCCGTAGGGCATTACAGAGGGGGTGGGTACAACATATATAACACACAAGAAAAAAAGACAAAATAAAGAAACAAGTATCAGATGCGCAAATCAGGAAGGCAACATAAGTCAACTAAAAATGTATAAGAATTCAAGCACATACAAGACAAAGATAGATAATGGAAACTGCGTATAGTTACAAGCATTGCTGAGAAATTGCAGTCTTGAATAACAAAGGGTCTGTTATTGATACAACGGAAGAAGATAAAACTTGAAGCAAAACGAGGGACATATGGGGTAGTTGCAGTGCAATACAAAAACAAGATTTGACAACTTGTGCGTGGCTCCCAGCTGTATCACTGGGATCGTACTGAGCAGCTTAATACAAAGTCGAATAGGAAAAAAGATAGATCACATGCAGATGGTGCAAATGAAAACGGAATGACGATTAAGGGTGAAATTATTTTTAAATAAATTTATGCAAGTGTATGTTTGTTTATGCCAGATGTTTTATTTGTATTACCTCCAAGGCCTGAGGGCACCGCAGGAGTGAGTAGAAAATTCAATGCACCCAAATAAAGTAAGCGTTAGTAATTTCTAACTTTAACAGTGTTACCTATGTGGCCGCGTGCTTCATAGAGGACCAGGTGTTTTATAATAAGTAAGCATGTACTAATGGAGAGAAAAGGTAAAAATACTGTGAATAATGTCATCTGCTTTCTCTTGTTTCAGCCTTTTTTATTTTTCATTGCAACTAACTCACTTTGTCATTTCTACGCTTCCACATTAAGTCTTATCTGTGAGTCACTCTTGCATTCTTCATGTGGATGGGTTCAGACAGGCATGATCCATGTTCACAATTGGCTCCCAGCAGTTTTTTTTGAACCATTGGACCTGCTATTGTGATTTTTTTGCAATATATCTCCTCCATAACTGTTTTACTAAACTTGACATATATTGACTTGAACACGCTGCGCTCAAGTGTAAACAGTGCTTTCAGAAACAGAATCAAAAAAGTTCACCTGCATTAGCGAACTGAACTGGACCTGTATGTATGTACATTACAAAATGTTGGATTTAGACATGTCGTACCGATCTGTTTAAAACTCTCAAGTAGAAGCAAACATTAGAAACTTCTCAAAACATGAACGGTAGCGTATGGCCGTTAGAATGGTGATTTAAACTACAACTATGTGGAGTTAAATCTTAGGCATGAGCTAAACCCGCGCGGCGAAAAACGAGCTCCCCACACGATGAAACCCCGCGGCCACGGCCGTATACGTCTCGCTCCAACGCGTAAATCTTGTCCGTCTACTACTCGTCGTATTGCCACGAGTATGCAGATGCCGCCTGTCCACGCAGTCAGCACTGACACTGTTTACTTACGGCTTCGGTAGTTTGTAAACAATCCCAAAGCAGTCGGATCACTGGCACATTGACACAACGCAGCACTGCGATAACCCGCCCCTCATCCCGCGAGCACAGCGACGACAGCGAGGACCGACGAGGGCGTCAGGCATGGCGAGGAAATGACGTTTGCAGTGGTGGTAGCCAAAGAGCGCCTAGCAGACGACATGGGCATCTTCCTTTTCTCTCGCGCGTTCTCATGCATACGGTTGTCAAACACGCTTCCCAAGATGTCGGCCACGGCGGCCGCAATTTGAATGGAGGTGGAAGTGCTGGAGTGCCGTGTATTTAGGTATTGAGTGTACGTTAATGAACCCGTGGTGGTCATTATTGAACGCAAGTAGTTATTATTATGGCTGTCAAATACGGAGCGAGCACTTGCGCAAAGGTGCTTACAGCCGGCGGTGGAACCGAGCAGCCTTCGGGATGACGAAGTGCATAATACACTGGTATAGATGGAGGACCTGAGCCTGTATAGTTCAGCAGGACAGCTGCCTATGCTATACATGCACAAAGGTTGACAACTCAACCACGTGGGAGCAAATAATCGTGTAATGCCTGTGCTAAGCAGCACACGGAATTAGCGCGACAAGTAACAAAACACAAGCAATGAAAACGCTAGCGGCCGCTGCTTGTAAGGTCTTGTTTTTTCTGTATTGCCATGTTTCGTCCAAGAGAATGATAGTCTTGGGCGTGTGCAGTTTCAAGCTTTTTTTTTCAAGTATTATATTTTTTAATGATACCAACAAGAATTTCTGCAAATGATGCTGCTGACTATGGACGTGATCAGAGCCAGTTGGGCTATGTCTGTAGCACACTGCCCTTGTTTCAGGAATTATGGTAATGTGCGCAGCACGGGCCATATGCATATGCCAAGAATCTCGAGTGTGTACGTTGCTGATCAACGAAATTGTTACGATAACTTTATTTTCCACATTCCTTTCAGGAGTAAGAAAATTGGCAGATCCCACGTACAGTAGGAAACGACGATATGCGAAGCACAAATGGGAAATGTTGATGTGTCACTTTATTATCAACACAACGTTATGATATGAAAGTATTTGATGCCGTACTTGACTTCCGTGTCATTATTATCATATTTGGATGCCTCGTTTACCCTCGTAATCTATTCAAGTCACCTGATACCAAATTGAGTACATGTGGATCTAGCGAAACGGCCGCGAGCATGCTGTGAGCATGGTATGTTGCCATGTTCTTACATGACACGCGTGTCAGTATTATCATGTTTGCACCTGTCTTATATTTTGTCATTCATTGATGTCACGAAACACCAAATTTGGTATATGTGGACCTAGCAAAACGGCCGCGAGCGCATTATGAAAGGCCCAATATACACCAATGTAGCGTTTACACGCGCACGCTGGGCAAAGTGACGCTACACTATAGCATAACACGAGCACTCTACAGTCTGACGTCAGGCGCCACCAGCATCCGTCGGCGCGGCCCGGCAGCAACCAGCGCGAATTATGATATGATGCATTTCGCGCCGATGCGTTACCCAGACAACACTGCGTCTCCCTCTTTTCGTGACGGAGGGATGCCGGACGCGCTGAAACGCGCATGCGTCAAAGCAACGCAGCGCGGCGCGCACCTGCTAGTATATGGAAGGACAGTCGCCTGGCGTGGCAACGCCGGCGTTGATTGATTTGTGTGGTTTAACGTCCGAAAACCACCATTTGATTATGAGAGACGCCGTAGTGGAGGGCTCCGGAAATTTTGACCACCGGGGGTTCTTTAACGTGCACCCAAATCTGAGTACACGGGCCTACAACATTTCCGCCTCCATCGGGAATGCAGCCGCCGCAGCCGGGAATCGAACCCGCGACATGCGGGTGAGCAGCCGAGTACCTTAGCCACTAGACCACCGCGGCGGGGCGGCAACGCCGGCGTTACGCGACGAAATGAACGCCGGCGAGCACGCGCAACACGTCCCATCGAAATTTATTAGCGCTTTGACTGTGGCATGTAGTCATGTTCTCACATGACACGCACCTCATGATTATGATGTTTGCACTAGTCATATACCTTCGTCATTCATTGGCGTCACGTAATACCAAATTTGGCATATGTGAGGCTAGCGAAACGGCCGCGAGCATATCATCAGAGTGGCATGTATTCATGTTGTTACAAGACACGCATGTCGTGATTATTATGTGTGGATGTGTCATTTACCTATGTCGTCCGTTGACGTCGCGTAATACCAAGTTTCGTACATGTAAAGCTAGCAAAACGGCCGCGAGCGCATCATGAAGGTAGCATGTAGTCATGTTGTTACATGACAGGCATCTCGTGATTATCAAGTTTGCACCAGTCACGGCCTTCACGGATGACGAAGGATGACATACCGATGACGAAGGATGACATATAGTCACGGATGACGAAGGATGACATACCTTCGTCATCCATTTACGTACTGTAATACCAAATTTGGTATAAGTGAAGGTAGCGAAACAGCAGCGAGCGCACCATGAGCGTTGAGCATGGCATGTATTCATGTTGTTACATAACACGCATGTCATGATTTTCAAGTTAAGGTCTGTAACTTGTGTTCGCCATGCAATCATGCCACACCATACCAGTTTTGCAACATGCCATTTGAACGGAACAACCGCAAGAGTTGCAGGACCATAAATGTAAATAATGACACTCATGTCAAACATATCGTAATTTTCATATAATGACTAGACAAATATGTTTTTCATACAGTCATGTTATGCCATACCAAATTTGGTATCGATACCAGTATCGAAATGGCCAGGAGAGTTAAAAGTCGTAGGCGGCTAGGTAAATAGATAAGTTCAAAGTCGCCGAAGTTCGCTAAGAAATGCTTCGCATTTAAAAAGTGCTGAAGTGGCAGTCTGGAGACCTTCAAGATGTCAGAAACCGGAGAAAGGCATCTGTTTATTTTGTTCAAAAAAAACGAAGCCATGTTTTGTTGAATGTGTCGCTATTATGTATTTGGCCTGCAGCAGCATGAGTGGTCTGCACAGCAAACGCAGACAGCATTATAGTGAAAGTTGAAATTTGTCAAACGTGCAAACACCCATGCGATATAGTACATCAATTCTTGGTATGTACATTGCATTCAATTATGAAACACCCTGCTTTCAAAACATAAGAAGCATCAACTGTCCTATGAAACATCAGCTTTATCTCAGTACTGGTGTTCTACACCTTTCCACAAGTCAGCAAGAGCTTTCATTACCTTTTTGCAAATTAGGTTACCTTCAAAACTAAGTGTATCTCATGGCCTGCGGAACAGTAACATTTCCTTTATTATAACATAAAAACAAAACTGTTTCTCACTCTGAGTGACGACAAAAATGTAAAGAAAAAGAGAAAAGCTGACAGGAGCACCTCGAAGAACTTGTTGCTGGGATAGTTAGCACAACTCCTAGAAGAAAATTTGAGGCGCTTAACACCAAACACTGGAAAAGTGTGTCATGTTTCTCTTTTCTTGTGCTTCGTATTGTGCCTAAAATTTTCCTCTCGGTAACAGAAGCTTTGAAAGCAGATGTTTTCATTCAATAATAAAATAATATATGGGCAGCCAGTTCTGAGGAAACAACCTTTTTTTCAATTAACGGAAAAGCTGTATTCTGCATTACAGTGTCACTCTGTGTTAAAGATAACAGAGCTGCTCTGTATGGGAACAGACAGAAAACTTACACGTGATAACTGAAGAGGGTTGTGTGTGGGGATACAAAAAATAAATTTACAAAGCCTCCGTAAAATAGAGCTGCTGCTTTTAATTTACAGGAAACCTCTGGCACCAATTTACCAGGAAGAGCTTTTGTAAACAGAGACATTTCGTTTGAGTCGAGGGTGTGGTAACGGAAACTCTCGCCGTTCAAGACCAGTGCTGACAAATTTCATTAGTGGTCTGCAGTTGGTTTCGGAGCCACTTTTCTGCCTTATGCTGTAGGCAACAATGTATTTGTCGTATCTGACTTGCAGCTATCGCTGCCGTATGGTCTCATTGTAACCATTTTCCTTGCCATTCCAAGACACCCATCATGGGAGCTCAGAACGAGGGTGTAGGGATGCTAAGTTAGAGTACGCGGGTTCAATTCCCGGCCATGGTGTATACGTTTCGACGGGGGGGGGGGGATGAAAAGAACTACCGTGTATTTTTATTAGGTGCATGGCAAAGAGCCTGATGTGGTCTGAATTTCCGTATCCTCTCACTACATCATCATCATCATCATCATCATCATCATCATCATCAGCCTGACTACGTCCAATGCAGGACAAAGGCCTCTCCTATGTTTCACCAGTTAACTCGGTTCTGTGCTTGCTGCTGCCAATTCATACCCGCAAACGTCTTAATATCATCTGCCCACCTAACCTTCTGTCTCCCCCTAACCCGCTCGCCTTCTCTGGGAATCCAGTCAGTTACCCTTAATGACCAGTGATTATTCTGTCTACGCGTTACTTGTCCAGCCCATGTCCATTTCCATTTTTTTTTATTTCAACTATGATATCCTTAACCCCCGTTTGTTCTCTAATCCACTCTACTCTTTTCTTGTCTCTTAAGGTTACACCAACCATTTTTCTTTCCATTGCTCGCTGCGTCGTCCTCAATTTAGGCAGAACCCTGTTTGTAAGTCTCCAGGTTTCTGTTCCGTAGCTAAGTACCGGCAAGATACAGCTGTTATATACCTTCCTCCTGAGGGATAGTGGCAATCTACCTGTCATAACTTGAGAGTGCTTGCCAAATGTGTTCCACCCCATTCTTACGCCGCCTCTCATAATTGCGTCGTGTTGTTGGGACGCAGAGCCTCAACAATTATGCGCACCGAAGCTGGTTGGTATAAAAAAGCTATCTATCTGGCACTGACTGAGTCATATTTACGTAGCACCACACTCACCCAACTAGGTGGGTTGCAATCACTCACGTTTATTATGCAAGCGTTCATTAAAGAGTTGCAACTTTTTTTCAGTGTGCTTTCTTTTATATAGGGTGACATTGTCGTTCATGTGTGTCATTGAGGAGTCACAATTGTGTAAGCTCTCCAATAATAACATTACAATTTATAAGAATAGTAATAATAATATATAATATCAGCAGGGTTAGGGCCAAGTATATGTTCATAAAACGGGCACAACCAGAACGGGCACTGTTAATAAACGTGCCCAAACTAGCCAAATAACAAGCCTCACTCTCGTTCGCGCAGAAAAACAGGGACCTACGATTGGCCGTGGAACCAATCCTTGACAGCCTCGAAGAACTAGAAGATGAAAGCCTGGACCCTCATAGGGATGTCAGGCTTTACATAATCACGGACCGACTCGATCGGCTCTACCAACAGATCGAGGCTCGCTGGGCTGAGACAACTGACCAGGTCTGCAAAGACATGAACTGCAGGTGAGCAAGAAAAAAACTGGCAGATCCCACATACTGTGGGAATAGTTGATAAGCAAAATACGAAAAAAAAAAGGTTGATAGGTCACTTTAAAATAAGCACAACTCTATAAGGCGGAGGTACATTATGCCGTACATGACTTCCATGCCATCATTATAATGTTTGGACGTTTCGTTTACCTTGGTCATATATTACCATCTCCTGATAACAACCTTAGTATATATGGAGCTAGCAAAACGGCGGCAAGCGTACTATGAGCGTAGCAGGTGGTAATGGTTTACATGATATCCATATCATGATTATTATGTTTGGACGTGTCAATTACATTCGTCGTCTATTTACGCCACGCAGTACCAAATTTGGTAAATGTGGAACTGGTGAAACGGCCACAAGATCGCTATGAGCGTAGCATGTAGTCATAATTTACATGAAACGCATATTCTGATTATCAGGTTTGGACGTGTCATTTACCTTCGTCGTCTATTCACGTCCCGTGATACAAAATTTGGTATATGTGGAGCTAGCGAAACGGTTGCGAGCACATCGTGAGCGTGGTATGTTGTCAACTTCTAACATGACACGCGTGTCATGGTTATCACGTTTGCACCAGACATGTACCTTCGTCATTCATTGACATCAAATAACAGCAAAATTAGTATATGAGGAGCCAGCGAAACAACCGCGAGTGAACTATGAGCGTGGCAAGTAGTCATATGTAACATGACATGCATGGGATAATTATCATTTTTGGACGCGTCATTTACTTTCGTCGCCCGTTCACGTCATACAATCCTAATATTGCTATATGGGGAACTAGCAAAATGGCTGTGAGCAGATCATGAGCGTGGCACGTAGCCATGTTGTTACATGACACGCACTCATGAATACTATATTTGCACCAGTCGCATACCTTCGTCATTCATTCATTGCCCGTATCACTGAACTTGATATATGTGATGCAAGCGAAACGGCTGCGAGCATGTCATGAAGAGCCGAATATACTCCGACGCAACGTTGACGCGCGCATAGGCTGGGCGTATCGACGCCACGCTACCAAACGCGAGCACTGACGCCAGGCGCGACCAGCCAACACCCTGGACTGGCGCGACCAGCGTCCGTCGGCACGGCCCAGCGGCAACCGGTGCGAAATGTGACATGCTGCATTTCGCACCGGAGAAGTTACCCAGACCACGTCTGCCTTTCTTCGTGACACAGACACAGGGACGCCGGGCGCGCTCAAATGCTCATGCGTCAAAGCAACGCAGCGCGACATGCGCCTACTACAGGTTTTCCCGCTCAATTTATTCCAAGCGCCAGCCAAATTAATCTAGGCGCCAGTCAATTTAATCCAGCCGCCACTGAAATTAATCCAGGTGCCATTCATTTTAATCCAAGTGCCACTGAAATTAATCCAACCGCCAGCCGATTTAATCCGGACGCCAGTGAATTTAATCCTGATGACATTGTGACTTCAAAATGACCCAGAATTTTCGGGAATGCGTGGAGTGAATAGCTTTGGAGTGAATTTAACAGGAAAAGCCATGAATGAGTCACTCGTGACACAATGTGACTCGCGCGACATTATCTCGCCTATCACCCGCGTAAGCACTATTCACACCTTCGACATGCATATCAAAGGAAAAGCCGTCCACACAGTAATAACTTGATAATTATTAACCAGGCCAATGATCTCATCACGAGTGACTTACGTGACGTCCTCACGCATATCACCCATGCACGCACTGTCTTAACCTTCCGTCATGCATATCAAATGAAACGTCTTTGAAAGGGCGGGATCTTGATACCTAAAACTCGGCCAAGTCACCTGATAACCAGTTCCTCAGGGGACGTCATCACAAATATCACCCGCACACGTAATTTACTCGCCTACCGACATGCATGACAAACGAAACGTCTTTGAGAGAGCGATAACGTGTTGCCTATGACTCGGCCAACTGACTTGATCACTTGTGATTTAGGTGACGTCATCACGCCTATCACCCACGCACGCAATGTCTAACCTGCCATCATCTATACCAAACGAAACGTCTTCGAGAGGCTAATAAATTGAACGCTGTCAATCAGCAGAGTGGCGTGATCACTAGTGACTCGTGTGACGTCATCGCGTTTGACACCCACGCACGCAGCTTCTAACCTGAGTTCATACTTATCAAATGAAACGTGTTTGAGAGAGTAATAACTTGAACGCTGTCACAAGCCCCAGTGATGTCATCACTAGCGACTGGCGTGACGTCATCTCGCCTAAGACTCACACAAGCACTCTATAATGTGCCTTCATGCATATCAAACAAAACGTCTTTGAAAGGGTAATAACTTGAATGCTGGCACTAGGCCGTGTGACGTCATCACTAGTGACTCACGTGACGTCATTACGCCTATCACACGCACACGCAGTGTCCAAACCTGTCTTCATGCATATCAAACGAAATGCCTTTGAGAGAGTAATAACTTGAACGCTGTCACAAGGCCCAGTGACGTCATCACTAGTGACTGGCGTGACGTCATCATGCCTGACACCCATGCACGTGGTGTCCAAACCTGTCTTCATGCATATCAAACAAAACGTCTTTGAAAGGCTAATAACTTGAACGCTGTCACAAGGCCCAGTGACGTCATCACTAGTGACTGGCGTGACGTCATCACGCCTATCACACGCGCACGCAGTGTCCAAACCTGTCTTCATGCATATCAAACGAAATGTCTTTGAGAGAGTAATAACTTGAACGCTGTCACAAGGCCCAGTGACGTCATCACTAGTGACTGGCGTGACGTCATCACGCCTATCACACACGCACGCAGTGTCCAAACCTGTCTTCATGCATATCCAACGAAATGTCTTTGAGAGAGTAATAACTTAACGCTGTCACAAAGCCCAGTGACGTCATCACTAGTGACTGGCGTGACGTCATCATGCCTGACACCCATGCACGTGGTGTCCAAACCTGTCTTCATGCATATCAAACGAAATGTCTTTGAGAGAGTAATAACTTGAACGCTGTCACAAGGCCCAGTGACGTCATCACTAGTGACTGGCGTGACATCATCACGCCTATCCCACACGCACGCAGTGTCCAAACCTGTCTTCATGCATATCAAACGAAATGTCTTTGAGAGAGTAATAACTTGAACGCTGTCATAAGGCCCAGTGACGTCATCACTAGTGACTGGCGTGACGTCATCACGCCTATCCCACACGCACGCAGTGTCCAAACCTGTCTTCATGCATATCAAACGAAATGTCTTTGAGAGAGTAATAACTTGAACGCTGTCACAAGGCCCAGTGACGTCATCACTAGTGACTGGCGTGACGTCATCATGCCTGACACCCACGCAAGCACTCTGTAACCTGCCTTCATGTATATCAAACGAAACGTCTTAGAGAGAGTAATAACTTGAACGCTGTCACAAGGCCCAGTGACGTCATCACTAGTAACCGCGTGACGTCATCATGCCTGACACCCACGCAAGCACTCTGTAACCTGCCTTCATGTATATCAAACGAAACGTCTTAGAGAGAGTAATAACTTGAACGCTGTCACAAGGCCCAGTGACGTAATCACTAGTGACTGGCGTGACGTCATCATGCCTGACACCCACGCAAGCACTCTGTAACCTGCCTTCATGTATATCAAACGAAACGTCTTAGAGAGAGTAAAAACTTGAATGCTCTCACTAGGCCTAGCGACGTGAATACTAGTGACTCATGTGACGTCATCAAGTCTATCACACACGCACGCGCTGTCCTAACCTGTTTTCATGCATATCAAACGAAACGTCATTGAGAGAACATTAACTTGAAAGCCGTTGCAGGCAGCGTCTGCTAGTAAAAAACTAACTTCTCGCGCTGCACAGCCGTTCACCAGCTAACCGGTATACGTAGGCACCAGATCGCGCGTTTCGAATTCAGTCAAAGGCGTCTTTACATGGCTTTTGTTTGACTTGACGCTTTTCTTGACTCTTGTAGATGCGATGAAAGCAACAGTACCTTCAAGCAGCAGTGTGGTACAACCCAACAACAGTGTCACATCGCTCGTTGAGGGCAGCGCTTCTCCTTCATTCAATAAATAGAAATTATGAAGTCGAAATGACAATTAAGCATTTTACAAACCATACTCAATTACGCAACATTCAACCGATACCCTCACCTCCCTGCGACACGTTTACTCCAGCTCGTCGTGTGGGTAGATGTACGCGTCTTTTTTGTTGCTTCTCGTGTTTCGTAGAATGCCTTGAAAATGCGGGCAGCCAGGCCGCAATACTGTGAACGGACAGGCGTTCTACAGTAAACAGGCACGCTTATTCCAAGCACACTAACCTATAAGAAACGGCGTGGCGTAGAATGTAGAAAGGAAGGCACGAGTCAGCCACAGCATTGAATGGCGCATCAGCAAATGGCCAGTTGCAAATAGCAATAGTATGTATCTCAAGTATGGAGACTGCCCTCTATATTACAACGGATTTGTTTCACAGGATAACAAGGTGAAATCATTGTTGAGCCAAAGGAGTGGTAGACAAATCTTTTTGTAGCAAGCTTTGGAGCAGGCAGACCGTGCGTCTTATGCTTGATTAAGGATATACAGTGTTATGACTATAGCCGAATTATATGCAAACGCCTGTTTTGTTTCTTGTGCTCATATCGTGTCATTTTGACACGTGAGCACAAATTAGAGGGCGAGAAGAGCTTTTATAGTGCTTTTATAGTGCCTATATATACCTATTTCGGGCATTGTAGCCTCAATTCGTATAGGTGCCTGTAAATGTCTGTTTTCAAAATTGATGCCTATATAAACGCTATTTAACCTGAAATTTTGCTTTCAAGTACCACTGAGCCCGGTATTCATGTTAACGGGCAAAATATAGGTTTCGGGACACTGTGTGGTGCAAACTACTCTTTATTTCACGAGTTAAGTTTAGAACTGTCAAACTCAGAAGGCATTTTAGCCAAGAGGGAGGTAGACTAGCCTCTACACATGTATACCATCCATGTCGCGTCGTCTGCTCAGCCTCTTTCCAGTGTGCGCTCAGATGCGTAGGGAGAAGGAGGCGCCTCTGTGCAGCGGCAGGAAGATGAATAATGAATGCGAAACTGTGGAGAGTCATCAGGGGAAGTAAGGAAGTAGAGTGCAGATAAAAAAAAAGCAATATCTATGTAGTTTTTGTTTTTTGTTTGTCATTTACATGTGGTGCCTCACTGGGTCACCTGAAAATATTTATTTAGGCAGTGGAAAATGTTGCCTGCCCAATGAAAAGGTTTGTGTCACTAGAAATTTTAATTTGATCATTAGAAGCGGCGAAAGCATAATCTCAGGAGGTGAGCTTGAAACCTTCGCCACTAACTCTAAGAAGACTTCGTAAGTCCAATTCCTTCCCCGCTATTGGTATGAAATTCACTCGGAGCTGGAGCATCACACGACGTGCATGAGCACGTCATGCGCGCGTAACCTACACTCGCATGAGATGCCCATGTCAGCCCGTGCGTGCAAGCGGTGTTCTGCCGTCTCCATGTTCTTTTGTTTTGTACTGCGAGTTTTTGTAGAACGGATCCCTATCTGCGCGCACGTTTGGAGAGGCTGGCTTGGATAACGTATCCTTACCCCGATACACAGCGTCACACCGCTGCATCTTCTGCTAGGGACGATACACCAAAACCACGCCCAGCGTTGTGAATGCTGGCCCCGACACAATGCGCAAACTGCGAGAACACCAAAGCAAACAAAATGGAGGCACCTTAGTCTCGCGTCTCTCTCGATATGAAATTAAATAAATAAGGCGAATCGATTTCGCCTGTGTTTTCTAACATTTCTGTAAACTTTCATGCTTCTATTTAGGCAACAGTTTGTACAAAGTACACACGTTGTCTCAAATAGTTCTCGCAGTGTCACGTACTACTTTGACATAGGCAGGACCATTCTATCACCTTCACCATGTTGGGGTGCACGCCCATGAGATGAAGGTGAAGCCGTGTTCAGTTTGGCCTATCACCTCTTTATGCCACGCGTAGTACTGGAAATCTTGGTAAATGAGATCTTGAGCGCTCAGTGCATTCATTCCTTTACGCTTCTCAAAACTCTTAAGTTTGTGTAACGACCCTTAAAGTGTTCACAGACAGAAGAAAAATTCAGCCTGTGTGGTTAGGCCAAGTTAATACGCCGCAAAAAAAAATCCTTCTGGCACCTGGCACTCTGACTATTTGCGCATGTATAGCCCTTCTTAGCTATGGCACACAGAAAGAGACCCAGAAGCATATTTCTACGATGGTGCACACTTAACTGACCATGTTGAACTAGAAATGGAGAGACCGTATTCTGCGAACCCCGCGGAAAAACGCATGCTTATGCTAAATCATTACCCGCTTGTACAATTATAAACTAGAACATTTTTGCTTGCTTTCATGTCATAGAGACAGATACCACACCTGTTTATTGGAAAATTTGAGTTTTGTCAAAGATTATTCTGCCTATATTCACAATTTTGGAAGCCTGAAAGAGTGTTTTGGCCACCTATTATTGGTGCCTAAATCCCGGTTTTTCAGTGCCTATAGAGCTGGCCTCTATAGTTACGACCTACCTGACATGTTTTCGCAACGACGAAGCAAATATGATGCCCGTTTAAAACACCTACCGTACCTCAAGAAAAAAATTGTTGTTCTGATAACGTCGAGCTCGTCAAAGTGGTATGAAATGGGTGATAAAAGAGAACTGGGGCAAGTCCGTGAGAAACAAAATTTATTATTATACAGGCAAAGCAATTTTCATAAACACGCACCCATAGATGTGCTGCTGAGCAGTGTTCTACATATCAAGGCAGTCGAGGGCAGCTTGTACAAAAGTGTAATTGTGCCTATCATAAGCGGCACAGTCCACACGCTGGATGTGCTGCATAGAGCGCCCCGCGGCCTCAACCAGCAGAGCACGGCGATGTTCTTTCTTGGAGATCCCTTCCGGTGTCGTGAGGAGATCATCCCTCCTCTCGCTTAGGAATCCCTTTACACCTGCCTTGAACTTTGAGAAGAGCTCCTCAATCGGATTGAAGAAAGGGCTGTATGGCGGTAGCCACTTGACTGTGTGGTCGCTTGCCGCGAGGACAGCCTGTTCGGCGCGGCGGTGCGCTGGTGCGTTGTCAAACAGGAACACTGCCTGTATTCCTGGTTCCTGTTGTGAAACTTTACTCGACACTTCTGCAAGAAAGTCGTTGAAGACAGCCCAGCAATTTCGGTAGGGCGAAACGAGGTGCTCCAGCATGTCGTTTGTCAACTAGTGTGAAGAGGGCGAATGTAAATGTTATAGCCTGCATGTCAGCAAATGGCCTTCTCCACTGGACAATTGCCGACAAGGTCCACTGGGCTGTCTTCAACGACTTTCTTGCAGAAGTGTCGAGTAAAGTTTCACAACAGGAACCAGGAATACAGGCAGTGTTCCTGTTTGACAACGCACCAGCGCACCGCCGCGCCGAACAGGCTGTCCTCGCGGCAAGCGACCACACAGTCAAGTGGCTACCACCATACAGCCCTTTCTTCAATCCGATTGAGGAGCTCTTCTCAAAGTTCAAGGCAGGTGTAAAGGGATTCCTAAGCGAGCGGAGGGATGATCTCCTCACGACACCGGAAGGGATCTCCAAGAAAGAACATCGCCGTGCTCTGCTGGTTGAGGCCGCGGGGCGCTCTATGCAGCACATCAAGCGTGTGGACTGTGCCGCTTATGATAGGCACAATTACACTTTTGTACAAGCTGCCCTCGACTGCCTTGATATGTAGAACACTGCTCAGCAGCACATCTATGGGTGCGTGTTTATGAAAATTGCTTTGCCTGTATAATAATATATTTTGTTTCTCACGGACTTGACCCAGTTCTCTTTCATCACCCATTTCATAACCAATTTGACGAGCTCGACGTTATCAGAACAACAATTTTTTTCTTGAGGTACGGTAGGTGTTTTAAACGGGCACCATATTTGCTTCGGCGTTGCGAAAACATGTCAGCTAGGTCGTAACTATAGAGGCCAGCTCTATAGACACTGAAAAACCGGGATTTAGGCACCAACAATAGGTGGCCAAAACACTCTTTCAGGCTTCCAAAATTGTGAATATAGGCAGAATAATCTTTGACAAAACTCAAATTTTCCAATAAACAGGTGTGGTATCTGTCTCTATGACATGAAAGCAAGCAAAAATGTTCTAGTTTATAATTGTACAAGCGGGTAATGATTTAGCATAAGCATGCGTTTTTCCGCGGGGTTCGCAGAATACGGTCTCTCCATTTCTAGTTCAACATGGTCAGTTAAGTGTGCACCATCGTAGAAATATGCTTCTGGGTCTCTTTCTGTGTGCCATAGCTAAGAAGGGCTATACATGCGCAAATAGTCAGAGTGCCAGGCGCCAGAAAGATTTTTTTTTTGCGGCGTATTAACTTGGCCTAACCACACAGGCTCAATTTTTCTTCTGTCTGTGAACACTTTAAGGGTCGTTACACAAACTTAAGAGTTTTGAGAAGCGTAAAGGAATGAATGCACTGAGCGCTCAAGATCTCATTTACCAAGATTTCCAGTACTACGCGTAGCATAAAGAGGTGATAGGCCAAACTGAACACGGCTTCACCTTCATCTCATGGGCGTGCGCCCCAACATGGTGAAGGTGATAGAATGGTCCTGCCTATGTCAAAGTAGTACGTGACACTGCGAGAACTATTTGAGACAACGTGTGTACTTTGTACAAACTGTTGCCTAAATAGAAGCATGAAAGTTTACAGAAATGTTAGAAAACACAGGCGAAATCGATTCGCCTTATTTATTTAATTTCATATCGAGAGAGACGCGAGACTAAGGTGCCTCCATTTTGTTTGCTTTGGTGTTCTCGCAGTTTGCGCATTGTGTCGGGGCCAGCATTCACAACGCTGGGCGTGGTTTTGGTGTATCGTCCCTAGCAGAAGATGCAGCGGTGTGACGCTGTGTATCGGGGTAAGGATACGTTATCCAAGCCAGCCTCTCCAAACGTGCGCGCAGATAGGGATCCGTTCTACAAAAACTCGCAGTACAAAACAAAAGAACATGGAGACGGCAGAACACCGCTTGCACGCACGGGCTGACATGGGCATCTCATGCGAGTGTAGGTTACGCGCGCATGACGTGCTCATGCACGTCGTGTGATGCTCCAGCTCCGAGTGAATTTCATACCAATAGCGGGGAAGGAATTGGACTTACGAAGTCTTCTTAGAGTTAGTGGCGAAGGTTTCAAGCTCACCTCCTGAGATTATGCTTTCGCCGCTTCTAATGATCAAATTAAAATTTCTAGCGACACAAACCTTTTCATTGGGCAGGCAACATTTCCCACTGCCTAAATAAATATTTTCAGGTGACCCAGTGAGGCACCACATGTAAATGTCAAACAAAAAACAAAAACTACATAGATATTGCTTTTTTTTTATCTGCACTCTACTTCCTTACTTCCCCTGATGACTCTCCACAGTTTTGCATTCATTCTTCATCTTCCTGCCGCTGCACAGAGGCACCTCCTGCTCCCTACGCATCTGAGCGCACACTGGAAAGAGGCTGAGCAGACGACGCGACATGGATGGTATACATGTGTAGAGGCTAGTCTACCTCCCTCTTGGCTAAAATGCCTTCTGAGTTTGACAGTTCTAAACGTAACTCGTGAAATAAAGAGTAGTTTGCACCACACAGTGTCCCGAAACCTATATTTTGCCCGGTAACATGAATACCGGGCTCAGTGGTACTTGAAAGCAAAATTTCAGGTTAAATAGCGTTTATATAGGCATCAATTTTGAAAACAGACATTTACAGGCACCTATACGAATTGAGGCTACAATGCCCGAAATAGGTATATATAGGCACTATAAAAGCACTATAAAAGCTCTTCTCGCCCTCTAATTTGTGCTCACGTGTCAAAATGACACGATATGAGCACAAGAAACGAAACAGGCGTTTGCATATAATTCGGCTATAGTCATAACACTGTATAACCTTAATCAAGCATAAGACGCACGGTCTGCCTGCTCCAAAGCTTGCTACAAAAAGATTTGTCTACCACTCCTTTGGCTCAACAATTATTTCACCTTGTTATCCTGTGAAACAAATCCGTTGTAATATAGAGGGCAGTCTCCATACTTGAGATACATACTATTGCTATTTGCAACTGGCCATTTGCTGATGCGCCATTCAATGCTGTGGCTGACTCGTGCCTTCCTTTCTACATTCTACGCCACGCCGTTTCTTATAGGTTAGTGTGCTTGGAATAAGCGTGCCTGTTTACTGTAGAACGCCTGTCCGTTCACAGTATTGCGGCCTGGCTGCCCGCATTTTCAAGGCATTCTACGAAACACGAGAAGCAACAAAAAAGACGCGTACATCTACCCACATGACGAGCTGGAGTAAACGTGTCGCAGGGAGGTGAGGGTATCGGTTGAATGTTGCGTAATTGAGTATGGTTTGTAAAATGCTTAATTGTCATTTCGACTTCATCATTTCTATTTATTGAATGAAGGAGAAGCGCTGCCCTCAACGAGCGATGTGATACTGTTGTTGGGTTGTACCACACTGCTGCTTGAAGGTACTGTTGCTTCCATCGCTTCTACACGTGTCAAGAAAAGCGTCAAGTCAAACAAAAGCCATGTAAAGACGCCTTTGACTGAATTCGAAACGCGCGATCTGGTGCCTACGTATACCGGTTAGCTGGTGAACGGGTGTGCAGCGCGAGAAGTTAGTTTTTTACTAGCAGACGCTGCCTGCAACGGCCTTCAAGTTAATGTTCTCTCAATGACGTTTCGTTTGATATGCATGAAAACAGGTTAGGACAGCGCGTGCGTGTGTGATAGACTTGATGACGTCACATGAGTCACTAGTATTCACGTCGCTAGGCCTAGTGAGAGCATTCAAGTTATTACTCTCTCTAAGACGTTTCGTTTGATATACATGAAGGCAGGTTACAAAATTCTTGCGTGGGTGTCAGGCATGATGACGTCACGCCAGTCACTAGTGATGACGTCACTGGGCCTTGTGACAGCGTTCAAGTTATTACTCTCTCTAAGACGTTTCGTTTGATATACATGAAGGCAGGTTACAGAGTGCTTGCGTGGGTGTCAGGCATGATGACGTCACGCCAGTCACTAGTGATGACGTCACTGGGCCTTGTGACAGCGTTCAAGTTATTACTCTCTCTAAGACATTTCGTTTGATATACATGAAGGCAGGTTTGGACACTGCGTGCGTGTAGGATAGGCGTGATGACGTCACGCCAGTCACTAGTGATGACGTCACTGGGCCTTATGACAGCGTTCAAGTTATTACTCTCTCAAAGACATTTCGTTTGATATGCATGAAGACAGGTTTGGACACCACGTGCATGGGTGTCAGGCATGATGACGTCACGCCAGTCACTAGTGATGACGTCACTGGGCCTTGTGACAGCGTTCAAATTATTACTCTCTCAAAGACATTTCGTTTGATATGCATGAAGACAGGTTTGGACACCGCGTGCGTGTGTGATAGGCGTGATGACGTCACGCCAGTCACTAGTGATGACGTCACTGGGCCTTGTGACAGCGTTCAAGTTATTACTCTCTCAAAGGCATTTCATTTGATATGCATGAAGACAGGTTTGGACTCTGCGTGTGCGTGTGATAGGCGTAATGACGTCACGTGAGTCACTAGTGATGACGTCACGCGGCCTAGTGCCAGCATTCAAGTTATTACCCTTTCAAAGACGTTTTGTTTGATATGCATGAAGGCACATTATAGAGTGCTTGTGTGAGTCTTAGGCGAGATGACGTCACGCCAGTCACTAGTGATGACGTCACTGGGGCTTGTGACAGCGTTCAAGTTATTACTCTCTCAAACACGTTTCATTTGATAAGTATGAACTCAGGTTAGACGCTGCGTGCGTGGGTGTCAAACGCGATGACGTCACACGAGTCACTAGTGATCACGTCACTCTGCCGATCTACAGCGTTCAATTTATTAGCCACTCGAAGACGTTTCGTTTGGTATACATGATGGCAGGTTAGACATTGCGTGCGTGGGTGATAGGCGTGATGACGTCACCTAAATCACAAGTGATCAAGTCAGTTGGCCGAGTCATAGGCAACACGTTATCGCTCTCTCAAAGACGTTTCGTTTGGTATGCATGTCGGTAGGCGAGTAAATTACGTGTGCGGGTGATATTTGTGATGACGTCCCCTGAGGAACTGGTTATCGGGTGACTTGGCCGAGTTTTAGGTATCAAGATCCCGCCCTTTCAAAGACGTTTCATTTGATATGCATGACGGAAGGTTAAGACAGCGCGTGCGTGGGTGATATGCGTGAGGACGTCACCTAAGTCACTCGTGATGAGATCATTGGCCTGGTTAATAATTATCAAGTTATTACTGTGTGGACGGCGTTGCCTTTGATATGCATGTCGAAGGTGTGAATAGTGCTTACGCGGGTGGTAAGCGTGATAAAGTCGCGCGAGTCGCATTGTGTCACTAGTGACTCATTCATGGCTTTTTCTGTTAAATTCACTCCAAAGCTATTCACTCCACGCATTCCCGAAAATTCTGGGTCGTTTTGAAGTCACAATGTCATCAGGAATAAATTCACTGGCGTCCGGATTAAATCGGCTGGCGGTTGGATTAATTTCAGTGGCACTTGGATTAAAATGAATGGCACCTGGATTAATATCAGTGGCGGCTGGATTAAATTGACTGGCGCCTAGATTAATTTGGCTGGCACTTGGATTAAATTGAGCGGGAAAACCTGTAGTATTTGACAGAAAGATCAGCGCCTGGCGTAGCGTCGCCAGCGTGACGCAATGGGACGAACGTCAAAGTGTATTGGCGCCTGAAGTGTGGCGTGTATTAATGTTTTACATGACACACACCTCATGATTGTGATGTTTGCACCAGTCACATACCTCCGTCATCCATTCACGTGACCTAATATCAAATTTTGGAATATGTGAAGGTGGCGAAAAGGCCGCGGGCGCACCATGAGTGTAGCACGTAGTCATGTTGTTACATGGCACACATGTCATGATCATGATGTTTGGACGTGTCATTCACCTTTGTCGTCCGTTGGCGACACGTATAACCGAAATTGGTAGATGTGAAGCTAGCGAACCGAGCGCATGCCTAATGATCTTAGCATGTAGTCATAGACTCTAAAAAAAGGGAGCGAGAATGGAGAAACGGGCTCCGTTCCTCCTTCGGCGCAGCGACTTCCTCCCTTTAGGGCGTTTTACCTGTCGCGCCCTTTCACGGCAAGGACCATAGGAGCGACGTTCCTCCTTCAGCATTCAAGTTTCTCCTAAATCACGGGGGTCTTGCACGCGCGCATGCGCACGCCAAGCCTAGCCGGGCGTGGCCAGTCGCGAACGACTGCTTTTACCTAATATTGGTGTAAGCAAGGGAGGAGTGACGTTTTTTTCTCTTTTATTTGTGTAGAGTAAAAGCCACCCTTTTTTTATCACCAAGTACTCGCACGATGCTCCGCACACTTCAATGTGTGTCTCGTGTTGTTTCTTACTACCAATTTGTCCCAAATACAAGGAGGTCTAATTTCCAGGCAGTCTTGCTTTATCGATTACCTTAGAGTGTACAAAAATAATGAATTTTTTTTTCGGTGTCGACATACTTAGTAAGCCCACGCATTTTTAGTTCTGTATGGCACCAACAGCACTCATAAATTCCACGAGGCGCATAAAAAGGCATCACACTTAATTTTTCAACATGCTAGAAAACCTGATACCACTCTACAGTCCATGCGTGAAAGCACGATCATATATAATTGACAGAGTTATACCTCCCACTACTGCCATATATATGTTCTTTGCAGTTCACCCCATTCGAATACGGCCGCCGTGGCCGGAAGTCGAACCTGCGTCATCCAGCATAGTCACACGACACCAATAAGGCTATTTTACCACGGCAGATGAAAGCACAATGGGAAACAGGCTGCCAAGTTTCACCGAGCGTTTATTCACCAGACTAGGTTACAACCATCAGAAACGTTTTAAATATCATCATAACTACACTTTTGTGAAAAATAAGCCAATGACTTTTGCCAGTTAAACCAAATTCTCAATCGCATGCGTTTTGAATTGCCCATGACAGCACTGAGAGGTAAGACGGAATTATGCACACGTGAAGTATACCTTTTTCGTCCATGATTCTCCTTTATCGTGAGAAACTCGACACAAAATGCACTTCTAGTAACAGCTGTACACAGCAGGTGAGTAGTAACACTCACTCACATTCATGAAAAGAGTATTCCAAATGCAGAATAATAACCACCACAGCCATAGCGCTAACAAAAATTGTGGCAGGCACTATGATTGCAAGTTGACACGCGAGGCGAATCGCGAGAGGCATGTGAAGCGGAAAAGTGTGTAGGCACAACATGCTATAACGTTATAGTAAATTTGCGCACTGCAGCAATAGTTCCTCCACTCAAGTAATAGAGCTGCCGCGACGCCAACAGCCACTGCCATAGCTCACGAAAAAATACCGTCGGATGCGAGGTCACCGCTTATTTTTCTCGCAAGACCCGCGTTGTAACGTACGTATACACTGCTAGAACGGACGTTACCGCATCAAAAACATTGTCATTGAAGGGCTAGCGGTGTACTGTATCCATGGCTAACGGTCACACTTCTGGTAAGCACGTAAAAAGAATATAAGCAAACGTTAACAACTAAATGAGGTCGACGTGACCACAGAACACCTACCACGACGGAGACTAAGTCTGGTCTGCATGCTGCGCCCTCTCCGAGTAACAAGTAGAAGAATAATAAAGGACGTGACCTCCGAGATAGCTAGCGCGCGGCAAGCGTTTGCAATTTCGGAGGCTTCAAGAAAAAAAAGTAACTGCGGCAGTGGTCGAGAGATGGCGCAGCGTTCGGATTGGCGTGGGCATTTTATGCATGGCTTGGGGGAATTCGCTTTGGTGAAAACCATATAATCTCTAGTAATTATACCGTTCATCATTGTGCAACCGGTTTTAAAGTTCCGTTTGTCTAAGCATCAGATACAATATATTTACGTGTGCGCATGTTGCGGTATTGCCACAAAACGTAAAAAAAAAGTGTAAGAAAACCTACTTGTAACTTGTGCCCCTATGGTCAGTCGAAATTCACCGCTATATGAGTTTGTGCGCTTCCGTAATATGATGCGAGTAAACACGTCGAAGTGTCAATAAAGAAAGAAAAAAAGTAAACACGTCGAAGTGTGTGCCGCTGTTGTGAATGGTTGGTTGTGCTCCTGGTCATTAAATTCACCCTGTATGCGTACTCTGTGTAGTATGTGTCCTTGTGTGCATGTGTAGCTATATGCATTGCATCAGCACATATAGGAGTCCGGTGTCAATGAGTAATCAGTTTCTCCAGATGGCGCAAGCTACCACCTACTTCACGGCTACGACGCTCTGAAACCTCCAGCTACTTATATAACGTTGAACATTATCTATCAAAGCTGCACTACTGAGTCGGAATGGTTTTGCTGCGATCGAGTCTACGGTTTGGAGGCACATCTCGTGACCTGCGCCCCCCCGTAAACGAATGGATAACGTCGCTACACTATGTGAATCTGCGAGAAATAAATTCAGCAAGCCTAGCATGCACTCTTCTGGTGAGGACTCTGCGGTATCCGTGTCTTTCGGAGTATACGTCGCCTCGTTGACCTAACAAAACCTGCTTGCTCTGTCGTTCTCTTTCGCGCTGTTTTCATCACCACAGGTTCGTCTGCTTGTTTTATAATCATTTCATTCGATATAAACCACAGCGGGACCATTTTTTGTAAATTTCAGTGCGGTGTACTCCTTATCAATCGAGAATCGTTGCATTTACTAAGCCTACTCGCTTCGTCTGGGGGCATCTATGTTGATTTTCATAGGGAGGAACATGTTTCTTCGTGACAAAGGGAGCAACGTTTCTCTATTTAAAGACGAACATTGGGGACATCGCCGTTCCTCTCTAAATGGAGAGAACGTCACTCCATTTTTTTAAGAGTGTAATGCTACATGACACGCATTTCATGATTATGATGTTTGCACTATAATAAATAACTGTGACAGTCAGAACTGTTATTTGAAACTAGCCTAGCCAGCGAAACTAGCCCTAGCCAGCGAAAGCAGCGATAACGTCCGGCGCGAGAGTCTCGTGCTTAGCACTGACGATGTGTTTTCCGAGCTATGCATGACCCACTACATTCATCATTACAGTACCAGTAACATACCTTCGTTCTCGGAGCGCTCGCACGGCGAGTATACGCACACCTGAAGGCAGGGAATCCACTGGTTCATGCACGAACACAACGCATCGCGGCACTAGCGAGCGGTTATGTTCACACCACACCCGCCTGTCCCGGCGAAACAGTGACCGTTGCCGAACCGTTCGAAGATAGCTATGTAGTAACCGCGTGCCATCACTGTCGAAATAACGTGGCAGATGCAGCTTAATTGATCGAGAAGTGGCGGCAGAGCTACACGGGCTCCACCATGTACGCGATGTAGCCGCAGAAACCTCACTCGAGGGACGATTCAAGGTAGGTCGATCACTTCCTGAGAATCTCGAGGAGACGCTCGAGATTTTCTCAAGAGAAGGGAGCGTTTTAGGCGAGGGTCGGTTTGTGAGTAGGAAAACGCCACTCCTGGAGCGTTTCGAGTGAAGGGTCGAGTATAGGAGCGTTTGTGAATACGGGGGTTGAAATTTCCGCAGAAAAAAATTGGCAGATCCCACGTACAGTGGGAATCAATGATATGCGAAGCAAAAATGAGGAAGGTTGATATGTTAGATAGAATTCAGCTCAATATTACGAGGTGGAGGTAAGCGATATCGTACATGACCTACATGCATGATTATCATGTTTGGATAGCTCGCTTACCTTCCTCATCTATTCAAGTCACGTGATACCAAATTTAGTATATTTGGAGCTAGCGAAAGAGCTACGAGCGCATCATGAAGGCCCCATAAACCCCAATGTGGCGTTGACGCGCACGCACGCTGGGCACAGCGACGCGAAGTTAGCAAAACACGGGCACACAATAGTTGACGCCAAACGCGACCGGCGCGACCGGCGTCCGTCGGCACGGCGCGACGGCAACCGGCACGAAATGCGACATGCGGCATTTGGCGCCGATGCGTTACCCAGACAACACTGCGCCTCCCTCTTTTCTCGATGGAGGGACGCCAGACGCGCTGAAACGCGCATGCGTCAAAGCAACGCAGAGCGGCGCGCGCCTGCGAGTATATGGCAGGACCGTTGCCCGGCGTGGCAACGCCGGCGTGACGTCACGAAATGGAACGCTGGAGAGCACGTGCACCGCATCACGTCGAAATGTATTGGCGCGTTCACCGCGGCATGTAGTCATGCTCTAACATTGCACACATCTCATGATTATCATGTTTGCACCAGTCACATACCTTTGTCATGCATTGGCGTCACGTAATACCAAATACGGCATATGTGAAGCTAGCGAAACAGCCGCGAGCGCATCATGAGTCTGGCATGTATTCATGTTGTTACATGACACGTTTGGCGTGGTTATCATGTTTGGATTTGTCATATACCTATGTCATCCTTTCACGTCACGTAATACCTAGTTTGGTACAAGTGATGCTGGTTAAACGGCCGCCCGCGCATCATGAGCATGGCATATAGTCATGTTGTTACATGACACGCTTCTGATGATTATCATGTTTGCACCAGTCACATACCTTCGTCATTCATTCACGTACCATAATACAAAATTTTGTATATATGACGCTAGCTAAACAGCCGCCAGCGCATAATTAGCTTGGCATGTAGCCATGTTGTTACAAGACAAGCATGTCATGATTTTCATGTTAGGGTGTGTCGCTTGTGTTCGCCATGCAATCTAGTCATACCGTACCAGTTTTGCATTATGTCATGCATCAAAACCACTGTGAGAGCAGCAAGACCATAAAATGTAATTCATGACATTATTACACCCATATCATCATTTTAATGTTGTCACTAGTCAAATATGTTCTTAATAAAGTCATGTTGTGCCATACCAAGTTTGGTATCGATACAATTAACGAAACGGCTAGGAGAGAGCTAGAAGTCGTAGGCGGCTAGATAGATAGATAGATAGATAGATAGATAGATAGATAGATAGATAGATAGATAGATAGATAGATAGATAGATAGATAGATAGATAGATAGATAGATAGATAGATAGATAGATAGATAGATAGATAGATAGATAGATAGATAGATAGATAGATAGATAGATAGATAGATAGATAGATAGATAGATAGATAGATAGATAGATAGATAGATAAAGCTCAAAGTCGCCGAAGTTCGCTAAGAAATGCCTTTGGCTCACGAGGCCCGCGAAGTGCTGTGTGTAACTTTCGTGCATTTGGGTTTGTGGTCGGGGCGAGTTTCTAGACTTTCGCTTTCTGGGAGCAAACGCTATTCTAAAGCTCATCCAGCGCCTGCAACTAAAAGAATGCCCGCAACATCTGTTAATGTTTTTCTACACCTCCCTATGTCTCTTATAAATTTCGCCATGCCCATGACATACACAATCAAAGCCGCGTTGCCAACAAGATGCGAGCGTCCCTGGTGACCACCTGTCCTTACAATTATCCGCAATACTTGTCATAAGCGAAACAAGCAGCACGAGAGTCCTGTGTTTGCAGCCTTGCTGCCTTGGAGAGAGGAAATTTCCAGGCCTGAGTGGGGACATACGCCCACGAACACGCCTGGCAAAGGCACCTGTAGAGTTGGGAATATATATATATATATATATATATATATATATATATATATATATATATATATATATATATATATATATATATATATATATATATATATATATATATATATATATATATATATATAGCACAGGCGCGTGACCATATATAGCACAGACCATATATATATATAGACCATATATATATATATATATATATATATATATATATATATATATATATATATATATATATATATATATATATATATATATAGCACAGGCGCGTGACCTGAAATGGCACACGTGCCTGTGCTACCTCGATGACGTCGTCGTTTTCGCTCCGGACTTCTCAACGCACCTTCAACGCCTGCGGCATGTTTTAACGCGTCTGAGTGACGCCTGTCTGCAACTGAACCTGAAGAAGTGCCGATTTGCAGCTCGGCAGTTGACAATACTCGGCTACGTCGTGTCCAAGGACGGAATTCTCCCCGATCCAGCCAAGCTTCGGGCCGTGACCGAGTTCCCCAAGCCGACATCCATCAAGGAACTGCGCAGTTTCTTAGGACTGTGTTCCTACTTTCGGCGCTTCATCCGAAACTTCGCGTCTATCGCATCGCCGCTTACAAAACTCCTCGGTAGTAACGGGCCTCTCCATTCGTGGTCATCACAGTGTGACGACGCATTCACAACGCTTCGTCGTTTACTGACGTCGCCTCCCATACTCCGCCACTACGACCCTACTGCCCCTACAGAGGTACACACGGACGCCAGTGGTGTCGGTCTCGGCGCTGTCCTTGCGCAGCGCAAACCAGGGTTCCCGGAATATGTCGTGGCGTATGCAAGCCGTACGCTTACAAAAGCCGAGACTAATTACACCGTCACTGAGAAAGAATGTCTGGCAATTGTGTGGGCCCTTACCAAGTTCCGACCTTATTTATATGGTCGCCCATTTGATGTAGTCACCGACCATCACGCACTATGCTGGTTGTCCTCATTGAAAGATCCCTCAGGCCGTCTCGCCCGGTGGGCACTTCGCCTGCAAGACTACGACATCCGCGTGCTGTACCGCAACGGAAGGCAACATGCTGACGCCGACGCCCTGTCGCGCTCTCCCTTGCCTGACGACAATGCCCACGACCCAGCGTCTCACCTTGCCGTTTCTTCCATTAGCATTCATGCCGTTGCTACTGAACAGCGCAAGGATCAATGGATTGCCTCACTGATAGACTTGCTGACTGATCCATCCACTCCATCCACTCGCGCGTTGCGTCGTCAAGCCCACCATTTCGCCGTTCGCGACGACCTTCTCCACCGACGCAATTACAGCGGTGACGGCCGCCAGTGGCTACTAGTCATACCCCGCAGTCTGCGCTCTGACATATGCGAATTCTTTCATACTGATCCGCAATGTGCGCACTCCGGCGTATCGAAGACTTACCAGCGCATTCGCCAACGGTACTTTTGGCGCGGCATGTACCGCTATGTGCAGAAATTCGTTCGCTCCTGCATAGGATGTCAGCGCCGCAAAACTTCAACGCACCTGTCGCCGGTAGGTCTGCAACCTCTACCTTGCCCTGCCAGGCCATTTGGGCGCGTTGGCATTGATTTGTATGGGCCACTTCCACTAACGTCGGCCGGTAACCGCTGAGCCATTGTTGCTGTGGACCACCTCACGCGATACGCCGAAACTGCCGCTCTCCCCGCGGCTACAGCGAGCGATGTGGCCTCCTTCCTGCTCCAACGATTCATGCTGCGACACGGTCCACCTCAGGGACTGCTCAGTGATCGAGGCCGCGTCTTCCTGTCTGAAGTCGTCGAAGCCATTCTCAAAGAGTGCAACGTTGTTCACCGCAAAACTGCTGCTTACCACCCGCAGACGAATGGCCTTACTGAACGCTTCAACCGTACGCTCGGCAACATGCTCTCCAAGTACGTCGCCGCCGATCACACGAATTGGGATTCCATTCTACCCTTCGTCACCTACGCATATAACACCGCCCCTCAGAGCACTACTGGCTTTTCACCTTTCTTTTTATTATATGGAAGGCACCCGTCGCACACCATCGACACTATACTTCCGTACAAGCCAGATCCGTCAGAGTGGGCGCCTATTTCTGCTACAGCCAAGCTTGCTGAAGAGTGTCGAGAGCTCGCAAGGACCTTTACAGCGCATGATCAAGAGCGGCAAAAAGGCATTCGCGCTGACACCAGCACCACTGCGCCCATGTTCCTCCCTGGAGCGCTCGTCTGGCTCTCGATCCCTACCACTTCAACTGGCCTATCTTCAAAACTATTGCCCAAATACGAAGGCCCCTACCGTGTCGTCGAACGCACTTCCCCTGTAAATTACTTGATCGAACCCATCGAACCATCTTCGGACATGCGCCGTCGAAGGCGCGACATTGTCAACGTGGAGCGCCTCAAAGCCTACCACGACCCGCTCATAGTAACCAGCTGCTAGGTCGCCAGGCGGCTCCCTCTTCGTACCCGGGGTAGTTGTGGTGAAGCCTTCGAACAGTGGGTCGTCCTCTCCAGCGCCTTCTAGTGGGTTGCCCTTTTTAGCAAGAAGAAGAGCAGCTCGTGCAGAGAGTCGGTACCCGCATTGACTGTCACTGTCAAGCATCGTCGACAACCGTCCGCCAATAAACTTCTCAACAATATATATATATATTGTGGGCATTTAGTATAGGCATCCTCTTCACCGGTACATTATCATCATTATCATGTGTGGCTCATGCATCCTCATCGTTGTCGCGTAGCATCATCATCTTGGCTCATTCATCGTAGCTGTCGGCTGCCGGTTCCTCGGGCCTAATAAAAGGTAATCCAGACCAAGACTTCATACGTGGTGGAGAGTGCTGTTAGATCCCTCGTCATCCTCTCGACCACTCTACCCCCTGGAGCTACGTTCAGGTCGCCGCTTGGGCCAGGTGTCTGGAAATATGTCGCACCAAGATGAGGCCGGTGCTGCAGCCGTTCCCACTCAACCACTGCGTGCCGCGCCTTCTCACGTCATCAACAGCCTCCAGCGTGAGCCCCATTCCTTCGCTGGTATGCGCGGGGAAGATGTGGAAGAATGGCTGGATGATTTCGAACGTGTCGGCGCTGCTAACCGGTGGGATAACGCCTACAAACTCGCTCACGTGCCATTCTACCTCACGGGTGTCGCGAAGACGTGGTTCCTCAACCACTTTATCGACATCCCCGACTGGTCAGCCTTCAAAGATCAGCTTCGCCATGTCTTTGGAACACCGGCTGTTCGTTCGGCTCTCGAAAAGAAAGCTCTCGCGACTCGGAAACAGCACATCGGAGAGTCGTACACATCCTACATCGAGGATGTTCTTTCACTTTGCCGCCGGGTTGACACACCAATGACAGAATCAGACAAGGTGCGCCAGCTTCTTAAGGGGATTGCACCCGTCGCATTCAACGCCCTAGCGATCCAAAATCCGGCTACCGTTGCTGACGTTGCGACAACCTGTCAGCGCCTCGAAGAACTTGAGTCTATGCGCCTACAATCAGACAGTGACGCGGCCCGTACTACGACTGATCCAAACCTGCGAGACACGATAAGGGCGATTATACGTGAAGAATTAGAATCAATGGGATTCACACTACCTTCAGTGTGTCCCGTTCAGTCCTCTTCAACGTCATTGCGGGATGTCATCAGGGAAGAGCTCACGTCCATGACCCACATGGCCAACCTGCAGCCCATTGTCTCTCGTACTCTACCATCGTTCCCGCACACCGCCGCCGCACCACCAGGCACCATCAGCTCGACGTCCCCGCCACGAACGTACGCGTCGGTTGCTGCCGCACCTCCCACAAGCTTTCCCACGAGCTTTTCATCACCACCGCGTGAGCCGTCACCTGTCCCTCTGACTTCTCTCTCTCCTGGTGCAGTTAGCGCAAGCTACTACCCTCCTCATCGATCGACTCGGCCTACGTGCTATTATTGCGGCTATCGTGGTCACATTGCACGCTTTTGCCGCAAGCGCCAGCAAGACGAGCGCCGAGGGTATGACATACGCGAACGGGACTATACCGCAGGAGCCTTGTACCAGGGTCGCCGTTATTCGTCACCGCCGCGTCGGTCTCCATCTCCGCCAGCATCGGGTGAACTGCGCAGTAGTCACCGATCAACCCGACGCCGTTCACCGTCGCCTTACCGGCGCTCTTCTTCTCCTCTTCAGCCTGCTTCCCTTACTTCTGATTGGCGTCCGGAAAACTAAGCGATGCAGTTTTTGGAGGACAAACTGCATTCCAACACAGGACTCCAATTCCTCCAGCGCGCCCCTACAATATGATTGCGGTCACAGTTGAGGGAGTGGCGTTGATGCTTTGGTGGACACTGGGGCTGCGTTTTCTGTTATTCGTGCTGATTTGTGTGCCCGTCTTCGAAAAGTCACGACGCCTTATGATGGACCGACACTGGTTACAGCCCAGGGAACAATGATTCGCCCTTCCGCTCACTGTACTGCCCGTGTACTAATCGACGAAATTCTTCATCATATAGAATTTGCTGTGCTATTCCCCGTGCTCCCATGAACTCATTTTAGGCTGGGACTTTCTTTCCTCTGCTTCTGCGGCTATTTGCTGTGCACAACGTGTCGTCCATCTTACTGACACGGACCACTTGCTCAACGACAAAACCTACAGGCCACTTCGACTCATCTCTGCAGTAGACATCGAGTTACCACCAAACGAACAGCAATTAGTGACAGTTTTGTCCAAAGACGTCGACTCTGGTGACATTTTGGTCACTCCGTCACCGTGTTGCCTTAATAAAGGCATAGCTCTGGCATCAGGTGTGGCTCGCTTTAACAATGGATCAACTGTCCTCGCTGCTACCAACACCACACAGGATAAAATTTTACTACCACGGGGCACTACTGTCGCCTGCGTTGCCGATCTGCAGCCTGTGTGCGTTGTGCCTCTTACCCCTGTCTCCTCTAAATGCCATCCTGCAGATCATGCTGCTCCCTCGGCCTTTACAGCAGCCATCAACAAAGACTTGAATGACTCACAGAAGCAGCAGCTGCTTGATTTGTTGGAAAAGCATGCAAACTCCTTTGACGTTCATTCATCCACCCTGGGCCAGACAACTGCTACAGCACATCGTATTCAGACCGACGGAACATCCATTGTGCACCGCCGTCCGTACCGCGTCTCTCTAGCTGAACGAAAAATCATTGAAGAAAACGTAGACGATATGCTCCAACGGGAGATAATCCGACCCTCAACCAGTCCTTGGTCGTCGCCCATCGTTCTGGTACGTAAAAAAGACGGTTCCGTACGATTTTGTGTCGATTACCGAGCACTCAATAAGATCACTAGAAAGGACGTATACCCCATGCCACGCATCGACGACGCCCTAGATTCCTTACAGGGTGCTGAATACTTTTCGAGCCTCGACTTGCGTTCCGGCTATTGGCAAATCCCCATGCACGAAGATGATAAAGAAAAAACTGCGTTTGCAACCCCGGACGGCCTATACGAATTCAATGTTATGCCGTTCGGCCTATGCAATGCGCCCACAACTTTTGAGCGCATGATTGACACCGTGCTGCGTGGCCTGAAATGGAAGACTTGCCTATGTTACCTCGATGACATTGTTGTCTTTTCATCGACGTTTCCTCAACATCTGCAACGCTTGGACGAGGTCCTGACTTGTCTTGCGGGCGCTGGTCTTCAAATTAACACCAAAAAGTGCCATTTCGCCAGCAGATCTATCAAGGTACTCGGTCATATTGTGAGCAAGGACGGAATTCGCCCAGACCCTGATAAAACTGCTGCAGTGCTTCGCTTCCCTCGCCCTGACAAACCAAAAGATTTGCGAAGTTTCCTTGGTCTCGCCTCTTACTTTCGGCGATTCATACAAAACTTTGCCTCCATAGCCGCACCACTTCATAAGCTACTTGCTTCCGGTATGCCCTTTCAGTGGTCTCAGGAATGGGAATCGGCTTTCGACAGGTTGAAGAGTGCCCTCACGACAGACCCTGTACTTGCTCATTTTCACGATGATGCACCGACCTTCCTGCACACAGACGCTAGCGGCCGCGGTTTAGGAGCCGTGCTCCTGCAACGGGACAACTCTTCGCGAGAGCGAGTCGTTGCATACGCCAGCCGCGTCCTCTCCGCAGCCGAGAGGAACTACACGATAACCGAGCAGGAGTGCCTCGCCATCGTTTGGTCAGTACAGAAATTTTGTCCATATCTGCATGGCCGCCATTTCACCATTGTGACCGACCACCATGCTTTATGTTGGCTTTCGACACTCAAGAACTTGTCGGGACGCCTCGGACGCTGGATTCTACGCCTCCAAGAATATGATTTTGAGATCGTGTACAAGTGTGGCAGGAAGCATAGTGACGCCGATGCTCTTTCTCGCTGCCCACTACCAGCGACTCCACCACTCGGGGTTTCCGCCATCGATTTGCACAACACGCCCTCGGAGTCCACGTCTACGGCGGTTTCCTCACTCGCCTCTATGAACCAGCTGCCTTCGGACGACCCGCACGATTTTCCTTCTCGACAGTTGGCTGACCCATACTGTCGACGTATTATAGACTACCTCACTGGCAGTTCCCGTCCACCTAATGCAAGGCTCGGTCGCCAACTCTCGCAATTTAAGCTGGACAAGTCGGTACTGTACCGCAAAATTTACCATCCTGACGGTCAGCGCGGGGTTCCCGTTCTAGCCCGATCACTTCGGTCCGAAGTCCTCAGGGCACTTCATGACCATCCGACTGCTGGTCACCTTGGTTACCATAAAACCTACGATCGCCTTTGAAGTCGGTTTTATTGGCCAGGCATTACCACTAGTGTAGCTCGGTACGTCGGGTCCTGCACTACCTGCCAATGTAGAAAACTACCAACATCTGCTCCCGCCGGTAAACTACAGCCTCTTCCGTGCCCAGCCACACCATTCGAAGTTGTAGGCGTCGATCTTTATGGCCCCCTCCCAGTCAGTGCTGCTGGAAACCGGTGGATAGTAACAGCCATTGACCATTTGACGCGCTACGCCGAGACGGCATCCGTTACTACAGGTTCAGCTTCTGAGATTGCCGATTTCATCCTCCGAGCCATTATACTGCGTCATGGTGCTCCACGTGTGTTGCTCAGTGACCGTGAAAGGGCCTTTCTTTCACATCTAGTGAACGAACTTCTTCAGGCCTCCGGCACAACTCACAAGACTGCCTCTAGTTATCATCCCCAGACTAACGGCCTCACTGAGCGATTCCACCGCACTCTTGCTGACATGATCGCCGCCTATATTCAACCAGACCACAAAAACTGGGACGTTGTTCTACCATTCGTCACTTTCGCCTACAATACGGCCATTCAGCGAACAACCGGCTACTCGCCATTTTACCTAGTTTATGGACGCTCCCCTACTTCTTTCCTCGACGTCTCCTTCTTTACCTGCCAAGCGAATTCATCTCCATCCTCTTCAGAGGAATACGTTTCACGACTCGCACAGTGCCGCCAACGAGCTCGTATAAACACTGAAGCCCGCCAGCAAGACAGAAAGCTAGTTTATGATGAATCGCATCGTGATGTATCCTTCCAACCTGGAGACGAAGTACTCCTTTTGACGCCTGTTCGCACACCTGGTTTGTGCGACAAATTTCAGCCTCGGTTTATCGGGCCGTACACACTTCTTGAAGAGACTTCACCAGTGAATTATCGCGTGACGCCACTTGTAGCCCCAGCAGATCGCCGTTATCGAACTACAGAGGTCGTCCATGTCTCCCGTATGAAGCCCTTCATGCGACGTTCTTTGTCCCCTTGACTTGCCGCGGCCAGGCTGGCCGCTTTCACGTGGGGGGAATTGATGTGGGCATTTAGTATACGCATCCTCTTCACCGGTACATTATCATCATTATCATGTGTGGCTCATGCATCCTCATCGTTGTCGCGTAGCATCATCATCTTGGCTCATTCATCGTAGCTGTCGGCTGCCGGTTCCTCGGGCCTAATAAAAGGTAATCCAGACCAAGACTTCATAATATATATATATATATATATATATATATATATATATATATATATATATATATATATATATATATATATATATATATATATATATACAGCACAGCTATTACGCTGCCCCACCGCGGTGGTCCAGTGGCTAAGGTACTCGGCTGCTGACCACGCAGATCGTGGGATCGAATCCCAGCGGTAGAGGCTGCATTTTCAATGAAGGCGGAAATGTTGTAGGCGCGTGTGCTCAGATTTTGGCGCACGTTAAAAAACCCCAGGTGGTCGAAATTTCCCGAGCCCTACACTACGTCGTCTCTCATAATCATATGGTGGTTTTGGGACGTTAAACACTACATATCAAATATCACAATTACGCTGACTTCACCACACTATTAAAATGTTCAGTGAGCGGTGGCGTTGACTTCTCGCGCGGGGTGTTTCTTTGATGAGCGCTGCGAATTCGCCACATGCGTTTCCAACACCACGCGCATTCGTGTAGCCATTTTTATCAACGCTGCTATCACGCGCTCCAGCCTGTCTTCGGGCCACGGCCGCCAGCAGGAAAATACTGATCACGGTGAATCGTTTTAGAGTTCAGTGATATTTTAATGGTATATAGCGTAAATATATGAATATCATAGGGAGTATCATGTCTTGAGAAAAATGGCTTCACAGTGTGTCGCACTCAAAAGCCATGATTAGTAACTTTACAGAAATTTTTAGGCTAGTATAAAATGACTTAGGGCCCGTGCATTTGTAAAAATAATCCTCATTAAAAATAATTTTGGTGTAATCTTTCTTGCAGTTAGAAGCGTTATGTGAACCATGAGTTAAAAAAGAAAAATTCTTAGTGTGGGCTCTTGAAGCAAAGCCACGTTGATTAAAACTTAAGATTGCAGAGTAACAGCACCGGTAACGTCCGTTAGTTTTCTGCGGTAAGCGTAACGGTAACACGTTACGTAGTACAGTAACGCGTTCTTTTCTGGTTTAAATAAAAAGTAAAGGATTCAGTTACTTCTTTTCGATAATGCTACTACCTTGCTTGTGACGATCAATAAATATATGATCTGAGCAAGGCCTCATTTCTTTGTGAGCCACTTACTGCTCGAGATTCAACTTATACACTAAGCGTTCATCATTTATTTATTGATGTCCTTTACGTCGATCTCCTTCATAAAGCAGCCACTGTAAAGTACAAATGGCCAAATATTTTTTTGTCAATATCAGGACTATTTTATAACATTTTAGTTTGCTGTGTTTTTATTCGCGATTCGTCCGTCACACTGGTGTAGTCGTTACGATGCTCAGCTTCTGACTTGTAGGTTCATGGGTTCTATCTTGGCCACGATGGTCACATTTGGATGGATGCAAAAGGCTTGCAACCCTTGTACTAATCATTCTCAGCGCACGTTAAAGAGCCCCAGATCGTCAAAGTTTTCTGAGCGCTCAACAATAAGGCATCGCTCGTAATCATATTATAGTTTTTACAATTAGAACCTGAGTTATGAATACTTTTTCTGTCATTCATTACTTTTTTGATACTATAGGCCAACGGTATCACGATATTGCTCCGCACGATCTTCATTTACATATAACAGAGCTATTACAGGTATAACCCCTCTCTTGCTTGCGCCACGTCGAAATATTGAATATTTGCTATTCTTTTGGCCTGTTCCGATAAGTCTGAGCCACACAAAGTGATCATTACACATTATTCCGAAATCAACCCGATCCCCAACAATATTACTGGAATCTTCAATGCTCACATGTCTAAATGCCGCAGTGCCTTGCCACTCAGCAGATCACTCGACGGCCGAGTGAGTGAGTAACAACTTTATTAATCGAAGGGGTGAGGGGTAAGGGAGGCTAAGCCACGAAGGCTGCCAGGCTGTGCTTCTCGATGACTTCTTCCGCTCGTTTCAGGACCCGTGTCTGGATGTCTATGTCGTTGCTGGAGAGAAGGGCCTCCCATTGTCCCTCGTTGGGGGGTGAGCAAAGGAGGTCGGCGGGCGGGGGATCCTCCGGGCAGCCCCAGAGGATGTGGTTCAACGAGGCAACGTTGCCGCACAGGCAGCAGCGTGGATCGATGGCACCTGGGTGCATGTATGAAAACACGAGGGGGCACGGGAAGGTGCGGGTCTGTAGGCGACGCCAGGCGATCTCGGACCGCTTGGGAAGGCTGCTGTGAGGATGTGAATAGAAATATCGCTCGAGGCGATAGTGCTGAGTGATGTCGTGGTAGGTGACCAGGGGCTCCGGCACCAGGGCGTCCGACTCTGAGTGGCCCACCGCTCGGTCGACGAATCCTCGAGCGCGTTGGTGAGCTGTCTCGTTGCCGGGGTGACCCGAGTGGGCGGGGACCCAGATCAGTTCTATGCGGCACTGCTCATCTTGCTGCAGTAGGGGCCGAAGTAGCCGTAAGGTGGTAGGCGAGACGAGACCTCGCGCGAAATTCGAGATGGCTTGTTTCGAGTCGCTGATTATGACGCTTGCGTCAGCCGAGGTCGCGGCCAAAGCAATGGCCACTTCCTCCGCCTCGACGACGTAAGGCGTTCTGACGGTACCAGCCGTGATGGTCGGCCCCAAAGGAGCTGAGGAGGGCGACACGGAAACGACTACGAAGGCGTCCCTGCGTGCATTGTATCGGGCCGCATCTACGTAGGCGACGGCCGGGTGGTCGGCGTACTTTGCTTGAAGCATGGCGGCACGGGCTTGGCGGCGAGCGTCGTGGTGGCCCGCCAGCATATTCTTAGGTAGCGGCTTGATGTAGAACGCCGCGCGAATAGCATGGGGTAATGAGACCAGATCCGGAGGGTGGGAGGAGGTGTCGTGGCCGATGGAGGAAAGGATGTGGCGACCGGTCGGCGAACGGTAAAGGCGTTGCACTTGAGCGGAGCGGTGAGCCTCAATCAACTCGTCGAGCGTGTTGTGTACACCCAAACGGAGAAGACGATCGGTGGACGTGTTGGGGGGAAGGCCGAGGGCAGTCTTGTATGCCCGGCGGATGAGGACGTCAATTTTATCGCGTTCCGATTTTAGGAGACGTGTATAAGGAAGGCCGTACGTGAGGCGGGAAACGACGAAAGCGTCGACAAGGCGAAGTAGATCGTGTTCTCGCATGCCTTCACGCCGCGCACGGACACGGGCGAGCATACGTGCGGTCTGCTGCACCGAGAGCGAGAGCTTGGCTATGGTGTGTGTATTATGGCGGTTGGACTGTAGGATCAGCCCGAGCACGCGGAGATGCGAAACGACGGGAACAGGAGTAGAGTTGGCATGAACCGTGATGGTGGGGTGGGGAGTTTTGTAGCGACGCCGGTCGGGAGGCCGCATGAGAAGAAGGGCCGATTTGGCCGCTGAGCAAGTAAGACCGGCCGCGTGCACGTCGACGGCCGATGACACCTCTTACGGCTATCAGTGCGCAGCTTGTATCACGGTGTTCTCTCTTTCCATTTCCCGGGGACAAGTACGCCAAAATAACGACTGCCGTATTTGCTAGTCTTGCTGCAGGCTTCTCCCACAGAACCACGTTACAGTACTTGAAGAAATTTAAACTGCTCACAAATGTCGCATACTGCAGTAACATCTTTTTTAGGGGTGAAGCTTCTTATGGTGTGGCTTGTGCGTCCGCTGTTGTCGTAGTGCATAACCTGTGGCACATACCCGCATACCAGTGGCAAACAGCTGCCCTCAGGCGCATATCCGCATGTCCACATGTTACAAAAGACGTAGCACGGTGTCGTTATTATGCTCTCGGTGTTCACAAAGCGCTGACAGCAGAAATGTGGTACATACTCTCGTTTAGTCCTTGGATTGTCCGCTGGATGGTGGTACTTGTATATGATGAATATGAAATAAAAAGAACCGAGAAGGTGGTACTTCAAGTGTTCACTAGATGTATGGATAGACAGACAAGCAGTCGGACAGACAGACAGACAGACAGACAGACAGACAGACAGACAGACAAACAAACACATGGACGGATGGACGTACAGACGCAAACACGAACGGGTGCACGTACCGATGGACTGCCGCATGGATGCACGGACGGCAGGACAGCACGTACCAACAGATGGACGCACGGACGGAAGCATGAACGGAAGCATAGACAGATTGGCGAGCACTTCACCATACTCATCATCATTCATTCCGTGGATATGCTGTGATTTTTTCTGTACTCTACAACAGCAATAACGTGTACCTGAGTACTCCTACGACAAAATCATGCCGTCCACTTGCAAGGCTGCAAGCTTATATTTTAATACTCGTTATGCTAGTTGTGCGACCAATTTACTTGTTGTTGCCTTTGATAGAACCATAAACTATGATGGTTAGATGAAGTGCGTTGCCTAGTGGTACCTCTATGTGAAATACTTAGAGAATCAATTCTACTTTACATACTTCTTGCATACTCGGGGCCTTACAAGGTTTTACGCCGGCTTACCGATGTCACATACGAGATTGCTCCGTTGGACAGTCAGTCATCGTCGTCCGCACCCGCTACTGACGTCGTCCACGTGACCCGCCTCAAACCGTACATATCCGCATATGACCCTACTCTACTTTAGGCGCCGAGACGGCGCTGCCAGCAGCGGGGGGTTATATGTTACACGACATCGGCAATGAAAGAGCATCATAGACAACGAAGACGATGAAAGCGACCGTGCTCGTGTTGTTGTTGTCACTGTTCTTCCATCTTGGCTGGAGCTGCCTCTGACTCTCCCTGTATATTTTGTAAATATATTAATTTCATTCAATCTCTCACCCCCGTAACAATATTATAGGTAACAAATTCTCTTCCCCACATAAGCATGCACATGTGAACTGAAATAGTATTTATAAAGAAATCACTAACACTACATAGAGTGAAATTAGTTGGCACGTTGGTGTAGCCACCATTCGATGATTGTACTTGGCTGCCCGCGAATTCGCGTTTATGTTTGCGAGAGCCATTGTATGGACAGTCTCGGCTGGTTATTGTGGTGGGCGCCCCGCCGCCACCGTCATTATATATATATATATATATATATATATATATATATATATATATATATATATATATATATATATATATATATATATATATATATATATATATATATATATATATATATATATATGAAATTGAAGATCAGAGTTTCTTCTACCTACCGTAATAAAAACTATAAACTTCGATAATAGAGCAGTATGTTTAAATATTTTAAATATTTTATTGTTTTGTTTCCTATACTGCACTCGTCTAGAAGTATATTATATATATATATATATATATATATATACATAATGGATGAGAAATGGCGTCAATCAGAATTACTCTTCGTCTTCCTCATCTTCCTTTCCCTCATTCACCCGTGAAGCATCACACGTTTTCCCCTCCCTCGAGAGAGCGTCAGCTTATTGGGACAATAGTAGCAACGCAGTTTGTTGACGTGCACAGTGTCAGTAGTTCTGCTTAACGGTACTATACGCATCAATTACGCATCGATTCTTCATCAATTTCCTATATGTCTCTTGAGGTGCTAACTTATTTTCTTGCCCTGTTGTCCAGAAGTGTTGTTTTTACATTTGCTCCTATTTATCGTGCATAAAGTAGCAGCTTTATTTCCTGTACCAGTACAAAGCCCTCACATTTCTTTCTGTTCATGTTGAAGTATTGATTTGTCATTACTATTAGTACTGTTATTAGGAAGCAGTTGGCTAACATTCTTACTTTCCTTGTGATTTAGAGCACCGTGTTCGTTTTCGACATTCCGTTCAACTCACCTTGTCTGTCGTATGAAGCATTGCCGTTTCGGCCGTTACTCTTACTACAAAAGCGGTTCCCCACGATATCCCGCGCAGGTACAGCCAGTTCGTCGCCGACTGTCGGGAGAGCCTGCAGAAAGCTGAAGTGAAAAAACCCGTGCTCAAACTGTTTCGTCGTGACTTGGCCGAGGCTCGAATCCTTCTGATCGCCCTGCTGCACAACGACTTCCACTTGGCCTGTGAAGCCTTCAAGGATTGGCGCGCTTCCTATCTCCAGCGTGAGCTCGACCTCTCGCACAAATCGCTGGCGGAAGGCGACCGCTTCTCCCTGCTGGCCTCGGTGCTTCGCTACGAGGCCCTGAAAAGCTTGCCTAACCTTGACAAGCGCACGGATCAGCGCGCGGTCGAGCTCTGGAGAGCGCTGGTCGTAAACGACTGGCGTGACGTTGACGGCACCTTCAATTATGCTAAATAGTGCTTCAGCTAATAAAGTGTGTCCGGCACCAAGTGACGGGTATTTTTATCTTATGCTGTAAGTGTTTGATGCTATTACTGAGGTGTATGCTTAATGTATAACACTTCAAGTTTAGATTAGCTTGCCGATTCCTTAATAACAGCAGTGTGCAACGTATACTTAAGCAAGTAAAACTTAAGCACAGTAACGTGGTAACAATTTACTATCGTTACGCACTTTTTCTGCAACTCGTCCTACCTAAGCATATCGTGCCCTATGCCACCCTTTCAAATACAGGCTTTCTATTGGCTAAATATTGCCTGAAAATGGGCTCTTACGCACTCTCAAAGAAGTCACGGCTGCTTACTTTCAGAAATCCTTTGCTGCATGCTGATTGCGTTATACTCAATGTCTCGGCTCCCAGAAAAGTATTGTTAAAACATTATTAGGCACTCGTCGAATTTATACTTTTTTTTGTGTCAGACCCAGGCTTATGACTTCACTGGCCGACCCTGTCTATTACTTAATTCATATATTACGTTGGATGCATTTAAGAATGACATCTTGCTTTTGATGGTTAGCTTGTTTGTTCGACATCACCTTAAAAAAAACAAGCAGATGATGTTGGCTCAGGAAAGCGCGAAGTTGTTAAGTATAAGTTTTTGGTAAATGGGTAGTAATTGTTATATTAATCTAATGGAAGTGGACGTGAAAAGAACTTCTCTTGGGCAGGAACCAACCATGCGACTTTGTTATAGCCTTGCGAACTTGTATTCTTCTTGCCTTACTGTTACTGCTCACCTTGTAGTGGGAGCAGGCATCTCGTAGAGCCTAAGCATTGCTTTCTGCTTGCGTTCGCCCTTGTCGATTCGCTGCTGAATCAATGGGTGATTGATTGATTGATTGACTTATTCACTGTTTGCATTCAACTTCTCGCCCAATGGTTGAGTAGCCGAACAAGTACCGACTAAATTATCTTATTCTTGATCACTCCTATCACGTGTTAGAGGAGTCTGGACATCAAAACATTTCGATGAAGATTTATGAAACTTGTACTAAGATATAGCAAACATTTCTCATGAGGCAGTTTAGTATTCACCTGCAGCAATGTCATGAAGAGTGCAATATCTGCAGTGACGAGCCCTCAGCTACATTTCACACGTCCGTCTATTGTCTTGCCGCACTAGCACCAAGGAAACTATCAGCTGCGTCTGCCTGTAGGCCTCATTGCAATCCGATCATGACATTCCGCCGAGATGCTAGCTAGGAGAGTTGGAAAACCAATTCAATCACAATCTATTATCCTCTGTCGCTGCTATAATTCCCTACTACACGCCGCTGCAGCCCACATTCACCACCCCCATCTTCAATGTCACAGTGGCTCTGTGATATTTTGCAGCTCTCTTTTGATTTACGAGGCTAGCATATTAGGCCTGTTGGAGCTGCATGATCTGAACGTAACAGCACGTAAGCTTAAAGATTGATTGGAAGGACTCCGTCTTTTTTATTGATTGATATATAGAGTTTAACGTTCTAAAACCACCATATTATAATGAGAGACGCCGTAGTGGAGGCTACGGAAATTTCGACAACCTCGGGTTCTTTAACGTGTACCTAAATCTGAGCACACAGGCCTACAACATTACCACCTCAATGAGAAATGCAGCCGCCGCAGCTGGGATTCAATCCCGTGACTAGCGGGTCAGCAGCTGAGTAACTTGACTACTAGACCACCGCGGCGAGGCGCGGTGGTCTCTATTAGTCAGTTCCGGTTCTGCTCTATTACGCTACAGATCTTTTTTGACGTTTCCCCAAGTGGTTATCGCCGTAAGTCTGGAGGAGGAGCCATGCTTTGTTTCTAAGACTTCACAATTCAGAATAAATATTCTATAAGTTGTCGCCGTATTTCTTGCGAGCAGGCAAATCAGATACTTTTGCGTATTTTATGGCGGGCTGCATTAAATGTTATCTGCACTCCTCTAGGCTCAACTGCATAAAACTAAAAACAGGCAGGTGGCAGACTTACCGACTTTAAATAATACATAAATCAGGGGTCAACGCATGGTTAGGACATTCTTACAAAAATTAAAAAAAGACTGCATAAGAAAACTTCTGAGAAACTAAAATTATCTGCAATGGTGGATATTAGACAATGTGTATGTTCTTTTTAATTTGTTAGCTAAATCCGCTCCAAACCACTGGCCATTGTCACCTTCGGCGTATTCACTTGCGGCGCTCACATTTGATAAGACGTTTCAACAAAGCTGTCGCGCGCTATCAGGCATCATATAATTAACATGCAAATCAAACATCCACGGTATATTAGTGGCTTCTTCATTTTTTAACAGCACAGCTGTTAACCAGGTTGTTGCACGTGAGTCAGTCACAGGGAACTATTATTACTAACAGTTCTGTGTAACATGTCCGGCCTACCAGAAAACTATAGTGATCATAAAGGGATATGTGCCACACATATTTTGGGTGCATTCCACAACTCGTCTTCCACTCATTGAAAGTAAGACAATATTTAACCGAACAAGTGGCTGTTAAGCGATGGCGACGAGCCGAAAACTCCGAGTACGTACAACGAGAATAGGAAACACGAAACGCAATGACGGCTACGAGAAGACCCTGAAGCGATGGAAGACCTACACCGATGACGATGTGTCTTAGGGCTCCGAGAACTGGACATGCTTCTTTTCAGAGCGAATCACATGTCTTTGAAGTTTCGATGTCCATGTCGGGTCTGTTACTTCGTGGTTTATCTCGAACCTCTCTGATCGCTGAATCAGCGTAGTGACAACCCTATCATTACCAAGCTAAAAACCTAGCCATGACCTAGAAGCAACCTAGCTAAGCCCTGGAAACAGTCTAGGAGCAAGTAGATTTAGTTTTCAAAAGCGACCAGTCTCGCTTGTTCGAACCTTGCACAACTTACTTGAATGCACAATTTTGTATGGTATTCTTTTCTTGCTCACGACAGGCTCTGCTAGGAACAGTGTCCTCAACAACACATTTTATCTGGTTATGCGTTTTCGATATACGTGCATGAAAACACTACCTCTAGAACATTTTAACTCGACCATAGTCGCAGGACATATGCTAAATTGTAGTGAACGTATGCAAATGATATCAAATCATAATGTGAGCGTGAACGACCGCGAGTGGCGTAGTCGCCAACAATTATTAAGGCTGGCAAAAGCTCCAAATTACGGAGTAATATAATGTCTACACTCTAAAAAAAAGGGGGGGGGGGGCGAGAATGAACGGAGATACGGGCTCCGTTCCTGCTTCGGCGCAGCCACTTCCTACCTTTCGGGCGCTTTACCCGTCGCGCTCTCTCCTGGCAAGTGTGACGTCATCCTACTGCATTCCGTGGCCGCCTGCTCCAGAGACAAGCGCCAAGACACGCGCTATTGAGATGAAAGGAGCTGTCTATCTTGCCGTTGTTGATTATCACTCCAGGTATCCTGAGCTGGCCCTGCTGGATCGAGGAACGTCGTCGAATGCGGTCATCCAGCACATGAAAAGCTGCTTTGCCAGACATGGGATACCGCAAACGGTAATATCAGACAACGGACCACAATTCATCTTATTCACGTTTGCTGATTTTGCAAAAAACTGCGGCTTTAGGCTTGTCACAACAAGTCCTCGTAACCCTCAAGCTAACGGGGAAGCTGAGCGCATGGTAGGGACTCTGAAAAGACTTTTTAAGAAGGCAGAGGACCCCTACATCGCATTGCTGAACTATAGACACACGCCGGGTCCAACCGGCTATAGTCCAGCGCAGCTGCTAATGAGCCGCCGTTTACGCTCAAAAGTACCCTGCATGCCATCCGCGCTAAAGCCAGAAGTAGCAAAGGCTTCTTGGAAAGAGCAAGACGAAAAATACAGACAAAAACAAAAGATGTATTTTGACAAACGTCATGCTGCGAGACCTCTTCCCTGTCTATCCGCAGGCAGTCAAGTATGGCTCAAACACAGAGGTGCCGAGGGCACGGTCCTTCGTCCTTCTAAAACACCGAGATCCTACTGGGTCCAAACTGAAGGAAAAACCGTACGCAAAAACAGGCGTCATCTCTTCATTCTCCCACACGGAGGAGAAACAAGCCCCGTAAGGATGGAGCAGCATCCACGAAACAGCAAGCCAACGGACGCGATGGACAAAGACATCGTAGCTACCAAGTCGTCTGACATCCAAGAGCCTCATTCATCGAACAAAACTTTAATTCCTGAGCAAAGAACGACGCGATTTGGGCGCATCATACGAGCTCCAAAAAGACTTGGTATTGATGATTAATTTCTGAAATGCTTTCCCTTTTTTTTTTGGCAGGCCCACGATGCTTATAATACGGGGAAGATGTGACGTCATCCTGCTGCATTCCGTGGCCACCTGCTCCAGAGACAAGCGCCAAGACACGCGCTATCTTGGTTTCCTTTATCCGGTTAGCACGGGAGTCATGTGATCATTCTGACTGCATATATTTCACGACGAAAAATTAAAGAGGGCTGTTTTCTTGGTGAGAGGTAACGAGCGTCTTTCGATGACTCCGACGAGCTTGACAGCAAGGACCAAAAGAGCAACGTTCCTCCTTCAGCGTTCAAGTTACTCCTCAATCACGGGGGTCTGGCGCGCGCACATGCGCATGCCGAGCCAAGCCGGCCGCGGCCAGTCGCGAGCGATTGCTTTTACCTAAGATTGATGTAAGCAATGCCGGAGTGACGTTTTTTTTTACTGGTGTAGAGTAAAAGCCTCTCTTTTTTTATCGCCAGAGACTCGCACGATGCTCCGCACACTTCCATGTGTGTCTCGTGTTGTTTCATACTACGAATTGGTCACGAATACAGGGAGCTCTGCTTCCCAAGCAGTCTTGCTTTATTGATTACCTTAGAGTGTACAGAAGTAATGCATTATTTCGGTGTCGACATACTTAATAAGCCCACGCATTTTTAGTTTTGCACGGCACCAACAGCACTCATGAATTCAACGAGGCGCATAAAGAAGCATCACACTTAATTTTTCAACATTCTAAAAAATCCGATGCCACTCTACAGTCCATGCGTGAAAGCACGATCATATACAATTGATAGAGTTATACATGCCACTACCACCATATGGATGTTTTTTGCAGTTTACCCCCATTCGAATACGGCCGCCGTGGCCGGAAGTCGAACCTGCGTTTTCCAGCATCGTCACACGACACCAATAAGGCTATTTTACCAAGGCAGATGAAAGCACAATGGGAAACAGGCTGCGAAGTTTCTCTGAGCGTTTATTCGCCAGGCTAGGTTACAACCATCAGAAACTTTTTAAAAATCATCACAACTAAACTTTTGTGAAAAGTGAACCAATGACTTCTGTAGGTTAAACCAAATTCTCAATCGCATTCGTTTTGAATTGCCCATGCCAGCACTGAGAAGTAGGAAGGAATCTTGCACGCGTGCAGTATGCCTTTCTCGTCCATGGTTCTCCTTTGTCGTGAGAAACTCGCTATGACTGAAAGTTCACACGCGAGGCGAATCGCGAGAGGCATCTGAAGCAGAAAAGTATGTAGGGACGACATGCTATAACGTTATAGTAAATTTGCGCACTGCAGCGATAGTTGCTCCACTCAAGTAATAGAGTTGCCGTGACGCCAACAGCTACTACCACCGCTCACGAAAAAATACCATCGGATGCCAGGTCATCGCTAAATTCTCTTGCAAGACCCACGTTGTAACGTACGCATACACTGCTAGGACGGTCGTTACCACATCAATAACATTAGGCCGTTTGCAAGGGCTGCGGGCGTTGCGGGAGTGGCGGGTGCCATATGAATTTTAGAATAGCGCTTGCCCGGCTGCGATCCGCAACGCACGATCACAGCGACACCGTAGCCTCGAAACCAGCGCTTGCGAGCCACATGCGGGCCGAAATCACTGCTTGTATCCTCGAAACCAGCGCTTGCGGGCCAAATGCGGGCCGTACCGCGCGCATTTTCGGATTTTTTTGTGTGCAGTCCGCGAACGCGAACGCCGACTCGCGTTACGACGCATGCGCAGTGGCAGCGGCCGCACCGCGAGGGGTTACTGTGCACTATTCTAAACCTCCCTATGGTCATTGAAGGGCTCGCGGTGTACTGTATCCATGGCTAACGGTAACACTTGTAGTAAGCACGTAAAAAGAATATAAGCAAGCGTTAACATGAAACAACTAAATGAGGTCAGCGTGACCACAGAACACCTACCACGACGGAGACTGTCTGGTCTGCATGCTGCACTCTCTCCGACTAACAAGAAGAAGAATAAAGAAGACGTGACCTCCGAAATGGCTAGCGCGTGGCAAGCGTTTACATTCTCGGAGGCTTCAAGAAAAAAAATTAACTGTGGAGTGGTCGAGAGATGGCGCAGCGTTCGGAATGCCATGAGCAATCTATGCATGGCTTGGGGGAAATCGCTTTCGTGAAAACCAGGTAAGCTCTAGTAGTTATTGCGTTCATTATTGTGCAACCTTTCATAAACTTCTGTTTGTCTAAGCATCAAATACAACATATTTACGTGTGCGCATGTTGTGGTATTGCCACAAAACGTAAAAAAAAGTAAGAAAACTTACTTGTAACTTGTGCCACTATGGTCAGTCGAAATTCACCGCTATATAAACTTGTGCGTTTTCGTAGTAGGATGTGAGTAAACGCGTCGAAGTGTGGGCCGCTGTTGCGAATGGTTGATTGTGCTCTTGTTGATTGAGTTCGCCCTATATGCGTACTATGGGTAGTATGTGTTCTTGTGAGCATGTGTCGCTATATGCATTCCCTCAGCATATATTGGGCGTCCGGTTTCAGTGAGTAATCCTGGAGGCGCTTAGGCGTTAACTATCCGCAAAGAAGCCGTGTTGTTGGGTATGAGAAAGTACGTCGCCGCAGGTGACCTTTTTTTGTAGAATTGTTCAGTTCCTCCAGTTGGCGCAAGCTACTACCTACTTCACGGCTATGACACTCTCACACCTACAGCTACTTATATAACGTTGACCATCTATCTATCAAAGCTGCACTACTGTGTCGAAGGTTTCGCTGCGATCGAGTCTGCGGTTTGGAGGCACATCTCGTGACCTGCGGCCCCTAAAAGCATGGATAACGTCCCTGCACAATGTGAATCTGCGAGAAATAAATACAGCAAGCCTAGCATGCACTCTTCAGGTGAGGACTCTGCGGTATCCGTGTCTTTCGGAGTGAACGTCACCTCGCTGGCCGAACGAAACCTGATTGCGCCGTCGTTCTCTTTCGTGATGTTTTCATCACCACAGGTTTGTCTGCTTGTTTTTATAATCATTTCTTTCCATATCAAGCTGAGCAGGACCATTGTTTGTAACTTTTAGTGCCATGTACTCCTTATCAGTCGAGAATCGATGCTTTTGCTAAGCCTACTCGCTTCGCTAACCTGGGGTCAGCCATGTTGATTTTCATAATGAGGAACATGTTTTTCCGTGGGGAAGGGAGCAACGTTTCTCTATTTAAAGACGAACATTCGGGACATCGCCGTTCCTCCCTAAATGGAGAGAACATCACTCTATTTTTTAAGAGTGTATAACATAGTTCGCGTGTTTATTGCGCTTGTGTAAAGCTGAGCGTGAAGTAATTCTATGGGCTGCGTCTTCGGACCACAGGACATAATACGAGCTAGATTTGTATAATGTTAGTTATAAACGACTGCATCGTACTTCCAATTTTCAAAAGAGTGTTCCGCGTGAAAGTTTCTTTGTCCATGCCGACAAGAATAATTTTCCTGTTGCACAACTTTGCTTGTCTTTGCACGTCCAAGACAAGGTATTCCTAATTGGAGCTTGAAGTCACTGCATATTGAGTTTATCAATAATATCAAGCTGCCACAAATGTTTGACATACGCTATTGATTCTGCTGGGGAAAATAGAGTATTGCGTTAAAAAACAAACCTAATTCAGCCTGTTTGCCAGTCTGAAGGCCTGAAGTTTTATTCTGGAACAAGATACAATGGTTGTTCAAGACAATGCTTCCAATAAGCACCATGTATGAAGGTTTTTAGCAGGAGAAAATTTAAGGTGGAGTAACATTCAATGTTTAATCGCAACTGAGACATATCTTGTCGACGTCTTTATTGGCTGCGTGACACAATGAAGTTAATGCGAAACCTCTTCAGCGTTACCATCGTCGGACTAGGCTTTTTTTTCTACCAGTGCCCAAAAAGCGCATTATATGGCCCTGAATGGATACAGCAATGCAGGCTGTAGTTTGTACGAAAGCTTTCTCATTTAGCAAGCTGGCTCCATTGCACGATGGTCTCCGCGTCACTCTCTCTTTGTACATTCTGCTTTGAGAGCGAAAACGATTATGAGATCAAAATTTTGGTCACGCGCGGCGCCGTATAGTTGTCCGCCGCCGCTGGTGTCCATAACCACAATCGCAGAAATATGGGGAAAAAATCTAGTACCAAAGACACAGTGCAGCTCGAACCCGGATTTCCTGCGTGCCACTGCCAGCCCCGTAATCTACCACTGAGCCACGCCTGTGCTTAGGACTAGGCAGGCTTGATGTTGGGAAAGCAATCGCGTTAATATCAGTAGGAAAGCGTTTTAAAACACCATAGAACAACCAGGCGTCACACAATGCGAATAGCGTAACGAGTGCTTCATCCAACGTTCCAACCCACAACAAAATCTTGTTTTTGATCACCTATTAACTGTGGCGCATACCCACTTCAGCCATAATTCCTCATTGTCGTCAGCCACTGCATGAACAATGGGCACAAAATTTCTTGCAGGTGTTTAACGAATACAACGCTTCTTGTAATAAGGACAAAAATAGCATAGGGGATACTGGTATACTACCAAGAAATAATTAACACCGTAGTGGGTACCCACCAAGTGTGCTTCCGCATTTATCCAATGAATGTTTAGAAAAGGTTCTGAAAGGCCGCTCTTCTAGCTTTCGCTGTGACTGTGCTGTACCTTCCACGCAGGCCTGGCAAGTTTTTTCTTGTTTCTTTTTTTTTTACAGCGCGAGCTGTTATGGGATCACAAATCGGCTTACGCGCACTTCACCGCCGCCGCTGGTGTCCGAAACCACATCGCACGAAATTAGAAAAATACCTAGCATCAATGACACAGTGGGGCTCGAGCCCGGGTTCACTGGGTGCCAGCCCAGTATTTTACCTCTGAGCTACGCAGTTGCTTGTGACTTATCGGCAAACTTGCCTTAGGTAAGCCTGATGTCGAGAAAGCAATTGCGCTATTACGACGTATAAGGCATTTTAAAACTGTGAAAGAACAACCAGTCATTGTACAATGCGAATAGCGTAACAGATGAGTCATCCAGTGCTCAATCCAATTGCAAAAACTTGTTCTTGTTTCCCTATTAACTGTGGGCTATACTCACTTCAGCCATAATTCCACATCGTCGGCAGGAACTGCATGAACAATTGGCACAAATTTCCTTGCAAGTGTTTAGCGGATACGACGCTTCTCATAGGAATGAACCAAAGTAGCTTGTAGTGAATGCCGATCCACTACCCAAAACAAAAATCATTAATAATGCCTTAGTTGGTATCAAGCAAGTGTGATCCCAACGCGTGTTTCGAAAAGTTTCTGAAAGGCACTTTTTTAACTTTCGCTGTGACTTCGAGGCACCTTCCGTGCAGGCTTGGCGTTTTTTTTTAGTTTTGTACGAATTATATCTCGCAAGAAACCGGGTAAATGGTTTTGGCGTAGCGTTAAGGGCACTGGGTGATCCAACATAGACAGTTCAGTTCATGGCACATCGTCTAAACGTGTTTTTTTGCTATTTTTGTGCAGTTTTACAACGAGAGCTTTTATGAGAGCACAAATCGGCTTATGCGCACATCGCCACCAGCTAATAGAATAAAACCTGCATTCTAAATACGAAAAACGCTTGTACTTGTAATCTCCTCATGCGTTCTTTCTTTCCGTCACTTTTGAACATGTAAAAATCTCTTTTGTAAAAAACTAGATTTCTGTGAAATTAAGTGCTCAAACAGGTGATTTTCTGGTGGTGCCAGCTTCAGTCTAGTCGGGCTGGAACTTAGATGGTGCCGCAGTTTTGTGATTTATTTTTGGGCGGACATGAAGAACTAGTTTGGACAATGTTCCCTACGTTTCATACAGTTTTATTCACTACAGTGTCTAGCGTCACTACGAAAACTAGGCTATTTCTTGATTCATTGAGCATCACCATCATGCCATCTTGTCTTTTGAATGATCCCCCTAATATTGTCCGAATTTTGTAGCTAAATCAGTCACATCATTCACTCCGTGGTGGGTCATCACTGTACGGGTGATGTTTGCAGACGTTGCTTTGCAGCGTGTTCTTGGCGGGCCACGAAAGCTGCTAGGTACGGCTGCAGCTGATTCTGACTTGTTACGGCCTCCAGCCGCTGCAGTCGACCCCACGATGCAGGAGAAGCTTGAAGAGCGAGACAGGGGCACAACGGCTCCGGCTTGTCGGTGACTCCAGCCACAGCCGTGCTTGTCATAAATGGCGCCGTGCCACAATGGGTTGCGCTGCGAAGGTGAAGCACACAAAGGAAGCTTATGCCCCTGTAGTACTTAAACACAACTTTTATGTCGACTTTACCGAATGTGAAGGATGGGAGCACATAGTGAAAACAGGTAATGTTCTGTGAACTTGTGGAAACTTCAGAAAAATTCACATCGCTTGTGGAACACTCTAGCGCAGGCAACCTTGGTGAAAAAGAAGAGAAGAAAACTGGGGACCCTTAAGCTTCGCCTTTAAGAGCTGAACGTGACAGCTATATCTTCCCGCGCATAGTTCAAACATTTGGTGTCTGAAATCGTTTCGAACTTGCTATGCACCCACTATGCAGCCTTCAGGGAATAGGCGCAGTAACATGTTTGCCGTTCGTAGAGGGTGACTGGCTTTAAACCGTGAAGTCGTTATCATAATTACATATCCTAACCCACGATGGCAGTGTACGCTTGTAGCACGTATTATAACAGCAATATTTCATGTTGTATTGCAAAGGATGTATACCGGACGTACGTGTTTGTAAAGTGTGAAGCTTAGTTACACTGCATTTCCAAGCAGGTGAAGTTATTTCCACTGCATGTACACGCAGACGCACGGCTGTGTGGCAGAGCACCTACCTACCACGCTGACCAGCCGAGTTCGACCTCTATGCGGACCCGGCATTTTTCATTGTTGTGTTTTTAAAGACGATAGTCTTTCTTGGGTACCTTCGACGCCAAAATTTTAGTCTGTCCGTCTGTCTTCCTCTCTGTCAGTGAGTTTGTCTGTTTGTCCGCGGTAACGATTCCTCTAAAGGCACCAATGGTATTTCAAACGGCCGACCCCATAGGCAGCGCCCACCAATATTGCTCAAGTTTCAGCGTTTATACTCATGCGATTGTCAATTAAAAAGCTATCGTCTTTTAAAAGCAATTATTGCGCATATCTGGGGCACCACAATAACACGTCGAAGTTTTGTATGTATGCCTTTACACTAGAGAAGGCACACACAGGCAATTTTAAGGACAGTAGCGTTTATCGCCCTGCGCTGACAGTACAACGCGATGCTCAAAAAGGCAAGTGTTTCCAATGCTTTGCTAAGACGACACGGTGGTGGCAACTGCCCGTCGCTTTGCGTTCTACACCTCATCGCCTCCGAGACAGGCACGCATCTTTCTCCGCGGGTGCGCACACCTTCCTTCATTTTCGAAGATGACTGCCAGAAGGCACTCGTGTCTAACGTGCCTCGATGCGCTTGTTCGCCTTCGCTGCATGGATCGAGACTCTAACGCAGCGCTTCCAGAATACAATTAACCGATTTTCTTGCACAGAACATGAAATGAATGTGTTGTTCACTCTCTCCACATGCAAGACTGTCGTCTTTCGACGACATTTGCAGTGAAACATTCAGATAAGGGGCCGATTTTTCTTTCTCTAATTTTTCGTCCAACACAAGATGATTTTCGCTCACAACCAGTGGAAGAAGCTCTTTAACGTTATCGCATTAAAATTGAAGAGTTTCACTCTATTGGTACCAAGTTTGAAGGAAGCTCGGAGGTAGTCATGGCCTTTATATTTGGCTCACACTCTCTTTTAAGGTATTGGGAAACAAACGAATAACTTGGCGGAAGACTGAGCAACCTTCTTTGTTTTTGGTTTTCTCTTTCGTTCCTAACCTCTTTCTCGTTCTTACCCTGTTTTACTGTGTTTTTGCTCCTTATTTTGATCACTGCGAAAGCCATTGTCAGATCACAAAGAGAGCCGATTCTGGCGCCGTAGTTGGCCGCCATTGCCACTGGTGCCTGTAAAGAATATTGCGCGAAATAAAAAAAAACGAAATTAAAAACGTAGACTAAATGGCAACAAACGAGGCCCTTCTACTTGTACGCAAGTCTCCACAGTCCGAATGCAAAACTGAAGTATAATATGTTAAAATGAATTTCACAATGTTTTTGTCGATAAAATTACGGGAGGCGTAATATTTGTCCCTACTTTGAACCATATGATCTAAAGCATTGCCTCCGAGATGCGGCGCACAGCAATTCATCTGTAGAGCAGACGACGGATGACAACTTGCCCTAAAGCGTGTTCTTCAGTCTAATGCGGCAGTCTTCGTGCCCCAAATGATAAAAATTTGTTATGAATCGTTTATGAACTCATTCAACATTCAATTCTTTTACCCAACGTGTTGCAAACACATGGTCGTCACAGCAGCTCCATCTGTGTGTCAGTAATGGAGAGGCACCACATATTAGAAGTCTCAGTGCTCTACGTATAATAGTGGATTCAGATACTGTAGAATACCGTGTTCAAAATAGTTACTCCTATCTGCTAAAACAGCCTTTCTTCACCAAATGCGGTCACGTTTACTCGCGTTTTAAGCTCATTTCCGCTTTTCCGTTCCGATTTCTAGATTTCTCAACTTATCAGCACATTTTTCAAAAGCTCTGATTTGTACCACGAATATTGTCACTAAAAACAAAATAATGCAACATGTTTTTTTATATTACTGTATGATGGCCTTCGGTCGTCTATTTACGAGATTTTAAGAAAAATCGAAGGTGGGGTTTTTTTTATTATTCCAATTTCAGTGGAGTACGCTTTTGCCAATATGAGAGTTTTGAGGCAATATATAAAAATTTATATCTGCCCTACAGCAGCAATAATTTATGTACCTAATAAACACACAATATCCTTAAAACGTGTCAAGTTTGAAGACGCTGCTTGCAATACTTTCGGAGAAAAAAAAATGAGGAATACGTAACATATTTTAAACTGTCGCAAAATTAGACATTATTAAAAGCTATTTTCTTAAGGTCTACAAACTTGAAATCGCACGAAATAATTTTTCATTAGACATGCATTTCTGGTAAAAAATATCTCCCTTGAAACAAAAATATTTGTCTTTTTATACCATTTGCAATTTTCGAAAATGACAGGTGACGAAATTGTTGCCTCCGTGTTGGTGAAGTTTGATTTTTTTCTCGTAAGTTATGCCGTTAATCATAAAACGAAGTTGACTTTCGAGCTACCTGGTGAGAGGTGCACGAAATATAAATTACTCAATCAAATCTAAAATATCAACTTTTGGACCCGTGTCGATCTCTCGTGAAATCACCCAACGCCATCATTTCCATTTTTCCGGGCAGGATGGTTTTTCTTTCTCTTTGCTCAGTGTGCTACTTGTCACAATTTCGCTTCTTTCATGCGTTGAAACAACTTCCAGACTGCATGAACCCATTGATTCCACTGTTCGTTTTAAGCCATTGGCAGCTCTGTAAAAATTAAGCGGAATTTTCGCTCGTGGTCCGATGTACGGCTTCGCCGTGAAATTACCTTTTAGTGTACTGCTCCAGTACATCAAGAGCCTGTACCCATGGTAGTTGCTGTCATCGAAGATCTTCTTTGTTGTTTTTGCAGCCAGCGCTCCCGTGAATGTTGGTATGTCTGGGAGACTCAAGCATTCACGGTTTGTGGGAAGCTGTAAAACTTTCCTCTGTACCTTTGCTGGTTTTCCTCCCCAGAGGAAGGTCCCCGCCAAAGAGGCGAGGCGTCCTGTAACACGGCGAGGTAGCAGGGTGATGTGTGCTATGTAAAACGCAAAAGCGCATGCCTGTGTCTTGATGACTGTTGCTTTTTCCGTTAGTGACAGGTTAATATGAGTGGCTGCTGCTATGACATTAGGAGATCTCCTAAGCACGTCATCCCAGGTATTTTTTGATACGTCTCCTTCCTCAATGTAAACGCCTAACACCTTAACAACTTGAACGTATTCTAAGTCTCCTGGCAATAGTTCTCTGAAGCCTCCAAAGCGCAATGCCTTACATTGGGTGGTGTTTAAAACAGCACCAGACAGATAGGAATACTCAGCAAAAATGTCAAGAAATGTACTATGGCTAGACAAGTTAGGAAAAAATACCGAAATAACATCGGCGTATGCAAAAAATTTGAAGCTTTTCTAGCCTGGCAACGGGAAACCCACTATGCACTCGCAGTTTGCAACCTTTCTAATGAAAGGCTCTAGAGACAAAATGAATAATACCAGAGACAACGGACAGCCTTTCCTCACCCCTTTTTGAATTGCAAAGCTTCTGGTCACTTCATTGTTAAAATAAAGACAGCTTGACAGGTCCTGATAAAGTATTTCTGCCAGTCGCTCATACTGATCTGGGAGGCCAAAGATGCGCAAAATAGCGAGAAGATGCCCGTGATCAACTCTATCAAATGCTTTGGCCTGATCAAGAGAAATATATACTCCTGAGATTTGTTTTTCTTTGGCATATGCAAAGAGGTCTCTGATGACTGTAAGAGGTACGAAGACGGAACGTCCTGCTACTGCACATGAGTGCCAGGGGGACGCCATCTCTTCCAAGAAAGGCTGCAGATTCCGTGATAGCAGCGTGGCTACTAACTTATAGTCTGTGTTTAGAAGGGTATTGGGCCTCCATGATTTAGGATTGGACGGCTCCATACCCTCTTTCAACTATATAATCACCCTTCCTTCGCACAAAGACTGCGGTTTTGGCCATCACGCAGCAAAATATTCACGAGATCAGTGATTGCATATCCCAAGATATCAAAGAAATGCAGATAAAATTCCGTGAGTATTCCATCTCGGCCTGGTGACGTGGACATATTCATTGATTTTAGGGCGTACCATACTTCTTCTTTATGAGTTTCTGCATATAATACTAAACCGTCTTCCGAGCCTAGCGATGGCATATCTTGGCAAAAGACTGAAAGTTAAGCAGTAAACTCGTCATCGTGTGCGTCATGGTCTGCAGTAAACAGTTCTTCAAAGTAGTCTTGAAAAACTTTTTGAACTTCGTCAGGATCTTTAACAATAGTACCATCCTCTTTCAGCGCCTCATCGATGTAGCAGCGCTGGCATCGACGATCACGGTTTCTTTGTGCATTAGGCGCACTTATCTTGCGAGTCTTGTAGCCAGAGACTTCTGCTTTAGAAGATCTTGATATTTAATTTTTTGTGCTTCAAGGTATTCAATCGTAGCGAACGTAGTTGACCCACCTCTTCTATAATTTGAATACGTCGTAGAATCTCGTTCATCTTGGCCGTGAGGCGAGAGTGGCGTTCGTTTCCTTCCAGTTTAGCTGTGAGGCGCCAGCGAGATTTTAAGTGGTCCCATGTAGTCGGAGTTATGCAACCCACTTCTGCCACCAGCTCGGTTTGAAGTACGGAAATGCTTTCATCATCATGAAGATTAGTTGGGACCATCCTCCATGGTTTGTGAATTCTCGTTGTTTTACTCACGTTGAACGTGAAGAGTAACGGAGCGTGATCGCTAAGTGTCTGCTAGCTTGGCGCAAGATGGACCACTTCACATGCTTGTAGGTTCCCTAAAAAATCGTTGGGCGCATAAATTCAATCGATTGGGCTTTGGTGAATGCCACAAGCGCAGGTTGCGATGAACCCGACTCCATGTAGAGTTAACCACCCATCTGTCAGCTTGATATCTTGAACTTGTAGCTCCTTGTTTCAACGGTTTTCGCGCACAAAGCTTGCTCGGAATGATCATCGTGAACTGTGCCACATTGTTCTAGAATATTTGCGATCATTTTCGATGAGTCTGTCAAGATTTTGCGCAAGATGTGAACATTCAAAATTATTCTAGAGCTTGAGCTATGACTATCAATAAGACTGAAATATTCGATAGGACTTGTATAAATGCCAACGCGCTTCACCGTTTATCAGTTTATTGATGGCTGTCGCTCTGTTCGACGGTATGAGTGCCAGTGCCTTGCCCTAGTCTGACTTTTCTTTTACGTAGCCGCAACTGCAGTACAATAAACAGTTCAACTCTTTTGTTACCGTACTTATTGTGATCGACTACTGGTTATGGACGCTTTGTTTCGTCGATTTTGGCATGTTTAGTTTGTTTTTTGCTTTTTATTCGTTTTTCTGTCTCCTTTTTCATTTTCTGTGTTTGTTACTTTGCTGGCTAGAATTTTTTGGGGGGTGCAATGCACCAACTAGCTCAATAACGGGTTTTATAAGAATACGTTTGCTTTTAGTAGACCCAGAACTTTCTCAACTTTCAAAATCAATTGGCGTATGTCCATTTTGGCACCATTGTGAATTTCGAAAGACGCTCCCGCGAACCAATGTGCGTATGTTGTTCAAAAAATGCGCTAGGCTGACAAACTTGACAAAAGTGAGTGCCCCTCGTGATTATGCTACTGTTGCATCGAAGCCTGTAATCAAAAGAACCTTTGCAAGCTAAATACTGAAATAAACAGTCAGCTTCTGAATTTGACAGTGTTGAGTAGTAATTATCACTGGAAATTTATTCCAGCTATGCAATAAAGAGCTGTCGCATTCAGACCGGCAAAACTAATTCTACAAACATAATTTCAGAACGCGCATCACATGTTTAAAGTAATGAGGTGGCTTTCCCAGCCGAGTTCTAGCAGCATTGGTTTCGCTTCGATATATCAGACACTGGGTGGTATCTGGGGTCACTAGTCATTCCTATAGCGTCACTTTCACGTGCGCATGGGCGCGCAAAAACGCTGCAAAACATGCGCACCGCTCTAAAATATCTTGCAACACAGCCTGAATCTTGCGGGGACGAGCTTAGAGTCCGTAGATGACAGAATTTGAAATTCAAATATGTGGCGATGATATTTTGCGTCACCCTGACACATCCGCAGTCGTTCATGGGTTTGTTTTCTTTACAGCCTCAAGTTATCTTCTTTGCCGCAAGTGCGTTGCTACTGACTTTTGTGCTTAATCTTATAGCTACTCCAGTTACGTGCGAAGTCCACACTTCACTGGGCCGCAGTTTACTGGCTCCGGATGCAGAGCCTTTTCTAACGACAAAGGGGCCACCAGGGCACGTTTTGGCTCTGACTACGGAGAAGCGTGAAATGTTTTAGAACTTCCGGCTAGATCGTTGTTTTTTTACTATGTACAAAATGCTAGGAAATATACTTGCTCTCATATATAGGAACGTCAACCTATGCTGAGGGAGGTGGTTCTTGAAAAGAGGTAATGCTAGACGAAATCCCGATGTTCAATGAACATATGTATTATAGAGGTATTGTTCACATCATAAGTATCCATATATATTTGAGCATATTGTTACGTAGATGAAGTAAAGGAAGAGGAAGGTCTCATGCAGCTGACAGGCGTGCGAGTGTGCCAATCAGCCATTGTGACTCTTGCCTGTGGATTTTCCTCTGTAAATGCATTTCGTACAAAAGTCTCTAACCACGTAGCATATTGTTGTAGGTTCTGGGTAACCATCAGGCATTGGAGCTCCGCAGTGGACGTCACATCGGTTTTCCAGCCATGGCCAATGCTGAGCTCTCCCCGTCAACGTCAGCGTCTCCGAAGAACACGGCGTCGCAACCATACGTTTTCACGCCACTTAAGGATCCCTGTACATTCTGCGAGACCGATGGCGTCGATGTTGACGATTTGTTTGCCATGTTCGAACGAGTGAGTGTGCCGAACAGCTGGGATCCACCACTTCAGTTGGCTAATGTGCTGTTTTACTTGAGAGGCAAGGCCAGTGTGTGATATGAAAACAACGAAGAAGAACTCACAAGCTGGAACCAATGCCAAGAAAAGATGCGAGAGGTGTTTGGAAAAACCGCCAGTCACAAGATTGCCGCCAAAAAGTAATTGGCTTGCCGTGCCCAACCGTCCACGTAGTCATACCTCGCATACATTCAAGACGTGCTGGCCCTCTGCCGAAAGGCCAAAAGTGACATGACAGAAAGTGACAAGGTCGGGCATGTCCTGAAAGGGATTGCCGACAACACGTTCAATCTGCTGATGTGCAAGGGCTGTTTTACGTGGACGCGATCATCAAAGAGTGTCGTCAGTATGAACCAGTGAAAAGTCGCCGCATTATGCAGACGTTCACCCGACTTCCAAACACCACTGCCACATCGACTTGCGAGGATCAGTCCGCACCGCAACGTCCGTCGCCACCGGGAGACCTGACACGCATTGTTTGTCGCGAACTGGAAGTAAAGGCGCCCTCGGCATTCTAATCGCGCAGTACTGATACCACTCTTGTTACTGTTCCTCTTGTTCAAGCCATCGTGCGCCAGAAGCCTGAAAACATCGCAGTGCATTCCGTGTGCAATGTCACCGCGCCCAGAGTCAGCGAACGCCCTATCGC